>NW_027186473.1:21676025-21782033 GCF_028583685.1 Petaurus breviceps papuanus
GATGTTTTGTGAGGCTTAGAGATGATTTGACTTCTTTACTGAGTTCATAAAGCATCAAGTTGGATATTGGATGTAATTACTTTCCAAATAGGGAATTCAACTTTGTTAAGAATCCATTCGGCAATGAGCCATCCAATCCATTGAAATAATACATTTGACCTTTTTGTTCTCTGGAGCATTGTTAGGATTAACTATTTCTATATTCTATAGAGAGTAAAGAACACTTGTGACATTCAGTAAATGTGAAAAATGTTAATATTTGTATAGTATTTGAGCTTATTGGACAAAGGAGGTTATAAGTACAAGAAAATACTTTTTTTTTACATTGTTATGGATTTTCCTATGTTCTCTAAGGTCCTATGTTAACATTTTTGTTAGTTCTTTTTTAGCTTCAATGTTTTTAATCTTGAACCTCTTTCTCCTCTACCACACTTCCACAGTCACAGTATAGCAATTTTATCTACTAAACTTTCAGTCTCATAGATAGGTACTTAGGCTCCTAGCAGTGCAAAACATTCATTGTAGCTTTTATTTTCTGCTTCTGAGTCTCTTCATCTCTTTTGTTGTCTCTCTTTCTCTCTACTTACTTGATTAGACATATCTTTTCTTTTACTGATTTTGCCAAGGCCTTAGACTCAAAGGTTCTGATCAGATTGCATGAGGTTAATTATTGTAAGCCCATATATAGTCATTATTCATGAAAACCCAGAATATAGATGGGCTAAATATTATATATGGAATTTTTATATAAACTAGTATCAAGATGAGAGGATTTGCTAGTTTAAATGAACTATATATTTATGTAATGGGCTACTGTTTTTATTGATTTGTTTGAATCCTCTGGCTTTGGTCTTTGTAGAGCTATACCTGTACATGCTTGTTGAGTATCCCAGGGAAATCTCTTTTTCTACTATCACATGATACCTGGCCTCCCAAAAGAAGCAGAATGGATTAATTTATTTAAAAGAATGGGAAAAGGGATCAACCTGATGGGGCAAGGGTTTCCTAGAATGAACAATGCAAATAAAAAGCTTATGCTGTATACAATTAAAAATATAATTATAACCATAATCACAATACTAGCATTTATATAGTACTTTAAGTGTTGCAAAATACTTTACACCTGTTATTTTAATATCTTCATCAAATTAGTGGCTTCTTAGGATTATCTGAATTGTGAGACTTTTCCTTACTACCTATATTTGCTAGATAACAGATAGGTGGTGAGGTACATAGAGCATTGAGCCTGCAGTTAGAGAGATCTGAGTTCAAATACTGCCTTAGACTCTTACTATCTGTGTGACTCTAAACAAATTACTTAATCTCTGTCTTCTTAGTTTTTACGATTGTAAAAACTGGGATAATAAAAGCAGCTATCTCTGAGGGTTGGGGAAAAGATCAAGTGAGATGTTTATTAAATTCTTAGAACAAGCATGGAATAGATGCTTAATAAATGCTTGTTTCTTCATTAAAGGGACGGTACAGATACCTTATTAATATATATATATATTCTAGCACTAGGCAGCAGTTCCTTAAGTTCTTTTATTAGTGAAATGGTGCCAGTTACACATTCCACTTGTTAGAACCAAAGTAGAAGTTGCCTCCATCTTCTTCATTCAATCTTCGAGGATCAAATATAAAATAGGAGATATCCAAGACCTGACTGTACATTTTCAATAGCTATTCTCTGGAATATGCCTGGAATCCTCTCCTTCCTCTACTTCATGTCTTAGCTATGTCAAAAACAATCGTCTTACCAAGAACTCCACATGGCCATCAGTGAATTCAATAAAAAAAGACTTTTATTGTTCTCCTGTAAGAGACCAGGTCAGACAATCACAAAGCCTTTTGTTCCTTATCCAGATTCTTATTTCCCTCTCCTGACCCCACTGGCTGAACACAACTTCTTTAATTACCTATTCCATGTTTTCCGTCCTGGGTGTGTTTCCCCCTCTCTTGTCATGCTTTTCAAAGGTATTTGAATTAGCTTGCTTCACACTTGCGATGTAGGGGTTAATATTAAACAGCTCTTTAAGCATGCATATAAGTTTCTGACCTTTCACTTGATCAGAAGCCTGGTTCTGCTAGGTCACAGCTATGGTTGGAACCAGTTACTTCTAATTTACATACTGTTATCTATCATGCAAATCTGGGAATGTGTGGGTTTCACTCCCAAGGAAAGAGAACTCCTGTTTCTCAAAGCTAAATAAAATACTATCTTCTGCAAACTTTTTTTTTCCAGTTCTCCTCAAAGGTAGTGTTTTCCTTCTAAGATTACCTGCGATTTGTCCTGTATTTATTATTTGTACATAGTTTTTGGCATACTGACTCTCATTAGATTATGGGCACCTTGAATGCAGGGACTTCTTTGCTTTCCTTTGTACCCCTGCAGTATATTACAATTCCTGGAGCATAGAAAGTTTGATAATGCTTGCTGATTTGTCTTGACTCTAAAACTACTCCCTATCTGTGGGTTTGTATCTTATGGGTCTTTTAGTACAGTGTTATGGCATATTCAGAAAGTACTTGTAAACTATGTTGGTATATGCTCTATATATTTATTTTCTTTTTTCATTGACCATGCCATATTAATCCATCTGCATTTAAAAAAAAAAATCAATTGCTCTAGGATGTAAGTTCCTAACCTGAAGTTTAAGGCGTTTGCAGATAGATTTTAGGGAAATTATGAACTTTGTCAGGGAAAAAAAATGTGTGTGATTTTTATTTTTAATTAACCTTTACTTGAAATCTGGTTAAAAATATATTTGAATGGATTCATAGATTTCACCAGACTGCCAAATGAGTAAAAAATGCAAAAGCATTTAAGGAGCCCTGCTCTAAGAAAAACAAAAACAAAAATAAATCCCACATCAGTTCTTCAGTTAAAATGTTTGATTAAATTGTATGCCAAAATTGCATTAGATAATCAATTACCTGTTTATTCATTGTTTTCTATTTGTATTATTCAATTAACTATTTACACTAATTCCATTAGACTGATTTCTTTATTTCATACAATAACAATGGGCTCTCATTTTTTCCCTTAAATTAAATACATTACACATTAATCCTTCCAAAATATATTCATTATTACCACATATATGCAGCCCCATATCCATGGATGAAGTATTCTGAATGATTTGGTATATGTGAGTTTGATCAAGGTCCAAAGATGAATTGGATTTTTGAAAACTTGGAAAGCAAAAGTAAGACAAATTTAGATAATAGTCAAAAGAGACGTTGCTTATAATACTCCTTTGGAGACCAGTATCTCAAATATTTTGAATGTATCTGACTTTCTCAAACTATTATACATAAAACTACATATACTATATATAGTATATATATATATATATATATACTACATAATCATGTACTAATATTAAATTATTATGGCTTATAATAAATAACTATAATATAAATGAGTTAATACTAAGGTATATAGCAAAATATATAGTATATATTGTGCACCATTATCATACTTAACACATAATATTACAGCTTAGTAAATATATTCTCATATTCTTATATTAGATATTTATATTTTGGGTACCACACGTAAATTTTCACACTTTATTAATTTACAAAAATTGTTTCTCTAAAATTTTATGCAAATATAATGTTATGATAAAATAATAATGTTATACCTATGATATTTTCATTACTTATATTAAAATCATGGATTTGGATTTAAACATGGTGTGTGTGTATGTATGTGTATGATTTCTTAGCTAGTTACTGGAATCTAAGGAATTATGAACACCTGAAAAATAAATAATCTCATTTTTGAAATGATCAATCATTGCAAGATAAGATGAAATCTTTGAGTTTTACTCAAATAGTATAACACAGTCCCCTCAAAAACCATGACTAAATCTGTCAAGAGACTGATAAATATATTAATTGTTAAAAGTACATGAGAAGCACCAGTGATGAGCCTTGGAGAAGGCCACAACAATAGTAGAAGTTTTGGGAACTCTCAGATCACAAATGTGAAGAGGGTCAGACAACTGGTAAAAAAGTGATTAGAGGAAACACTTGGCTGGCACTGGATGTAGCTGGTGCAGAGTGGTAACTCTACTGCCCATAAGCCTGGAACACAATTCCAGGGCAGAGAAGAAAACTTAGGAAGCATTACAAGGGAGCTTGTAACCTTGGTTACAGCTCCAGTACCAAAATGAGTGCTAACATTTGTAGTTGTAGGGGAAGGAAGGGCCCTTGATGGAAAAAGATAAGGGTGTAGAATAAGAGAGCAGAAACTATACCTTTCCCAAGATCACACCAACTTCAAAACACCAAAAATTTATAGATCCCCAGAATTAGCTCAGAAAACAACAAAACTAAAAAAACCTAAAGATTGTCACAATGTCTCTTCTCACCTAGGTGAAAAGAGCCCGATTTTACCATAAAGTTCAAAGTATAGAATTGAACAGAGCTCACTTTTAGCATGAAGTTCAAAGTAAAGAATAGGTTGGAAAAAGTGAGACAACAACAACATATTGACTATTAAAAGCTTTTATGAAGATTAGACACACTTACAAGAAGATAACAGTATGAAAACACTTGCAAGCAAAGCCTAAAAGGAAAAAGCTAATTGGACCCAAGACTTGCTGAGAGAGAGGGTAGGGTGGTCGGGAGACATGGTGGGGGGCAGGGAAGAGAGAGAGAAGAATATTGGGAAAAGAAATGAGAGTGATTTAATAAAATGATGAAAAAAATTAAGAGCTTGGTAACATAAGGATAAAAATATACTAAAGAAAATATTATTAAAATAACACACTAAATTGGTATAGTAGTGAAAGAGGCACACAGATTCATGAAAGAATAGAATTTCTTTAAAAGCAGAATTGACCAAACTGAAAAGAATTTACAAAGATTCACTGATTTTTTTAAAGTAGATTAGGCCAAATGGAAGAAGATGTACAAAAACTCATTGTATAAAATAATTTCTTAAAAATTTAACTGGGGTAAGTGGAAGCTAATAACTTTATGAAACTTCAAGAACCAATAAAGTTAAAAGACTGAAAAAATAATAGGAGGAAGTGGGAAATATCTCATTGGAAAAAATACCTAGAAAATAGATATAGGAGAGATTATTTAAAAATTATTGAACTACCAGAAGGCTATGAAAAAGAAAAGAACATAGACATTATTTTTTCAATAAATTATTATGAAAAACTGCCCCAATATCTTAGAAACACAGGGTTCTAAGATACAGGAATGAAAAAATCCACAAATCACCTCCTAAAAGTGATCTCAAAATGAAAATTCTCAGGAGTTATAGTTAAATTTGAGAATCATCAGGTCAAGAAGAAAATATTCCATATATCCAGAAAAAATCAAATGTCATGGAATCACAGTCAAGAACACACAAGATTTGGCAGCTTCTACATTAAAGGAATAAAAGGCTTAGAATATGATATTCTGGAGGGAAAAGGAGTTAGCATTACAACAAAGAATCACCTACCCAGTATAACTGAGTATAATTTTGCAGGTGAAAAAAAAATGAAATATAGGAATTTCAAGCATTCCTGGTGAAAAGACCAGAGATGAACAGAAAATCTGACATTAAAACAGAAGACTGAAGGGAAGCATAAGAAGATAAATATGAAAGAGTAATCATAAAGGACTAAATGGAGTTAAAGTGTGAACATTCCAATTTTGGTAGATGATACATGCAAATTCTGGAAATTTTATCATTATTGTGGCAATTAAGAGTATGCATAGACTGAGGGCATAGGTGTGAGACAGTTATGTTGGGATGATCTCAAAAACCTAAGACAGGCCTGAGAAAAGGGGGTAGGGAGAGGTAGAATGAAGTAAAATTTCTTATATAAAGAAGGTTCTCAAGGAAGAGCTTTTATAGTAAAGGAGAGAAGGGAAAGGTGGGGTAACACTTGAGACTGACTTCAACCAAAATTGGTTCAAAGAGGGAAAAATTTATATACACACAGTGGGAAAGGGGATAAGAATATGGGAGCATAATAAGGGGAGGGTAGATTGGAAGAGATGAACTTTTAAGAAGGAGTGGAGGAGGAGGAGGAGGAGGAGAGAGAGAGAGAGAGAGAGAGAGAGAGAGAGAGAGAGAGAGAGAGATAATAGTCAGAGAAAAGTGAAATGGGAGGAAATGCATAGTTAGTGATCATAACTGTGAATGTGATTAGGATGCTCTAACACAAAGAATAGAAGTATATAATAGAATGTACTGGAAGCCAGAATCCAAAAATAAGTTTTATACAAGAGACTACTGTAGTGCCAGTGCGATGTTTACAATGCCCACGATCACGATAAAGACCATGACTAAGTATCGCATGACGTTTGATCAGAAAATATACCACATTCTCCAGATAGAGGATAGAACTGAAGGATTTATTTAGACACCAGAAAACCCAATCCCAAAACCAATAAGCTGATATCATCATAGAATCAAATATATTCAGAAGCCATAATAATGGTGAGAGTCATGCCATCTTTTACCCTTTCCACAAACCAATACAAAAATCAATATTCACAAACTTCTCTTGTCTCCTTAATAAGCATCCCATCTCTACCCAAAATCTGGCTAGATCTGAACCAGCTTCCTGTGGGCTCTGTTGCTCTTCAGCAAAACGGCCTCCCTCCACAGGCTCCATGTGACTACATTCAGTCTATTAGGGGACAGAGTTTATCTTCAAAGCAGGGAAGCTTCCTGTGGGTTCTGCTGCACCTTCAGCAAATTCTCTCCATCATTTGCTCCATGTGGTTATACTCAGCCTATTAGGGGGGAGAGTTTACTTTTAAAGCAGGGGAGGTCTTCAAACTCCCTCCTAGGTCTATTAAGGGGCAGGAAAGATCTCCAAATTCCCATTCCCATTACACTTGGCTGCAAGATTTTTCGTGCCCCTTACATAGCAAAAATAACTTAACAATAAATGAGACTTTAGCGATAATTGGTAGACAAATTGGTGTTAACAGAACTTTGGAACAATATAACAGGGATAATAGAAAAACTTTGCACAAAAAAACAATAGCTTAGGGTGGGGACTTGGGCAGAAGCACTCCATCCTTCCCCCCCTGGAACAAATGGGGATCAAAATCATTAGGTAAGGGGCGAATGTGTCTTCTCCAAAGCTACTTCCAGCTGTAATTGGACATAAAGCTGTCCCTGCCCCCAAAAGATTTCAGTTCTTTAGCTGTCATCCAGGCTTGGTCAATACCAGGTCCAGAAGAGGCACATCACAATCGTGGAAAGGGGATAACATCTGGCTTAAGCAATCAGACATCTGCAGGTGAAGGGTAGCAATCCTGCCAAAAACAAATCTCGCAAACAAGTTTAACAGACAAATAGTCAAAAAGAAACAAATATAGGGTCAACCATGCCTCTGGATCCATGAACTTACTATCATAACCTCATTCACAGCAGAATATATGACACTGTCCTCCTTGCTCTATTCCAATGACTTGATACATTGCCACAAGTACAACACATTGACCACTTCCCATCTATCCCAGCACTTTCTTTAATGTGAGTACCCCTGAAGATGTGGCAAACTTGGATACACGTAGCCTTCTGAATGTGGGCCACTTCATGGGAAGGTGCAGACAAACGTGGGCCTGGTGGAATTGTAAGCAAGTTGCAAGCAAATTCATTTATTCATCTGAGAGTCAGGAGTCATATAGGCAAAGTAGACATTGTTTTATGGCCCCTCCCATGGGGCATTTCCCAATACTGTAAGTGAGTATGTAACTCCTAGCAATGTTGCTCAAAATTCAGGAAGAAGGGTGATCTGAATTCCATGGGTAAACACAAACAGTAGCAAGATCCATATCTTTTTCAAGTAATGCACAAGGAATGAAATGGAGAGCCAACAATGTGGAGCTATTTGAGCACAGAGAGAAAGAACAGACTGTGAGCAAAACTCTGGCCTGGACCTTCTTAAAGGGACTCTGTGAGAACTGGCCCTCAACATCTCTGCCTTTCCTTTTTGCTAACAGTTTTAACCCATGTACTTCAGTCCCCATTTTCTTGATATATGACCTTAGAATATTCATAATACAAGGCATCAGTATACAAGCCAAGAACAAGATGCCTATCCAAGGTAGCCCATGAAGGAGCACTGACACTGCATTTTTAAATGCATCTAATAAGTCAAATCTGTGCAATATGTTAATGGCTATTTGCTTGGGATTTGCCCCAGGAATGTGGCTTTGATCAATATCATTAGATACATTGGTAAGCCAGGGCAAATCTGCAGACAAAGTACTGTTATTCCATATACCCACAAGATCCAAACTAACAATAGAACTATTAAATAAAAAGGAGCTACACAAGCATAAGTGAATTGATAATCACAATGCAGTTGTGAACAAAATTCAATTTTCTGAACATCATCTCCCACAAACTCTATAGCTTCTCTTAACACATTTAATTTTGCTTGAAAGTCCTTATCAATGGCAGCCTGTGTTTTCAATGCCAGGGATACATCATGAGCCAATGCTTCTGCATATTGTGCACTTTGTACCTCATTTTGTAGAGTTACAACAGAAACTGAGGAGGCCACTAAGGAAGAAATCAATGATACCAAAGAAACAATACCCCATAAAATACATTGAAAACATATTTTTTTCTAATACTAAAACCCTGTTGTAAGTAATGAAAAGCCTCATCAACAGGTACCAAAAACCATCCATAATTTACTTTTGTGGGTAATATAGAATATAGCATAAGCAGTTCTTTCTATAATCATAGCCACTTGTCACCTGCCATTGTATCTAGAGGATAAACGTTGTGAAACTGTACAGTCAACACATTTTATAGCACAACCTGAGTCTGACTTTGTTATATTTGGGTGTCCTATCATGAAGGCCTGATGAGAAGGAAGGCAGGCATTAATAAAGCTCATATGATACTAAAGGGTATGATTTTTTAGAATACTTACACTGACAACTACTCTATCTAAAGCAGCCACAGCCAGCCATATTTATTTTTGGTGTATCCTCTTATCAATTATTATTCCTGGGGATACCCACCCAAATCGTGTTCCTTGTTCAAAATGACCCAGTATGTACCATATTTCATATCTATCCCCACTGATATTGTAGACTCCTCTATAGGGAAGGTAGCATTTTACCCATGGAGGATAAGGTAACCACATGCGAGGGACTGTGATATTGTAACACGGGGGCCATGGTGAGAAATGAATGGGTCTCTGAATGATTTCTTTAGTCTTCATACCAAGCATAGATATATTCCAGACTGGCCCCTGTGGAATCATCTGAGCACCATGGGTAATATTCTCCAGATGAACACAATGTTTATATATACTAGTTACACTGAATCTGAAGCACAATGATGTACCTTCCATGTGTCCTATAAAATTGAATTTTATATCTATTGATGTTAAGTTCCTGTCTGTAGTCCGGAAACTTCAGATAAAGTTTCCACAGGAACAATCTCCTTTATCTTATCTTTCCAAGAAAGTAGTCTTGGCCAAGGTGAATTGTTTATGTAAGTCCATAGCTGCACCTCCTTAGATTATGCACAGGTAACACACAGCTGGAGCAGCATTAAACAAATTGATGATTTACTTTGGTGTCCTCTCCTTTTCCAAGGTCTTTGTTTTCTCTGTCTCCTCTCTGTCCCAGTCTCACCTTTGATCTGCATGGTCTGCAATTTTGCTGTCAGTTCCTCAACATGTCCTGATGTTCCTTTCCAGGATCCATATAGGTTCAGGGGCACCATCTGTAAAGATAGAAGCATATCCTCGGCCCCATATTAACAGCCTATTGGGCCAGAACCAACAGTTGGTTTTCAGGTTCTTCCACGTTGCCCTTTGTTGAGGACCTTCTAATTCCACTTTTTTATATATAATGTCTTTCAGCAGGGGTGTACACTTCTTTGTTTGGTGTCAAAAATTTTAAAGTATACCCTGCCTGAGATAATTGTCTCTGAGGCTGTGCTGGAGTTCCCTCTTTCTGTTTTTGAAGAATCATCTTTAGAGATCTATTTTTTCTCTCCACTATAGTCTGTCCAGTAGAAATAAAAGGTGTACGTACTAGTAACATGATGCATATTGAAAGGCAAGCAAAATTTTTGAAAAGCTTGAGAAATATGAGGACCATTGTCTGTTTTTATAGGCTTTGGAATGCCCAATATAGAAAAACCAAGGAAACATATGGTCAATATCCTGAGCAACTGCTTCTCCAGGTTGTGCAGAGGTCATAGTGAATGAAGAATAAGTGTCCATCATTAAAGGAATGAATTTTAGTTTTCTAAAACTGGAATAATGAGTAATATCCATTTGCCAAAGTTCTTGAGGTGCTAATACATGAGGGTTTAAGGCAGATTTTGTGGGAGGTGGATGCAAAGGTATACATCTTGGGCATGACTTTACTATGTGTCTAGCTTGATCCCTAGTAATGTTGTATTGTTTCCTTAGCACATCAGCAGATTGATGGAATTTTTCATAATAATTTTTGGCCTCAGTTAAATATAGAGTAAGCAGAGTAGGTTTAGTTAATGAATCTGCTATTCTGTTCCCTTCATCTAGAGGTTCGGGGAGGTCAGTATGAGAGGGTATAATGGTACAATAAAGAATAACTCTTCTAACCCTAATGAATTGTTGAAGCATAGTAAAGAGTTGTAAAATAGGGTAATTGGAGTTGAAATTTATCCTTGCTGTTTCTGTTATTGGCCACACCTGCCACATATTAGCTATCAGAGAAGATACTAATAGGTCTCTCATGACTTTGTAACACTAATATAATTGCATAGATCTCATTCTGTTGAGTCGAGGAAAATGGTGTGTAAGAAACATGCATTTCTTAAGGGGGAATATAATAGGGTTAGGGTTATATACATACCAGAGATTGCAATATATATTGCAATGTGGATGCATCAGTGAAAGCAACCTTTGCTTCAGTAATTGGGTTTAATTTTACTACAGTGTTGATAAGTCATCTCTGTGTCCTAACAAATTATAGTATTGGATATGCATATATATTATCTATTTCTCCTTGAAATAGAATCAGCAAAACTTGCCATATCTGATCTCGGGCTGTTAAAATTTCTATCTGGTCCTTGTTATATGGTTGAGGTAATTGGGAAGGGCACTTCCCTGTTAGTTTAACACACCTCTTGACCACTTTCTGAGACAGTTGAACAACCATGGAAGGATATGTTTGTGTACTAAATCTTGACTGAGATGGTAAAAATAACCATTCTATCAACTCCTTTTCTTGATGAGTACATCTATAAGAAATGTCTGGAGAATTCAATATTGTGATTTCTAACTCCTTTTTGACATCTATTCTATTTACTAGTCTCTTCCTAATTGCATCCTCAATTTATTATTGTGCTGTAGGAAATGACAAGGGAGATGGTTTCAGAAATTAACAAAAAAAAATGGATAAGACTTATATGAACTGATTCAAAGTGAAGTGAGAAGAACCAGGAGATCATTGTGGATAGCAACATCAAAGTTGTAATGATGATCAACTGTGAGACTTGGATAGTCTAATCAATACCGTGATTCAAAACAATTCCAAAGGAATCACAATAAAAATTGTTCTCTCCACATCCAGAAAGAGAACTGATAAACTCTGAGTTCAAACTGAAGTACTATTCTTGCTTTTTAATTTTTTTGTGATATGGCTAATATGAAAATGTTTTTCATGATTGTACACATATAATGGATATTTTATTGTTAGACTTCTCAATGTGTGTGGAAGGTATGGGGAAGAGAATCTTAAAATCAAAATTTAAAAAGGAATGTTAAAAATAAGGAATATTAAAGAAGACATATTGGGTATTTTTACTCTGAATAGAATTCCTGTCAAAGGGATATAATATTTCCTTCAATAAAAATATGCTTCTTTAAAGTCAATTACAAAATGTTTTAATAGTTCTGACCTTTCCTTTTTTTTTAGCTTGTTAGGTAACTATAATATTTGTTCTATAGAATACATTTAAACTTCATATCAGCTGGCTAAAAAAGCAGTGCTTGCCCAAATTAAGAAAGGGCCTGAATAATATTTATTTTATTTCTTCTTATAATTAATAATTTTTTTCCTGTTTAGTTGAGATAAAGTAGATTGTGTGTATATTCTCAGATATTTATGCAACACAGCATTCACATACATAATTAAATAAATGTAATTATATTAATCTGTTTCAACAAAATGTTTGTATATGTTGCACTATCCAAATATATCTTGTATTATCTAACTTTTTGAGACTTCCAAACTGTTGTAAATAACCTATTAAAACTAATACAAATAAAAATTTTCCTGCACATAACATGACGTTTTTGTCGCTAGATTTAAACTATTTTGACATGCTGAATGAAGAGTACTGGGATTTTTAATATTATTCATTGAACAAATATTAACTAAAATATGAAGAACTCAGTATCTTCCCAAAGGCTAAATGGCAAACAAGAAATGAAATTTGGGATACATTTGAATAACAATGGCTTCCACTCAGGTCCCTATTTTTAAAATTATTTTTGTTATTGTTGAATGCTTTTTATATAAAATATTAATTATTGTAGTTTTTTTCTGTCTGATACAAAATATTCCAAAACTTATAGATATACTAGATATAAAAGTTAAATGGGATCTCAGAAGCCATCTATTCCTTTTAGCACTTAAATATCTAAGCTATAAAATTCATTACAAGTACTCATACAGCTAGTTATCCAGCTTCTTGATTGAAGAACTCTAAGAACAGGAAGAAATAAAGAAGAAACACAATTTTCTTTGAAATAGTACTAACTCTAAGCAGTTGTTTGTTTTCTTATCAACCTAGAATAGAAGATCCTTCTTGGATCCTTCTGTTTCCCCTAAAAAGTCTTTGTACCAAGCATTTAAAGAACAATTAATTACAAAATTAGGAAGTAATCCTATCAGTATCATTTATGACACAAATACAGTGCTGAAGTCTAAACCAGAAAGAGTCAAAATAGAGAAAATTATAGAACAATTTCCCTAAGTAATATTGATGTAAAAATGTTAAAAAAAATTATTAGTAAGTAAATTACAGCAATGTATCAAGATGGTATTACACTATGACCAGCTGAGATTTATACTAGGAATGAAAGGCTTATTCAATTTTAGGAAGCCTATCAGCATAACTGATGACATCAATTTAAAAAAAATTACAGTAATTATATTATTGTCTCAATAGATGTTGAAAAAGCTTTTGACAAAATATAGCACCTATTCCTATTGAAAATACTAGAGAGCACAGGAATAAAAGGAGTTTTGTTTAAATCATAGCTAGTATCTCTCTAAAACCATTAGCGAACATTATATGTAATGGGCATAAATAAGTTTTTCCAATGAGATCAGGAGTGAAATAGGGATACCCATTATGACCACTATGATTCAGTAGTGTGATAAAAATATTAGCTTTAGAAATAAAAAAAAAGAAAATTCAGAGAAATTAGAATATGCAATATGGAAATAAAATTATTATTCTTTGCAGATAAAATTACTGTATTCTTAGAGAATCAGCAACAACAACAGCAACAAAAACTACTTGAAATAATTGACAACTTTAGCAAAATTGCAGAATATAAAGTAAAACCCCATAAATCATCAGCATTTCTACATATTCTCGCCAAAACCCAGTAACAAGATAGAGAAATTTCGTTTAAAGTAACTATAGACAATATAAACTACTTAGGAGGCTATCTGCCAAGAAAACTATAGGAATTATATGAACACAATCACAGGATACTTTTCACACAAATAAAGTCTGATGTAAACATTCAGAAAAATATCAACTATTCATGGATAGGTCTCACTAATATAATAAAAATTGCAATTTAAATGAAATTAATTTAATTATTCAGTGCCATACCAACCAAAACTACCAAAAATATTTTATAGAGCTAGAAAAATAACAAAATTCATCTTGTGAAAACAAAAATATCAAGAACATTAAGGAAATTATTGAAAAAAAATGCAAAGGAAGGTGGTCTAGCTGTACCAGATCTAAAATTATGTTATAAAGCAGCAATCATCAAAACTACTTGGTACAGGCTAAGAAATAGAGTGGTGGATCAATGGAATAGGTTAGGTACATAAGAAACAATTGTCATTAACAATAGCAATCCACTATTTGATAAACCCAAAGACTGCAGCTTCTGGGATAAGAACTACCATTTGACCAAAAGTGCTGGTAAAACTGAAAAATAGTATGGCAGAAATTAGACATAGACCAATACCTTTCACTACATACCAAGATAAAGTCAAAATGGGTACATGATTTAGCCATAAAGGCTGATGCCATAAGCAAATTAGGAGAGCAAAGATTAGTTTACCTGTCAGATCTATTGAGAAGAGAAAAATTTATGAACAAACAAGGTTGAGATCTATATGAAACACAAAATGGATAACTTTGATTACACTAAATTCAAAAAAAAGTTTTACACTAAATTAAAAAAGCCAATGTAATCAAGATTAGAAGGAAAACAGAAAGTTGGGAAACAATTTTTACAAGTGTTTCTGATAAAAGACATATATATGTAGAGAAATGAGTCAAATTTATAAGAATACAAGCCATTCCCTAATTGATAAATGGTCAAAGGATATGAATAGGTAGTTTTTCAGATGAAGAAATTAAAGCTATCTATATTCACATAAAAAAATCCTCTAAATCATGACTATAATTAGAGAAATGCAAATTAAAAAAACTCTGAGGTACCACCCCACACACCTATCAGATTAGCTAATATTACAATGATGAATATCGGAGAACATGTAAGAAAATTGGGACCCTAATGTATTGTTGGTGGTGTTGTGAACTGGTCTAACCATTCTATAGAGCAATTTGGAACTATGTTCAAAGGAGAACCAAACTGCACACAACCTTGAATCCAGCAATACCACTTCTAGGTCTGAATCCCATAGAGATCTTATAAGGGAGGAAAGCACTCACACATACAAAAATATTAATAGCAGCTTTGTTTTTGTTGGTAAAGAGTTTGAAAATTGAGGGGCAGTCATTTGGGAACAGGTGGACAAATTGTGGTATATCAATGTAATGATGCTATAAGAAATTATGAGCAGGTAGATTTCAGAAAACCTAAAAAGACTTTTATGAACTAATGCTAAGTGAAGAACCAGCAGAACACTGTACACAGAAACAGCAACATTGCACTAAATCAATTATGACAGACATAGCCCTTTTCAGAAATGCAATGACCCAAGACAATTCCAAGCAACTCATGATCACATCCAGAGAAAGAATTGTAGAGTCTGATTGTAGATTAAAGCATACTATTTTCACTTTTTTTTTTGCTTTGTGGATTTTCCATTTTGTTCTAATTCTTCTTTCACAACATGGCTAATATGGAAATATGTACTACTAAGTGAGGAAAAAAAGAAAAGACTTGTGTTTTGGTAATGATACGTGCAGCTGCTATGGAGGTGTAAGAACAATAACATCAGCACACAGGAGGACTTCTAATACGGATTCTTCAATCTGCTTTTATAAAGGAAAAACAACTTTAAAAGAGTCAACAATCTTACTCTAACAAAACAATTCAGACAGATAAGCACATCCAAAAAATAATCCAACAGACAGGGCTCCAATTGTCTAAACAAAGTAATAGACAAATAATCACCAGACCGGGAAGAACCAATATCTGGGTTAACAAAGCCAGAGGGCTCATAAACAATGGCCACTCAGAGTCTCATAAGAAACATTCTTCCCATGAGTGAGTCCCAAAGTAAAATACCAACTTCCCAGTAGATATATAGTTTTCAACTAATAGTCTCAGAGTCAAAAGGCATCACAAACCACGTGACTCAGTGTCTAATTGGCACAATACTAAAAGGTGTGAAAGCCTTCCTGAAAGCAAGCGTCCTTGTAAGTAAGCTTCCCCACAAGCAAGTTAAGGGGGATATAAGGCAATATATGGGCTCTATGTGACTCAAAATGTGTCACAATTGTAAACTGAATAATTTCAAAGCAGCAAGACATCTGCGATTGAAACACCTGTGTACCTTTAGACCTGAGAACATGGCTCTTGTTCCAAGGGAAAAGGAGACATATGTGGTCACATAGGCCTATGATTCAGCAGGGAAGATCTTCCTATTCCATTAATCCTACAGCTTGATAGGGTTGAGCAATTTTTTTTCAACTGGTTATAAAACAGGAGAAAATAGAAGTTACATACAAGATAGAGGAGAGGCAAATGACAGGTGTACTTGTCCCAAATTGGGGTGACATGGAGAAAGAACTCTGAAAATAGAAGTCCAGAAGCTCAGGAGAAACTGCATTAGGCAATGATAAGTATGGTGATAGTAATTTTAACAGGAAATCTCTGTGGCCCACTCACAAATCTTACTCCTCTGCCTATGCCATGTTCTGGAGACAATGTCCCATTGTCCCTGCCCAGGTAATGTCTTTGCAGGTAAAAAAAAAATGTTGTCTTCATCCATTCTCAACAGTCTAGATCATTCTGTGCTTTAGACTTCCCTATATTATTCTTAGAAAAAATGCTATCTCTTTTATTTATCCTTTGACATTTTATTTCACTCATGTCTTCTGTACAACATAAAAATTAGTAAATGAATGAATAAAAGATACATTATGGAAAAATGGATAAATAAATAGAAATATATAAATCTAAATACATCAGTTCATTATGATACACATTAGCATTTTAGACAGGGCATCCAGCTGGTTTATTAGACAAAGTGGTGGGACAGAAGTCAAGGGGACCTGAGTTGAAATGCTGTCTCAGCCTCTTACTAGTTGTGTGACTCTGGGCAAAGAAGCCACTTCCCTCCACCTGCCTAGGGATTCCTCAAGTAAACAGTTCAGATTATAATTGCACTTACCTTTCAGTAAGGTTTGTTGTGAGGATCAAATGAAATAATATGTTTTAAAGTACTAAACACAGTTCCTGGCACCTAGCAGATGCTTAATAAATGCTTATTTCATTCTGTCTTTTATGAGATGACTGCCCCATTTTCTCCTTATTAGATTTTTCCTGCGTGTCATCAAAATTGTTCTTGAACTCTTCCCATCTATCCCCTACTGAATTTTTTTTTCCTTTTTTAAAATCTTATTTTAGACTCAAACACCACAACACAAATACATAATAGAGAGAAAAAAAAAACATATCACTAACTTAAATATTGGAAGTTAAATACAAAGTAAGAAAGGAAAAATAAAGCATATCATATGCATAGGAGAATATGAGGGGGTTTAAAATATGTAACAATAAATTTTTATTTCAAGAAAAACTGTATGATAAATACATGCCATGAGAGAGCTGTCCATCTTGGTTTTCTTGTAAGTTTTCTTTTGTTCTCTGCTGTGCACTTTTTAATTTTTTTTATTCCCTCCCCTCCTCTCCCAGAAAGGAAACAATTAAATGTGAATATATTTCTCTATAGCTATAAGATAAATACATACATATATAAATATTTTCATATATAGAGACATATACTTTCTCAAACAAATTCTATTCCTGATCTTTATTTTTATGTTTCTGCATATCTTGTTTTCTATCCCTCCTGCCTCTTCTACTTTACTTCTACCTGCTACCTTGCCATCCTATTACTTGCCTACCCACATCCAAAGATTCCCCCTATCCTCACATTTCTAAAAGTTTTAACACCCTTCTCTAACCCCCTATAACCTATTCCCTCAGCCTCCCCTCTAAAGTTCCCTCCCTTTTCCTCTCCCTTTCCCTATCCCCTTACTGTTTTATTTCTTCTGGACTTAGAAGACGTTTATACTCATGTATTATTCTCTCTTAAACCCATTCCAGATGAAAGTAGGTTACCAGAATTACCAGTCCTCCATCCCCATCTAATTCCTTTGTATCAATTCTTCCTCTTGCACTTCATTTGTACAAAATAATTACTCTTTTTAGCTGTTCCTAGATGTTCTTATTTTTAAATTCATATCATACTCAGGCTCAACCCAATCTTTTTTATGAGCACCAAGTTATAAATAAGAATCTTAGACATTTATTTTTCATTTATAAAAGTAAATGATCTGTTCTTATTGAATTCCTTGAAATTTGTATTTGGTATGTACTATATGTTTTTTCTTGGCTCTTTTATGTCAAATCTTCTATTAAGTCCAAGGTATTTTTTAATTGGTTTTTGTTTGGTTGTTTGTTTTTTTGCCAAAGTCTTGAAAGTCTGACAGTTGATCATATCTCCACTTTTTTTTTTCCCCCAGGATTATGCTTAACTTTGCTGGGTATGCTATTTTTGTTTGGAGTCTCAATTCTTTTGCTCTTCAATATATAGTATTCCAAGACCTTTCATCCTTTAATATCTATCTCTATGGCTAGATCTTATGTAACTTTTATTGTGTCACTGTAATGTGTAAATTGTTTTATTCTTATTGCTTTTAAAATTTTATCCTTGATTTGGGGATTTTCAAATTTGACTAAAATATTCCCATTTCTACTTTCCCCTCTTTTTCTAATACTGCAGGACACTTTTATTTAATTATTGTTTTGCATTATTGTTATTAAGATTCTTTTTTTTAACCACAGCTTTCAGAGTTATTCTGAAATTTTTATGTTTTCTTTTCTTTCTTCAGATCTGCTGTTTTCCTTAGAAGATGTTTCACTTTCTCTTCTATTTTCTTTCATTATTCATATTTTATTTAAATCTTTCTTGATGTTTTATTATTATGCTGGTTTCACCTTGTCCAATTTTAATTTTCAAGGTGCCTTTTTCTTCCTCAAGATTCTGTATCTCCTTTTCTAATTGGTTAAGTTGCATAATTTTCTTGTTTTTCTTGGGTTATTTTTTATTTCTTTTTTAGTCTTTCCTCCATCTTTGCCATTTGATTTTTAAAACATTTTTTTAAGATCTATGATTTTTGAGGGGGGGAGCAGTTGACCATTTGGCATTACTCTTTGGGGATTAATTTACTTCAATATCCTCCTCTGAAGATAAAACCAGACTTCTCTATTAATGGTTTTCTGTGGTTGGATTCTTTCTCATTTGCCTCTGCATTTTTGGTGGTTATATCTTAATTTTTGTAATCACCTCTAGCCCTGGGGTTTGGGGGATGGTGCTTCTTGCCCCAGAGCTTCAGTTCTCCCCTCTGGCCTGGAAGCAAAGCCAAATCTCCAACATTCTGTAAGTGCCCACAGACATGGGCTTTTTGCCCCACTTCTTCTGTACTCACCAGGAATGTGCTGTTTCCTTCTTCTCCCTACTGGTCTGTGCAGTATAGTTGGGTCTGGCATTCCTTCTCAGGAGAGGCTTCATCAATCTTCCTATGTTCAGGCACCCAACTCCCTTCACTATGGGAGGGAGGAGTTCCTGTGGCTGGGGGGAAGAAAGCCTCTCAAATCAACTAATCACAGGGCTTGTAGCTTTTTGTTAAAATAGAACAAAACTTGGAGATATTTACTCTTCACAAGGACCAAACCTCATACTGGAATGTTTCTTCTGATCTTCTCAAATTGTCACTGGAAAATCTCTCTTGTGCCTCTATTTTTATTTATTTTTACCATCATCTTGTTTGTGTTAAGATGTTATTTTATCTCTGCTGGGGGGAAATCTTGAGTGCTTGGAATTTTCTTACCTACTCTATCATCTACCCAGAATTCTCTACCTTTCTTTTCCTTTAAATAAATGTTATTTGATCAAACCTTGAACATTCATTAAATGTGATGCAGAATTGTTTTTATTACTACTAGTTCCAACTGGCATATCCTAATACAAAGAACTTACCTTTGTAACAAAGAAGTGCCATTAAGCAGGACAAACAAAAACAAAACAATAACACACTCACCAAATCTGCCAGTATAAAATTTCTTCTCTTCTTATAATATATGAAATTTCTGATGGAAGGAAAGATTCTTGTTTCTCCTTGGGTATTCAGAAATGGAGACTGCATTGATCAAAGTTCTGAGGTCTTTCAGTGTGTTTTGATTTATATTACTGTGGTCACTGTGTAAATTTTTATTCTTCTTCTGTTTGCTTTACTCTGCCTAAGATGATAAAATTCTTCCCACACATCTAATACCAGTCCCAGGATGATTTTAATGTGAGCTCACTATCTGGGACTCCAGAATAAATGAGGCAGAGGATCTCTTAAAATGTTTTTAATTATACTCAAGTTATAAAGGCATACATATCAAGTTGTTTCCCAGTGGACTCATTGAGGTCAGTGACAACCCATGGAGTTAATAAGTAATTATCAAATCTGAAGACTTATTATTACTTCTTGATTCTGTATTATAAAGATCCCCACCTCAAAATGAAAAAAAAAAGCCATTTAACTTCCCATCATGAGTCTCCAAGAGTAAAGGGTATCTATTTAAACTCATTAATAACATATAACTTAATTAGCTTATTTGGGCCCAAAACTTTGGCAAAACCAATAATGTATAAGATATAATTTCTTTCCACATGGTACAATGGATAATCCATAGCTCCTGGAGTGAGAAAGAACTGAGTTCAAATGCAGTTTCAGATACAAACTAGCCATGTGACCCTGAGTAAGACACAAGCTCCTTGAGTTTCAGATTCTTCACTGTAAAATGGAAATAATACTAGCATATACCTCATAGGATTTTGTGAGGATCATATGACATACTGATTATAAAGTGCTTTATACAGTGGCTGACACCTGTTCAGACATTTCATCATTTTTCAGTCTTTTTTTTACTCTTTGTGGTCCTGTCTTGTACCCAATATGTACTTATTAAATGCTTGCTCCTTTTCCTTCCATTCTTGCTCTCCCTGCTTTTTTTTAGCAGGGAAATAATATTCCATGATATTCAAAAAACATCCTAGTTTATGTGCATCCAGTCATTTGCTACCACAAACATATTACTATAGGTACGTTTCTCTACAAAAATAAACCATTTCCTATGCTTTTGACCTTCAAAAAGTCTATAGCAAGTAGTGATATACCTAAATCATTGGACAAGTAAAGTTAAACCATTTTTTTTCTAGGTTTAATTCCATTTTTCCCCTAGACAGTCAGACCAATGTACAGCTCCATCAACTGGGCATTCATTACTGTTCCTGCCTTTTCAGATATCCACCAATATTGACTATTTTAATATTTTATTATCTTTGAAAATTAAATTCCTGTGATATGACAAATATAGAGATATTTTTATTTGAATTTTGCCTAAGAAATAGTGACTTGCCCTAATCTTTCATGTGGTATTAATAATTTATAATTACTTTTTAAATTTTCTCTTCATATAATTTGACTAAGTGGAGAAAGACTTTTGATTCTATCTGTCTCTCAATTTACCTATCATCTATCTCTCATTCCATATTCTAACTTCATATATGCACACATATATATATATATACACACAGAGATGTGTATATGTTTGCATGCCATATATATATATATATATATATATATATATAATCTTAGTAATTAGACTCTTATCGGATATATTTAATGCCATTTTAGCCATTTTCCTTCAGTGCAATTCAGACTTGGAAGTTGTGAAACATACAAGTCACCTCTCTCTGCCCTGAGAAATGTATGAGATGGCGGTGGGAAGGAAGTACAGCTATGGAAGCTAAGCGCTACTGTATCATTATTGAATATAATTTTTATATTAGGGTTACTTTAAACTCCTTTGTCAGTTATTCAATGATGAATATGCCTCATTTCATTCCAGCATTGAAATTGAACTCGTAGAGAGCTTGTAAGCCCATCCCAATAACTGTGTAAAAATAGTGATAATTTTCCATAGTTCTAATTTGTATTCTACTACTTTACTGAAGCTATGTTGTGTCAAAGCACATTCCATCAAAAGACTAAATTACATGATAATCATTTTATACTCTGTCCTGGTCTAAGCAAATATGCACTAATGTGTCTAGTCACTGGTACCCAAATTAGGAAGGGGGATTGATAAGCTGGTGCATGCACAAAGAAATGCAACCAAGATTATAAGGGGACCACAACAGTAGGTTTTGCTCTACAAGGATTTGTTGAGAGAACTGGGAATGTGGAACCTAGAAAAGAGATGACTTGGGAGATATGTGATAAAAATTTTCAAGTATCTGAAAGACAGCCATATGAAAGCAGGATTAAATATGTTTAGCTCTGAACAGTCTTTGTATTAATAAGTCACTTGCTGTGAGTTAAGGAATCCTTTACTCTGATACTGAAAATTCATGAAAAACACAGACTGGTCCCACTACACAACCAAAGGAAAAGTAACTTTTCTTAACCTTGTGGTAAGCTAACATTGAATTCTACAGACACATATAGGTGTGTGTGTGTGTGTGTGTATTTACAAAAATGTGTGTAGGGATGCAGTATGGATATACTGTTGCAAAAAAGCATAATGGATTAAAATCAGTCTCATTGGAAAGAAGATCTTCTGAAGTTAAATCCTGCCTCTAACATAGATTGGTTGTATTATCCTGGTCAAGTCACTCAGTTGCTCATGGTCATAAGCAAATCTCTAAAACTATAACTGATGGAAGATTTGTTTTGCATAATTTGAAGGACCATCATCACTAGGAATTCTCTGTACCTATGAAATCACCCACTTAGGGGAAAAATACTTTTATAAGCATAAATATACTGAAAATTATTTTGTATATATTGTACATTCCTTAGCAAAGATAATAGGTATATTAGAAATTACTTATGTTATGTTATTTTTATCAAGAATTTCCGGGGCGGCCAGGTAGCACAGCGAGTAAGAGCACCGGCTCCAGTGTCAGAACGACTTGGAGATCGAATCCCGGGCTCAGACACTCAGCACCACACCCAGAAATAACTGGCCGTGTAACCTTGAGCAAGTTACTTAACCCTGATTGCTTTAAAAAAAAAAAAGAATTTCCAAATGATTTCATGTGTTCCATGATTAATGTGAAATGATATGTATTTGGTACAGAAAGGATGTAGAATTTAATATTCAAAATATTTCCTATAACTATTTGCATGTTTAACAAAATATGAAAAAATAAGTAAAATGATGTTTTCATGTATTCTGGAACACTTCTATTTCCCTTTTCTATTTCTTGTCCCCCTGTTCCTTATAAATATAAAAATAAAGCCATTTATATCTTTCCTTCCCTCTCTGGAGGTAGTAATTTTCATGATAATACATGATGAAAATATTTCTTTATAGAAGGAGGAGAACTAGATGCACTTTGAGAAATGATAAAAACTGAAACCCAAATATGTGGAACTGGGAAAAAAAAAACAGATGATGTAGAATACAGTGAAAATGTTGAGCAACATTTTACAAAGTGTACTCAAATAAGTTCTTCTTGGTTGTATGATTGCCTGAGCTTAATAATAGCACTTAAACACAAGGCAATGGCATCAAAGCTTGGAGAGAGCTTACAGGTCATTGCCTTCAACCTCCTTATTTTTCACATGAGGAAATCTGGGCACTTTCAGAAAGGTGACATGATTCGCCCTGGTTCACATAGATCAGTAAATGGCAGAGCCCAAATTTTACCCCAAGCCATCTGCTTGCAAATCATTCAGTGCTCTTTCCACCATAGTGCTGAGTGAGGAGAAATGATAAAGTTGTTTGCTTTTATGTAGTTTCATGTATTTTTTAACTTTATTATTGTTGTAAAGCTACTCATCCACCACACAGACACACTAATGACTTGTTGTTGTTATCACATTTCCAATGTGTGAAAGGGCATTATTATACACACAACCAGTGTCTGTAATAGATTATATATAGATATGTGTATATATATATATATATACATACACACATGAATGCACACATATATGTATGTTTATATATGTATACATATATATCTTCCATGTCTATTTATGTGTCTTTGCCAAAATCTAATAAATATAATGACTTACCAGTAGTACAAACTCAGTTTGAAAAATGATGACAGTGAGAGCCAGTATGATACAGTAGAAAGGGCACAGTATTTAGATTCATATGATCTACATTTGAATCTGTATTTAACCATTTATTCTCTGTGTGGCCTCACTCTAGTTATTTCCCTCTGGAATTTAGACTTCTAAAGTCTTTGAAATTCTAAATCTAGGAATAATAGCGGGCGATGGCGCGGTGGCCTGTGCGGGAAGGTGCGGCAGCGGGAGCGCGGAGGGCGCAGGCCGGGAAGGCGCAGCGGCCTGTGCGGGAAGGCTCAGCAGCCTGTGAGGGAAGGCGTGGTGGACGCAGGCCTGGAAGGGGCCTGATCAACTCGGAGGGCAAGTCTTCCCACCAACCACAAGGTCCACTACCAGGCCTATCACCAAAGGGCTGGGACTGGAAAGAGCAAGCCTTTTTCAGGACCTCCAAAGACAAGGATGGAAGAGTGAACTCCACTTGCTCCAAACCCCCCCTCTGACCCTGAAAATATAGTAACTCTTGCCCCAGGGCAAAACCCTCTACAGTAAAGGCTTGGGATCCCTAGAGGAAGGGCTTGGCTAGGACACTGCCTCAAAATGGGTAGAAAGCAGACTACAAAGACAAAAACTCTAGAGTCCTACTATCCTCAGAGAGAGGAACCAACCTCAGAGGGAGACACTGTGGACTCCACACCCACAGCTGAGACTTCAACAGGGAATGGATCCCAAGCACAGAAGGCTCTCCTAGATGAGATAAAAAGGAAATGAGAGAGATAGAAGACAAAATGAATAATTCTCTCAAAACGAAAATAGCAGAATTCGAAAAACATTATAATGAGGAAAACATCTCTCTAAAAAGAAAAGTGTATGATATGGACAAGGAGCTTCAAAAATTAACCAAGGAAAATGATTTGCTAAAAACCAGAATTAAACAAATGGAAACAAATAACTCTATGAGGAACCAAGAATTAGCCAAGCAAAACAACAAAAATGAAAAATTAGAAAAAGAGGTAAAATACCTCAAAGAAAAAATAACTGACCTGGAAAACAGATCCAGGAGAGATAATCTGAGAATCATAGGCCTACCAGAAAATTATGATGAAAAAATGAGCCTGGACAACATTCTCCAAGAGCTCATTAAGGAAAACTGCCCTGAGATACTAGAACTTGAGGGGAAAATAGAAATTGACAGAATCCACCGGACACCTGTTGTAAGAGATCCCAAACTGAAAAATCCTCGAAATGTTGTGGACAAACTCCAGAACTACCAGATAAAAGAGAAAATACTTAAAGCGGCCAGAAAGAAACAATTCAAATATCGAGGGTCCACAGTGAGGATTGCACAGGATTTGTCAGCCTCCACACTGAAAGATCGGAGGCAGTGGAATAAAATTTTCAGGAAGGCAAAACGGCTCGGATTACAACCAAGGATCACATACCCAGAGAGACTGAGCATATTCTTCCAGGCAAAGAAATGGTCATTCAATGATATAACAGAGTTCCAGACCTTCTTGATAAAAAAGCCAGAACTCAATGGAAAATTCAACCTCCAATTAAGAGAAGCAACAGTGACTTAGAAAGGTAAACAAGGAGAACACACATCATTTTAGAGGAAAAGAGGGGAGGGAGAGGAGCTTCACATGAGATCTGTTCCTGTCATTTTTGATGCGAAGAAAAAATAGCATACCTCATTAAGTATAACAATATCCTACAGGCAGTAGGAGGGGGAAAGGGTTACAAAAGGGGGGTGGAATGATTTGTAGGGAGGGAAGTAGTAAGGGGAAAAGGGGAGGAAAAGGGAGGGGGGCCGAAAAGAGAACACTGAGGGAGGCGGTGGTCAAAAGGAAAACTATTAAGGGGGGGAAGGGAGAAGGGAGGGAAAAATACAAACATTAACAGGGGCAGGAATAGGATGAGGGGAAAGAAACAGATAGCAATCATAACTGTAAATGTGAATGGAATGAACTCTCCTATAAAACGGAGATGGATAGCAGAATGGATTAGAAATCATAATCCTACAATATGCTGTTTACAAGAAACACATTTGAAACAGAGGGATACACACAAGGTAAAGGTAAAAGGTTGGAGTAAAATATATCATGCCTCAGCTAAAGTAAAAAATAGCAGGGGTAGCAATCCTTATCTCAGATAAAGCAAATGCAAAAATTGACCTAATTAAAAGAGATAAGGAAGGAAATTATATCCTGTTAAAAGTCACCATCGAGAATGAGGCAATATCACTACTTAACATATATGCACCAAGTGGTGTAGCATCCAAATTCCTAGAGGTGAAGGTAAAGGAATTAGAGGAAGAAATAGATAGCAAAACTATACTAGTGGGAGACCTTAATCTCCTCCTATCTGAACTTGATAAATCCAACCTCAAAATAGACAAGAAAGAAGTTAAGGAGGTGAACAGGATTTTAGAGAGGATAAGTATGATAGATCTCTGGAGAAAACTGAATGGGGATAAAAAGGAATATACTTTCTTCTCTGCAGTTCATGGCACATATTCAAAAATTGACCATGTTCTATGGCATAAAAACCTCACAATTCTATGCAGTAAGGCAGAAATATTAAACGCATCATTCTCAGATCATGATGCAATAAAAATTATATGCAATAAAGGGCCAGGGAAAGACAGACTAAAAACTAACTGGAAATTAAACAATTTGATCCTAAAGAATGAGTGGGTCAAACAAGAAATTACAGAAACAATCAGTAATTTCATTCAAGACAATGATAATGATGAGACAGCATACCAAAATCTGTGGGATGCATTAAAGGCAGTTCTTAGGGGAAGTTTTATATCCCTGAGTGCATACGTGATTAAATTAGAGAAAAGGGAGCTCAACAAATTGGGCATGCAATTAAAAAACCTAGAAAAAGAACAAATTCAAAATCCCCAATTAAATACTAAACTAGAAATATTGAAGATGAAAGGAGAGATTAATAAAATCGAAATTAAGAAAACTATTGAACTAATAAATAAAACCAAGAGTTGGTTTTATGAAAAAACCAGGTAGGATTTATTCCAGGAATGCAAGGATGGTTTAATATTAGGAAAACCATCAGTATAATTGATCATATCAACAATAAAACTAGCAGAAACCACATGATCATCTCAATAGATGCAGAAAAGGCTTTTGACAAAATACAACATCCATTCCTATTAAAAACATTAGTAAGTATAGGAATAAATGGAGCCTTCCTTAAAATAATAGGTAGCATCTATTTAAAGCCATCAGCAAGTATTATATGCAATGGGGAGAAGCTGGAAGCATTTCCCATAAGATCAGAGGTGAAACAAGGGTGTCAACTATCACCCCTCTTATTCAATCTGGTACTAGAAATGTTAGCAGTAGCAATTAGAGAAGAAAAAGAAATCAAAGGAATCAAGTTAGGCAAAGAAGAGACCAAGCTATCACTCTTCGCAGATGATATGATGATATACTTAGAGAATCCTAGAGAATCAAGTAAAAAACTGCTTGAGACAAAAAATAAATTTGGCAAAGTTGCAGGATATAAAATAAACCCACATAAATCCTCGGCATTCCTATATATTTCCAATGAAACTCAAGAGCAAGAAGGAGAAGGAGAAATCCCATTTAAAGTTACTGTAGACATTATAAAATATTTGGGAATCTACCTGCCAAAACAAACCCAGGACCTGTATGATCATAACTACAAAACACTTTTCACACAAATAAAGTCAGATCTAACTAATTGGAAAAATATCAATTGCTCATGGCTGGGTCGAGCTAATATAATTAAAATGACAATTTCACCTAAATTAAATTATATATTTAGTGCCATACCAATTAATTTACCAAAAAACTACTTTATAGAGTTAGAAAAAAATAGTAACAAAATTCATGTGGAAGAATAAACGGTCCAGAATATCAAGGGAATTAATAAAAAAAAAATGCTAGGGAAGGTGGACTAGCTTTACCAGATTTCAATCTGTACTATAAAGCAGCAGTCATCAAAACTACTTGGTACTGGCTTAGGAATAGAGGAGTGGATCAATGGAATAGATTAGGCACACAAGATTCAGAAGTCAACGACTACAGTAATGTATTGTTTGATAAACCCCCAGACCCTGTTTTTCGGGATAAGAACTCACTATTTGACAAAAACTGCTGGGAAAACTGGAATATAGTATGGCAGAAACTGGACATAGACCATTATCTAACATCATATACCAAAATCAAGTCTAAATGGGTTCATGATCTAGGTATAAAGGTTGATACTGTAAGCAGTCTGCTAAAACAAGGAATAGTTTACCTATCAGACTTGTGGAGAAGGAATGACTTTATGATGAAACAGGAATTAGAGAACATTATAAAATGTAAAATGGATAATTTTGACTACATGAAATTGAAAATTTTCTGTACAAATAAAGCCAATGTAACCAAGATTAGGAGGGAGGTGGGAAATTGGGAAAGAATCTTTACAACCTATGTCTCTGACAAAGGATTCATCTCTAAAATATACAGAGAACTGAGTCAAATTTATAAGAATACAAGTCATTCCCCAATTGATAAATGGTCAAAGGATATGAACAGGCAGTTTTCAGAGAAAGAAATTAAAGCTATCTATAAGCACATGAAGAAATGCTCTAATTCACTATTGATTAGAGAAATGCAAATCAAAACAACTCTGAGGTACCACATCTCACCAGTTAGATTGGCTAAGATGACAAAACAGGAAAATGACAAATGCTGGAGAGGATGTGGGCAAACTGGAACACTAATGCATTGTTGGTGGAGTTGTGAACTGATCCAGCCTTTCTGGAAAGCAATCTGGAACTATGCCCAAAGGGCTATAAATACGTTCATACCCTTTGATCCAGCAATACCACTCCTAGGGTTATATCCCAAAGAGATCATAGAAATGGGAGAAAGACCCATATGTACAAAAATGTTTATAGCAGCTCTTTTTGTTGTGGCAAAGAATTGGAAATTAAAGGGGTGTCCATCAATTGGGGAATGGCTGAACAAGTTGTGGTATATGCATGTTATGGAATATTATTGCGCTATAAGAAACGGGGAGCAGGCGGTCTTCATATTTACCTGGAGAGGCTTAAAAGAACTGATGCTGAGTGAGAAGAATAGAAACAGGAAGAATTTGTACACAATTACAGACACAACGTATGTGTGATAACCAACTTTGATAGACTGGACTCTTCTCAACAATGCAGGGATATAAGTCAATCCCAAAAGACGCACTATGGAGAGAAAACGTGCATCCAGAGAAAGAACTAGAAAGAACTAAATTTATACCCAGGTGGAAGCAAAATACCTGATCTTTTTCATTCTCTTATTTGATTTTATGTCCTCTTTACCATTTTTCATTCCAGCTGGTATAATCCATCCTTATAACCTGACCATTGTATAATGTGAAAGTATTTACAGATCCTATACTTGATTATAAAACGCCACGGCGGGGGAGGGGAAGGAGGGGGACAAAATGTGAAATTCAAGGAATTGTGGAATTGAATCCTGTAAACTAAAAGGAAACAAACAAAATAATAAATTAAAAATTGAATTAAAAAAAAGAAATTCTAAATCTAAGTTCCTGTGATCATGAATCAGTAAATCAATCAAAAACCCTTTATTAAATGCCTACTATGTGTTAGATATTTAATGATGAACTATTACTATTGCTGTTGACAAAATGAGCTGAGAATGTTAAGAGATTTGCAGTGTTTCATTGATACTTCCCCTCAAACAATCAATGTGTAAAATACCATATTGTCTGATTTCCCCTAAATGTTTATCTTTACTATTTATCTTGAAACACTTTGATCAAGTTTATTTCAAATTTAGATAGTACTGTCATGTTTGATATAAGCATGTGACTATCATAGTTGTTAATTATATGAAAAATAATCACTTATTCACTCTTTGTGGTGAAATAGCTTTAAAATAACTCCAAAGTGATTGCTGTAAATTTAATTTATTCTTTAATCTTAAATAACTAGTGGCTAGCTTATAATCTATCCTTTTTCTCTTGTACTTTGAAGATAGTGAAATAACAATTTTAAGTTATAAAATTAATACTATCTATTTCATTATTGGATTTGAAAACAGAGATTATATATGGATGCGATAACATGTAAGTGGAAAGTCTGAAGTTTTATTAAATTTATGCAAATTTAGTACCTGTGAGATTTAACAGCATGGATGAGGAGGGGAGGACATGTGACATTCAATGCTGGAATGAAATAATATTAGGTCTTTGGAAATGGGGCATGTAGACTGTTTCTAGGGATTGATTTATATGTTTTGATTTTGTACTCCTAGTGAATAGTGCAGTATAGTATGTGTGTGTGTGTGCGTGAATTAACAAATGTTTAAATTTTTTTATATTGATGAACCTTCTACTTTAGTCAAATATGCCTGAGAAGAATCCAATTAAACAATTATTACGGTCTTAGTATAATTAAGGTGCTAAACTAGGTGCTAACTATACAAATATGAAAAAGAACAACAAAAATGCCTTTATGGACATTTAGAAGCTTAAGCTGAGATATCATTAAAGCTGTTATCTCAGTGCCTGGGACATTGGAGGTGTTGCCTAAATGCTGATTCTTTTCTTTTCCCTTTGCCTAGATGTATCAAAGTAGACTTTACAGACTCAAGAAATATTGTGCTGCTTCTCACTGTGATGTGGTTTCTAATCTGTGCCCTGCTTGCCTTTGCTAGAAAGAGTCAGCTTTATGGCCTAAAATGTAATGAGAAAGCCATTTAGTATAGTGGGAAAGAGAGATTTAGATGAAGAGAATACTTCCTTCTCTTTCCTTGATTTAAACATTTTTGCCATTGTTCAGTCATGTCCAACTATTTGTGATTCTTTGAGCTTTTCTTAGCAAAGGTCCTGGAGTAGTTTACCATTTCCTTCCTTCTCCAACTCATTTTACAGATGAAGAAGTTAAAGCAAACAGGGTTAAGTGACTTGAACAGGGTCATACTGCTAGTACATTACTGAAACCATAGTTGAACTCAGGTAGATGAGTCTTCCTGACTCTAGGCCTGGCAGTGTAGCTACTGTGCCACCTACTTGTCTTTAAATTTTTAAGGAAGTTCTAAAAATTTATTGAGGCTGAAGTCCCCTTTGTTGAAAAAAAGTGGCATTTGAAATAACATCCAGTAATATAAGAAGTGATAGCATGGCATATGTAGTCAATATTTCATCAGATTCACAGTCAGAGAGATTGAATTCAAATCATGTCTTTTCCACTTACTCCCTATGTGACTGTGGGTAAGTCACTGAAGCTCCCAGAGATTATATAAAATGAAATTAGATTAATTTTGATCCCCATTCTAATTAAAGATTGCTAATCGAATGAGCCTATTATTAAGACAAATCTTTAGAAAATTTTGTAACATTTGCCTTTTAATAATCAATCAATATTTAAGTGCCCACTATGTGCTACATATTGTACAGAGTATAAAAAAAGGAAAAAGAAAATAAAGCAAAAGACAGTCTCTGCCCTCAAGTAGTTCACAATCTAAAGAATTTAACCTAGAAATTAGCCAACCCTTAACTAGAACTAAAAGAACACAGTTATTTTCTTTCTGTTCCCTACAAGAAAATGAAGGTAAAGAAATGAATACAAGAGTAATCAACACTTCATGAGTTCATTTTTTGATTAGATATAACTTGGGGAAAAAATTTATTTCATGCAACAAAATTGAATCCTGTCAAAATACTCTCTAAGAGTTTCTTACATCAAGTATTTACCTGCAGTTAACACAGCAAAAGAATAATAATACTTTAGTAAAAAAATTAAAAAAAATATGTTATTTTACCCCTACTGTTTTCCTAACCCTGCCTGGATGCTCTGGGCATACTGTTGTTATGCATGTTAATAAGAGGATGCTGAAGACAAATAAAATGGTTTGTAAGTTCCTTGAAGTCATAGACAGGTTTTTGTTTTGGGGATTTTGTTATCTCTAGTAACTAAGACAGTCCTTTTTACATAGTATGCACTTAGAAAACATAGCAATTTATTATATTGGGGAGCAAAAGGGATTGTTATAAAAGAGGTTATGTCTCATTGCAATAGGAAGAAGATTAATAATGTGACCATACAGTTGGAGGATATGTTCTCAGAATTGTAGGATGGGAAAAGGAGAGTTAAGTGATTATACAAACTTCGACTAAACTGGCCATTTTTTTCATGTGCAATTCCAAAGTCATATTATAGTTCTATAATTTCTTACTGCTTCGATAAGTTCAAACATATGGGATTGTATCAGTATCGTTACTCCTTCAACCTATGAAAATTGCAAACCCATAGTCAGTGTATGGCTTTCAGAGATGATATAACCTAAAAGCTTTCCAAATTCCATGATTTTCCACTGAATCATACTGCCTCTCATCCCCTTTAATCAACGTTCATTTCTGGAATAACTTCGTTTATATCTCTCCTGATACAGTGAGGAAATCAGGCTTTCAAAATTCAAAGTAGCTTTTTTCTTTTGTATGTGTCATATTTTCTCTTTTCCAAACAATTAGACAAGCATTAGAGAAGCATTTCATTAACTAAAAATAATCCATACGAAATAGCAACATTGCACCCTGTCATTCAATTAAAAGAAACTTAAGTGAAAAGCATATATTTTCACTAAATGGAAAAAATGAAAAAAAATTATTGAAACACATATTACAGGAAAAATCTTAGAGTTTGCCTTTCTTAGATTTGTTTTGAAAGCATATGCAAATCTTAACATGTATAAATATATATATATAACTTAATATAATAATATATATTAAATAAAAAAAATCCTATTACATTAAAACTGGTTTTGAACCAAGTATGCTGTTTATCATCACAAGTTCAACATTCTCTATGAAAATCATATTTCAGTTAGGTTTTATTTTGAGTGTCTTTTTCATCTGAACCATTTTAACAAAAGCACTGATTTAAGGAAAGAAGACAAAATTCATTCATTCAATAAATGTACTAAGTGAATGTATAAAATGTATTAAAATTCATCTCTGTTCTTAGCACATATAGTTTTAAAGAAAAAAAATATTTTGCAACTGTCATTATGACAACTTTAAAACTAAGAAAATACCATTTCTCCTTTCCTTCACCCACCACTCTGACCAACTTATATCTAAGATCACAAAATCAGACACTAAAGTGGTTACAATAACTTTGAGAGACAATTTTTCTGTGTAGAAACACTTCCAAAAAAGGCTAGGTCAGATGTAAGAGAGCCATGATTAATCACAGTTCACAGAAATAAAATGGGCAAAAAGGTATATTTATTTGTCAGATATAGATGAGGAACAGAAAAGTGAGGTTGCTGTTTAAATGGCTGGAAAGAGTGAAATGATACACCAACCTTTAACCTAAATAATTTGTGTGTATATATGTAAAATTTTGAGTTAAACATCACAAAAAGAGTGGTTGACAAATGATAGCAAAAGAAGATTAGATTTTATCAAGAAAAGAGAGAAAATTTATTCTCTGAGTAGAAAAAAATACAGATACTGTGGATACAGAAAGGTACACTTTGGCATCTGATTGTCTATGTGGAGATACTGAGTAGTCAAAGAAAATACCAAGATTTTAAATTTAAGAGATTAGAAGAATGGTGGCCCCTTCATTAGAAATAGGAAAGAGAATTGGATTTAGGAGGAAAGATAATTAGTTTTACTTTGGACATTTTGAGCTTGAGATGTCTTTAGGGTAATATAAAAAAGTAACAAAAGTCATTTTAAGTGCAAATAAATATATTTTGGTCACTTTGTTAAAGATGTTGCACATGGGGCAGCTAGGTGGCACAGCGAATAGAGCACCAGCCCTGGAGTCAGGAAGACCCGAATTCAAGTTCCGCCTCAGACACTCAACACTTACTAGCCCTGTGACCTCGGGCAAGTCACTTAACACCAATTGCCCAGGTTTCCTCCCTCCAAAAAGCAAAAAAAAAAAAAAGATGATGCACATACCCACGTATATACAAAGTGTATATTAAATCAAATGGCAAATAACAGAAAAGTTTGGCTACATGCACAATCAATTCTCCCTCTAAATTTGGGGGAGTAAATGTTTATGCAGCCCATTTTTTTTGTAGTTAACATCATTTAGTCTATGACTAAATAAGTTTCAAAAGAATAAATAAATTTTAAAAGAATCAATAAAATGAGGAAGTGCACTATGTGACTGTTAATGTTTCAATTATAAAATTTGGTGATTCTATTATTGGAAGAACTACTTAGTGATTCAGTAAAAAAAAAAAACTTTAATAGGTAAGATAAATAAAAAATAGGACATCATTTTTCCCACAAATAATTGACAGGCTGATGAGACAGACCTAAATTGTAAATACACAGGGGAGAAAATAATGGAAAAAAGACATAATATCAATTATAAATGAATTTTATAGAAACTGAATACATATCTACTGAAGGGATAGAGAGCAAAAGAATGATTACAATAAGTGATCTAATAAAGGAAGATTCCATTGGGAAATGAGTTTGCCAAAAGTGTTGAAAAAATCAAAAGGTAAAAATTAATTGAGAAAATTAGCATAATGATTTATTTGGCTGTAGCATGTATATAGTATTTTGTTTGGCAGCCACCACAAATCCTGACTGAGATCAGCATTTGCTAATCCAAATAAATATGGATTATTATTAATGATAAATTTACATGTGAGATATCTTTGCAAATTTTTTGAATTGCATAATCCAGAGCAGTACTGTGTAGTAAGCAATGAGTATTAGGAATCAAAAAATGGCTTTGTAGTACTGAAACAAATCTAAAGTTTCTGGTGCTTCTTTTAATGAAGCAGAACTATTTCCAGACTTCACCACAATCATGTTAAATAGTTTTTGAAGTATGTGAACACATAATAGAAATTATATTGAACACTAATAGACAAAAATCTCATTTGCCTCAAGCAATACCATGAGATTGAATCAAATCCCTCACTTTCTTTTGATTTTCCTTTTTTTTATTAAAGTAAACCAGTATTAGATCTCTGTAAAAAAAAATAGGGATATTAAAATCCACAAGTTAAAGCTAAAGCTTAAAACATTACAAAATAAGAAATTTACAGATTAATTCCTTAAGCTAATTTTGTTGCAAAATCATTCTTATTAATTATAAAGGATATGTGACTTGATGAAGTTATTAGAAGGAAGCAGGAGTTTCTATATAACATAGACAATTATTTCCTATTTTCTGATTTTTCCTTTGAATTAAATAACCTTTTATTAAGAAAAGCATTATAATGAAAAATCCAAGGGTAAAATTTGCTAATACCCTGTAAAATTCTATCGAATTTTTAGAGGCCTTGGCACTCTGTGAAAGTATCAAATCTTACCTTGGCAAAGTGAATATGTAGCTCTCCTTTAATAATGGCAGTTACAAGTTCAGAATTCACTCAAGACACAAAATTCTTTATAGAAATGTGATGTATTTTCTTGCCTTCACCAAAGATAAAAGCAGTTTTATTATAGGTCTCTACACATATACACACACACAAATACACACATCTATATGCACTATTTGTATATGGAATTCTTTTGCCTTCTATGTTGCTTTCATTTATATCACTAGTAGTATTTGCATATATATATATATACTCTTGGGGAGGAATGAGTAGCACTTTTCATTCTCTTTTTTTTCCCAGTTGTTTGCTATATTAAAAGTAGTGTGGTCTCAAATATTTTGGGTACAAATGTTACCTTTTCTGCTAATGTCAGTTTTTAAGTATAAATCCTATAGCGAGGTTAGTGGTGTGTGGGGTATGAAGCTATTGACTGTGTTTTTCATAATTCTAAGTAGTTTTCCAGAATTATTGGGCCGGTCATAGCCGTCATAGATTGATGTCTAATAATTCCTCTTCAGCTGATTATTTTGATCTTTTACCTTTTTTAAATCAATTTGATGCATATAAAGTGATAACGTAATAACTCTGATTTATTTTCCTTTAACTCCGAGTGATTTGGGGTGTTTCATGTGAATAATGTTAGCTATCATTTCTTCATTTTAAAATGCTTTTTTTTCATATTTTTTTCACCCTGTATCTATTGGAAGTTGACTAGTTCTGAAAGATGTCACTTTCTTATACATGTGTGCAAGTATATACATTTTCCAGATTATTAACATTTTTCCTTTTTCAAGATGCTTTATTTTCGTATTTACTTCATTTGTCAAATTGGAATTAAAAGTGGAATTTCATATACAATGCTAGTCTGAGACTATTTTTGATAAACTAGTTTCCCAATTCATGTCAAATAGAGTAAACACATTCCCCACTAACGTGCATCTGCAACTGCTCTCTTTGTCTTGTTTCTATGTACTCCTTATTTGGTCATTTCCATCAATTCACTTTAATATTGTTTAAACAGGACCAAATATTTTTGATAATTAGTTACTTGACATCATGTCTGTCATTGAACATTTCTGCTAATAAAAGAACCCACAGGAATTGATGTGGAGAAAAGGGAAATGAAGGAAGGAGGGGGAGAGAGAATGAGAGATTAATTTTATCTAAAATTCCTGATTAATTATAATATGGAATTTGTACTGAAAAAAAATTATTCTCGGGCTGGTTGCAAAAATGGCTCCTTGGAGTCGGCTCCTGGTAGTGCGGCGGTGCAAGTCCGTCCAGGCGGTGGGCCCGGGTCGCCCCATGGCTTTCTCTCTGAAAGAAGACTCAGGAAGGATTAAAGAATGCTGGGATAGCCCTGAAGCCCCTGCACTTTCGACTTGTAGCAATGCTGATGTTTTCCGTAGAATAAATGCCATGTTGACAACTCTCTGGATTTCAGCCGAGTCTACACAACACTTATTACAAAAGGAAGGCATGATCACTTGTCAGACTTCCCAGACTCTGAGGGAACAGTTACAAGCAGGATGCTTTTCCCTACCTCTGCGCAAGAATCTTCCCAGAGCCTCCCGCATGCAAATGACCGGTGCCTTCCCCTGCAGTCCCTCAGCTTGCTTGATAGGGTGGGACAGACCATGGAGTACCAAGGATTCTGATGACGCAGCACAGAGCAACCCATAATCGGTACTGAGCATGCTCAATAACCCACTGGGAAATGTACTGGGAAAACCTCCTCTGGGCTTCTTTCCCTTGGACCATACTAACACTGACTTGGTGGAAAAAGTTTCCAACGCCATCTCTGAGAGGATCTCACCTGGATGCCTGTCCTGTCCTGGATTCTCGTTCCAGCAGCCCCTCTGATTCAGATACAAGTGGGTTCAGCTCTGGATCAGACCATCTCTCGGATTTAATTTCCAGCCTTCACATCTCCCCTCCTCTGCCATTTCTGCCCCTTGGGGCTGGTCCCAGAGACCCTTTAAAGATGGGAGGTGGGTCCTGGCTGGACCAAGACCAGGCTGCTCTAGCTGCAGTAACTCCCTCTCCTACCAGTGCATCAAATAGATGGGCTGATGCATCTGTGTGGCCTTCTTGGGACTTGTTAGAAGCTCCAGAGATTCCTTTTAGTATTGAGAGGGAGGCCAGACTCCATAGCCAAGCTGCAGCTGTGAATGAAGCCTCTTGCACCTGGAGTGGTCAGCTTCCTCCTCAAACTACAAAAACCCTATCTATTCCTGTAAGGTAGGTGTTTCTACGAGTTCCTTGGGACATCACGGAAGCTGGCTTGATTAACACCTTCTGTATTTTTGGCTCTTTGAGTGTGGAATGGCCTGGTAAGGATGGCAAACACCCCAATGCCCTCCCAAAGGGTATGTGTACCTGGTGTTTGAACTGGAGAAATCTGTATGGGCCCTGCTCCAAGCTTGTTCCCAACATCCACTAAGTCCAGATGGCCTGAGCGAGTACTACTTCAAGATGTCCAGCCTCAGGATGCATTGTAAGGAGGTGCAGGTTATCCCCTGGGTCTTGGCTGATAGCAACTTTGTTCGGAGCCCATCACAGAAACTGGATCCCAGCAGAAATGTCTTTGTTGGGGCGTTGCATGGGATGCTCAACGCAGAGGCCTTGGCTGCAATTGTAAATGATCTGTTTGGAGGAGTAGTGTATGCCCCGATAAGCACAAGTATCCTATTGTGTCAGGCAGAGTGACTTTTAACATTTAACGCAGTTATCTGAAGGCTGTCAGGGCTGCTTTTGTGGAGATCAAAACTACCAAGTTCACAAAGAAGGTTCAGATTGACCGCTACCTAGAAGACTCTCTGTGTCACATCTGCAGTGCTCAGCCAGGTCCGTTCTTCTGTCGAGATCAGGTCTGCTTCAACTACTTTTGTCGAAGCTGCTGGCACTGGCGACATAGCACCGAGAGCCTTTGTCATCATCCTCTGCTGATGCGTAACCAGAAGAGAGGAGAGTCCAGCTACAGGGGTGGTGGGTGTTCATCTGCCCCTGGTGAAGCTGGTTTAACCTGAGTGGTGAGAGCTGAAGTGTTGCTCTCAGGCTCAGGCCCAGGCTGGGAGCACACTTCCAAAGGACATGAGAAAAATATTGTATGCACCTTTGCACTTGCTGATCTGTCTTTGTTTCTGCACTAATGCACAGTGAGTTTTGTCGGGTTTTGTTTTCAGGGGGTGTTATAAAGGGAAGGGCCCCCCAGTCACCACCCAAGTGAATCTGCAGTTTTCCCAGACTTTAGTTCCTCAGTTTGCTGATGATAAGCAAAAAAGGACCACGTGTTGAGGTGTTTATTCAGATGCCTTCCTCTAGGTTTTTTATTTTATAAAAGCACTTTTTACATTCCTTACAATACTGATAGTAATGATGTAGGTCTCAGTGGCTCCATGTTTGCAGTTGCCATAAAGTGCCTTTCCATTTATTTAACCCCCACCTGAATGGCATAAACTGAGTGTTCAGATAGTGGATTTTTTTTATTTTTATTTTTTTAAATTTGTTTGTTTACTTTTAGTTTACAGGATTCAATTCCACAATTCCTTGAGTTTCACATTTTGTCCCTCTCCTTCTCCTCCCACCCATGGTGGCATATAGTCAAATATAGGATCGGTAAATATTTTCACATTATACATTAGTCAGGTTATAAAGACAGATTGTATCAGATGGAATGAAAAATGGTAAAGAGGACATAAAACCAAACAACAAAAGGAAAAAGATCAGGTATTTTGCTTCCATCTGGATATAAACTCAGTTCTTTCTCTGGATGCACACATTTCTCTCCATCATGAGTCTTTTGGGATTGACTTATATCACTGCATTGCTGAGAAGAGTCCAGTTTATCAAAGCTGGTCATCACACATACGTTGTGTCTGTAATTGTATACAAATTTCTCCTGCTTCTACACTTCTTACTCAGCGTCAGTTTGTATAAGTCTCTCCAGGTAAATATGAAGTCCATCTGCTCCTCGTATAGCACAATAGTATTCCATAACATGCATATACCACAACTTGTTCATCCATTCTCCAATTGATGGGCACCCCATTAATTTCCAATTCTTTGGCACCACAAAAAGAGCTGCTTTAAACATTTTTGTACATATGGGTCTTCCTCCCACTTCTATGATCTCTTTGGGATATAAACCTAGGAGCTGGGTCAAAGGATATGAAATTATTTATAGCCCTTTGGGCATAATTCCAGATTGCTCTCCAGAAAAGCTGGATCAGATCACAACTCCACCAGCAATGCATTAGTGTTCCAATTTGCCCACATCCTCTTCAGCTTTTGTTATTTTCCTGTTTTGCCATCTTAGGCAATCTGACTGGTGAGATGTGGTACCTCAGAGTAGTTTTGATTTGCATTTATCTAATCAATAGTGATTTAGAGCATTTCTTCATGTGCTTATATATATCTTTAATTTCTTTCTCGGAAAATTGCTGTTCATATCCTTTGACCATTTATCATTTGGGGAATGACTTGTATTCTTATAAATTTGACTCAATTCTCTGTATATTTTAGAAATAAGTCCTTTGTCAGAGACATAGGTTTTAAAGATTCTTTCCCAATTCCCCACCTCCCTCTTAATCTTGGTTACGTTGGCTTTGTTTGTACAGAAGCTTTTCAATTTCATGTAGTTAAAATTATCCATTTTACATTTTATAATGTTCTCTAATGATTGTTTAGGCATAAATTCTTTCCTTCTCCTCAAATCTGGCAGGTAAACTATTCCTTGTTTTCTAAGACTGCTTACAGTAACAACCTTTATACCTAGATCATGCACCCATTTAGACTTCATTTTGGTATATGGTGTGAGATAATGGTCTGTGCCCAGTTTCTGCCATACTATATTCCAGTTTTCCCAGCAGTTTTTGTCAAATAGTGAGTCCTTATCCCAAAAAGTAGGGTCTTGGGGTTTACCAAACAATAGATTACTATAGTCGTTGACTTCTGAATCTCGTGTGCCTAATATATTCCATTGGTCCACTCCTCTATTCCTCAGCCAGTACCAAACCATTGATGACTACTGCTTTATAATAGAGATTGAAATCTGATATAGCTAGTCCACCTTCCCTAGCATTTCTTTTCATTAATTCCCTTGATATTCTGGACCGTTTATTCTTCCAAATGAATTTTGTTACTATTTTTCTAGCTCTATAAAGTAGTTTTTTGGTAAATAAATTGGTATGGCAATAAATATATAATTTAATTTAGGTAAAATTGTCATTTTTATTATATTAGCTCAACCCATCCATGAGCAATTTATATTTTTCCAATTATTTAGATCTGACTTTACTTGTGTGAAAAGTGTTTTGTAGTTGTGGTCATATAGGTCCTGGGTTTGTTTTGGCAGGTAGATTCCCAAATATTTTATAATGTCTACAGTAACTTTAAATGGGATTTCTCTTTCTATCCTTTGCTGTTGAATTTCAGTGGAAATACATAGGAATGCCGAGGATTTATGTGGGTTTACTTTATGTCCTGCAACTTTGCCAAATTTATTTATTGTCTCAATTAGTATTTTTCTTGATTCTCTAGGATTCTCTAAGTATATCATCATATCTGCAAAAAGTGATAGCTTGGTCTCTTCTTTGCCTAATTTGATTCCTTTGATTTCCTGGAATAAATCGTACCTGATCAAAGTGTATTATTCTTGAGATAAGTTGCTGTAGTCTTTTTGCTAGTATTTTATTTAGAATTTTTGCATCCATATTCATGAGAGATTGGTCTATAATTTTCTTTCTCTGTTTTACCTCTTTCTGATGTAGGTATCATTAACATATTTGTGTCATAAAAAGAATTTGGTAGGACTACTTCTTCACTAATTTTCCCAAATAATTTGTAGAATATTGCAATCAATTGTTCTTTAAATGTTTGATAGAATTCACTAGTAAATCCATCTGGCCCTGGAGATTTTTTCATAGGGAGTTGACTGATGGCTTGTTCAATTTCTTTTTCTGAGATTGGGTTATTTAAGTAATTTACTTCCTATTCAGTTAATCTGGGCAACTTGTATTTTTGTAAATATTCATCCATTTCCCTAAGATTGTGAAATTTATGTGCATACAATTGGGAAAAATAATTCCTTATTATTGTTTTGATTTCCTCTTCATTGGAGGTAGATTTACCCATTTCAATTTTGATTCTCATAATTTGGTTTTCTTCTTTCTTTTTTTTTATCATTTTGACTAAGGGTCTATCAATTTTATTGTTTTTTTTTCATAAAACCAGCTCTTAGTTTTATTTATTAATTCAATAGTTTTCTTAATTTCAATTTTATTAATCTCTCCTTTGTTTTCAATATTTCTAATATAGTATTTAATTGGGGATTTTGAATTTGTTCTTTGTGTAGGTTTTTCAATTGCATGCCCAATTCATTGACCTCCCTTTTTTCTAATTTAATAATTTATGAACTCAGGGATATAAAACTTCCACTAAGAACTGCCTTTAATGCATCCCACAGATTCTGGTATGTTGGCTGATTATTATTCTCTTGAATGAAATTACTGACTGTTTCTATAATTTCTTGTTTGACACACTCGTTCTTTAGGATTAAATTGTTTAATTTCCAATTAGGTTTTAGTCTGTTTTTCCATGGCCCTTTATTGCATATAATGTTTATTGCATCATGATCTGAGAAGGATGCATTTAATATTTCTGCCTTACTTCATAGAATTGTGAGGATTTTATGCCCTAGAACATATTCAATTTTTGAGTATGTGCCCAGAAATGCTGAGAGGAAAGTATATTCCTTTTTATCCCCATTCAGTTTTCTCCAGAGATCTATCATACCTATGCTCTCTAAAATTCTATTCACCTCCTTAACTTCTTTCTTGTTTATTTTGAGGTTGGATTTATCAAATTCAGAGAGTGGGAGATTAAGGTCTCCCACTAATACAGTTTTGCTATCTATTTCTTCCTCTAATCCTTTATCTTCTCCTCTAGGAATTTGGATGCTGTACCACTTGGTAATAATATTGCTTCATTCTCAATGGTACCTTTTAACAGGATATAGTTTCCTTCCTTATCTCTTTTAATTAGGTCAATTTTTGCTTTTGCTTTATGTGAGATAAGGACTGCTACCAATATTCTTTTTACTTTAGCTGAGGCATGATATATTTTGCTCCAGCCTTTTACCTTTACCCTGTGTGTATCCCACTGTTTCAGATGTGTTTCTTATAAACAGCATATTGTAGAATTGTGATTTCCAATCCATTCTGCTATCTGTCTCTGTTTTATGGGAGAGTTCATTCCATTCACATTTATAGTTATGATTGTTATCTGTTTCTTTCCCTCCATCGTATTCCCTCCCCTGTTAATGCTCATATTTCTCCCCCTTTCTCCCTCCCCCCCTTAATAGTTTCCCTTTTGACCCCTGCCTCCCTCAGTATTCCCTTGTCATACCCTCTCCCTTTTCCTCCCCTTTCCCCTTACTTTTTCCCTCCCTACTATCTACCCCCCACCCTTTCATAGCCCTTTGCCCCTCCTATTGCCTGTAAGATATTTTTATACTTAATGAAGTATATCATTTCTTCTTGGCACCAAGAGTGACAGGAACAAATCTCATGCGAATCTCCTCTCCCTCCCCTCTTTCCTTCTTAGGTGATATATTTTTTTTTTTCATTTCTTCTCCATAGAGTCCTGTGCTTAACTGGTTGTTATACCTTCCTTGTACCAGAACCAATGAGGGAAAAGCTCATATGATTCTCATCTCGCTCCCTTCTTTTTCTCTGCTATACTGTTTTTATGCTTCTTTGCTAGGCATAATTTACCCTTTTCCACTTCATTCATTTCTCTTCTTCCACTGCAGTACCTTTGTAGCCCTTAATAAGATTTTTTGTAATTGTCATTTTGTGTATTTTATACTCATACCTTCTACTTTTCTGTAAACAGTTTACTGTTATCAAATAGGTGTGTGTGTGTGTGTGGTGTTTTCCTTGTTTACCTTTCTACATCACTGTTGCATCTTGTAATTGGAGGTTGAATTTTCCATTGAGTTCTGGCTTTTTTATCAGGAAGGTCTGGAACTCTGTTATATCATTGAATGACCATCTCTTTTCCTGGAAGAATATGCTCAGTCTCGCTGGGTATGTGGTCTTTGGTTGTGATCTGAGCTCTTTTGCCTTCCAGAAAATTGTATTCTACTGCCTCTGATCTTTCAGTGTAGAGGCTGCCAAATTCTGTGAGATCCTCACTGTGGACCCTCAATATTTGAATTGTTTCTTTCTGGCCGCTTTAAGTATTTTCTCTTTTATCTGGTAGTTCTGGAGTTTGGACACAACATTTCAAGGACTTTTCAGTTTAGGATCTCTTTCAACAGGTGTCCGGTAGATTCTCTCAATTTCTATTTTACCCTCATGTTCTATTATCTCAGGGCAGTTTTCCTTAAGGAGCTCTTGGAGAATGTTGTCCAGGCTCATTTTTTCATCATGATTTTCTGATAGGCCTATGATTCTCAAAATATCTCTCCTGGATCTGTTTTTCAGGTCAGTTATTTTTTCTTTAAGGTATTTTACCTCTTTTTCTAATTTTTCATTCTTATTGTTTTGTTTGAATGATTCTTGGTTTCTCATAGAGTTATTTGTTTCAATTTGGTTGATTCTAGTTTTTAGCAAATCATTTTCCTTGGTTAATTTTTGGAGCTCCTTTTCCATACCATACACTTTTCTTTTTAGAGAGATGTTTTCTTCATTATAGTGTTTTTCTAATTCTGCAATTTTGGTTTTGAGAGAAGTATTCATTTTTTCTTCTATCACTTTCATTTGGTTTTTAAAGTTCCTTTTGTTCTCATCTAGGAGAGCTTTCTGTGCTTGGGACCAGTTCCCCGTTGACATTTCAGCTGTGGGTGTGGAATCCACATTGTCTCCCTCTGAGTTTGGTTCCTCCCTCTGAGGATAGCAGGGCTCCAGTGTCTTTGTCTTTTTAGTCTGCTTTCTACCCATTTTGAGGCAGCCAAGCTCTTCCTCTAGGGATCCCAAGCCTTTATTGTAGAGGCTTTTGCCCTGAGGCAATAGTTACTATGTTTTCAGGGTCAGAGGGGGTGGGTTGGAGCAGGCCAGGTTCTCTCTGTCATCCTGGTCTTTGGAGGTCCTGATAGGGGCTCTTTTTTTTTTTTTTTAATCTGTCAGCTACGAAGTGGTAGCCCCAGTAATATTTGCTGTCCAAGACAGGGGCTCTGAATTTGGTTCTTACCTTGCTCTTTCCAGTCCCAGCCCTTTAGTGATAGTCCTGGCAGTGGCCCTTGTGGTTGGTGGGATGACTTGCCCTCCTAGTTGATCAGCCGCCTTCCAGGCCTGCCTCTGCATCTTTGGGCCACACCTTCTGGGCCTGCCTCTTGCATCTTCAGCTAGTGTTTTTTACTGTAACATCAAGGAGACTTTGCTCTTCATTTAAACCAAAATCATATTTCATATTTTATGCTCGAGGGTTTTTACTGGTTCCTTTTTACACTCCTTAAAACAGTTTTTAAGTAGTTTGAAACGAGATTTTTTTTTATTTCCTGGCAGCTTTTAACATTAATGCAAATTTGTGTCTGGGGACTGCAGCTTAGGGTTTCTCACAGCTGTGCAGAGAGGCGTTTGCAACTAGGAAAAAGAGGAGATTTTCAAATTTAAAACTGGACCGAATAAACAATGGTGGAGTTGCTGTACAAAGTTTTAAACTGTTTCTTGCTCTTTTTAAAGTTGCACGTAAGTGAACCCCCCACTTTTGATAGAGGTTTTTAATCACAAAGTCACAGGACTTAACTTTTTTTCTTTTTTGTAACTGAGCTAAAAAGGGCTGCTTTTTGATGGGGGCAGATGAAAGTTCACAGGAGCCCTTTTACTTAGAGGGGACAAGTACCTTTCCCTTTTTTCTTTATTTTCTGTTTGAAAAAAATGTATGAAGCAACAGGGCAGTTGGCTGATGCTGCTGGGATTTGAAAACTTGACTTTTTTTTTTTAATAAGAAAATAGAACTTGCCCCTCTATGAGAAGCTGTGTGCCAAAGAACACATGTCATAATCCTTCCTCCTTTTCCTCCCCCTCCTGCTGAGCCGATGTTGCGTTGTTGCTTATCCCAGCTGCTTTGTGTGGGTTTTTGTGAATCTGTGTGTGAAGTTCCTACCTCATTGTAGTGTATGCAGGCAAGACTGCACTCTCCTGCAGATGTGTGCAGTAAGCTGTGGTGTACTTTTTTTTGGCACATAATAAACATGTTGCAGGAAAAAATGTATTCTCAATTCAAAAAGATCCCCCTTGATAGTTTAATTGGTATGATATAAATTTTTATATTATTTTATGTAATGACATAAATTTTCATATATTGGCATGCCACAGTCATAAGTACTATTTCTCTATGTATGTGTTCCTTTATTTGTACAAAGACCTGTCTACTTGTGTGTATATAAATATGTCTTGGTTGCTTAGGTTCCAAATTTTTGATGCATTATTTCAAATAAAATAAGAGGAATTGTGGCAAAAAAGGATAAAGAGCCAGTCAATTAATAAGTCCATTCCTTCTATACAATATTTCTGAAATCCTTCCCTTTCTCTCTTCCCAATATAAAAATCCTTATTACCACCCACATAGAAAACTTCAGTAGCCCCCTACCAGATTGTTAATCATTATTTCCCTACATATAATTCAATATTTCAGTTGCTGTCATATTAAACATTTTTATACATAGAACTATTCATATCATTTCTCTTTTCAAAAGTTTCTTGTAATTTCCTCTTGCTTACTGGGTAGATTTCACATTTCCTAGGCTGACTTTGATGGTTTCTGTAATCTGGCACTGCTCTGCCTTTCTGATCTTATTTCATAAAATATCCACCATTTATCCTATTCTCTAACAAAAACAGACCATTTCCTAGGTCCTGAGCATACCTTATTTTTCCCTGACTTTCTGCTTTTGTTCACACTGTTTCCTACCAACAAAATTATCATTTCTTCTCCTTGACCTGTTAAATTCCTACCCATCTCTTAAAGCCCAATTAAAATGCCACCTTCTCCATAGTGTTCTCATCTATAATAGTGTTCTTCAATCCTTCAAACCTCATATAGCACTTTGCTTTGAACCACTATCATGCACTTCTTATGAATTATTTATTTTATAATGATCTGAATATGTGTCATATAATCCTTCTAAATTATAAACTCCCTGTGGAAAATTATCTATATTTTATTTACATTTTATGTTTCCACTAGCATCTATTATACCAATATTTATACAATTATACCATTGTTTAATTCAATTGATTTTGTTTTCTCTTGATATTTAATAATTTATTTTGTAGAGCTTATTCTCTAGTACTATTACTCTTCAACACAAAACACAACAGTATTTCTATTTATAACTCAAACTTTTGTAGGTTGTCAAGCTTTTAATGATTCTTCTCTGTTGTTCAAGATTTTAGGCCCATAGTCCCAGCTCTTCAGAATCATTTAAATTAAGCAGTTCTCTATTTCATTATATAGATTAATTGTTCTCATTGTTCAATCATGTCTGACTCTTTATGTCCCTGTATGGGATTTTCTCAAAAAAGATACTGGAGTGGTTGACCATTTCCTTCTCCAGTGGATTAAAACAAAAAGTGGTTAAGTGACTTTTCCAGGGTCACAGAGATACTGAGTGTCTGAGGTCAGATTTGAACTCAAATCTTCTTGATTCCAGGCCCAGCATTCTATATGGGGGACCACTGAGCTACTTCAGTGGAGTAACTAACTTATATCGCTTAGGGGACTAATGCTTTCCTCATACAATTAATTATTTACTTCATGTTTGACATCGAATCATTGAAATGATGGAATATGTTAACTGCATACCTGTATCAGATGAGGGTCCTGATTTGCTTGTAACTGATATGCAAAACAAAATTAAAGATAATAAACACTGGATTTGTTACAAGACATGGCAAATTACAAAACTATTTCTTATATCACTCTCCTCAAGAATGACAAAAAATAGTAACTAAATGCTTATATGACTATGCAAAGAATAATTCTATCCTTAAATATTTACTTATTGTTATGTGAACTCGTCATATGTAAAACTGGAAGGAAAAAACTGTTTTTAAATGGCATTGATAACTAAAAGATTTGAATCATTAATATTGCTTTGTCTAGCTGTATATACATGCACATATATACATACATATATGTATACACATATACTAATTCCACATCAGTCCAATTAACCAGACACTTATATTGATGTATGTATGTAATATATGTGTGTATACATACATGTACATATATGCATTAACAAGATTACAGGCATCTAGTTAATGGGACTAATAAGAAGTTAGAGTGATTTCTTTGAAAAATTTTCTAAGTTGAAATTTTTACATCTTTTCCAGGCATATTTTATTTCAGGCAATGAATAGACATTGCTACTATAGTTTTTCTGCTACTAATAAAAAAATCCATTAACTCTAGTTGATTTGATCTCCAAAAGTAATACTTTCCACTATGATTTTTCAAATATTCTCTATAAATGAATCTGTCTACAGTAGTCAACAGCTTTAAATCCTTATTAATTTTCTCTGCCTTCATCAGCAAACTTCATATAAAGTGTTTCTCTGGTCTAGCATATCAAATCTGAAAATTTAATGTTAATTGCCTCACAGGAATGTTTGATTAGCACTATTTAGATATTGTAATCTTTGAAATACAACATATCAGAATCAAAACTTAACATCTCAGAATACAGCAATTTTCTGCTTTTTTCTGTGCATCCATGAAGTAATATATAAAAGAACACTTTCTATTCTAAATTTTAAATAATGAGTATAAGAATGCAATTAATACCTCAACAGGGCAAGGGATTAATCCTGAGTTCTTTAATATTTTGCCAAGGAATTTTGCTCAAGTAAAAATGATTCCATTATAAAAAGGCTTCAAGGATGAGGCTAGTTTTTGATAATAAGTTGGAGCAAACTCACAATTAGAAAGTTGGCCAACATATGTTTAATCTTTTCATATAATAGAGGCAGTAAATAACACAGGGTGAACATTAGTAAGGATACTCACATAGATGTAACTTTCAGAACATTGAGATGCTCAATAAATTTTAAGGAATCGAAGAAAACATGAATTCTGCATGTATGTGTATGTATCTGAGGGCATGCTAGTGCCAGTTCAAACTGGAACTGAGAGCTAATTATTTAATTATCAGTGTCAGCACTTAAACATTAGAGATCAGCAAATTCTATCAAATGGGTTGATTTACTATTTTATATGTTGCATATATTTCATTATAATATATCATATGTATATTATTTTATCTTGACTTAAGAAAATATTAATAATGCAGATTAAACTTAAAAGTTTGACATCTATATTTTGAGGACTAATTATTAAACACACACACATATATATATAACTATTTGTACACACATATATATGTATGTGTATATATATATGTATACACATATTTGCATGTCTGTATGTATGTGTGTGTGTTTATTCATGTATATAAGAGTTACCCTCTAGTCCTTTCTCCACTCTTCTTCCAAAATGTTCTTCCAAAAGCACAAGTCTAATCATGTTATCTCTAGTCTCAATTTACTCAAGTGACTCTAGTACTTCTAGGGTCAAATTTTCTCTTTGGAACCTGGTTTGCTTCTATCTCTTCAGGCTTCTTATACTTATTTCCATCCAAATACTCTACAATCCAACCACACTGACTTTCTTGCTGTTTTTTTTTTTTATATTTCTATAGCCTGCTACTTTTCACTGGCTCTGCATCACTTATGGAAAGCTCTCCTTACTCATTTCTACCTCCAGGTTCCACTAAACTCCTTCAAGACCCTATTTAAATCCATTATCTTCAAGAGCACTTATGTAACCATTTATTACTAGGGCCTTTGATCTAAAGTTAACTTGGATGGTCTTTTCCCCATTAGAATATTCTTTGAGATAACTGCCTTTTTTACTTTTCTTTATATCACCAGTACTTTGTAGAGTGTCTGGCAATTGGCAAACATTTGTATATATATATATATATGTATATATGTATATATGTATATATATATGTATATATATATGCTGAGTGACTGATTTGTGGTTTAATTGTCCATATGAGATGAAGAGAAACTGAAGCAAATTTCTGAATATAATCTATTTATTGGCAAGCCTAGAACTGCAAGCAATAGAAGTCATTGGCCCCTCGATGACTATTATAGAGGCTGCTTGCTATTTGTCTTTCATTTTTGAAGAGGACCATGACTTCAGGGAGGTAATGCGATGAAATGCAAGTGAAATGGATTTAAGTGAGGGAGGGTTCTGCAAAATCACTAGCCTCACTTTCTCCTCTTTAGCCATCTGGGTCCAGTCATATCTGTTCCAAAACCAGATATGGATTTGCTTACATAAAGTTAAATGATACTAAACTAGAATTATGATTAGTCTATAATAGAAGTGAAATAAATTTGTAGGGTGAACTTACATTTAGCATAATCATGCTGACTTGTAAAAAGGGTTTTCCAAAGTCCATGTTAAGGGCAAAACACAGAGTTAGTCTACATCCTCTGGAAAGGCATGTGTCAGTAATTACATATACCAGAGTGATTGTATGCTAGGCTTCTGGCCAGGGAGAATATTTATGAAAATGTTGATTCAATGAGTTATGGCTGTAGCCCAGAAGACAGACCTTCTAGTGCTAAGAAGTCAAACTGTCCTTTAAATCAAATTAATTGTTAACTCTCAAACAATAATTGATACAAAATAAAATGGGATATCAATTTTCAAATTCAACATTGGTTAAGGAACTCCCTTGAAGAATTTCCATGACCAAATCAGTTCAAAACCTGTTGTGCAAGGTACAGATACAGAGAATTGACCAGATAATTGAAAGGTTAATTGACCTGCCAAGGTATACAGGTCATTTCTCTCTCTACCTTTCTATCTTTCTCTCTGTCTCCATCTATCTGTTTAGATTTGGAGTAAGGAAGTCCCATCTTCAAGTCCTCTTCCCTGACCCTTATTGGCTATATGATCCTAAGCAAGTCATTCAAAATCTTAAAGTCCTAGTTTATTCAATAATACTTTAAGTTCTAGGAAATTTGTTTTAAGATAGGGAGTTTGCACACCAGAAGTGTATCCCTCTATCACTGAAATCCCAGTTCCAAGAAAAGTTATAAATAGTAATATATATATATATATGAAATCAATTCTCTGTAATTTATTACACATTTTGACTTATTTTCATATTGATAATAACATTTAACCACTCATAAATATTATGTGGATATGTCTACATGACTGTGCTAGCTATAAATATATAGATATATTTATAAAAATATTTTAAAAGCTAGATATAAATTAGAAAAATATAAATTTTTCTACAATAAATTTTACATGTCCCAAAAGTAGGTAAAAGTTACAGTGGTAGTTATGTTTGAAATGAATTTTTAGTTGTTATTCAGTTGTGTCTGATTCTGTGGACTCTAATATGTGAATACTTTCCATTGGCTTTCCTTGGCAAAAAAACAAAAACAAAAACATAAGGTTTGCCAATTCTTTCCATTGAGGCAAACAGAGGTTAAGTGAGTTGACCAGTATCACAAAGCTAGTAAGTTTCTGAGACTGGATTTTAATCCAGGTCATTTTGACTCCAGCCATAGTGCTCTACTTGATGGAAATGGATACCTTGTCCTTAATGTTGCATAATACATATATTCTGAATTTCCTCTGTCAAGCAGCACTTAAGAATAGTCAATAAGAATGTGAGTGAAAAAGGAAGAAATTAGGAGTTTAAGGAAAGTAGCTTGTGAATGCAAAAAGCATTTATTAATTACCTGTTATGTGCCAGTCACTATGCTAGATGCATTTACATATACAAGGGTGCCAGTCTTTGAACACAGGTGACTTAAATGCTATCAGGAGAAGAAATCACATATAGAGGAGCAGTTGACAAAGTAGGAGTCTCTGATCCATTTGGAATGGTGTTTGGAAACACAGGTTAGTGAACAGAAACTCCCTTTCCTGAAAATGGTATTTTCTTTCAAGAAAAAAAAAAACAAACAATTACCATTTCCTCAATAAAAAGCAGAAGAACAGGGAAGAGGGCACAGTCATGGAGATAATATGTTTTGAGGCAAGATACTTGTAAAGAATACATATGAAGCAAGATCTGGTATTGACTAGATATAAATTAGGTGAGTCACTTACTCATTACACTGGTTTCCTTGCTATTCCGACTCGAAAATCTAACTTTCCAAAGGAAGCCTTTTCTTATCCCTCCTAATTCTAGCATCTTTCCTCTATTGATTATTTCCAGTTTACCTGTATATTGCTTGTTAGTACATGGTTGGTTGTGTGTTGTCTCTTTATTTCATGTGAATATATTGAGAGAAAGGACTGTATTTAAATTTTTTCCACAATTGGCATAGTGCCTATCACATTATAACAATATAATAAATGTTTACTGAATGACTGAAACTGATTTCTTGAGTTTTACCTCATAAGGTAAAGACATATTACTAAATCATGATGCTGTGTGAAGTTATGAGAATTTACTGTCCTTTAGTGCAGTGGAACAAAATAGGAATATCTTTGCCATGTATGAAACTAGTGAAAATGAGGGAAGTAGCAGCTAGAAGAGAAATAGCTTAATTTGGGTGAGACTTTCTGATTGGATCAAGTACATAGTGTTGAGGCTCAAAGTTGTGAGTTTCCTCATGGGTGTTCTTGCTTAACTTGTTTCTATAACTTCTCAGTCTCTCCCATGGGCACTAGGTGCATTGATGAGAATGCATGGAAGGAGATAAACATATATATAGTACCTACTATGAGACAGTCACTTTGCTATACACTATCTAAAAATATTGTCTTATTTGTTCATTACAACAACCCTGTGAGGTAAGTATAATTGTTATCCTTATTTTACATTGAGGAAAATAAGGCAAATAGAAGTTGTGACTTTCTCAGGTTCACACAGCTGGTCTTTGTGGCTAGATTTAAACTTAGGTTTTCCTGGGGTTTTAGAGGTCTTAACATTATGCCTCGACTAGCCTGTAAAGAATAAGAGAATAAGACTACAAATCATGGGCAGAGTGTGATGTTTTTATTATCCATCATTTTTGTCTTCTTTGGAGAAAATTATTATTATTTTTGTTTTTTACCATAATATATGATTGGTTTAAGAGTTTATGAGGACTAATTTTGAGGAAACATAAAGTACACTGGTGGGAGCTCAGTAGCTACAATAGTGAAAGGATAGAGTACATCTTTCCCCTTTCATCCCCACACATACATCAAAATTATCCCCAGAAACCAGGAAAAAGCTATTAATCCTACGCACACAATATTACCATTCTGAAAATCCTAGAACATCAAGGATGACTAAAAGTTAATGAGCAAGTCAACCCAGAGAGGAATGCATGAGAATAAAAGTCATATCCTTGCTATACTTGCCTTCATATAGACTATTCACAATATAATCTGTCTTATATAACTTTTTTTAATACATGGGTATCTTTAATGCTCAGCTTAATTTCTATAGTCTTTAAGAAATCTTTCCTTATTCCTGAAGACATTATCATTTCACCAAAATTACTTTAGGTTTGTGCATATTTATGTGTATTAATCTCTGTTTATATTGCTTTGGTTCAGAAGAATGGAACCTCTTTTAAGGCAGGTACTTTAATTTTTTTCTTTTTAACCATAAGGCATAGAACAGTGCCTGTCATTGAGTAGATACTAAATAAACGCTTGTGGACTTATGAATCAGAAGAAGAACCATTCTGTATGACTGTTAAGTTAATAGCTTAACCATTTCTTTTTACATTCAAGATCTAGTGAAGATTCAAATTAAAATGTTATAAAACATTAAGAATTGGGAATTCAGGATATTAGAAGGAATAAACAGATATATATATATATATATACATAGACACACACATATATAAATGCATACTATATATATGAATAGACCCACACATACATAAATGCATATATATATATATATATATATACTGATGGTAACTGTTAAATGCAGGGTTTGAGGTAAAGAGCAAGACGAAGCAAAAAACTAAAAAAAATGAGAGCATTAGGAATAACTTCTTGGTGGATTGACTGGAAGGAGTAGGACATGAAAATAGTATTTTTAAAAATCTACACATTTTATTTTTAACTTTTCCATAGGAATAAGAAGTTTTGTTACTATGTATACAAATAATAAGAAACAAACAAAAAAATAAACCTAAAAACAAGCTACTATATATACATGTATGTGTGTGTATATATATATATATATATATGAATGATCATTTGATGTACTGCCATTATCCTCACTGTAGACCCTGCCTACTTAAATGCCATTCCATGAAAAAGGAAAACATTGGCAAATTTTAGAATAAAAGAAAAGATTTTAACTAACAGGTGGTAGATTATTTCTATGATGTATATTTCTAGATAAGTCAGGAGAAGCTAATCACTTTAAGACTATAAGGGCAATAAGTAACAAACATTTTGGCCATAGCAAAGACAACTATTTATCTTAGAACACAGAGATGTAAGGCATCTCAGACGCCATGTAGTTCAATCTGTATTGGAAAGAAAAAAAAAAGTCCTCTCCTCAGCATAACCAATAGTAATCCAGCCATTAGTTGAAAATGAATAGTGATGAGGTAATCCACTATCTCCTCATACTGCACACTACATTTTTTAATACCTATAATTCTCTTTCATTTTTTTTTTTTTGCCTTTTTGGAGGGCAATTTGGGTTAAGTTAACTTGCCCAAGGTTACACGGCTAGTTTTCTTTGTGTGGATATTAAGTAAATAAGATCAGAGCTCTCTTGCTGGAGCACAGGGGGTACCAACACAAGCTTTTGTGCTGCAAGCAAAGAACTTGGTCACTGGCTTTGTGTGTTGGGTCCTCGAGTGCTGCCAGCTGGAGACTATAGGCATCAGGCAGCTTACCTGGTGCTTAGCTGGTGTCGTACTGGTGGTGTCTGATATGTGCTGAGGCCACATGGGGTTTTCCCTACTGCTGGAAAATTCTTACCTGCTAGGTGCTGCAATGAATCATATGGACAATTAGATGCTGAGAAATGCCTCCTTGCCTGGGGCTGCACTGCATTTCCTCTTGGTAGTTCAAGCTGATGTCTGCCAGTTCTTACTATGCTAAGGCATATAAGGCGTCCTGGCATTTGTGTTTGCCTGCTGGGCAAGCTAGTGTTAAGCCTGCTGGGGCTTAACACTAGCTTGTAGGGTCACTTGCTGTCCTGGAATGCACTCCCCTTTTATTCTAGTGAAATGAAACTTTCTTGTTGATCTTCGAAATTTCCCAAGCTAAGACATTATTCCAACCTGTCTTTCTGCTGACTCTGCTTGTCCTGGATTTTTTTTGGGGGGGGGGGCACTATTTTCTGTTTTTTAGAGAACAAAATGAGAGAATGATAACATCTTGATGCCTAGAAGTCTGTAAGATAAAATCTCAACTTGCAAACTTATTTGATTTCTTTTATAAAATATTTTTAAAATGTAGGTGGTTTTGTGATTGTTTAATTTTATTTCAGGTGATTTCTATATTTCTATTCTTTTCCAGAGATTCTCCTTAGATCCCCTTTCCCCAAATATTTCTTTAATAATTTGATATCATATTTTCACTTGGTCATTTCTTTTCTTCTTTTCTTTTTGTTTTTAGCCTTATTTGTGAGAATTTGCTTTTTATTACTCTAGGGTTCTCATTTATATTTTACTTGACTTTTTAATACATATTGCTATCTTGAGAAAGAAAAATTCTAATTGTTTTTTTTTTCATTCTAGCTCATAAGCTACCTGAAAATTAAAATTATGTACCTTGAAGTCTTCTTATTCCAACTGTAAAAATCACCAATTTCTTCAGCTGAACCTCATATTTCATGACCTTATGTGTCTTCACCATCCTAGTTGCCATGTTTTGCATGCTGTCAATTTTGTCAATATCCATTTCTAATGCCTTGAATGAAGTTCCTAGGATTAAAGGTAAAAGGACATTTCAGACATTGCCTGACAAAGTACAGCAGGTACATCATTTCCTCATCCCCAGGATATGATGTATTTTCCTTCCTTATTGTAGTTTTTTTTAAGCAATGCTACAGTATACCACTACTAACTTATGTTAAGCTTATAGTAAATTAGAATCAGAAGGGATTTTGTTGGTGGAGATTTTTTATGGTTGTTAAACTGAAGTATAGATATCTGTCTTTCATTTTGTACTCAGTAAGTTAAGCTTTGAAACTCAAGAATAGGATTTTATTTTTATTTCTACTCATGATTCTGGCTTGTCAAGATCTCATTGATCTTGTCCATCACTCAGATGGGTTAGATATTTCCCCTCTGTTGAATTATTGAAAAAAAATATAACTTATTCTTCAATTTGCATTACCAGATATTGTTTTACAAAACAGGAACATAGCTACATCCCTAAGACACACTTTTGGAAACTTCTTTCCAAGTTGAAAACCACAGTTTGGATTCATCTCAATAAAAAGTTCTGAATTTACCTCATCACTATATTTTTTATAACATATTTCAATCTTATTGATGAACATAATGAGTGGTATTTTTTCTCCAACACTTTGAAAAATCTGAGCAAATTTTATTTATGACAACAACTGATGTTCTATTCTAATATGCTAACAGAATAAAAACAAATTTAGGCTAATCAGGTTAGTCCAGTATTCTTTATCCTAGAAGAAATGATTCAAACTTTTATTGTTTTATTGTTCACTGCTTTTATTTAATAAATATTTATGAAATATTACATTAAAAATAAATTGAGACCCAGGACTTGGAAGAAAGGTAATGAACATAGGTATGGGAAATATATTTTTGAAAATGGCAATCACATGATTTCGTTTTCTTTGCCTATGATTTTTTTTCTTTTAAATTTATTTACTTTCAGTTTACAACATTCAGTTCCACAATTTTTCAGTTCCAAGTTTTCTCTCTCTCCCTCTCCTGTACCTCCCACCCACAAGAGCATATGATCCAATATACATTATACATATACCTTCACGAAATACATTAGTATAGAACAGTCCTAGAACCCCTGAAAACATTAGCAAAACCCTCTCCGAGTATTTCTGTAAAAATACAACAAGAAAATCTTTCTTCAGGGCTTCTGAACCAACAGAAAGATTCCCAGACCCCTGCAACAACAGCACTGTCCTTCACCAGTGGACAGTATTCACTCTCTGTCTGCAGGACAGTCTCAGTAGCTCTGAACCAACAGAAAGGTTCCCAGACCCCTGCAACAACAGCACTGTCCTTCACCAGTGGACAATATTCACTCCCTGTCTGCAGGACAGTCTCAGGAGCTCTTAGCCAACAGCCAGGTTCTAGGACTTCTTCAACAGGACAGTCTTTCACCAGTGGACAAATCTGGCAAAACAACATCAAAACAGACAGACAAAGTACCAGCAAAACAGCCATGTTTCCTCAGTCCTTGGCAGCTCCAGGGGCAGTTCTCAAAAGTCCAGGGCAATTCAAAGTGGCCCCCAGCAATTCTCTCAGTCTCTCTCTGTCTCCACGAGGTGCTGCTTCCAAAAAGTTCTTCTGCCTCTCTCTTGTCTCTCCAAATCTACGTCACCAGCTCCTCCCAGTTCAGGACTCTCTTTTCACATCAACAAGTCCATCCCACAGGTGGGGTTAACAAGCTCTGGGTTTTAACACAATCAATTTGAAAACCAAGCCAATACAGGGGAATCTTTAATTGCCATTACTATCACAATTAGTCAAGTTGTAAAGATGAATTATAACCAATGGAATGAATGAGAAAGAAGAAACAAAATGAAAGAAATAAGACAGAGCAAGTAGTTTGCTTCAATCTGAATTCAGACTCCGTAATTCTTTCTCTGCATGTGGATAGCCTTTTCCATCATGAGTTCTTTGGAGCTGCCTTATAACCTTACATTGCTGAGAAGAGCCCAGGCTATCAAAGTTAGCCATCACACATATAATATGTCTGTAATTGTGTGCAATGGTCTCCTGGTTCAGCTCCCCTAATTTAGCATCAATTTATATAAGTCTCTCCAGGTTATTATGAAGTACATCTGCTCCTCATTTTTTATAGCAAAATAGCATTCCATTATATTCATATGCTACAACTTGCATAGCCATTCCCCAATTGAAGTGTATCCTCTTGATATCCAATTCTTGGCTGCCACAAAAAGAGCTGCTAACAATATTTTTGTACATATAGGTACTCCTCCCACTTGTATGATCTCTTTGGGGTATACCCCTAGAAGTGGCATTGCTGGGTCTAAGGTTATGCCCATTTTATGTCCCTTTGGCATAGTTCCAAATAGCTCTCCAGAATGGATTGATCAGTTCACAACTCCCCCCAACAAAACATTACTGCTCCAATTTTCTCACACATTCTCCAGCACTGATAATTCTCATGTTTTGACATGTTAGTCAATCTGACTGGTGAGATATGAGAGCTAAGAGTTGTTTTAATTTGAATGTCTCTAATTAATAATGATTTAGAGATTTTTTTTTCATGTGATTACAGATATCTTTAATTTATTCCTCTGAAAACTGCATGTTTATAAGTTTTGAAAAATTGTCAACTGGGAAAGAACTTGTATTCTTATAAATTTGACTCAGTTCTCTGCATATTTTAGAAATGAGGCCTTTATCGGAGACACTAGTTGTAAATATTTTCTCCCAATTTTCTGTTTCCCTCCTAACCCTGTCTATATTGGGTTTGTTTATACAAAAACATCAATTTAATGTTATCAGAATTTTCATTTTGTAATCATTTCCAATTTCATAATGCTCTCTATTTCTTGTTTGGCAATAATTCTTCCCTTCTCCATAAATCTGACAGGTAAACTATTTCTTGCACTCTCAGTTTGCTTACAGTATCACGTTTATATCTAAATCATGAACCCATTTTGACTCTGTTTTGGTATTTGGTGTAAGACATTGGTCTATGCCCCATTTCTGGACATATTTTCCAGCTTTCCCAGCAGTTTTTGTCAATAGTTCTTATCCCAGAAGCTAGGGTCTTTGGGTTTATCAAAGTGTACTTCACTATAGTCATTGACTACTGAATATTGTGTACCTGATCTATTCCACTGATCCATCAATCTATTTCTAAGCCAGTAAAAGTAGTTTTGATGACTGCTGCTTTATAATATAGTTTAAAATCTGGTATGGCTAGGCTACCTTCCTTAGCATTACTTTTCATTAATTCCCTTGATATGCTGGAACTTTTGTTCTTCCAGGTGAATTTTGTTATTATTTATTTCAAGCTCTATAAAATAATTTTGGTAGTTGGACTGGTATGGCACTAAATAGGTAGATTAATTTAGACAAAAATGTCAATTTTATTATATTGCTTGGCTTAACCACATGCAACTGATGTTTTTTTTCTAATTATTTATATCTGACTTTATTTATGTGAAGTGTTTCGTAATTGTGTTCATATAGTTCCTGGGCTTGTTTTGGTAGGTAGACTTTCAAATATTTTATAATATCTACAGTAATTTTAAGTGGAATTTGTCTTTCTATTTCTTGCTGTTGAGCTTCAGTAGAAATATAAAAGAATACAGATGATTTATGTGGGTTTACTTTATAATTCTTCAAATTTCCTAAATATATTTATTAACTCAAGTACGTTTTTACTTGATTTTCTAGGATTTTCTAAGTATATCATCATATCATTGGCAAATAGTGATAACTTTGTCTCTTCCTTGCCTATTCTAGTTCCTTCAATTTCTTTTTCTTCTCTAATTGCTACAGGTAACATTTCTGACAAAATGAATGATAGGTGTGATAGTGGACATTCTTTTTTCACCCCCAATCTTATTGGAAATGTTTTTAACTTATTGATTCCAAATAATGCTTGCTGATGATGGTTTTAGGTAAATGCTACTTATCATTTGAGGAAGACTCAATTTATTCCTCTGCTTTCTAGTGTTTTTAATAGGAAAAGAGTTGTATTTTGTCAAAAGCTTTTTCTGCATATATTGAGATAATCACATGGTTCCTATTTGTTTTGTTGTTGATATGATTCATTACACTGATAATTTTCCAAATATTGAAAAACCTTGCATTCCTGGTAAAAGTGTATTATTCTTTGGATAAGTTGCTGTAATCTTTTTGCTAATATTTTATTCAAAATTTTTTGCATCTATATTCATTTTCTTTCTCCTGTATACATCCCTACATAGAAAAAAGATATGTGAGGGGGGCAGAGCCAAGATGGCGGAGTAGAAGCCCGACCTTCCCTCGGCTCCAACTTCCCCAATACATATGAAAAGAGGACTCTAAAAAAACTTTGGAGATGCAGAACCCACAAAATGACACAGAGAAGCTAACCTCCCGCTGAGGGCAGCCTGGCAGGCCAGCAGGAATTGGCCAGCACAGCACTCTGGGAGTCGAGCCCAGCCCCACACCAAGGCTTTAGCCCCAGGGCGGGCCCAACTAGCCATCAGCCAGAAGGACTTCAGATCAGCTGCAGCTGTGGCCTTTCCCAGATTAATTAACTCAGAGAGGCGAAAGACAAAGTGAGAGGTCAGTGCAGTCTGGACTTTGGGACCAGTAAGTGGGAGTGCTTGGCTTTTACCCCCAAGGGCGAGAAGCCTCTGAAATGCCAGCACAGCCAGCCATCGCCATGTGGTGGCTTCAGCTCTTGGCCTGCAGAGTGTAGGAGGACCAAGCACCAGTGTGAGGGATAATCGCTCTTGCTTTAACCTGCTTGGATCTGGATTGCAGGCTAGGGTGGGGGTTCTGGGGTGTGTGTCCAGCTTGCCACAGGGTGTGGAGACCTCAGGGAGGCCACCCATCTAATACCTCTGGCAGCTGAGAAAATCCCAGCATTTGGGATGAAAGCTCCCCTGTCTGGTGGCAGAGTCCTACTATGGCAAAAAGCCCATAAGTCAAGTAATTGAGTGGCAAAATGAGCAGGCAAAGGAAACAAAGCAGACAGAAGATTCCAACAATACATGCCTATTTTGGGGACAAAAAGGATGAAAACATGGAACAGGAAGAAAACAGTGAAGTCAGAACTCCTGCACCAAAAGCTTCAAAGGAAAATACAAACTGGTTACAGGTCATAGAGGACCTTAAGAAATATTTTGAAAACCAAATAAGAGAAGTGGAGGAAAAATTGGGAAGATAAATGTGAACAATGCAAGAAAATTATGAAATGAGGGTCAACAGCCTGACTGAGGAAAATAATACCTTAAAAAACAGACTGACTCAAACGGCAAGGAGGCCCAAAAAGGCAATGAGCAGAAAAATGCCTTAAAAAATCGAATTTGCCAGATGGAAAAAGAATCTCAAAAACCCAATGAGGAGAATCATTGCTTCAGAATTATATTGGAGCAAGTGGAAGCTATTGGCTTTATGAGAAGTCAAGATGCTGTTAAACAGATCCAAACAAATGAAAGAATAGAAGGCAATGTGAAATATCTCATGGGAAAAACCACTGACCTGGAAAATAGATCAAGGAGAGATAATTTAAAAATTATTGGACTGCCTGAAAGCCGTGATCAAAGTAAGAACCTAAAAACCATCCTCTAGGAAGTTCTCAAAGAAAACTTTAGCCACACATGTACAACCTATACTGAACTGCATATCTTCCCAGTAAGGGTGGGTGATACGGAAGGAAGGGAATGAATCTGGAATTGAAAGTTTTAAAATCAAATACATGTATATGTGTGTATGTACATATATATATATATATATATATATATATATACTATTATTAATACCATCTTACATGTAATTGGGAAATAAGATATACAGGCACTGAGGCATAGAGATCCACTGGAAAAGTAGAAAGGGGTATGGGAGAGAGCAGATTGGAGGAGGGGATATCCTGTGGGACTGATATTTTGGGGCAGTGGGTTGGAGGGGAAAACGGGGAGAAAATTTGTAACTCAAAATCTGGCAGAAACGAATGATGTAAATCAGAAGGTAATACAGCATTAATAAAAAAAGAAAAAAAAGAAAAAAGATATTTGTAACTCATGAAACTTTTCTCAGTATTAGAATAGGTGAAGGGAATATATGTGCTCCTCTGTGTGCCTGTGTGTATGTATATGCATATATGCATGAATGGGTATATGTATGTGTGCGCATATATACATGTACATATGTATATGTATGCATATATATTTGTGTGTCTGTGTATGTATACGTAGACAGAGGGAACAAGGTAAGTTGAATATAATAGGGATGATATGTTAAATATAAAAATAAGAGGTAAGAAGAATATATTGGACAGAGAAAAGGAGAGATAGAATAGGGCAAATTAACTCACATAAAAAAGTCAAGAGAATGCTGTTACAAAGGAGGGGAAGAATAGGGGGTGAATGGGAATGAATCTTTGCCTCATAGAATTAGACAAGTTAAGACTACTGATTCTAATTTTTAATTAATTGTTTTCCTCAGTTTTTGTACCTTCTTTTGCATTTGCCCAACTTTTACTTTTAGGGATTTATTTTCTCCAGTTAGGTTTTCCTTACTCTCACTGGATTTGGCTTAAGGAGGGAATAACATACACACTCAATTGGTTATCTTACCCTACAGGAAAGAAGGGGGGGAGGGGAGAAGGAGGATGATAGTGGGAGGGCAGATTGGGGGATGGGGTAGCTAGAAGCAAACACTTTTGATAAGGGACAGGGTCAAAGGAGAAAATAGAATAAATGAGTTACAGGATAGGATGGAAAGATAGGGAGAAAATTTGTAATTCAAAATCTTGTAGAAATGAATGTTGGAAACTAAAACTAAAAATAAATTATAATTTTCTTTCTCTGTTTTGGCTCTTCTCGATTTAGGTATCAGTCTCATATTTGTACCATAAAAATAATTTGGTAGGACTCTTTATTCACCAATTTCCCCAAATATTCTATAAAATATTGGAATTAATTGTTCATTAAATATTTGATAGCATTCCTTTGTAAATCCATCTCGACCTGGAGATTTTTATTAGGGAGTTCATTGATGGCTTATTCAATTTCTTTTTCTGAGATGAGGTTATTTAAATAATTTATTTCCTCTTCTGTTAATCTGGGTAATTTATATTTTTCAAATATTCCTCCATTTCACTAAGACTGCAAAATTTGGGGCATATAATTGGGCAAAATAACTCCTAATTGTTGTTTTAATTACCTCTTCATTGCAGGTAAATTCAACCTTTTAATTTTTGATACTGTTAATTATTTTCTTTTTTTAATCAAATTGACTAAACGTTTATCCTCCTTGAAACAAACTCAATGAGAGTCAAGAACATACAGTGCTCATCTCCCTCACTTCTTTCCCTCTACTGTGTTTTTGGGCCTCTCCATGTGATGTAATTTACCCTTTTCTGTCTCCTCATTTCTTCTTCTCCCATTACAATCCCTTTGAACCCCTTAATAATGTATTTTTGTCATCACGTCAGTTAGTTTATACCCATACACTATATTTATGTATATCCCTTTTAAATTTCATAATAGTTATACAATTCTAAAGATTAACAGGTATCATCCTTCCACATAGGATGTAAACAGTTTGCTGTTATTGCAAAACAATTGTTTGTGTGTGTGTGTGTGTGTGTTTGTGTGTCTTTTCCAAATGTAACTTTTTATGTCTTTCTTGAGTCTTATATTTGAAGATAAAATTTTCCACTGAGCCTTTTCATTAGGAAGCTCTGGAAGTCCCTTATGTCATTGAATGTCCATATCCTTGCCTGAGAGATTGTGCTCAATTTTGCTGGGTAGTTGATAGTGGTAGTCCAAGCTCCTTTGCCTTTAAATATATCATATGCCATTCCTCTGATCTTTTAATGCAGAAGCCATAAGATTTTGTGTGATTCTTTTTGTAGTTCCATGATATTTGAATTGATTTTTTTTCTGGGTGCTTGTAGTATTTTCTCCTTGGTCTTATAATTCTGGAATTTGGCTACAATATTCCTTGTAGTTTTCAATTTGTGATCTCTCTCGGGAGGTGAAAAGTGGATTCTTTCAATTATCTATTTAACCCTCTGTCTATATGAATTCAGGGCAGTTTTCCTTAATGATTTCTTGGAATATAATGCCCAGGCTCTTTTCATCATAGCTTTCCAGTAAACCAATAATTCTTAGATTATCTCTCCTGAATTGATTTGCCAGTTCAGTTGTTTTTCCAGTAAGATATTCTCCATTTTCTTCTATTTTTTCATTCTTTAGATTTTGTTTGACTGATTTTTGATGCCTCATAGTCATTAGCTTCAACTTGCCTAATTCTAATTTTTAATTAATTGTTTTCCTCAGTTTTGTACTTCCTATTGCATTTCCCCCATTTTTACTTGTAGGGATTTATTTTCTCCAGTTAGATTTTGTACCTCCTTTTCCACTGGACTAATTGTATTTCTTAAGAGTTGTTCTCAAAAAAAAATAAAAAAAGTTTTTCTCTTCAGTGATTTTTCCCATTTTGCCAATTGTATTTTTAAAAGTATTGGTCAGATTTTCTTCTACCTCTCTTATTTTGCTTTAAAAATCCATTTTGACCTCTTCTAAGAAGGCTTTCTGGGATTGAGACCAGTTCATATTCCATTTTGATGTTCCAGATGTGGGTTTACTGTACATGTTATCCCATTCTGGATGTGAATATTTTTCCTCCTGTTCACTATAATAGAATTCTAAAGTCTTTTTTTTCCAATTTGTATTTTGCCCATTATAATCACTTATTTCTTGGCTTAAAAAGTAGGCCTCTGCTTCTAGGGCACAGAGGTCTCTGGTCCATGCTTCTTTTCCTGGAACCTAGGCACCTAGTTACTGGCTTTGTGTGCTGTGGCCTCTGGTTCTGTCACTTAGAGGCTTTATAATACTGAAGCTAACCCGGTGCTGAGCTGGAGCTGTTTGGTGAGTGACAAGACTGAAGCCAAGGCCAGGACTTTCTGCATTTCCCTAGGGTTACACTGAAACTCACAGCATGAGGTGTGGTTGAGGGATGGTCTGGCCAATTCAGATCTCCACCTTTCTGTATGGGCTGAGCCACTGGTGGACAGCACCAAGCTGGTATCTGCCAATTCTCTGAGCTGTGTGAAGGAACAACTGGGGTTTTGGTGTTAGTGCTTCCTGGCTCCACACCCTGGTCTTCAAAATCTCCTCCTGAATCCCTGAGGTGTAGCTTGTTAGGACGCCTACTGTCCTGCACTAGTCCACTTTAGCCTCAGCACAGCCACAGCCACACCTTCCTTTAGACCTCCCAACCCACTAGTTAAAGATTTTACTCTGGGGAAATATTCTCTGGATTTTTCAAGGTCAACAAGGGGCAGATGGGAAGACAAATGGCTTACTGTAATATCTTGACTCCCGGAAGTTCAGGGAGGTGACTTTTAAATATCTGAACTGTGGGCTGATAGCCCCAGGAGTAGCCCCACAGGCCATGTACTTGTCTCTTACCAAGCTCTAACAGACACCTTTCCCATGGTGAAAAGCCTGGGAATATCCACTGTGGTTGGTGAATCTCTTCCTGTAGACTGGCTCCAGTTCCACTATGTTTGTTCTGTGCTTGTGCAGCCCACATGCTCAGTGTGCTGTGCTCTGTGCTTCCCCAGCCCATCTCAACAAATCCTACTGTGGATTTGCAGTGTTGACCTTAGCTGAAAATCTGCCACACTCTGTCTCCTAACAGATTCTGCCATGCTAAAATTTGTTCAGATTCACTTTTTAGTGGTAACTGAAGGAATTTATGGGTGAGGTGAGGTGAGTCCCTGCTTTCACTCCACCATCTTCACTCTACCCCCATCCCCCCATGTTTATTTTTTTAAGTTCTTTTTAAAAATAATTCTTACAGTCATAAATTTTGAGTATCGTGGGAAAGGATGTTAGTAATAATATTATCAGGAAAAAATAGGGCATTTTTTTCAAATGCACAGAAGTGAAAAGAATAAAGTTTAGAAAGAAACACACATAAGTGCAATAGTTTTGAAAATAATATATAGTTATATGATTATAATGGAATACTTTGTGCTATAAGAAATGATGAACAGTAGAGACAAGATGGGGGAGTAAAAGAAGGGACTTGGTTGAGATTTCTCCCAAACCCCTCCACATACCCGTAAAAAATACTGAAAACAAATTCTAGAGCAGCAAAACCCATCATATGACAGAGTGAAACAAATGTCAAACTCAAAACAACCTGGAAGGTCAACAGGAAAAGTCTGTCAAACCAGGCTAAGAGAAGAAAAAAGTCCAATGTGGGCTGTGTAGGCACGGACTGGGCCCTACTAAACTCAGATCAGGCTTCATTGTTCTGAATCACTGGTAGCTGTGGTGGTTTCCAGACTTCTCAACCCATAAATACCAAAGAAAATTTAGAAGGGCAATAGGAAATGTCTGTTGGACCTGGGCAAGAGAAGAACATGGTCTGGCCGCAGGCCCAGGGCAGTGGCAGTGGCGGCAGTAGTTTTTTTTTTGTTTGTTTGTTTTTTCTGAGCTCTTGGCCCACAGAGAGTGGGGTGATTGAGCAGCGAATTAAAGGGGACTTTCATGGATCTCTTTGCTGGTGCTGAGACTTGGATTCTCTTGCTTTGCCCATGCTTCAATGTAGGTCACAATGCTGGGTGGCATTCCTAGAGAGAGGAGAAGCATGGGTGTGGGGATCCAAAGAGGCCTGATCTAGGACTCAGATAATTACCTTGAAAATAATGGACTTTTAATATCAAAGACCTCTTTGAGATGTGACTTTTGTCAAGTTAGCCTCCTGAGTTTTTTTGATATGGGTTACACTTAAAAGGATGTTGTTTGAGTTCTGAGACCAATAGGCTCTGCCCCAAGACTTTAGTTGTTTAAAACTAAAATGTTAGAATTCTTAGGTGGTCAGTTCCTAAGCAGATGCACTTGATGCTGCTGCTTTGGTTTCTGGCCTTGAAGCCAGCTCTCAAGAGCATCCTTTGTAATGTGACTGCATATGAAAGGAGTTAATTGATTTTTTCTAAGACTTTCTAGCACCTAGAGAACAAAAGCCTTACTGCCATGCTATTTCCAGGATATGACAGACTAAGATAAGAATACTTGAGTCCCCTTCCTTTGTCTCATTGCTCTATAAAAACCTTGTACTAAGAATCAATAAATGGAGTTCATTGTTCTTCCTTGAACTAACAACATGACCTAGTCATTTCTTTTTTACATCTCTGAATCATGCTAAGTGTTGGACACTGAACAGCCCAGGGCACATGGGTGTGGTGGAGCTTGTTATGGTGGTGGAGAGGGAATCCTCACAAGGCAGAAAGGAGTGCTTGTGGTCACTCTCAAAACAGATCATAGACCAGGACAGGAGTAAACACTTCTACTTTTACCATATTGCCTTAGAAGAAGTAAAAATTTACAGGTCGCTAGAAATATCTCTGAAAACAGCTGCACAAAATTACTGGAGCCAGGGACAGAACACCCTCCACACTGGAAAAAAAATCCTACCTTAACAAAGAGCTAAAAACTTAAGTAATTGGCTGGGAAAATGACCAAACAGAAAAAAAAAATCAGACTATAGTATGTTACTTTGCTTACAAGGAATATCAAAATATACAACCAGAAAAAAAAATCAAAGCTCCTATATCCAAAGCCTCCAAGAAAAATATGAAGCAGGTACAGGTGATGGAAGGGCTCAAAAAGGATTCTGAAAATCAAGTAACAGAAGTAGAGGAAAAATTGGGAAAAGAAATGAAAATGATGCAAGAAAATTATGAAAAATAAGTTAACTGCTTGCTAAAGAAGATCCCCAAAATGCTGAAGAAAATAACATTTTGATAAATAGACTAATCCAAATGTCAAAAGTCCAAAAAGTCAATGAGGAGAAGGATGCCTTAAAAAGCAGAAGTGGCCAAATTCAAAAAGAGGTTCAAAAGCTCATTGAGGAAAATTATTCCTTAAAAATTTTAATGGAGCAAATGGGAGCTAATGACTTCATGAGAAAACAAGAAGTTATAAAACAAAATCGAAAAGAATGAAAAAATAGAAGACAATGCAAACTATAACATGGGAAAACAATAGACATGAAAATTTGATACAGGGAAGTTAATTTAAAAATTAAAGGACAGCCTGAAAGCCATGGTTAAAAAAGACCGTAGACATGATTTTTAAAGAAATTATTAAGGAAAATTGCTTGATATTCTAGAATCAGAAGGGCAAACTGAAATTGAAAGGAACCACAGAGTGCCTCTTGAAAGAAATGCCAAAAGGAAAACTCCTATGAATATTGTACCAAAATCCCAGAATTCCTACGTCAAGGAGAATATATAGCAAGTAGCCAGAAAGAAACACTTTAAGTATTGTGGAAACACAATCATGATAACAAAAGATTTAGCAGTTTCTACCTTAAGGAATTAGAAGGCCTGGAAAATCATATTCCAAAAGGCAAAGGAACCAGGATTAAAACCAACAATCACCTACACAACATAACTGAGAATAATAATTCAGGGGGAAAAGTAAACATTCAATGAAATGTGGACTTTCAAGGATTCTTAATGAAAACACCAGAGCTGATTAGAAAATTTGGGACAAAAATAAGGGACATATTAAATTTGAACTTTTTATATTCCTAAATGGAAAGATGATTGTATATATGCATATATTGTTTATGTGTGTGTGCATGTGTCAGTGTGTAAAGAGAGAGACAGAGTCAGAGAGACAAAGAAAGACAGAGAGTACAGAGTAAATTGAATATGAAAGGATGGTATCTGAAAAATAAAATTAAGGGGGTAAGAGAGGAACATACTGGCAGAAGGAGAAAGGGAGAGGTAGAAAGGGATAAATTATATCATATAAAAGAGGCAAGAAAAAACTTTTATAATGGAGAGGAAATGGGAGGGGGAGTGAGAGGGAATAAGTGAACCTTACTCTCATTGGATTTGGCTTAAGGAGGGAATAATATACATACTTAAAATTGGATATGAAAATCTAGGTTACCCCACAGGAAAATAGTGGGAAAGGGATAAGATAATGACAGAAAGGAGGGAAAATGGAAGAAGGGAGTAAACAGAAGCAAACATTTTTGAGGAAGGACAGGATCAAAGGAGAGAATAGAATAAATGGGAGGCTGGATAGGATTAAGGGAAATATATTCATCATGACTGTAATATAAATGTTTCTCATGACTATACATGTATACGCTGTATTAAATTGCTTGCCTTCCCCTGAGTGTGTTTGGAAAGTGAGGAAGAAGTGAATGTGGAACTCGGAGTTTTAAAAATGAATGCCAAAAATTGCTTTTACATACAACTAGGAAGTAAGATATGCAGGCAATGTGGTATAGAAATCTATCTTGCCCTACAGGAAAACTGAAGGGAAGATGATGGGGGGTGGGGGGTAATAGCAGAGGGAGCAGATTCAGGAAAGGAGTAATTAAAATGCATACCTTTGGGGTGGGAAGGGGAGAGACAGAAAATCTGGAACTAAAAATCTTTTGGAAGTGGATGGTGGAAAAAAATAATTAATTAATAGTAGTTTAAAAAAATTTAAAAATATTAACATGGTATTTCATAAAAAAAACCTGGACTCACATGATATGATACAAAATGAATTGAGAATAACCAGGAGAACATTGTAAGCAGTAAAAGTAAAATTATGTAATGAAGAACAATGAATGACTTTACAATTTTGAGCAACACAATGATCCAAAACAATTCTAAATTATTCATGATGAAAAATGCTGTCCATATCTATAGGAAGAACTGATGAGGCCTGAATTCAGATTAAAGTATACCATTTTTCACTTTATTTACTTTTTCATGTTTTTGGGGGGTGGAAATACATTTTGCATGATTGCACATATATAACCTATATTAAATTTCTTATTGTCTCAGTAAGAGGAGAGCAGAGGTAGTAAGAGATGGAGAGAATTTGAAACTCAAAATTTAAAAATAAATAGGTGTTAAAAATTCTTTTATATGTAATTGAGAAAATATTGTTTAAAAAGAAAGTGATGCACATAAATTAATATATACTTTAAACTGGTATATTATGAAATGAAAATTCTATTTCACATGGAATTTTTCTGCTTGTGAAAATATTCATTGTTGTCATTTATATTGAGAATAAAAAATAATACATTATGCATTTTTCTCCCACAAATGAGGCCATTTTGCAGACTTCACTCTTTTTCCTTTTAGATAGGGTTTTATATTGGAATTGAATAGATCTTTGGTAAAAATGAAAAAAATATTTAATGTCTGATATCAGATTTGCAAAATGTCATTTTTAGAAGATATATATATATATATATACAATACTGCCTGAAGTGCAGGGCCTCAGGCTCATTTCATAATTAAGACTGTCCAGTATGATAGCTTCTGGTTTCTGGGAAGCAGAAAACATTCTTGGAGTAATAAAGTGTTTCTATTTCAATATAAAGGGAAAAAAATTTTTTGTTGTTTTTATTCAATCAAATGGACCAGTATTTTAAAAAATCTAGTTCCTTTGTTATAGTAATTTTCATGGTTAAGTACCATTGAGAGTTGAAAGAATTACTGTTTTGTTCATTTTTGTTTACTCCCAACGAATCAGTGGGAGTTTCTGGAAAGTCAGGTTTAACTTTGCTCATGTACTCTTCAATTGCAAATGGCAATGGATTTAAGACATTAATTGGTGGAGCCAAGATGGCAGAAGGGAAACAGTAACTTTTCTTAGCTCCTCCTAGAATCCCATCACTAAACTTTAAAAAGTGAATATGAATGGATTTTGAAGTGACAGAATCCACAAGGAGATGGAGCATGGCAAAATCCAGGAAAATACCCACATGCATCTGGGCAGGGGATGCTCAGAGCACACGGGGGGCTGCAGCAGCTCAGACTAGAGAGTGGACTACAGCTGAATGAGAAGGAGCCCCAGCCAGCAGGCTAACCCACCCCAAGGGTGATTTCCAGTCTTCTCACCAGAATCTCACCACTGGTGGAGCTGGGTAAAAGAAAGCTCAGGTCCAGCAGCAGAGATAGCAGTTTCTCCTGGGGCAATTAGCCCACAGACAGGAAATTTGAAAATCACCTCCTGAATTTCCAGGGGCCAGGATGGCAAAAGTAAACTCTAGCTGCTCCTATTCCTCTTCCCTGACCTAGAAAATACAGAGATAAATGCCCCATCAGAGTAAAATCCTGAAATAGTGGAAATAGCCTAAGGCTTAGGAGTCAAGGAGAAAGCATATAACTGAGGCAATAAGGAGTCTGAAGGGAAGGGTGGGAGGGGTCTCAACAAGTGTTACTGCAGCTGACCAGCAAAAGTCTGCCTGAGCTGTAGCCCAGGGTCATAGAGGCAAAAATCTGAAGGGGCCACACCAACCCTCCCCTACAGATTACTCTGTGAGCCTCAGGGTAACTCAGGGGAAACACTGAGAATCTTGGCCTTGGCTTCAGTCTAGACACCCAAAGGCTACAATACACAAAGCCAACAAACAGGCACCTATCTCTCAGCCTGAAAAGCTTCTGTCAGAGTCTTTTTTACCCCAGGAGCAGAAATACACTTTAAAGGACAGGGAACAGGCAATTAAAAAGGGCTGGGAGCAACTTGCAAAGGCAAGACCAAAGACAATAGAATCCTATCATTCTGAATGAGAAAAATCACATTCAGGAGAAACCATGGAGTCAGTGTCCACACCTGAGAACACATATGGAAATATGGTCTCAAGTCCAAAAATCATTCTTAGAGGAGCTCAAGAAAGATTTTAGAAACCAAATTAGGGAGATAGAAGATAAATTTAAATCTACAGTGACCAAATTGGAAAAAAAATTCTCACTGAAGAAAAATTATCCATAAAAAGTAAAATTTGTGAACTAATTGGAGAAAATACCTCCCTAAAAAGGACCTTCAAAAACTCACCAAAGAAAATAATTCAATAAAAATTAGAATCAGTCGAATCAAAGTTCAAGACTCTATGATGCACCAAGAGTCAATCAAGCAAAACATGAAGATTGAAAAATTGGAAGAAAGTGTAAAATATCTCACTGGAAAAACAACTGACCTCGATACAGATCCAGGAGAGATAACTTTAAAATTATTGGTCTACAGGAAAGCCATGATGAAAAAAGCAGCCCCGACATCATCCTTCAAGAGATTGTCAAGGAAAACTGTCCTGAAGTCCTAAAATCAGAAGGTAAAATGGTTCTTGAAAGAATTCACCCTCCTCTCTTTTAATGTAGAAGCTGTTAGGTCCTTTGTAAACCTATAGCAGCCAAATTCCAGAATTACAAGGTCAAGGAGAAAATACTGCAACCAGTCAAAAAGAAACAATTCAGATATCGTGGAACTGCAGTCAGGTTTACACAGGACCTAACAGCTTCTACATTAAAAGATAGGAGGGAGGGGCGGCCAGGTAGCACAGCAAGTAAGAGCACAGGCTCCAGTGTCAAGATCACCTGGGGATCAAATCCAGGCTCAGACACTTAGCACGAACCCAGAAACACCTGGCCATGTAACCTTGAGCAAGTTACTTAACCCCAATTGCTTGGGGGTGATCAGGTGGCTCATAGAGTAAGAGCACCAGCTCCAGTGTTGGGATGATCTGGGGATCAAATCCGGCTCCGATACTTAGCGCCACACCCAGAAATAACTGGCCGTGTGACCTTGAGCAAGTTACTTAACCCTGATTGCTTAAAAAAAATAAAGATAGGAGAGATTGGAACTTGATATTTCATGAGCCTATAGAGCTAGGACTTCAACTAAGAATTAACTACCTGGCAAAACTGAGCACAATCTTTCAGTCAAGGAGATGGTCATTTAATGAAATAAGGGATTTTCACACTTTCTTGATGAAAAAGCCAGAGCTCAGTGGAAATTTGATCTCCAATTACAAGACTCAAGAAATACATAAAAAGGTTAACAAGAAAAACACACACACACATACACACATGCACACTCATGCACAAATGCACATAACTTGGGATGCAATAAGAACAAACTGTTTACATCCCTATATGAGAAACATAACTGTCAATATTGAAATTAATATGATTATCATGACCTTTAAAAGGGATATACATAGAGTGCGTGGGTATAAATAAACTAACATGATGGTAAAAATAAACCTTATTAAGGGGGTCATAGGGATTATAATGGGACAAAGGGAAAGGATGAAACAGAAAAAGATAAATTATGCCATACAAAGAGGCATAAAAACTCACTATAGTAGAGGGGAAGGAAAGAGGGAGAGGAACATCATTTGAATATTATTCTCACTGTTTTTGCTTCAAAGAGGGATCAATATAATCAGTTAAGTTTGAGATTGTAACGTGAAAAGACACAGAAACTCATTAAATAGAGGGAAATTAGGGAGGGAGAGGAGCATTGTATGAAATTTACTTTCATTGGTTTGCAGTCAAAGGGGGAATAACATACTCTGTTAAGGATAAATATCTATTGTGTCTTATAGGCAGTAGGAAGATAAGAGGGGGATGACAAGGGGGGAGATTAGAAGTTAGGGAAATCATAGTAAGGGGAGAGGGTAGGTAAGGAAGAGGGGTCACAGGGAGGGAACACTGAGGGAGGTGGTGGTTCCTCAAGGACCTTGGTGATTCCTCAAGCTGTCCTGGTTCCCCCAACCCTCTACCCCATAGCTGTGTTCACCTGTTGGGTGATAATCGGATTAACCATGAGAATCCCCATGTGGTATTACTTCCCACTTCCCCAAATAACTCAGTTCATGATCTTGACTAAGCCGCTATCCCTTCTCATTCCCTGGCCTTCAAATTAAGACAATATTTTTTGTTTGTTTGTTTAATTAATGCTTCTATCCCTATATGAATTATCCAGGCCCATCCTTTTAGCTCTTGAGCCATTTTTTTTTCCTCAGCCACAGAGAAAGGACACATTAACCTTAACTAAAAATATACTCTGCCCAGAGAACAAGTGTCATTAAAGCCCTTGTTTCATTGTGATTATAATGGGTTCTGACAAATGTTTGCATGACAAGGAGTGCAGACCCTCCAGTTGAAATGGCACTAGAGCCCAATCCCTCTCTAGGGTAAATATGTCTCCCTGATAGGAGAAACTTGGCTAAAACATGAGCATCTTGAGGGAAGTAGATTCTTAGAGTGCCTATCCCCATTCAACCCTGAAATCTGAATTAAACATGGGATTTGAGCTCCAGTGGGTACATTTACAAAGACAAAATGAATGTGTTACAATTCTATTAAACTTTCTCCCACCCAGCCAAGCATAAGCTCAGACTTGGTCCCATAATTGTCAGAAATTAACCAACCCTTGGCCTGCACACTTAACAGCATCCATCTGACGAATTTGAGATTTAAGATTGTTAGTAGAAAATCCTTTTTTCCAAACATGATATCACTGCTTCTGAATATGGCGAGTCAATGAAACCATTATGTGGGGCCCCAGATTGCATCCTTAACAGAAATAAGAACTTATTCATTGCCAAGATTATTCAAAACTCTCATAGACATATGATTAACAAAACAGGTGGGGAAAAGCCCTCCCCTGTTTGAAGGCTATTCATATACTGTTATCCAATGCATTGGCTTCCAAGGAGACACTACACCAGCTAACTTTGACTTCTCCCCTTTTATAGTTGTAAGCATTATGCTCCTCTCCCAACCCCTACTCCCATGGGAGCCCCTTGGCAGCATATTATTGAGGTGGTCAAAAGGAAAATACTTAAGGAGAGGAAGGGAGAAGGAAGGAACAAAAGCATAAGTAGGGGAGGGAATAGGATGGAGAGAAAGAGACAGATAGTAATCATTATTGTAAATGTGAATGGAATGAACACTCCCATAAAACAGAATAGGGTAGCAGAATGGTTTAAAAACCATAATCCTACTCTCTACAAGAAATACATTTGAAACAAAGGGATACCCACAGGGTAAGGGTAAAAGCCTGGAGAAGAATATATTATGCTTCAGGTAAAGTAAAAAAAAAAACAGGTGTAGCAATCCCTATCTCAGATAAAGCAAAAGCAAAAATAGATCTAATTAAAAGAGATAAGGAAGGAAACTATATCCTGTTAAAAGGCACCATCAAGAATGAAGCAATATCATTACTTAACATATATGCACCAAGTGATGTAGCATCCAAAAAATCAAATAAAAAATATAAAAATAATGAACAAATCAATTAATGAATGAATAAAATAAATAAATCAAAATAAGAAAGAAGTTAAGGAGGTGAATAGAATTTTAGGGAGGCTAGATATGATAGATATCTGGAGAAAGTGAATGGGGTTAAAAAGCAATTTACTTTCTCCTCAGTGGTTCATGACACATACTCAAAAATCGACCATGTACTAGGGAATAAAAACCTCACAAATCAGTGCAGAAAGGCAGAAAAATTAAATAAGTCCTCCTCAGATCATTATGCAATAAAAATAACATGTAATAAATGGCCCTGGAAAGACAGACTAAAAACTAATTGCAAATTATACAATTTAATCCTAAAGAATGAGTGTGTCAAACAAGAAATTATAGAAAGAATCAGTAACTTCATTCAAGAGAATGACAATAATGAGACAACATACCAAAATTTGTGGGATGCAGCAAAGGAAGTTCTTAGGGGAAGTTTTATATCCCTGAGTGCATACATGAACAAATTAGAGGAAAGGGAGGTCAATGAATAGGGCATGCATTTGAAAAAGCCATATAAAAAGAACAAATTGAAAAGCCCTAAACTAGAAATAAGGACAACCAAAGGAGAGATTAATAGAATTGAAATTAAGAAAACTATTGAATTAATAAATAAATGTAAGAGCTGGTCTTATGAAAAATCAATAAAATTGATAGACCTTTAGTCAATATTATAAAAAAAAGAAGAAAACCAAATTATGGGTATCAAAAATGAAAAGGGTGAATCTACCTCCAATGAAGAGGAAATTGAAACCATAATTAGAAATTATTTTGCCAAATTGTATGCACAAAAAATTGACAATCTTAGTGAAATAGATGAATATTAACAAAAATATAATTTGCCTAGACTAACTGAATAGGTAGTAAATTAGTTAAATAACCCTGAGAAAAAGAAATCGAACAAGTCATCAGTGAACTTCTTAGGAAAAGAAAAAAATCCCCAGGGCCAGATGGATTTACTAGTGAATTCTATCAAACATTTAAAGAACAATTGATTCCAATACTCTACAAACTATTTGGGAAAATGAGTGAAAAAGGAGTCCTACCAAATTCTTTTTATGACACAAATATGGTACTGATACCTAAATCCAGAAGTTATAAAACAGAGAAAGAAAATTATAGATCAATTTCCCTCATGAATATAGAAGCAAAATTTTTTAAATAAAATAATAACAAAAAGACCACAGCAACTTATCACAAGAATAATACATTTTAATCAGGTAGGATTTATTCCCGGAATACAAGGATGGTTTAATTTTAGGAAAACCATCAATATAATTGATCATATCAACAATGAAACTTGCAGAAAACACATGATTATCTCAATAGATGGAGAAAAGACTTTTGACCAAATACAACATACATTCCTATTAAAAACTCTAGAAAGTATAGGAATAAGTGGAAGCTTTCTTCAAATAATAGGTAGCATCTATTTGAAGCCATCAGCAAGTATTATATGTGATGGAGATAAGCTAGAAGCATTTCCGATAAGATCAGGGATGAAACAAGGGTGTCCCCTATGACCCTTCTTATTCAATCTGGTACTAGGAATGTTAGCTGTAGCAATTAAAGGTGAAAAAGAAATCAAAGGAATGAAATTAGGTAAAGAAGAGACAAAGCTATCACTCGATGATGTACTTAGAGAATCCTATAGAATCAAGTAAAAAAAAAACTACTTGAGACAATAAATAAATTTGGCAAAGTTGCAGGATATAAAATAAAAACACATAAATCCTCGGCATTCCTGTATATTTCTAATGAAATTATAAACAGCAAGAGATAGAAAGAGAAATCCCATTTAAAGTTACTGTAGACATTATGAAATATTTGGTAATCTACCTGCCAAAACAAACCCAGGACTCATATGAACACAACTATAAAACACTTTTCACACAAATAAGATCAGATCATACTAATTGGAAAAACATTAATTGTTCATGGCTGGGTCAAGCTAACATAATAAAATGACATTTTACCTAAATTAAAATATATATTTAGTCCCATACCAATCAATTTACCAAAAATCTACTTTATAGAGCTAGAAAAAATAGTAACAAAATTCATTTGGAAGAACAAATGTTCCAGAATATCAAGGGAATTAATGAAAAGAAAAGCTATGGAAGGTGGACTAGATAAACCAGATTTTAATCTGTATTATAAAGCAGCAGTCATCAAAACTACTTGGTACTGGCTGAGGAATAGAGGAGTGGATCAACGCAATATATTGGGTACACAAGACTCAGCAATCAATGACTATAGTAATCTTTTGTTTATAAACCCAAGGACCCCATTTATTGGGATAAGAATTCACTATTTGACCAAAACTGCTTGGAAAACTGGAATATAGTATGGCAGAAACTGGGCATAGACCATTATCTAACATCATATACCAAAATCAAGTCTAAATGGGTGCATGTTCTAAGTATAAAGGCTGATACTGTAAGCAATCTGGGAAAGCAAGGAATAGATTACCTGTCAGATTTGTGTAGAGGGGAAGACTTTATGACCAAACAAGAATTAGAGAGCATTATAAAATGCAAAATGGATAATTTTTATTACATTAAATTGAAAAGCTTCTGTAAAAACAAAGCCAATGTAACCAAGATTAAGAGGGAAGTGGAAAATTGGGAATTTTTAAAACCTATGTATCTGCTAAAAGACTCATTTCCAAAGTATACAGAGAATTGAGTCTAATCTATAAGAATATAATTTATTCCCCATTTGATAATTGTTCAAATGATATGAACATGCAGTTTTCAAAGGAAGAAATTAAAGACAGCTATAAGCATATGAGAAAATGCTCTAAAACACCATTAATTAGAGAAATGCAAATCAAAACAACCCTGAGGTACCATATGTCACCAGTCAGATTGGCTAAGATGACAAAACAGGAAAATTACAAATGCTGGAGAGGATATGGAAAAACTGGGACACTAATGCATTGCTGGTGGAGTTGTGAACTGATCTAACCATTTTGGAGAGCAATCTGGAATTATGCACAAAGGGCTATAAATAATTTCATATGCTTTGATCCAGCAGTACCACTTCTAGGGTTGTATCCCAAAGAGATCATAGAACTGGGAGGGAGATCCATATGTACAAAAATATTTATAGCAGCTCTTTTTGTGGTGGCAAAGAATTGGAGATTGGGGTGTGTGCCCATCAATTGAGGAGTGGCTGAACAAGCTGTGGTATATGAATGTAATGGAATACTATCGTGCTATAAGAAATGAGGAGCAGATGGAGTTAATAATTACCTGGAGAGGCTTATATGAACTGATGCTAAGTGAGAAGAGTAGAACCAGGAGAAATTTGTACACAATTACAAACACAACATATGTGTGATGACTAACTTTGATAGACTGGATTCTTCTCAGCAATGCCTGGTTGTAAGTCAACCCCGAAAGACTCATGATGGAGAGAGATGTCTACATCCAGAGAAAGAACTAGAAAGAAGTGTTTGAATCCAGATTGAAGCAAACTACCTGATCTTGTCCTTTTTCTTGTTTGATTTTGCTTCCTCTTTCCCCATTGTCCATTCCATCTGATACAATCTTCTTTATAATGTGACTAACGTCTATTTTGAAAGCATTTGCAGAGCCTATACTTGATTGTATGGAGCCATGGGGGGTGGGGCGAACAGGAGGGTGGGAGAGAAAATTTTAAAGTTTCTGTGAGAAAAATTAATGGAAGATAGTTTTATCTTCTCCTTCTCTGTTGTATTATCACAACCTTAAAGAAATATTTAATTCAAGATATGGGAATATTTTCTTCAAAATATGGGAATAACAATGATTAGCAATAATAATAGGTAGACGTTGTATAGAACACCAATATTTTGGAGAATATTTTCAATAAATTATCTCAATTGATTCTTGTAACAATCTTCTGAGAAAGGTACAAGAGATTTTAATTACTGTGTTCCCAATTACTGTTGTTGAGTTCCCCCCTCAGGTGAGGAAATAAGGCTCAGTAATTTTATGTAGCTTACACTCAGAGCGACAGAATGTAAGTATTAGAAGCAAGATTCAAAGTTATGTCCCAACCTTCTTTTCAGGCTGCTAAATTGATAGTCAAAAAGCAAAGGAACACAAAAGCAGGGGATAGCAGAAAAGAAATCATGGTAATTGTCTTGGAATCAGACCCATGGAAGATACAGCTATCCCCTCCTATCTACAAATTCTGGTTCTTGGTTAGTAAATTTCAACCTCAGTGATGTTCCATACCATTAAAAAATTATGTAATTATAAGGGCATTAACTGTCAATCAGAAATATAGTTTCCTTAAAAAGTTTGGAACTATGTCAGTTTGTCTCCATGGATTTTCTAATCTGTAGTGGTTGTATTTAGCCCTATGAATAAATATCCCATCATTTTATCCACATATACATATATATGTATACATACACATACATATAATTTTTTAACTGTGAATGAGAGCAAGTAAATGCAAATCTGAAAATGCAAAACCCTCAGGTTTTATACAGAAGTAACAATAAATTATTTTTGGTTGTCTAAACATTTCACTTATTTATCATCAAATTTAAGAACAAAAATTGGATCTTTTTTCAACATCAAATTCTTATGCTTTCTTTCTTTCTTTTCTTTGTTGCTCCTGCCAGTACCTTCCTTCCTCCTTTTTTATTGGGTCTTTTTCCATAAAAACAGCTTTCTCTTTTCATTCTAGAAGATAAACAATTGGCACCAGACAAATGTTTGTTCAGTTTACTATTTGTTTACAGAAGGTAACTGTTTTTTTTTCTTTTTAACTCTTGAAAATTGAAATTATTATTTTTGAAAATGCTACATAATTAAATCAATTCAAGTTGCCCTGAACTTTCTATGAAGAAGGACCTTGCCTCATTGGCAATGTGTACAACTTAAAGAAAAAAAAATGAAATCCATAAAACAATTTGCAGCTTCCCAATGGCTTTAATTATTGTATATTATTTACTGTGGATTCCAATTCTTGGAGTCCTCATTATTTTAACAAGTTATTGGACATTTATGTGATTAGTTTAAATTTAAAATGTCTAGAATATTGAATGTTCAGTTGCTCCAGTTGTTCTTAAGAATAATGAAAGGAAGAGGGACATGTCTTCAATTTCATAACTTTTGCTTTCAATATAAAATTCAATATTAGAATAAGATGTCATGGATAGTTCTCTTAAATCTGATCATTAACATGTTCTTTTGATACAAAGTACCTTTATTTGATAAAGAAGATAGAATTTTTTATGATTAGTTGAACATACTGCTGCAGTGATTTGTGATCAAATAGGTGTCTCTGTAGAGACTTATTTGGTTTTAAGCAACTGATTCTTAGTGATCATTCTGATAATTATCGTGCATGAATTTTAATACTTCAATAATATCTAATTATTTAGATAATTATAAAGCAAAGTTGAGTTAAAGTAATTAGCTTTGTTCAATAAACATTCACCAAGTGTTTATTGTATGTACATTACACTAGGTCTTCCAAATACAAACATGAAAAATGTGGTTGTTCCAGTGCTTGTTCTCAAGAGACTTCTAGCTAATAAAGACAGGGAATGGAACTAAGATTTAATTCATATAAAGAAATTGTCAGCAAGTTAACTCCATTTCCTACAGCAATTTTGTTTAGTCCATGAAAATTAGCTTGCAAGGTTTTCTAAAACACTGAGAGATTGAACAGCTTGCTCAGGGTCACGCTACAAAAGTAGTACTTGACCCTGAGTCTTCCTGGCTTGGAGGCTGTATCTCTAATCACTCCACAATATTGCCTCTCTTAGGGTTCAAAATGTACCTAAATAAATCTGAGAAAATAAACATGGTGTAGGAGCAAAAACCAGCCAATAAAAGTGGTAGGGAAATTTGTTTTTTTTTTAAGCATGATTTAGGGAAAATTAGACAATAGTTTGACACTTGAGTTGGGTCTTGAAGGAAATGTTATTGGTGATTTTTGTTGGCCACCAACCACTTTCCTACTTTATTTGACCACTATAGATCACTTCACAATGTAGGGTAGTGCCTAGTATTGAATAAGACCACTGGGTACATTTATTGTTTGCTGTGTTCTAAAATTTCCAATATGATGCTCCTACAGTATCTTGTTTGTGTGAAGCAAATATGACCTGTTGCAACTTCTTTACTTGCTACCTAAAAGTTAATTCCCCTCCCACATATAAAATTTCTGAGCTTCTTCAGAACTTGTCTTTAGCCGAGTCTCACACACTAATACAAGAGTAGACATATTGAATGGGAGAAGGATAAATGCCATCAGACAAAAGCCCTTTTGTAGACTTCACTTAAGGTTGCTAAATTGGGCACAGAGGTCCAGTGGATGCAAAATATCAATTATGAACTCAGTCACTTGAATAGTTTTCAACCAGTGCTTTTCAAGACTCTAAAATATCAGTCAAAATTAAAATTTTCCTGATAACACATCAAGAACCATTTACTGCTCCCTCTCCTCATGTCAGTTAGCAGAAGAAACAATTTAATACTAATTTGTCTTCAAAGTTGTGAGAAATTCATCATCAATGAAATGATTTGAAGACTTATAACAGATTAAAAGTCCAGAATTCAGAGGTAGTCATATACCATCAATTTTCCTGCTCAAATTAAGACCCAGACCAAGACCCAGCAATTTTTGCTATATTATACAATAAACCACACTTAGATATATGGGTTTCGAATTGAATAGTGCTGTCACATTTATTAGTGAGGCAAGGGGAAACTAGGCATGAAAAGCTAATGACCCCTCTAGTCCTAGTGAGTTTGATCCTAAACGTACTACCATGCAACAGAAGGACAAATTTTAGGAGACAGAGATTAGAAGGACACAGTCATAAAAATGGGCAGATGGCATGAGCCAAGTCATGTGGTTGAGAAACAGCAAGATGAGAACAGGGGGACAGAGAATAGTTAAGTTCCACTGGAACACAGAGTACATAAAGGAGAATAGTATGTGATTAGTCAGATTAGAAACATCCTTGAGACATTAGGCAGCAGGGTCAGGAGATTAAATGCTATTCATTAGGCAATGAAGGACAAATGAAGAAGGATTTTTGTTTTTATTATTTTTTTTAATTTCTTTCTTTGTGTTACTTTTTGCTTTGTTTTTGAGTAAGTCTGATGTGATCTTAACACTGCATTTGGAAAATCATGTTATCACGGGTATGAATAATTGTTCAGGGAGGGAATTGATTTACTATAGAAAAAAGAATTTAGAAGATTACCACGATGGCCTACGAAATAAAAGATGAAAGTCTGAAAAAAGTGGTTGGTTACAGTTGAAGTGGATCATCAATATTCTTTAAAATGTTTTCAATTAGTTAATCACTAATTTAATTGAAAAATTTAGATTTGAGATGATAATTTTGTAAAAGGGTATTTTATCATCCTTTAAAAGATTCCCAGAAATAATACATATATAAAGACAGTAATCTATGATGATGCTTACATAAGTATTTCAATGTACATTGATTTGGGTGGGGTAGAGCATGTCCAAAAGATCTAGTCTCTCCTAAAAGCCTATCATTTAAAAATAAATTATTGGCTTTTTCTAGTAATCTAAAACTCCAGATATTATACTATATTATACTGTATATATAGTATCCTTTGAATACTATTCTAATACTATATTTTCACTGATCTTTTTAGTGTACTTTTACCTCATAGAACTCATGATAGAAAAATAGTATCAGAGTAATATTCTTATAACATCAACAAGGTTTGAAGATGAATCTATAATATGCCATCTTTAGATGCCTTCTTTACATTGAAGGTCTATGGATTTGCTAACCATAGGGGACATGCATGCTACTGTGCTTAGAAAAAGAAAAGGAACTAAAGAGAATAAATATGGGAAAAGCAGCTAGACTATGATACTATTTTTCTATCATGAGTATAGAAGTGTATGTAGAAGATATTTGTGCTGGAGGCGAGCACAGTATGAGAGAAGTAATGACTCGATTCAAATGATATCTGAAGGAAGGAAAGCTATGAGAAAGAAAAGGTCTTAGATGTTATTAATACCAAAACAAAAGTGAATGAGAGAGCATCAATTCCCAATCTTTATTCTTACTTTCCTACTGTACTAAATGTTTGAGACTCATCTGCCAATGAATTAAAGGCATCTTTAGCAAAGAAAATCAGTAGGGAAACATTACTATATTTTATTGTTGTTTTGCAAACAGTAGCAAAAACTGAGTATCATATTAAGCACTATGGAAAAGAAAAAAAGATATATTGAATGCAATGTTTATTGTTTGCCACTTATGAAAACAAATGACCTTTTATTCAATAGAGTAAAATGCTGTTTTGAGTTTTCTCTAGATGAGAAATCTCCCATGCATACTCCAAATAATTAAATATTTCTTGAAATATGTAATCTTATTCAATAATCCTCTTACTATAAACTCTGGGCAAGAAATAAAATAAGTAGATGTGATAGTTGCTAGAGATTTTTAGTATTGTAAAAGAAGAGATTCAGAATCCAAGTTGGAGACTACCTATGGATAGCGATTTCTTCCACAAATTCCTGTTTGCAGAATACATTGTTTTGATTGCATCAAATAGTGCAACATTGCAGACCCTCCTTTAAGAAGGCTACTAAGTTACACAGTTCATAGAGCACTGGGACTAGAATGAGGATGATCTGAGTTCAAATACAGCCTCACATATTTACTATCTATATGACCAAGGCCGAGTCACTTAACCTGTGTTTATTTCATCTTCCTCAACTGTAAAATTGGGATAATAATAGCACCTACCTCCTAGGGTGTTGTGAGGATCAAATGAGAAAATAATTGTAAAGTGCTTATCACAGTTCCTGGCACACTGTTGGAGCTATATGAAGGTTAGTTGTTGTTAAAGTGGTGACTATATGCAAGAGTGTTGCATGACCTTCACATAGAAAATATCAAGCTGATGAAAAAAGTGTATTGCCCTGATAATAATTCACAGTTGGATAGAAAATCTATAGGCAATGAGCAGTGCTATATGTGGAGAAGATTGCAAAAGCAGAGCATTAAATAGATCCAGAATGAAACAAAAAGACTACATAAAGCCTGTTAACTTAAGAGAATTGCAAGACACCCCCAAACCCTTCTAATATAAATCTTAACTCTCCTGTTCTGGTCTTCAGAATATAGAGAATATTATAGGTAAAGAAATTATTTCAACTTTTCTACTAATTCACATATTGCAGTGTCTAATATCTATAAGACACACCAGAAGACAGTAGTCAGGGATAGAATGGGCCCTAAAGCAAGGCCACATGCTGTAATTGCAAGCAAAGAAGTACTTTGTGCCCTGTTTCAGCTACTTAATTATTTAGCACATTATTTCAGTTCAAGTTTATTCTGAGTCTTGCCCTTGATTGTATCAAGTCTTTATTAAGAAACAGGACTTGTGAAACCTACAGTGGGAGGGTCTTGCCAAAGACAGGAACAGGAAGGAGCTAATTACCATATATAAGGAGAAGCCTAAGCTGGGAGAGAGCAGAACTGAGAATGGGGATAGTTGTGTAGGTTAGTACTCTGTCTGTTCTGTCTGTGTTGGTTTTTGTTTGTGATACTTTACTTTGAACAGAAGGCCTGGGACCTTGCTACAAGTCCTGAAATAGGATTTTCTTGTTATTTGTTTACAAAAGTCCTGGAGGAAGGTTTCAGAGGTCCTAAGACCATACTGATGATGTGTATAGAGTTCTCAGACCTTGTTGATGGCATTTTGTTGATTTCACAGGCAGATAGTGAATTGATGATGGTGCCAGCAATGTGCATGAATGCTATTGTGGTTCTGTTAAGCTTTGTCTTCCCAGAAACAGAAATTTCAAAGGACTTGAGGTGAACTGGACACTGTGAGCTTCAATATGGAATTGGACGAGGAGCTGGACAAGGAGCTGAAAGGTGCCTCACTGTGAATCCAGGTGACAATTGGGTAGATTCAGGCAGGAGCTGGACCCATGGAAGAGGAACCATGGAATTTGGGAGCCAGCCTCAAGTGAAGATGAAAAGACCTCTCCTTGGGTACTTAATGCTGACTGAGAAGATCATAATTTACTGTAGCCTGGGGGAGGAGGGATAACTATGTACTCTGTACCTTGTACCTCTTAAGGACGATTAAGTTAAGCATGATTAGAAACTAATCTCCAATTAAGAAGAAAGAAGACTTTTTTTGGAGGTTCCATATAAAAATATTTATTCTACCAATGTCTGGGATACAGGAACTTAAAAAGCATGAAACCTCAACTCCAAAGTGACAGTGAGAGTCCCATCCTCAGGGCCAAGCAGAAAGGGCTCCCCAGGGGTATTGCCATGTACTGTGCCCCTGCCACACCACTGCCAGCCTTGCATGGAAGAAGCCTGAGGAACTAGGGTCATCAAGGCCTTACCAGCTGCTAGCAAGTGTGCGAGGAGAGGAGAGGATTTATGAGGGGTTCCCCTGTGACTCAGGAAAAGAAGACTGTTTTACTGACAGATTAATACAATGTGACCTAGGGATGGAGAACTTTGACCTTTGTACTCTCTGTACCTTTAGAAGGCTTACTCCTTAAGGGTGACTGAGTTAAGGACTTAACTAAATGGTATCTTTTGTTGAAAACTATGTGACCACTTTAGTGATAAGTCGTTATGTTATATGACTTCTCACATACAGTTTCCATGAATGTTTTGTCTTAATTTATTGATGACAAAAAATAGAGAGTTCACTGAACTATGTGATCAGAACCTTAAAGCTGTTCATAGCAGCAGTCCTCTGGAAAGCTGTCTGTGCTTGGCTTTACACATGCCTGCCATGATGAGAGTGATTATGCCCTGTATCCATAGATATCTCTTATTAAAGGCATTTGTTTTAGTATGTGGCATCTCTTTTGTCCATTTCCTTTCATCAATGTAATCTTACTAGATTTTACCTCTAGCACCAATAAAGGAATACACACACCACACATATAGTGTATAAAGTGTTTATAAGGAAGGAAAAATAAGATGGAATAACTTTTAAAAATAATTTTTCAACTTTTTTCATAATTTTACAAGAACAACTATTGTTTACCCCATAAGTTATCCTATTTAGATACAATCTATAAAATTATGGAAAATTATTTAGAAGTGCAGAATCTATACATATATGAGATAAAGTAAAACAGAATGGCATGGGTAATATAGAACTGCCTTGAAGTATGGAAGTCCTATGTTTAAGTCCTACTTCTGATAAATACTATGTGACCCTAGATCATTCAGTTTGAACTTGTAAATTGCTGAATAGATTCCAATATTCGTTGGTAAACAAAATATTCTCCTTCAGTTCTTGAAACTAATGAAATCATGTACCTATTTCACCCTAAAAATAATAATATTTATTCCCTGTCTTCCTACTTCATAGGATCATGGATTAAGAGCAAGAAGGGGCCCTAGAGGTTACTGATTTCACCCCACTCATTTTAAATCTTAGGACTAAATAGATTAAATGAATTGCCCTGGTGGGTTACACAGCCAATAAATATCATAAAAGTCTAAATCGGGATTTGAAACAAAATCTTCCTGATTACAAGTCTACTGCTATACACCTTACCCCACAAATGTCTCTTAGGACTAAGGATGTGAGTCTGCATATAAATATTCTAAATAGTGTCTTTTGAAGTTGGTTGAATCTATATAAAATAATGAAGTTTTTTCTTTTTTTTCCAAAAAAAAAACATTTATTTAATGTTCTTTCTTTTCAAATGTTGAATTTCAAATACTCTCCCTCCTTCCTGTCACTTCCCCAACCTACTGAGAAGGAAAGCAATATGGTACCAATTATACATGTGAAATCATGCAAAACATATTTCCATATTAGTTATATTTTGCAAAAAAATAAGAAAAATAAAGTGAGAAAATAATATTTGAATTTGCACTCATATTTCATCAGTTCTCTGTCTGAGGTGGATAGCATGTTTTCATAGCAAGTCCACTGGTATTGTCTTGGATGAGTGTACTGATTGGAGTAGCCAAGTCTTTCACAAATGATCATCATTACAACCTTGCTGCTTTTGTGTATCATCAAAAGCCATTTCTTCTCACTTCATTTGGCAAAAGTTCATATATGTCTTTCCATGCCCCCCCAAAAGCTCCCCATCATAATTTTTTTAAACTTTTTTATTAATTTATTTTAACAAATGCTAAAACTGAAATGTACAATAAGAAAAGGAAAGAAAAGAAAATATAAACTTAAATACTAAAACTTAAAGACAAAATGAAAAGGTAAAAAAAGTCATTGTCATGTGAACAGCAGAACATAAAAGAGGATTCAAAATATACAACAATAAAGTTCCATTTCAAGAAAGCGTATAGAACAAATACTACACACTGTGTTCAGAAACATACATTTTTCTTTTCTTTCTTGTAAGATTTCTTTTGCTCTCTGTTGTACATTTTTTAGTTTGTTCTTTTCACCCCCCTTCATTCCCCCTGCCCCAAGAAGGCAACATTTAGGCACAGATACACACACACACACACACACACACACACACACACACACTCCTACGCATCTATGCAAACATACACATATATACTTATACATATACTTAGATATCTATAGTCATATTCATATTTAGTCAAGTATATGCTCATCTCTTCTTTATTTTTACCACTCTACATTTACACTGAGGTGCTATATTGTCCTGTTTGTGGAGAAAGGTGGAGGGCTTCTAATTTTCTTACCTACTCTATAACATTCCCCAGAATCCTCTCTTATCCTTCATCATTTAGTATAGCAAAATGTTACAACATCAAAATAATATGCCACATTTTGTTAAGACATACCCCCCCACTGATAAGCATCCCTTGGATTTCCAGTTGATTGCCACTACAAAAGGAGCTGTTATGACTATTTTTGTACATATAAGCCTTTCCATTTTATTAAAAGCAATTGGTGTTAAGTAACTTGCCCAAGGCTACATGGCCAGTTATTTTGTGTGGGTGTTAAGTATGTGAGGCCAGAACTGATCCCGGGTTCTCCTGACTCTGGGGCCGGCACTCTTACTCACTGCGCCACCTAGCCACCCTACCTTTCCATTTCTTTGAACTTCTTGGGATGCAGACTCTAGTAGTGATATTGCTATGTCACAAAGTACATCCAGATTTTCACAAGACAATAAAAAATACTTGGAAGTCTACCTTTGAAAAGAAACCCCAAGACTGTATGAATAGTATTACAAAACAATTTTCACAAAAAATAAAGTGAGATCTAAACAATTTTTAAAATCTTAATTGTTCATGGGTAGACTGAGTCAATGTAATAAAAATGACAAACCTGCCTAAATTAATTTACTTATTTAGTGCCATACAAATTGAACAACCAAAATTATTTTATAGAGCTAGAAAAAAATGAATTTATCTGAAAGAAAAAAAGTTAAAGACCATAAAGTAAATCGATGAAAAAAATCTTAAATATCTACCTAGTTCTCAAATACAAGTGGATTGTGTCTGTACGTCATTTAATGTCAGATTAATGGGTTGTTATAAAGCTTGTATGTTTTATTTGGAGAGCTTCTTAATCTGGATTCTGTCAATGTGGATTAGATAAATAGATAGGTAGATAGATAGAGAGCTAGAGAGAGAGAGAGAGAGAGAGAGAGAGAGAGAGAGAGAGAGAGAGATGGAAAACTTTAAATATAATTAATTTCCTTGCATTTAAAACATACTTAGAAGGGGTCCATTGACTTAACCATACTGCCAAAGGAGTCTGCAATAAAAAAAGTGTAAGAATAACTAATATGAAGTAATGATACTGATTCAAGGTGCTACAATTATAATTTCACAATACTCCAGTTCCTAGCTTCTTGGCTTTGGTCTGGCTACCTCGTATGTCTGAAATGCATTCCCTCCCCATCACATAAAATCCCTCTTCTTCTTTAAAAATTTAATTCAATTATTTTCTACATGAAATCTTTCTTGATCACCCAATTGCTAGTGCCCTTCTTCCCATAGTACCTTGTATTTAACTATTTTGGACATATATAAACTTTATATCTGAAATGTGTGGATATATGTGTGGATATTTAGACATTTATGTGACTATATGAATAAATATTTTGTATGTTGTACATATATGCACACATATTTGTGTATATATTCATTTGTGTATAAGTGTATGCACATATGTGCATATATAATTTTACATGTATATATTGTTTTCTCCGTTAGAATGTAAATTCATTACATGTAAGGAAAATTTATTTTTTGTACTTGAAGCTCCAGGGCCTAGCATAGAGCTTTGAACAAAGTGGGCACTTAATAAATATTTCCTCCTTCATTGATTAATGAATTGATTTTGCCTCATTGCTTATGTCACTGTAATGTAATGCCAACCAAAGGCAACTTACCAAGGTTCAAAATACCAGCATAGGTGCTCTCCATTTTATTCAGTGACCAACCAAGAACAGAGAAGATCAAAACATGACATCATTCAAAATACAGCATTTACTAAGTGTGATTAAATAATCTCCAAGTACTACTCTACCCCAGGACCTTACATTCATTCAATCAAATACAAAGTCCCTGTTCTAAATACTACTCCAACCCTAGGATGTACCTTCATTTAGTCCACCACAAAGCCCCTCTTCTCAAATGGAGATTAGTTTCCAATCTAAGTAAAGTACATTCATTTGTTCAATCATAGAACACAAAATGGTCAAAAGTTCCCCACCCCTGGATCACAATTGAATCTACCCCAGAGTTACATCAAGTTTAAGCACAGCACTTAATACCCAAATGGAGGTCTTTTCTTCATCTTGACAGGAGGCAAGTTTTCAGCAATCTTAGTTCCTGGGGAGACAAGGCTTAGCAAGGCCACAAGATACATTGCCAGTCCCTTCATTAATTCATCCTTTGTCTGTAGAACAGTCCTAGAACCCCTGAAAACATTAGCAAAACCCTCTCCCACGATTTCTGTAAACGTACAACAAGAAAATCCTTCTTCAGGGCTTCTGAACCAACAGAAATGTTCCAAGACCCCTGCAACAACAGCACTGTCCTTCACCAGTGGACAGTATTTACTCTGTCTGCAGGACAGTCTCCAGACCCCTGCAACAACAGCACTGTCCTTCACCAGTGGACAGTATTTACTCTGTCTGCAGGACAGTCTCCAGACCCCTGCAACAACAGCACTGTCCTTCACCAGTGGACAGTATTCACTCTCTGTCTACAGGACAGTCTCAGGAGCTCTTAGCCAACAGCCAGCTTCCAGGACTTCTTCACCAAAAGGACTGTCTTTCACCAGTGGACAAATCTGGCAAACCAACATCAAAACACACAGACAAAGTACCAGCAAAACAGCCATGTCTCCTCAGTCCTTGGCAGCTCCGGGGACAGTTCTCAAAAGTCCAGGGCAATTCAAAGTGGCCCCCAGCAATTCTCTCAGTCTCTCTCTGCCTCCACGAGGTGCTGCTTCCAAAAAGTTCTTCTGCCTCTCTCTTGTCTCTCCAAATCTATGTCACTGGCTCCTCCCAGTTCAGGACTCTCTTTTCACATCAACAAGTCCATCCCACAGGTGGGATTAACAAGCTCTGGGTTTTAACACAATCAATTTGAAAACACAAGGCAATACAGGGGAATCTTTATATTCCATTACTATCACAGTCACACATTGAATTTAGTAATGACAATGTGATTGTAATGGAAAACGGACAAGATTTAAAGTCAAAGCACCTGGGTTCTGCCATATTCTGACTGTGTGACCTGGATCAACACCCTTGACCTTTCTGTGAAATTATTTTCTTACCTATAAATAAGACACTCATGTCACCTCTAAATCTGTGATCCTTTTAATATAATTATTTAAATGCATACACTCATTGTTTTCTTACAGTTGTAAGAAGTAAATAATACCCTAATTAACATGCCAATGATTGAAATTATCCTTAACATAGGGGACCGGAGTCTAGCCAATTCTTTTTATTTGATTCAGTTCTTTTTACTTTCATAAAATGCTGCCAGTAGTTACATTCAGACTTCTTTGAAAGCCTTAAAATTCTCTCTTCATTCTTTTTTTTCTCCAGCTGGAAATGATTGAAAGGAGGAAAGATATAAATAAGTCGGTATGCATTCTATGCCCAACCTGGTCAGAACATTGGCTTATTTACTTATTTTTTCCCCCAGGTTTCATTTGGCAGATAGGCACATAGATTGAATGGGCCCATCTGTTGTCCCAGCAATTAGCTGGCTTGCATCTGGATGGACTAGGCATGACTCCAAAAGAAGAATATCCTTCAGTGGGAGGCCTTGATTGTGGAAAATAAGATTTGGTTTGCAGGATAAAAACCAACTGAATATAGACCACAAAACCATGTACATTCTTCCACAGGCTTTTCTGGCTTTCAGAAGACACAAGAAGTTTACTCAAAACATATTAATTGAAGAAAAATGCATTTCTATAAATTGGCCTCCAGCTTCATTTTCAGTTATCAGCAGGGCTGTTTGCTAACATCAAAATTATAACTAATAATATATTGGTTTTCTAGCTGCATCAAAACAATTTATGAAGCATCCAAATAAAAAGTTATTTGTGTGTGTCCATATGTATATATGTAACATATATATGTATACACTGACACATTAGTTTGCTTATTTAAACATATTGTCTTTGCATTTACTTGAAGATCTAGTGCTAGAAGATACATGTATAGATCTCAATTCAATTAAAAAAACATGCTAATTGTCTGATACACAATCCATATATGTGTGTGTTAGGATGGGAAAATGACATAGCCTTTGCTCTCAAGGAATTTATTATCTACCATGTTTCCCCAATAATAAGACCTATCCCAAAAATAAGCCCTCCCCTTACTGTGTAAGATTCTTCTAAAATAAGCCCTCCCCTGAAAATAAGCCCTCTGGTGTTTTTCTGTCCAAAAAAAATTAATAAGACAGTGTCTTATTATCAGGGAAACACGGTACTAAGTGGAACTGACATGCAAAACAAATAAATGATACAAACTAGCATGATAAACAAAAAGGAAAAATCCAAAGTGCCCTCTGGAAATTTTATGAAATTGAAATCACTTTCAACTGAGTCAATAAGAGAAGGAATCATAGAGAACATCGCATCTAAAACTGGAACTGAAGAAAAGAAACATTTAAGCAAATGGAGATGAGGAAGGGATCTATTTCATTCATGAGAGATAGCCTGCATATTATCTTGGGTCTTTGTTTTTTTTTTTTTTTGTCTCTGTTTTTCTTTATCTCTCTCTCTCTCTCTCTCTCTCTCTCTCTCTCTCTCTCTCTCTCTCTCTCTCTCTTCTCTCTCTACTCTTTTAATTTCAGTTTTTTCTTTTGTTTTATTTTTAAAAATAAATTTCTCATAAAATATGTATTTATATTATTTTATGTACTATATATTCTAGTAAATTTAGACTATTAGCCTACATGTTTATCTTTCATTCATGTAATCTCTCCCTCATACTTGGACTGGACTTCTTTTTGATCTCTATCTGCTGGTTTTTTTTTTATAACTTTCTTTAAGACCCAGCTCAGGGTACCACTTTTTCTATTCAGTTTTCCCTGATAAAATCAGATGGAAGATATAGACAATAAAATTGGGAGTGGAACATTCAGGTTCTTCCTCTCAAAAAGCATCCTGGATACTACTCTCTGCCAAGTTGGCTGCCAGAATGGGAGGCTGTGAATCGTTTGAAAGTGGGAAAGGGTGCAGATAATTCATTCTTCTATGCCTCTTCTTTGTGTTAATACATGCAAGAGTAGATTCTAGATTTCAGTGGCCCAGTCTTTAGTTTATCACTGGGTAATGTATTATGAACCAATTGGAGCCTGGAATGGGACCCATGTTGCTATATCTTCTAAAGGCAGGAATATTTCATCACTGCCCTTTTTGAACAATAAGTAAAACTTCCAAGGTTACACTTTCCCCATGTGTCTCTCTTCTGTTCTGCCAAATGTGGTTTGAAGATTCAAGCCCTGACATCAGTTATTGGTATTCAAGTAAAGTTCAATCTGCTGTAATCCTTCTTGTTAATTTGTGGGCCTGACTGCATTTTAGCCAATGTAAAAAATTTAGAGAAACTCTTATTTTATTTTTGAACCATGTTATCATTGTTATATACAACACCCACTGTAGGGTTGAGATTGAAAAGATAGTAAAGTTTTTCAGGCATTCCATTTGCAAATCACATTATACTGGTTTCAACAAGCCCTCAGTTGCTTCCTTCATAAAATGGGGATGATAATAATACCCACAATATAAAACTCATGAGGTAGTTATATAATGCAAATATATGTCTACAAAGTACTTTGCAGATTTTAAAGTGCTATATGAATCTTTTTTTATTAATTGAAATCCATGTGCTTGAAAAATATTTTGCTGTGACCAAAGGGCTACAAAACTGTGCTTACCCTTTGATCCATCAATACTACTGCTAGTTCTGTACCCCAAAGACAGCAAAGAATAAGGAAAATTACATATATTTACCAAAATATGTTTATAGCAGCTCTTCTCGTGGAGCAAAGAATTGGAAATGGAGATGTTTATCAATTGAGGGTGATGAATAAACAAGATGTGGCATTTGATTCAGATAGAATACTATTATTGTTCTATAAGAAATGATGAGCAGTATGCTTACAGAGAAACTGGAAAAAATTTACATGAACTGATTCAAAGTGAAATGAGGAGAACCAGAAGAATATAGTAAGAATTAGAATACAGTAAGGACCAGAAGAATACAGAGGTACACAGTAACAGCAATATTGCAATGATCAAATGTTAATGACAGCTATCCTTAGCAATACATTGATCTGAAGGACGTATGAAAAGTGCTATATGGGATGGATAGTGAGGTGGGGCAGCGAATAGAGCACCAGCCTTTGAGTCAGGAGGACCTGGGTTCAAATGTGACTTCAGACACTTAACATAAAAACTAGCTGTGTGACCTTGAGCAAGTCACTTAACCCCAATTGCCCTCCAAAAAGCAGCAAAAAAAAAAAAAAAAGAGCTATACAGTTCCAGAGAAAGAACTGATGGAGTCTGAATGAAGATTAAAGCATATGTTTTTTAAACTTTTACTATTATTCTTGCTTGTTTGATCTGTGTTTTCTTTAACAACATGGCTAATGTAGAAATGTTTTGCATGACTGTACATGTAAAATCTATATCAGAGTTTTGCCTTCTCATGAAAGGGAAAGGGGAAGGAAGGAGACAGTTTGAAACTATTTTTTAAGTGTTAAGAAATATGTTTGCATGTAATTGAGAAAAATAAAAATAAACATTTATAGAAAAATATTTGGTGCATCAAAATACAATTTTGCATTTTTCTTTTCTTTTTCCATATATGTATATATAAGTATATATGTGTATATATATTCATATATTTTTTAACTTTAGACTCAAACACCAGAACACAAATGTAAAATAGAGCAAGGAAACAATATGATGACCTTAAATATTGGAATTTAATACAAAGAAAAAAAGCATGCCATGTGCACAGCAGAATATAAGAGAAGATTCTAAGTGTGTAACGACAAATTTTCATTTCAAGAAATCCTGTATGATAAATACATGTTGTGTTGAGAGCTGTCCTTCTTTTCTTTGCTTTCTTGTAGGTTTTCTTTTGTTCTCTGCTGTGCACTTTTTACATTGTTCTTTTTTTCCCTTCCCCCGCCACCCCCAAGGATACAATTAAGTGAAGATATTTCCCTACATACATACACATTTACACACACACACATATATAGGCATACACTTTCCCTAACAAATTGGTCTTTGTTTTTGTTTGTTCATATCTCTTAATTTCTATCCCTCCTGATTCCTCTATTTAAAATCTACCCACTCTTTCTCTTCTGTCACTTAGCCTCCTCCCCCCTCCAAGTACTCCTACCTTTTCTTCCCATTCCCATAAATATAAACACCCTTTTTTGACCCCTATAAGTTATTCCTTTAACTTCTCTTGTAGAGATTCCTCTCTTATACTTCCATTCCCATTGATCTAAATGCCTTTCTGTATCACCCTTAATCTATTCTCTCACCCACCCCTCTAGAGATCCCTCCCTCTTTCCTATCCCCTATTTTATTACTTCTGAATTTGGAAGACTTTTCTACTTTTCTAGATATATGTTTTGTTTCCTCTTAAACCCACTCCCAATGAAAGTAGGTTACCAGAAATATCCACCCTCTTCCCCATCTAATTCCTGTGTGTCAATTCTTTCTCTTGCACCTCATTTCTATAAAATTATTACTCTTTTTAGCTATTCCTAAATGGTTTTATTTTTTAAAGTATTATCATCCTCATCTACCCCAATATAGTTTTATGAACTACCCAAATTCTAATGACAATATTAAACATATGTACATTTTACATATATAAAACATAAATGGTCTGTCCTTAGTGAATCTCTTATAATCAGTCTTTAGTATGTACCTTGTGTTTCTCTTGGCTCTTGTATGACAAATCTTCTTTTAAGATCATACTTTTTTTAAACAAAGTTTTGGAAGTCTGACAGTTGATGAAATATCCATTTTTTTCCATTCAGAATTATGCTTAACTTGGTTGGGTATGATATTTCTGGCTGGAATCATATTTCTTATGCTCTTCAATATATAGTATTCAAAAGCCTGTGGTCCTTTAGTGTCTCTGCTGTTAGGACTTGTGAGATTCTAATTATGGCACCATCACATTTAAATTGATTTTTAATTTTTTTTTAATATTTTATTCTTGAGCTGGGGGGGGGTCACAATTTAACTATAATATTCCTACGATTTTCCCTCAAATGATCTCTTTCAAGGGGTTTTCAATGGATTTTTCCTATTTTTACTCCCCCCCCCACTCAATGCTTCAGGACAGGTTTCTTGAATTATTTCTTGTATTATTAAATCAAGATTTTTTTAATCATAATTTTCAAGTAGTTCAATTTTCTTATATTTTTCTCTTCTTGATCTGTTCTCCAGATCAGTTGTTTTTTCTTATGTTTCCCCTTCTATTCTATTTTTTCATTTTTAATATTTTGTTTGGTTATTTTTTTATCTCATATAACTTTGCTAGTTTCATTTTGCCCAATTTTAATTTTCAAGGCTATCATTTTCTTCCTTAAGTTTCTGAATCTCCTTTTCTAATTGGTTTACTTTCTTTTCAAAATCTTCTTGTTTTTCTTGGACTGGTTTTGTTTGTTTTAGTTTATCCTCCTCTTTCATTTGATTTTTAAACTCTTTTTAAGTTCTATGAATTCTTTTTGGAAGGTGGCCATTTGACATTACTCTTTGGGATAGAAGAGGATTTCTTTGTTTCATTATTTTCTTCTGAAGATGAACACTGGTCTGCTCTATTCCCATAATAATTTTCTTTTTTTTTTTTTTGCTTTTTTTTAGAGGGCAATTGGGGTTAAGTGATTTACCCCAAGTCACATGGCTAGTAAGTGTGTCAAGTGTCTGAGGCTGTATTTGAACTCAGCTCCTCCTAACTCCAGGGACGGTGCTCTATTCACTGCGCCACCTAGCCAGACCTCCCATAATAATTTTCTATGGTTGTATTCTTTTTCCTTGGCCTGTGTATTTTCTTTTTGCAGTAACAACTTAAATTTCTAACCACCTCTTGCCCTGGCGAATGGGGGATGGTGCCTCTTGCCCCAGATTTCAGTTCTCCCCTCTAGCCTGGCACCAAAGCCAAACTTCCAGACTCCTCTAAGTGCCCATAGCCAGTGGTGTCCTGCCCCATTCCTACACTCACCCAACATGGGCTGGTTCCTTCTGGCCCCCACCACTCTTTGCAGCATGGCTGGGTCTGTCTTTCCTTGTCAGCAGAAGTTCCCTCGATATTCCCCAGGCTGAAACCCCTTAACTATCCTGGGGGAAAGGGATTGGGGGAGATAAAAGTTCCTATGATTGGGGCTGAGGTGGTCTCCCAACCCAGCTATCCTCAGAGTTTGCTGCTTGTTTTTAAAGAGAGCCCTCTTCACAGGGTCCAAACCTAATCCTGGAATTTTTCTTTGGGTCTTCCCTAATTGTCTCAAGAAGATCCTGTTATGGCCCTCTTCTGATTTGTTTTTATCTCCACTTTGTGTGCACTAAGGTGCAATTTTATCTCTTTTGTGGGGGAAAATATTGAAAGTATGGAATTTTCTGACCTACTCTGCCATCTTCCCAAAATCCTCTCCTCTAATTCTGTATATTTTTAAAGAAAAATTAAAGGGCACAACCAAAATGATGGAATAAAATAATTTGTTTGAGTGCCCACCCCAACCATCTCCAATACCTGTAAAATATAACTCTAAACAATTTTTAGAGCTATAGAACACAAAAATGTGACATAGAGAAACAAATTACCTGCTGAAGGTAGCCTGGCAGACTAACAAGAAGGGTCTATCACACTGAGATCGGAACCAAGCACAGTCCTGCCTGAGCCATATGGTACCAGACCTGGGGGTGCCTCTAACAGCAGTACAGACCACCTGGAGCCAATCAGGTGAGTGAATCACTGGCAGCTGTGGCAGTTTCTACAGTTCCCATCCCATAAACTCCAAAGAGAAAGTAAACAGTCATTGGGGAACTCTGTTGGAACTGGGTGATGGTAGAGCTGGTCTGGCCCCTATCCTGGTACAAGAAGTGGTGGAGGCACCATAAGGTTCAGCTGTTGCCACATGACTGCCTCATGAGCTCCTGGCCTGCAGATCATAGGTTGACCAAGCAACCATTCAGAGGGTAATTCCTATAGCTTTGACCTTCATAGATCTGGATTGTGGCCTTGGGTGCTGGCCCTGGGGTGTGTGGCCAGTGTGACAGAGCTTGGGGTGTCTGTAGAGAGGACTCCCTCCTCATATCTCTGACAAAATTTGCAAAAACACTAACAGTTTTGGACACAGCTCTCTCCACTCTGGAAGCAGAGCTCTATTGTGGCAAAGACCTCAAATTCAAGTAATTGGCTGGCAAGATGAGCAAATAGAGGAAGTGCAATCAGATCATAGAATCATTTTTTGAGGGCAAAAGGGATCAATACATGGAACCAGAAGTCAATGAAGTCAAAACTCTTGCATCAAAAGGTTCCAAGAAAAATATGAACTGTTTACAGGCCATGGTGGAGCTCAAGAAGGATTTTAAAAATCAAGTAAGAGAAGTGGAGAAAAAATTGGGAAGAGAAAGGAAAATGATGCAAGAAAATCATGAAAAGCAAGTCACCAACCTAACTGAAGAAAATAACACCTTAAAAAAAACTAATTCAAAAGGAAAAAGCAGCTCAAAAAGCCAATGAGGAGAAGAATGCCTTAAAAGGCCAAATTGGCAAGATGGAAAAGGAATTTCAAAAACTTACTGAAGAGAATGATTCCTTCAAAATTACATTGGATCAAATGGAAGCTAATGGCTTTATGAGAAATCAAGATACTATAAAACAGATCCAAACAAATGAAGAAAATAGAAGTCAATGTGAAATATCTCATTGGAAAAAACACTGACCCGGAAATTAGATCCAGGAGAGATAATTTAAAAATTATTCAACTACCTGAAAGCTGTTATTAAAAAAACAGCCTAGAAATCTTCCTTCAAGAATTTCTCAAGAAAAATTGCCGTGACATTCTAGAGCTAGAGGGGGAAATTGAAAGAATTCATTAATAGCCTCTTTAAAAAGATCCCCAAAAGAAAACTCCTAGGAATATCATAGCCAAATTAAAGAGTTTCAATGTCAAGGAGAAAATATCCCAAACTGTCAGGAAGAAACAATTTGAGTATTGTGGAAACACAGTGAGGTTAACACAAGATCTAACAGCTTCTACACTAGGGAATCAAAAGGCTTGGAATGTGATATTCTGCAGATCAGTGGAGCTAGGAGTAAAACCAAGAATCACCAACCCAGCACAACTAAGTATAATGCTTCAGGGCAAAATATGGTGATCATTCAATGAAATAGAGGTCTTTCAAGTGTTCTGGATGAAAAAACTGGAGCAGAACAGAAAATTTGGCTTTCAGTTACATGAAGCAAGAGAAGCATGAAAAGGTAAATAGGAAGAAGAAATCATAAGGAATTTGTTAAAGTTGAACCATTTATACTCCTACATGGAAAAAATGATAATTCTAAGTCATGAGACCTTTCTCAGTATGAGGACAGTTGAAGGAAATATATATATATATATGTGTGTGTGTGTGTGTGTGTGTGTGTGTGTGTGTGTGTGTATGTGTATGTTTGTATAATATGGGTGTACATGTATACATAGATAGAGGGCACAGGATCATTTGAATATAAAGGGATAATATCTAAAAAGTAAAATTAATAGGTGAGGCAGGAATATAATGAGAGAAGGATAAAGGATGAGATAGAATAGGGTAAAACATCTCATATAAAAGAGGCAAGGGAAAACTTACAATGGAATGGAAGAGCAGAAAGGTGTAAGGGAATGAGTCAATCTTACTCTCATTGGATTTGGCTTAAGGAGGGGATAATGTATATACTCAATTGGGTGTTTTACCCCACTGGAGAGGAAGGGGGAAGGGGATAAGAAGGAGGGGGATGATAGAAGACAAGGCAGATTGGGGGAGAGGCTAGTTAGAAGCACATACTATTGAAAAAGGGACAGGGTTAAAGTGGAAAATAGAATAAGTGGGATGGGATAAGATGGATGGAAATATAGTTAGCCTTCCACAATATAACTACTATGGAAACATTTTGCATAACTACACATGTGCAAACTATATTGAATTCCTTATCTTCCCAGTGGGGGTTGGTGAGGAGAGAAGAAAGGAAAGAATCTCAAAATCAAAGTTTTAAAAAGAAATCTTACATGCAATTGGGAAATGAGATATATTATAGGCACTGAGGTATAGAAATCTATCTTGCCATACTTGAAAGTTAGAAGGGAGATGGGGGAGGATATAAGAAAGGGCAGATTATAAGGGCAAGTATAGTAACTCAGGACTATATTATAACAATTATAACTATATTACAACAAGGCAATTGATCCACACATTACATCTACATATTTATGTATAAATTATATGTATTTACTATACCTTGTTGAACTCAATTTAAAAAAAATACGTTTTCTATATAGTTATTGAGAGAATCTCTATGTATTTCTATCCAATTCTAACTCTTTTATTTATTTATTTTAACTCCAGAATACCTGGAGGAAACTAATTCTATAAATAAAGTTTACAATCTGTTCTGCAATTAATAGCTTGAGCATCATGTAGGGGAATTAAGAAGTTCAATGATTTGCCTAGGGTCATACAATCAGTTTGTGTCAGAAACAGGACTTTAAATTTATTCTTCCCTTCCCCTAGGCCTGCTTTTTGTAACCACTGTTTATTCCATTTTGTATTTTATATGTAACTGGTTAAAATAAATCATTTTTTAATTAGTAATGAATTCAACAGAAACAATACACTATACAAAAAAAGAATGGTAAGATGTTAATATTATTGACACATATAAACTTATTAGATTTTTTACATTGTTATTAAAATTACCATGAATTCAAATGAGCTTGAAGCATGTATGAAACATTTTTTTTTGTTTTACTTAAAATTCCACTTGATTTAGTCAAAACCAGGATAAATAATTTTACCCAATGTTTTTTATTACGTAAAAGTTTTTCAATTTAACTGCCAGCAAATTATAAATGTTAGGAAAAATGGAAATCCAAATACCCAGTGGTAGAATTCTTTTGGAATTCCCTAAATAAGTATATGTTAAATATCTTAAAGTTCCTTTGATTTTCAGAATAGCAAATGGGGGTGGAGAGTGAGTGGTATGTCTCTCCTTCCAGTTCATTCCACAAGCAAATGTTTCATTATATTTACTTCCAAATCCTGGAATTAGAGGTTTGTTCCAAAGAAATCAAAGTAAAATTTAAAGTTCCTCTTTTCTCCTGAAAGGCATAATGAGCACATTACAAGTGTCCACCTATACATTAAAATGACTACCGGGTCATTTAGAGGAGCAATGACAATAAATACAGTACTGGAAACTATGAAAAGCAATAAGCATCTCAAAGTTAATGGCTCCTATCATCCACACAAATTAAGTTGGAATCTCAGACATGGTACCACTTGACACATCCTGTAGGGAAGGAATATAATGAAGTACTGGCAAAAAAAAAAAAAAGAAACCATCTAGTGTGGTCACTGGCATTTTACGCCTGAATGACGAGATGAGTATTCTGACTTCATCTTACTAAATTGATTTTAATGAATTTTGCTCTTTACCTTAAATAATTTTTAGTTTTAACATTTTATTGTGGTTACTTGGTCCTTTTATGAATTGCATTTTTTCCCCTGAACTTTATCTGGGACAATCTATTAGAAATCATCATCCATTATTTCTTTATTTCCTAAATTGTAATAAATACCTAACTGTCCTGCTTCTCAGTCACTCTACCCTCTACTCTAATACAAACTGTATTTTATACCATGCCCTTAATATCACTTCCTTTTCCAAGAATCTGGGGGGACTTACTGTTGCCAAATATTACCTCCACTCTTCAAAACTAGAATTTGGGGTCTTGATGTAGCTATGCAAATATTACTCAAGCACTTACCTATGTATAATAAATACCTTTTGCAACAGATAGATTAGTTTCCATATTACCAGGAATAGTGTATGGTTTTACTGTGTCTATATTTTTGTCTGTGCTCTCCCCCACTCTCTACATACCGATCCAGCAAGCTACACTTATTTTTTACTTTTCTCCTTTTTTTTTTACTTAAAATCTATTGTTGTTCTCAAGTCTAGTAATTCTGGATGATAGGCCCATGAGCCCAGGCTGAAGGTGCTGTTTTGCAGTGACTGTATTCCTAACACTGTTCAAGATGTCACATCATATATCTTTAGTCACAAGAGTGACATATAAATTCTTTTTTGTTGTTTGTTTTTGGTTTTTGCTTTTTTTTTGGAGGGCAATTGGGGTTAACGATTTGCCCAAAATCACACAGCTAGTAAATGTGTCAAGTGTCTGAGGTTGGATTTGAACTCAGGTCCTCCTGACTCCAGGGTTGGTGCTTTATTCACTGAGCCACCTAGCTGCCCCCAACATATACATTCTATAAGAGAAAAATATCAAAATAAAATATTGTACAACATACATAATATACAATGATGAAGAAGAATAAAAAAAGTTTTTGCTCCTAAACCTAGAAACAATGGTACGTCTCCTATATTCCCAGAGTAGTGACATTCCAATTTCCACTCAACCACTCTAATTGATCCAAAAGGAACAAGACATCCTTGACATTCGTGACAACCTTTTCATGTAGTAGTTGAAGAAATTGGCTTTCAGTTAAAATCTATATTCATTTTCAAGAAAAGTCACTTGGGAATTAGGCTACCATGACTGCTATGGGTTTATCTTCTCCCAACTACAACTCAGTCATGTCAGTTATTTTGTGCTCATCTTCAACTGACATCCCTTTAAAGGTAACTCTAACACACCCCTATTACATCACTCATCCTATAGAGAATCCTTTTCCACAGACCTTGACTCTTGACATTACACTGTAATTCACACAGAGATATATGAGGTACGGGGGCTAGCGAATTTCCCCAAAAGGATATTGATTGAGATGTCTTCTATATACATATTTCGGTTGTTCATATTTCATTTTCTATTGTAATGGCTTTATGTCTGAAATCTTACCACCTTCATATCACTTACATCATAATTAGCAAAATAAGTTAAACTTTCATCTTTCATTTGCAATTCTTACATTCTAGGTTAAAATTCTCTTGATTATCCAGATATAACAATTCATTTTGACTATTCAGAATTCTTATACACTTATTTATAAGTGTCTGGGTTATGAATGGATGAGGCCTCTATTTCATGAATTTTAGAATCATAAAGTAGTCATGGGAGGTTATGTATTAGGATCCTTTTACACTTAAATATCTAAGTTTACAAAATAGTGCTCTGTTGAAAAAAGGAACTTAAATTCAACATGATATTTAAGTATTTTTCAAAATATATAGTATGTTTTGAAGATATATGTGTGTGTATATGTATATATTTGTGTGCATATGCCTTTGCCAAGACTTAAATGTTTGCAGCTATTGTCTAAGCAATTTTATTTTAGATGTGAGCAAAATTAATTCACACTGACTTTGAGATAATGCTGTCTAAATTGACATTAAACAATAGCAAAAACCAACAAAACACAAAATGAGGCAGTTTGTTTTCTTAAGTCTTAGATCTTTCTACCAGAGGGAATAGGTTTATATTTTAATTGTTTCTAGAACAACGATTTTTAATTTTTTAATTTTATTTATAATTTTATTTTTTTAAGCAATTGGGGTTAAATAACTTGCTCAAGGTTACACGGTTAGGTGTTTCTGGGTGGGTGCTAAGTGTCTGAGCCCAGATTCAATTCCAGGTCATCCCGATTCTGGGGCCAGGGCTCTTACTCGCTGAGCCACCTGGCTGCCCCTAATTTTTATTATTTTGTGTCAGGGATCTCACTTGGTAATCTTATGGCACCTATGGATTCCTCAGAATTTTTAAGTATATAAAATAAACTATATAGGATTACAAAGGAAACCAGACATATTGAATTAAAACTATCAAAATATGTAATAGAAGTAATAAGAATAAGGAAAGATTTTTAAAACATCATGTGCACATTGGTTTTCTTCATGATAGTAATATATTGGTTGCCCTTGCTGATCTGTGTTGTCCAACAGTTTATTGTATCTTCCTGGTGTTAAATAATAAAGCTAATCATCAAAAACCTAGAATTTTGGTCAAGATCTTATCCATTCAATCTACATGCTAATGCATAATCTATTTCAAAGGAACTTTATCCCAAAGGAACTAGATTCTTAATTGAACCTACCCCCAATCACCTCGAACATGTAATACTTTGACTTCTTTTCATCCCCTTGTCCCTTCCAACTCTTAGATTCTTTGACAACCAACATACCAATTTAGGGCCCTGAATTACACAAACTTTATGTTTTCTTTTACTTTGATCCAATTCATAGCATTATTTTCAAATCTCTTTTTTGCCTTCTACTATCTACACACATCTCTTCTACAGACTTATATAGTTCCATGTAACATCAAAAAAACTTTGACTGTAGACATCTGATATGCTGATTGGTAACTGCCTCTGAGGACAACCATTTCATAAAACAAACAAAAGAAAACTTACCATGATTTGCTTAATTTGCCACCCTCCGGAATTCTCTTTTACAGACTCTCAACATTGTCTTGCTACCTTATAAGAGATTTTATCATGGGTCTTTACTCTCCTAATGTGTCACTTTTTCTCTTGGGCTCATAGTTCAGTAATACTCCAGCATGGTCTATTTTTCTTCCCACTCTCTGGATATCTCTTACATAGCCTTTTGCCCATTGCCTTGTTTTAAAGCCAGGATCCTTTCCCCCTTTTCGCCTCCCCACCTCTACTTCTCAAATAACAAACCTTGATCAATTTTCCTCTTCCATTTCTTTCCTGGATATTTTACATTAATTTGTTCCTCTCTGGTCCAACTTAAACTCTAAGTAACATTCTGGAACAAAGAGCTATTCCTTTCTGAACTCTGAAATTTGTGAGTCATTCCCCAGTTAGAATTTTTAGAACAAGGAAAATTGTGAGTTTGTATTTCTTTTCCCAGCTTTGTCCATAGTAAGAGTTTAGCAAAAACTATTTGATGCATGCATTCCTTTTAAAATTTTTAGATAAGATTTATTAATGTATCACTAATATGTTATATCATTTCCAGTATTTATCTTCCTTCATTCCTTTTCTTTCTTCATTTCTCTTAAAAGAAACAAACTATAAGAAGAATAAATAAGTACAGCATTTGAGTGCACAATAGATAACAATGTTCTCCAAGTGCTTTTTATGCATTACAAACACTCATTGTATATTATATAACAATAGAAAAACATTTCTTTTCTACCTATATCTTTATCTCACTCTATCACTATTACTATCATTATGTCTACAGTTATATCTCTACATCTATATCTATCTCCCTACACATGTGTGTTACAGTAAATCTTATATCTATGATTTCAGAATATAATTTATAAGCATCCACAATAGCAAATGCAAATATATGTGATGGATATAAGTATTCTTCAGCATGTTAACAAGGTAAGTTGCTTACGATAAGTAATATAAAGAGTATTTTTGAAGACATGTATTAGTGGAAAAGGAGGCAGGCCAGTTATGTAATGAGAATGAAAGACAATAGATGAATACCTCAATGTTACCAGATGATACCTCTAATATATTAAAAGCATCAGAGTAAGTTCTCTAAACATTGGGTAGATGATTTTTAAAAAGATATGGAAAATGTCACAGCATAAGACAGCACAAAAGGGTAATAAACTACCATAGTCAAAAAAGTACCCATCTGGAAGAAATTATGGATCCATCAGTGTCAAAGTGTCAATTGAGCAGAAGGAAAAGAAAGACATTGATGTTACCAAGATAGCAAAAGTAAATCAATTTTAAACAAATGAACATTTCTAATTCCTAGATTTAATATAACCATACATTATTAGCATAAATTGATTTACCATATTTTAAATATTCATGGTTATTAAAAGTGGGAAAGGCATAAAAGAAACTCATTTAGACAATAAAAAAGCTGTTTTTCATTAACTCCAAAGTGATTCTCCAAACAGAAATAATGATTTTTAACTTTGATGATTTCATAGAGTATTTTTACAGCTGTATTATTTACTACTACTTATAACACTGCTTTAGAACAATTCTGTGTTTGTATCTGTGGAATTTGTTATAAACACACTATAAAAACAGCAACAAAGAAAAATGAATGAATAGAATAAATCAGTCAGGTTTTTACTTCATATTTTATCTGCTATTTCCTTTTCTACTTGATTTCAAACAAATATTGTCAAAAAGATCCTTTGAGTTCACTGAATGCTTGAATTAACAGGCCAGGCCAATTTTAGGCATAAGTAGCATATGAAGTTACCTACATTATATAATTTGAGATATATCAGGAAATCCCCAGGTGTACCAAAAATATCAGTTAAAATACCACTATTACAAAGCTCCCATTCAGGGATGGATACACATATAAACACATATCCACATAGCATAATGCATATGCTATGTAGATAGCATATATCTACATAGAAAGATATTTAGAAGATAGATCAAAATCGATCCATAGTCATATGTGTGTTTTTAATGTGGTTAAGATTAGTGTAGTTAATAGGTCAATAAAGTTAAGATAACTCACAAAAACAATAAAAAACATAATTTGAGGTAATGAAAACAAATTCCTGTAAATGATAAATTAAGGGATAGATTCAGCTACATGATTCTGTTTAGACCTAATGAATAATTGTTTCTGGGTATTGATATCTATAGTTAGATATCTATAGAATTATACAAAGAGCAATCTAGAGAAATCTGTATGTATGTTTAATATTCACAGGATACATATAAATATATGCTTGTAAAACATTCATGTTTATGCATGTACATTGTGTCTACACAGTTATCTATGTATAGTATGTGCCTCTGTGCATATGTCTATGCACACCATGCCCAGGCATGGTCGGAAACCTCTGTTATCCAAGTTACCAAGCTGAAGCAGCAAACCTCTTGAGTTCAGGACTTTTGAGCTTCAGTATGGTTATGTCAATCAGATGTCCATAGGCATTAATATGCTAAACTCATGGATTAGAGGACAATTGGTTAGCCTAGAGTGCTGTGATCCACTACAGATTGTCAATAGACCAGGACAAAACTCCTGTGACAAACACTAATAGGCTCTGTCCCTTAAGTGATGTCTGTACTTACAGCCTGGACAAGGTGAGGACAATCAGTATTAGATAGATGACAGATAGATAGATAGATAGATAGATAGATAGATAGATAGATAGATAGATAGATAGAT
>NW_027186473.1:21782043-21783077 GCF_028583685.1 Petaurus breviceps papuanus
GATAGATAGATAGATAGATAGATAGATAGATAGATAGATAGATAGATGATAGATAGATAGATAGATAGATAGATAGATAGATAGATAGATAGATTGATAGATAGATAGAGACAGAGTACTGTATAACTCAATGTGAGCACGGCTTAATTGAAATAGTGTCTTTGAATGTATGAGTCAAGAAGACCATCTCTGAGACACATATTAGCTGTATCATACTCTGGCCATTACTTAATTTCTAAGTTCTCTAAAGTCTAGAGAATACTCCAAGAGTAGAATTTGCTAAGAAAATGCTAGCATCTATCATTAGAGGGTGTTTCATCTTTCTGGACACCCCTACTTTAATAAAATTACAGGTGTAATCCCTGTCACCTGTCTGAGTGGGGAATGAGAAGAAAGGTTGATAGAGCTAAGATTACTGGGGCTAAATCATCATTTGGGATTGTGAAATAAAAAGTGACTGAGGAATATATTCAATTATGTTTTTTTTGTTTAGAACTAATAAATAAATTGAACACAGTGACCAATTTTACAAATAGGTTGTGTGTAAAAATGGAACTAATTGAATTATAGTATTCATTACAAAGCCCTATACCTGAATGGTTCAGATCTGTTTGTTTAAAAGTGAAACAAAGCAACCTGAGTCATATGGTTCCACCATTTATCCCACTGAATTAAAGCATTGGCAAAAAAAATGTTTCCATGTATTTCTTCTAGAATAAGCATAAACCAAATAAAATAGCATTTTGTTAAACAATTAATTTATGGAGAAAATGAAAATTCTCTCACAGCATGGATCATTGCCACAATCCATTCCATCAAGATATTAGAAAGCATCCTCTCTATTCAGGGTACCTCTCAGAATATTTCAGAGGATCAATTGAGATATTATTAGTGAAGTACTGAGCAAAGTTTATGTCATAGTAGGCACTTAAATGCTTGTTTTCATTTTTTCTTCTGTAATCAGTTAGCAGAGAAACTTGCTGTATATGATGTTATTCCCTGTTTGAGACAATTTTGAGGAGAGTAAGGTTCAA
>NW_027186473.1:21783087-21870567 GCF_028583685.1 Petaurus breviceps papuanus
ACAGTAACTATAACTGTGGAAACAATTATACAACAAGTTTCTCTTCTAATGGTCCAATTTCTCAAATATATAAAGAATTGAGTCAAGTTTATAAAAATACGAGGCATTTAAATGGTTAAAGGATAAGAAGAGGTATTTCAGATAAAGTAATCAAAGCTATGTATAATCATATGAAAAATGTTGTTAATCTCTATTTACTAGAAAAATGCAAATTAAAATAACTTGGAGGTACTAACCCACTTCTATCAGATTGCTAATAGCAAAATGACAAAGTTGGAGTGAATGTGGGAAAATTAATAAATCTAAAAATGCTTTCTTGGTCGAGTAGTAAACTGATCCAACCATTTTGGATAGAATTTAGAAGGAATCCTAAAGGGCTTTAAACTCATGAATACCCTTTGACTCAGCACTAGGTCTGTATCCCAAAGAGATTTTAAAAAAAGAAATAGAAAAAACACATAGTTATAGACATAGATAGATACACACACACACAAATGTTTATAGCAGATCTTTTAGTGGTACAAAGAATTGGAAATTGAGGGGATATCCATCAATTGGTGAATGGCTGAGCAAGTTGTGGTATATGATTATCATGGAATAGTATTGTCCTAAAAAAATGACAAGCAAGATGCTCTAAGCAAAACCTACAAAGGCTTGCATGAACTGATGCAAAGTGAAATGAACAGAACAAAGGAGAACATTGTACATAGTAACAGCAATATTGTGCAATGATAAACTGTGAATGACTTTTCTATTAACAGTTATGCAATAATCCAAGATAATTCTTGAAGAAGTGATAATGAAAAACGCTATCCATCTACAGAAAAAGAATTTATGGAACCTGGATGCATATTGCAGCATATTCTTTGTTTTACTTTATTTTTCCTGTTTTGGGTTTTTTTTTTGTCTGTTTTCTTTCACAGCATGACTAATGCAGACATGTTTTGCATGACTGCACAATCTAATCTATACCAAACTGCTTGCTTTTGCAAAGTGGGATCAGGAAAACGAGGGAGGCAAAGAATTTGGATCTCAAGATTTAAAAAATATGAATATTAAAATTGCTTTTACATGTAATTGGTGAAAATACAATATTGAATAAATACATTTAAATAAGAGAAGTTCCTAGTTGGTATTAATATTATGTGGAAGATTGCAAATCAAAGGACAACTATACTTCAGTTTATTATAATCAACCTGCTCAGGTTCTACTAACAAAGCTCTTTTATAGGAAATGGAACCTCTTTAAGATTAAAAAAATAAGGTTTTTTAACTTTCATGCTGGAAAATTACTATTTTAAATTCTTACTCATGCACAATATATGTTCCATTCATATAATCTCATAAATATTGGCTTTTCAAATATCAAGAATGTATTTCAGTGATACAAGTAATTCAAGATTAAAAGCAATAGTACTTAATGTCCCAGATCTTTCTCTTAATTACTTTAGCAATTAGACAACTTAGAATCAGGTATTCAACAGCTTACCCCTTAAAAGGTATACTCAACTGTATATTTATACAACTCAGGACCATACACACATGGGCACACACACATACATCTTATAGTCAGGTTTTTTTTTTTTTTGTTGTTGTTGTTCATAGATATTTACAGATACTTTTTTTCTTTTTTTTTGTTTATGTTCCCAGACTACTAAAAAAATCTCTCTCTTCCATTCTCACTACAAAAAAGAGCCAGATAGATAATGTGTAGCTAGCCCTGGAAATGTACAAATAGGAGATTTTTACAGACCCCAATGCAAGAAAGTTGTATAATATAGGATAAACATTCTGACCCTGAATCTAGGGTTCTAATTGCCCCCTCTAGACACCTTGTGTTACCCAGACTTAGGTGAAAGGAAGCTCATAACACTCAAAACATATCATAAAATGACCCTACAGATTATAAAATTGAAGGAAACATTCTAATATGTTGCTGCCATTTTATCAGATGCACTAGGATGCTAATACTTACATTGCCAATTAAAATTAATAAGAGATACCCTACAAGCCTAAATTAAAATAAAACATAACAACCATGTCTTTCAACAGAAGCACCCAGGAGGAACAGTAGAAGCCAAGATGAAGACCTCATTATTTATCCAGCACTCAGAGGGAAGATAAAATGAGATAATTTTTGTCATGTCCTTTGTAAATCTTAAAACATTATAGATATTATATAATGATGACTATCACTATATATGTATTCCTTTGTATATGAATATATAATAAATAATAAATAGAAATTTCCTTTGTAGATGAAGATTGAGTATTAGATTTTACAATGGATTCTAACTTCTCTTTAGAAATCCTGGGTTACATGGCAATCTCTTTAGAAAGCATTTTTTTACTAACATTTGAGGGAACAGATGGGAAGGATCAATCTCCTCTTCAATGTCTGAAAATTCACTACTTCAAACAAGGATAATACATTCCCTTGTACAAATAACAATGAGGGATAAAACAAAGAAATTCACACTTGCCAAAAATATTTACAGCTCTCATTGTGTAAGTACAGTAGAGTTCAAATACTAAAGTCACTCCCTAAAGATGAGTTCATCCAGATGGTCCTGTTTGGGAATGATAGTGTTCTAATTAATTGCATTCACCCTTGGGATATTAAAGAACTTCCTAAATGAGTACTGGCACAAAACAAAACAATAATACTTACTATGTTCCAGGTCCTGTGTTAAATTCTGAGGATACAAAAACAGGAAAGAAAACAGTCCCTGCTTACAAGGAGCTCACTGCTGTGATAGGAGAGAGAACATGGAAAAATAAAACAACAACCTACGTACAAGCTGTATACAAGACGGATCAAATGTTATCTTAGGGGGAAGACACCAGCAATTAGAGTAATATGGAAAAAAACTTATAGAGGGTTAGGATGTTAGGTTTCTTGAAGGAAGCCAGGCAATGGAAGGCAGAATTAAGGAAAGTGAGGGGGCACAGATTGTTGTCTGGAAAACAGCAAGGAAACTTGTGACACTAGTTTGTGAGGTATATGGAAGAGAGTATATTGGGCCTAAGAATACTAAAAAAGTTCATTATCAATGAAGAATCCCACCAGAGAAAAGAGCAAAGAATATTATCAGAGAAATGTATGTCTTGAAATAATGGATGACTTGAAAAAATAAACTGGCTTTGTTGTGATAATGAATAATTCATGATATATAACCTGCATGATTCATATCGCTACAGGCAGTTTTTGATGAAGTTTTCAGAGACCTAGAGAAATGGCCTTATGGTGTTGAGTAGATCACATTGTTGTACTCAGAGAAATGAATGGACAGAAGAGTCGGTGGGTTCCAAAACAAAATGTTTAAGAGAGGCAGTGTGACAGTGATAGAGAACTAACATTTAAGTCAACGATTTTATGCGGATACACTGAAAATACATAAATAACTAATTGTTTATTTATGCCTTATTAAATCCTCCTCTAAAAATTCTACTTCAAATATGGGTATTTGAGGTCTATACCTCATACTTACTATATGTGATTTTAAAGAAAGAACTACATTTTCACTGCCAGAGTTGTATAGTGTTATTTATCCCTCAAAATGTTCAAGTATGACACTTTTTTAATCAATAGGAATTGTAATAATATAAATGTTTTCACCCAATCAATTTCTTAGGTCTGGCAAACATCATTCCCTCAGAAGGGAGAAAGAGCTTTTCATTAATGAAACAACATCTGTTCTTTGTGAGCTAAATGAGTTCCCTGAAGGACAATTAATAAAAATATAGCCACTAAATACAGCTGGTAAATTATTAATACATTTTTAAACGCTACAACTCTGAGAAAGAACAACCCAAGAAATGTAGGTTGAAGAAATTTGGAGAGAGAAGTACATCAATGAGCTCATTTACTAGGCAATTGCTCTAGAATTTGAATGTTTAATATAAAGATAATTAAATCTCAAATAACTGTATTATATTATAAGAGTTTAAACCAGAAGTATTCTACAATATATTTATACTTTGATATATCAATTAATAATGGCACAGAACGTATAAATTATTTCAAAGCCTTTGAATAAGCAATTAGTCATTTATGCAGTTTCAGCATATCTGCTTTAAAATAGTAAATCATATAATGAAATTGAATTATAATAATGCAAAGTAATAATTCCAGCAAATATGGAGTAGATAGGGAGGGTGTTTTTGGCAACCCACCTATTGTATTGTATGCATTTTTAACACAACTAACTTATTGTTCTCCATATTCAGTGCAGCATGCTTACTATTCTTGGAGAGGCAAAGGAGACTGAAAAAGGCTACTCTCTCAGTTATCAAGGGAATGAAGAATTCCTTACAAAAACATAAACACAAAATAAATTAATAAAAAGGAAGAAGGATTTTAATGTAAATATCAAAGAAAAAAATAACCTGAAGGAGCAAAAACAGTACCTGACTAATATCTGGTAGCTGCAGCATGAAACAATGTTATTCAGAAGGACAATTCTTCATTAAATTATTCATTAAACTCATAGATGTAATTAATATTCAGCTTCTTTACCAAAAAAGAAATGGATGAATCATGGTCTCAGAAGGGTCTAAGGAGGAAAAGACAAGGAGTTGTGAATACTGATCCCAAAATAAAGTGATTTGTCAAGTTCATATTAACCATAGAGTTCTGCTTTGAGTAACAGACCTTAGGAGAACAGGTGTTATTTTCATCCCCGCTGGTAATGAAAAGTAAAAGGATTATTCTGAAGAGCTTCAGAAGCGGACAGGAACATTTAAAAACTTAAACATCTGATTAAGAAGCTGGTGTTTTGGATTTAGAAATGGATTTATGGGCCCTGGCTTAAAATATAAGGGTGCCATACTATTGACTGAGGATGGAGTGAAGCTAAAAGGGGATGGTAAGACTGTATTTGCCAGAAATAGTACATATCTTATCAAAAAGCCTTTAAAATAAAGGAGAAAGGGAAGAGAGAAAACTAAATAAAGGTGTGTTGTGGGGGTCTGTGTGTGTGTGTGTGTGTGTGTGTGTGTAGACACAGATGGCAAGCTAAATACCATGTGGTTTAACTAAAACAGAGGACGATTAGTGTTATGAGAAATCAGAAATTCATGAAAGACAAAATGCAAGAGCAAATACAGTAATAAAATTGAGGTCCTCAGATGTGTATACATGAAAAGGACTGAAACCAAGTAACATGTGTAATGAAACAGAAATTCTAGTGAAATGAGTCAATACTGGAAGTAATCACAAAGACTTGGTAAGATGAAGTGCAAGACTATAATGTGGTTCTGGAAGTGTATATATTAACTAAAAGAAAAGAAAATAGGTAAAAGGGGAGAAATTGAGTATCATTGGATGTCAGGAAGATATACACATGAAAGGAAATTCAAAAACAAGAGTAGGGGGAAAATGTTTAGCATTAGAATGAAGAGAGATGGAAGCTGAATCAAAAGAGACATCAATTCTGAAAATAATATCAACTACCTCATGATAGGCAGAAGGGAGATAAGGAGTTTAGGAAACATATTACAAGTCTACCACAAAATAATGTCATAGGAAAGATGGTGGAATTATAATTGTCTGAAACCCCCTTTTCTCTGTAGTAAAAGAAAATCAGTTAATGAAATATTAATTTTCAATAATTGTAATTTCATTATTAAAAAGGTTAAGCAACTAATTAGAAAATGGCAATTCTAGATATTATTGCCCTCCAAAAATTTTTTTCTTTTGAAGACTTTTGGGAGAAGTAATAATTCCAACTTAAGATTAGTAATACAGCAGACACACAAGGAGTTTAAGAGAAAATATTTCCAGGAGATTAGAGAAAATGGAGAGAGGTTCCATGGCCTAAAATTTTTCAGAGGAGGTCAGAATATGAGAAATGGAAAATCAACAAGAATGATATTTTGTGAGCACAAAGAAAACCAATTCAGAGGAAGGGTAGAGATGGTGACTAACTAACCTACATGGTTTCTTGAGGAAATTAAAAGAAGATAAAAAGAAAGATAAAGTATGAGAATTGTGTTATGGCTACCAGAGTTTAATATGAACTGAATAAGATATATAAAAATGCTAAGTATAACAAAAAAGTGTTTTATTTTCATATCGTTTTTGTTCCTTTTTAAAATCTATACAAAAGTGGTGGATCAAAGTTTGTAAAGTAGGTAGGATGTGATAATGGTAAGTGATGAGGTAGAAAAGGGATTATGATTATTCCTGAGGTCAAAGGATCTAAGATTAAAATGAGCTGGGGACAGAAATAGCAAACCACTTGAGTATATTTGCCAAGAAAAAATGCAAATAGGGTCACAAATAAAAAAAAAAACAGAAGGCAATGTGAAATATCTCACTGACCTGGAAAATACCACTGACATGGGAAATAGATCCAGGAGAGATAATTTTAAAATTCTTGGACTACCTGAAATCCCTGATCAAAAAAGGAGCCTGCAAATCATCTTTCAAGAAATTTTCAAGGAAAATTGTCCTGATATTCTAGAACCAGAAGAAAAAATTGAAAGAATTCACCAATCACCTCTTGAAAAAAATTCCCAAAACTGTTGAGAAAATATTACAAGCAGTCAGGAAGAAACAATTTGAATATTGTGGAAACACATCAAAGATAACAAAAGATCTAGTACCTTCTCCATTAGGGGATCGAACGACTGAGAATATGATATTCCAGAAGTCAAAGGAGCTAGAATTACTTACCCAGCAAAACTGAGTGTAATACAACATGTCAAAATAAATGCAACAAAATAGAGGACTTCAAAGCATTCTTAATGAGTATTCCAGAACTGAACAGAAAATATGACTTTCAAATACGAGAAGCAAGACAAGCATGAGAAGGTAAACAGGAAAAAGAAATTATAAGGAGCTTTTTAAAGATGAACTATTTACATTCCTACATGGAAATATGATCATTGTAACTCTTAAGACTTTTCTCAGTATGAGGATAGTTGAAGGAAATGTACATGTATACGTGTTTATGTGTGTATATATAAATAACATATTTGTATGTGTATATATATATGTATGTATAGGAGGATATGTGTGTATATATGTATATGTGTGTGATTGTTTATGTGTATATGTGTATACATGTATGCATAGTTAGAGGGCACAGGATGAGTTTAATATGAAAGGATGATATCTAAAAAATAAAATTAAGAAGTGAGATAGGAATACATTGGGTGTAGGAGAAAGGGAGAGATAGAGTAGGGTCAATTATCTTACATAAAAGAGCCTAGAGAAAACTTACAATGGAGGGTAAAAGCAGAAAGGTGAAAGGGAATGAGCCAAATTTACTCTCACTGGATTTGGCTTAAGGAGGGAATAATGCACACATCCAATTGGGTGTTTTACCCTATTGGAAAGGAGGGGAGAAGGGGATAAGAAAGGGGATAGTAGGAGAGAAGAGATGGGGTAGAGGGTATTTAGAAGCAAACGTTTTTGAAAAGGGACAGGGTCAAAGGAAAAAATAGAATAAGTGGGGGTTGGGATAGGATGGAGGGAAATATAACTAGTCTTTTATAATATTACTACTATGGAAATGTTTTGTGTAATGACACATGTACAACCTACATTGAAGTGCTTGTATTCCCAGTCGACATGTGTGAAGAGGGAAGAAAGGAAAGAATCTGGAAATCAAAGTTTTAAAAACAAATTATAAAAACTGTTTTTTTTTTAATGAAGCAGTAACTTTTCTAAGCTCCTCCATGAATTCTGTCACTAAACTTTAAAAAGTAAATGTGAACAGATTTTAGAGTGATAGAATCCATTGGAAGACAGAGTGTGGCAGATCCCCAGTGAGGAAAGTGCTCACATAGGTCTGGGCAGGGGGACCATGTATCACACAGGGGCTGCACCAGAGAAATTGAACAGCAGATTACATCAGACTGAGAATGAGACCCAGCCAGCAGACTCATCCTCCCCAAGGGCAGTTTGCAGCTGTCTCACCACAGGGCAGGGGATCAGTCAGAGAAAGTGCAGTGCCCAAATTGGTTACTGCAGCTTCTCCTGGAACTATCAGCCCACAGCCTGGAAGTTTAAAATCCACTAACTGAATTTTCAGAAGCCAAGAAGGAAAAGTAAATCCTAGCTGCTCCTATTCCTCCTCCCTGAACCAGAAAACCCAGACATAAATGCCCCACCCAGAGCAAAATCCTGAAATAGTGGAAATAACCTTGGGCTAAGGAGTCGCTGAGAAAGAGTGTAACTGAGGCTGTAAGGAGTCTGAAGGGAAGGGAGGGAGAGATCCCAATAAGCCCCACCTCAGCTGACCAGCAGAAGCTCCCAAAGCCCAAGGTGGTGGAGCAAGAAAGCACTAACAACACAAGCCCAGGTGAGCCTTAGCACCACCAGAGGAATCTGCAGAGACCAGTTCTGCTGGCTGCGAGCTGCTGAGCCTGCCTGAGCTGTAGCCCAGGGGAATAGAGACAGAAATCTGAAGAGGCCAGACCACCCCTCCCCCACTGATTACTCTGTGAATCTCAGGCTAACTAAGGGGGGCCAGTGAGAATCCTGCCATTGGCCTCAGTCTAGACACCATGAGGCTACAGCACACAAAGCCAACAACCAGCCACCTAGCACCCAGCCTGAGAAATCAGGAAATAGGAAATCACAATGGGAAGGAAGGAAGGTTAGAAGAGAAAAGTAAGAAAATCAAACCTAGTTTATTAGAGTGAACAAGAACAAGCAAAAACAGATGACAACATGAATTCTATACTCACACCTGAGACCACAGAAGGAAACGTAAACTGGCCTCAAGCCCAAAAAGCATTCGTGGAGGAACCCAAGAAAGATTTTATTACCCAAATTAGAGAGGTAGAAGATACTTTTAAATCTACAGTGACCAAAAGGGAAAAAAAAAGTCTCACTGGAGAAAACAAATCCTTAAAAAGTAAAATTTGTTAACTGTCACAGGAGGTTAAAAATCTAACTGGAGAAAATGTCTCCTTAAAAAATGATCTTCAAAAACTAATCGATGAAAATAATTCACTAAAAATCAGAATCAGTCAAATAGAAGCTAAGGACTCTATGATGCATCCTGAATCATTCAAAAAAACATGAAGATTGTAAAATTGGAAGAAAGTATAAAATATCTCATTGGAAAAACAACTGACCTGGAGAACAAATCCAGGAGAAATAACCTAAGAATTATTGGTGTACAGGAAAGCCATGATGAAAAATGTAGCCTGGACAACATGCTCCAAGAGATCGTCAAATCTGCTGAGGTCCTAGAATCTGAGGGTAAAATAGGTATAAAAAGAATTCACCAGACTATTCCCAAAAGATATCCCAAATTGAAAACTCCAAGAAATATAGTAGCCAGATTCCAGATTTACAAGGTCAAGGAGAAAATACTGCAACCAGCCAAAAAGAAACAATACATATATTTTGGAACTACAGTCAGGATTACACAGGACCTAGCAGCTTCTACATTAAAAGACTGGGGGGAATGGAATTTGATATTTACTAAGGCAAAAGAGCTAGGACTTCAACCAAGGAACAAATACCCAGCAACACTGAGCATAATCTTTCAGGCAAGGAGATGGTCATTTAATGAAATACGGGACTTCCAGACTTTTATGATGAAAAAGACAGAGCTCAATGGAAAACCTGCTGTCCAATTACAAGACTCCAGAAAGACATAAAAGATAAACAATTGAAACACATATTCACAGACATACACACTCACCCATGCATATAACTTGGTATTCAATAAGAACAAATTGTTTACATTCTTATATGAGAAGCTGATACCTATCAATTCTGATAGTTATCTGATTATCTCGACCTTTAAAAGGGATATATACAGATAGAGGGCATGGATATAACTGAAGTAATCTGATGATTAAAAAAGAATTTTTTTAAGCTTTTCAAAGGGACTGTATTAAGAGAAAAGGAAAAGATGAGGCACTAAAAGGTAAATTATGCCACACAAAGAGGCATAAAAACATACTATACTAGAGGGGAAAGAGGGAGGAAGATAAATATCATATGAATTTTATTCTTATAGGTTCTGGTTCAAAGAGGGATAAACATAATCAGTTAAGTTTAAGATTCTAACACTAAGAGACACAAAAACTCATTATAATAGAGGGAAAGGAAGGAGGGAGAGGGGAACTGTAAGAAATTTACTCTCAAGGGGGCAGAGTCAAGATGGAGGAGTAGAAGCAGGACCTCCAACAGGTTCCCATTTCCACCTACCCCAATCCATTTAAAAGGGGACTCTGAGCAAGCTTTGGAGCTGCAGAACCCACAAAAAGATACAGAGAAGCTAACTTCCCACTAAGGACAGCCCAGCAGGCCGGCAGTGGCAAGTGCAGTGCTCTGGGAGCCGAGCCCAGCCTCTCCTTAGCCAGAGGTTTTAGCCCCAGGGCAGGTCTGACCAGCTGCTGCCCAAGGGATTCCAGATCAGCAGCAGCTGTGGCCATTTCCAGATTTATCAACGCAAAGATGCTAAGGAAAAAAGTGAAAGTCAGTGCATTATGGAATTTCGGACCCAGTAGTAGGGATGCATCAGCTTTTGTCCCCAGGGCGAGAAGCCACTGAGACTCCAGTACCATGTGGTAGCTTCAGGACCTGGACTGCAGACTGAAGGGGGCCAAGCAACCAGTCTGAGAGGTAATCACTTTTGCTTTAACCTGACTGGATCTGGATTGCAGTCTAGGGTGGAGGTCCTGTGGTTCGTGACCAGCTTGCCAGAGCATGTGGAGGCCTCAGAGAAAGCTCCAAACTAATACATCCGACAGCTGAGAAAACCCCAGTGTTTAGAATTAAGCTCCCCTGTCTGGTGGCAGAGTCCTACTGTGGCAAAAATCCCAGGGGTCAAGAGACTGAGGGACCACATGATCAGAAAAAGTAAACAAAACAAACAAAAGACTCCAACATTAGACTCCTGTTTTGGGGACAAAAAGGAGCAAAGCATGGAACAGGAGGAAGACAGTAAAATAAGAACTCCTGCACCAAAAGCTTCAAAGGAAAATATGAACTGGTTACAGGCCATAGAGGACCTTAAGAAGCAGATAAGAGAAGTGGAGGAAATATTGGAAAGAGAAATAAGAACAATGCAAGAAAATAACAAAATGAGAGTCAGCAGCCTGACCGAGGAAAATCACACCTTAAAAAAATTGTTAATTCAATTGGCAAAAGAGGCTCAAAAAGGCAATGAGGAGAAGAATGCTTTAAAAAACTGAACTTGCCAGATGGAAAAAGAATCTCAAAACCTTAATGAGGAGAATCTTTCCCTCAGATTTAGATTGAAGCAAAGGGAAGCTAGTGACTTTAAGAGAAATCAAGATGATGTTAAAGAGATCCAAACAAGTGAAAGAATAGAAGGCAATGTGAAATATCTTGGGAAAAACCACTGACCTGGAAAAGAGATCCAGAGATATAATTTAAAAATTATTGGTCTACCTGAAAGCCATGATCAAGTAAAGAACCTAGAAAACATCCTCCAAGAAATTCTCAAGGAAAATTGTCCTGATGTTCTAGAATCAGAAGGCAAAATAGAGGTTGAAAGAATCCACCAAACACCTCCTGAAAAAGATACCAAAAAGAAAACTCCTAGAAATATTATAGCCATGTTCCTAAATTCCCAGATCAAGGAGAGAATATTACAAGCAGCCAGGAAGAAGCAATTTGAATATTGTGGAAACAAAATCAGGATATAACAGGTTCTGGCAGCTTCTACCCTGAGGGATCAAAGGGCTTGGAATGGCATATTCTGGAGGGCAAAGGAGCTTGGATTAAAACCAAGAATCACCTACCCAGCTAAACTGAGTATCATCTTTCAGGGGAAAATATCTATTCAATCGAATAGAGGACTTTCAAATGTTTTTGTGTGGGTATTAAGTGTCTGGTGCCAGAACTGCACTTGGCCCTCCTGACTCTGGGCCGGCAATTTACTAACTGTGCCACCTAGCCGCCCCCAAGCTTTCTTAATGTAAAAAAAAAACAGAGTTGAATAGATAATTTGACATACAGATACAAGAAGCAAGAGAAGCTTGAGAAAGTAAACAGGAAAAAAAATCATAAGCCACTGATCAAAATTGAACAATTAACATTCCTACATGGAAAAAGGATAATTGTAAATTATGAAACATTTCTCAGTATGAAAATAGTTGAAGTGAATATATACACAAATAAATATGTGTATATATATATATATGTGGTGTGTGTGTATGTATTGGAGGGAATATGGGCGTGTGAATACATATGTGAATGTATGTATACATGAGTATAATTATATGCATAGATAGAGGGCACAGGGCCAATTTAATAGGAAGGGATGATACTTAAAAGGGGAAATTAAGAGGTGAGAGAGGAATATAATGAGATGAGATGGAGAGAGACAGAATGGGGTAAACTCTCTCATAAAGAAGAGGCAAGGGAAAAGGGTAACAATGGAAGGGAAGAGTAGGAAGGCAAAAGGGAATGGGTCAACCTTATTCTAATTGAATACAGCTCAGGGAGGGAATCAAATACACACTAAATTGGGTATCTCACCCTACAGGAAAGTAAGGGTAAGGGGATGAGACGGGGGATGATGGAAGGGAGGGCAGGCTGGTGGGGAGGGAAGTTGGAAGCACTCACTTTTGAAAATGAATGGGATCGAAATAGAGAATAGAGCAAGTGGGTGGTAGGATAGGAGGGAGGGAAATATAGTCAGTCTTTTACAATATATCTACTATGTTAAGGTTTTGCATTAACTACACATGTACAACCTCCACTGAACTGCTTACCTTCCCAGTAAGGGTGGGTGACAGGGGAAGAAGGGAACAAATATGGACTTCAAAGTTTTAAAATCAAATGCTTAAAATTATACATACTATTATTAATACTATCTTACATGTAATTGGTAAAGAAGATATACAGGCACTGGGGCATAGACATCCATGATGCCCTGTTGAAAAAGTCTAAGGGGGCATGCGAGAAGATATGGGAGAGAGCAGATTGAAGGAGGGGATAGCTTGTGGAACTGCTATTCTGGGGTGGTGGGTAGGGGAAAAACAGGAAGAAAATTTGTAACTCAAAATCTCGTGGAATTTAATGATGTAAATCAGAAGTTAATAAAGCATTTGGGAAAAAAAAAGAAATCTGTTCGCATTGGTTTGGGGTCAAAGAGGGAGTACCATACTTCAATAAGTACAACAATTCATTGTACCCTAAAGGCAGTAGGAGAGGAAAGGAGGGGATAAAAGGGTAGCTGGTTACAAGGGAGGGGAAAAAGTAGTAAGGAGAAAGGGTAGGTAAAGAGAAATGGTAACTGGGAGGGAATATTGATGGAGGAAGGGGTCAAAAGGAAACAATTAGAGAGGGGAAGGGGAAAAAGAAGAAAGAAAAACAGAAACAAGGGAGGGAATAGGATGGAGGGAAAAAAGAGATGATAATCATAAGGATGAATGGGAAAGGGATGAACTCTTGCATAAAATGGAGATGGATAACAGAATGGATTAAAAACCATAATCCTACAACATGTTGTCTACAAGAAACACATTTGAAACATGGGGATATACACAGAGGAAATGTAAAAAGCAGAAGTAGAATATATTATGCTTTAGCTACATTAAAATAAAAACAAAAGCAGGGGTAGCAACCCTTATCTCAGATAAAGCAAGTGCAGAAGTAGATCTAATTAAAGGAGATAAGGAAGGAAACTATATCCTACTAAAAGGCACCATCAAGAATGAAGCACTAGGGGCGGCCAGGTATCACAGTGAGTAAGAGCACTGGCCCCAGTGTTGGGATGACCTGGGGATAGAATCTGGGCTCACACACTTAGCACCCACCCAGAAACACCTGACCATGTAACATTGAGCAATTTACTTAACCCCACTTTCTTAGGGGTGGCCAGGTGACTCAGCCAGTAAGAGCACTGGCCCCTATGTTGGCATGACCTGGGGATTGAATCTGGGCTCAGATACTTAGCACCACACCCAGAAATAACTGACTGTGTAACCTCGAGAAAGTTACTTAACCCCAATTTCTTTAAAAAAAAGAATGAAGTAATGTCATTACTTAACATATATAGACCAAGTGGTATAGCATCCAGATCCCTAGAGGAGAAGTTAAGGGCATCAGAGGAAGAATAGATAGCAAAACTATACTCATTGGAGACCTCAATCTCCCTCTCTCTGAACTTCATAAATCTAACCTCAAAATAAACAAGAAAGAAATTATGGAGGTGAATAGAATTTTAGAGATTCTAGATATGATAAATCTCTGGAGAAAACTAAATGGGGATAAAAAGGGATATACTTTCTTTTCAGCAGTATAAAGCACATACACAAACATCTACCATATACTAGTGTATAAAAACCTCACAATTCAGTGCAGAAAGGCAGAAATGTTGGATGCATCATTCTCAGATCATAATGCAATAAAAATCATGTGTAATAAAAGGCCATGGAAAGATAGACAAAAAGCTAATTGGAAACTAAATAATTTAATCCTAAAGAATGAGTGGGCAAAAAAAGAAATTATAGAAACAATCAATAACTTCATTCAAGAGAATGAAAATATTGAGACAACATACCAAAACTTATGGAATGCAAAAAAGGCAGTTTTAGGGGTAGTTTTATATCCCCGAGTGCATACAAGAATAAATTAGAGAAAACGGAGTTTAGTGAATTGGGCATTCAAAAGAAAACACTAGAAAAAGAACAAATTGAAAATCACCAATTAAATACTAAATTAGAAATAATGACAACCAAAAGAGTGATTAAGAAAATTGAAATAAAAAAAACTGAATTAATAAATGAAACTAAGAGCTGGTTTTATGAAAAACACAATAAAATTATTAAAGCCTTAGTCAATATGATAAAAAAAAAAGAAAGTGAACCAAATTACGAGAATCAAAAATGAAAAGGGTGCATCTACCTACAAAGAAGAGGAAATTGAAACCATAATTAGGAATTATTTTGGCAAATTGTATGCACATAAATTTGACAATCTTGGTGAATTGGTTGAATATTTACAAAAAAATATAAGTTGCCATACTAACTGAAGAGGAAGTAAACTACCTAAATAACCCCATCTCAGAAAAATAAATTGAACAAGTCATCAATGTATTCCCTAGAAAATAATCTCCAGGGCCAGATGGCTTTACTAGTGAATTCTACCAAACATTTAAAAAAGAATTGACTCTAATCCTCTATAAACTATTTGGGAAAATTAGTGAAGAAAGAATCCTACCAAATTCTTTTTTATTACACAAATATGATATTGATACCTAAATCAGGAAGAGATAAAATGGAGAAAGAAAATCATAGACCAATTTCCCTCATGAATATAGATGCAAAAATATTAATTAAAATATTAGCAAAAAGACTACAGCAATTTATAACAACTACAATGCATTTTGATCAAGTAGGATTTATTCCAAGAATGCAAGGATGGTTTAATATCAGGAAAACCATCAGTATTTTTGATCATATCAACAATAAAACTAGCAGAAACCATATGATTATCTCAAGAGATGAAGAAAAGGCTTTTGACAAAATACAATACCCATTCCTATTAAAAACACTTTAAAGTATAGAAATAAATTGAGTCTTCCTTAAAATAATAGGCAGCATCTATTTAAAGGCCTCAGCAAATATTTTATGTAATGGGGATAAGCTAGAAACATTTCCAATAAGATCAGGAGTGAAGCAAGGCTGTCCACTATCACCCCTCTTATTCAATCTGGTACTAGAAATGTTAGCAATAGCAATTAGAGAAGAAAAGGAAATCAACAGAATAAAATTAGGCAAAGAAGAGAACAAGTTATCACTCTTTGAAGGTGATATAATGATATACTTAGAGAATCCTAGAGAATCAAGTAAAAAACTACTTGAGACAATAAATAAATTTGGCCAAGTTGCAGGACATAAAGTAATGCCACATAAATCCTTGGCATTCCTATATATTTCTAATGAACTTCAACAGCAAAGGATAGAAAGAGAAATCCCATTTAAAGTTACTGTAGACATTATAAAATATTTGAGAATCTACCTACCAAAAAAACCCGGATATATATGAGCACAACTGCAAAACACTTTGCACACAAATAAAGTCAGATCTAACTAATTGGAAAAAACATCAATTACTCATGGCTGGGTCAAGCTAATATAATAAATTTTTACCTAAATTAAATGATATATTTAGTGCCATACCAATCAATCAACCAAAAAAATTGCTTTATATAGGTAGAAAATAGTAACAAAATTCATTTGCAAGAACAAAAGGTCCAGAAAATCAAGGGAGTTAATGAAAAGAAATATTAGGGGAAGTGGCCTATCCATACCAGGTTTTAATCTGTATTATAAAGCAGCAGTCATCAAATCTGCTTCCTTCTGGCTAAGGAATAAAGTAGTGGTTCAACGGAATAGATTGGGTACAAGACACTCAGCAGTCAATGACCATTGTAATCTACTGTTTTATAAACCCAAAGACCCCAGTTGTAATAGTAATGGAATTTAAAGATCCCCCTGTATTGGCTTGGTTTTTGGTTTGAATGTGTTAAAACCCAGAACTTGTGAATCCCACTTGTGGGATGGACTTTTTGACATGAAAAGAGAGGGCCGAACTGGGAGGAGCTGGTGACATAAATTTAGAGAGACACAAGAAAAAAGAGAGTCAGAAGAACTTTTTGGAAGCAGCATCTTGGAGGCAGAGAGAGATGGAGAGGATTGTTGAGGGCCAGTTTTAATTGCCCAGGACTTTTGAAAGCTGCCACCAAGAGCTCCCAAGGACTGAGGAGACATGGCTGTTATGTTGGTACTTTTTTCTGTCTGTTTTGATGTTGTTTTGCCAGATTTGTCCACTGGTGAAGGACAGTCCTGTTGTTGCAGAGGCCTTGGAACCTAGCTGTTGGTTCAGAAGCCCTGAAGAAGTATTTTCTTGGTGTATATTTACAGAAATCCTGGAAGAGGGTTTTGCTAATGTTTTCAGGGGTCCTAGGACTTTTCTGCAGACAAAAAATTAATTAATGAAGACACTGGCAATATATCTTGTGGCCTTGCTAAGCTTTGTTGCCCCAGGAACAAAGATTGCTGAGAACTTGCCTCTTGTCAAGATGAAGAAAAGACCTCTCTTTGGGTACTAAATGCTGTGCTTAAGCTTGTTGTAACTCTGGGGTAGATACAATTGTGATCCAAGGGTGGGGAACTTTTGACCTTTTTGTGTTCTGTGATTGAACAAATGAATGTACTTCACTTATGATTGGAGACTAATCTCAATTTGAGAAGAGGGGCTTTGTGATGGACTAAATGAATGTACAGTCTGGGGGTGGAGTAGTATTTAAAAGAGGGACTTTGTGACTGATTAAATGAATGTAATGTCCAGGGGTGGGGTAGTACTTGGAGATTATTGAATTACACTTGGCAAATGCTGTATTTTGAATTATGCTATATTTTGATTCTGTCTGTTCTTAATTTGTCACTGAATAAAATGGAGAGCACCTATGCTGGTATTTTGAACCTTGGGAAGTTGCCTTTGCTTGGCATTACACCAGTTTTGGGGAAAACTTAAATATAGTATGACAGAAACTGGACATAGACCATTATCTAACACCATATACCAAATCCAACTCTAAATGGGTGCATAATTTAGGTATAAACTTTGATAATGTCAGCAATCTGGGAAAGCAAGGAACAGTATGCCTGTCAGATATATGGAGAGGGGAAGACTTTGTGACCAAATAAGAATGAGAGCATTATAAAATGCAAAATGGATAATTTTGATGACATTAAATTGAAATTTTTCTCTACAAGCAAAGCCAATATAATTGATATTAAGAGGGAGTGGGAAATGGGAAAATAATTTTACATCCAATGTCTGTGATATAGGCCTCATTTTTTTTGTTTTTAATTTTTTGGTCTTTGTTAATTTGTTTGTTAACTTTTAGTTTATAAGATTCAGAACCAGAATTTCTTGAGTTTCAAATTTTCTCTCCCTCCCTCCTCTCCACCCCCCATGATGGCATAAAATTTAGTACAGGATTTGCAAATACTTTCACATTAGACATTATTCAGGTTATAAAGAAGGATTGTATCAGATAGAATGAACAATGGGAAAGAGGAAACAAAACCAAACAAGAAAAAGAAAAAGATCAGGTATTTTGCTTCAAACTGGATTCAAACTCAGTTCTTTCTAGTTCTTTCTCTGGATGTAGGGGTTGACTTATAACCCTGCATTGCTGAGAAGAGTGGAGTCTATCATAGCTGGTCATTATAAAGGCCTCATTTCTAAAATATACAGAGAATTGAGTCAAATCTATAAGAGTATAAGTCATTCCCCAACTGATCAAAGGACATGAACAGGCGGATTTTTGAGGAAGAAATTGAAGATATCTATAAGCATATGAAAAAAAATGCTCTAAATCAATATTGATTAAAAAATGCTAATTAAAACAACTCTGAGGTACCACATCTTACTGGCTAGATTGGCTAAGATGACAAAATATGAAAATAAAAAATGCTAGAGATATTGTGGGAAAATTGGAACGCTGATGCATTGTTGGTGGAGTTGTGAGCTGAGTCAACCATTCTGGAGAGTAACCTGGAATCATGTCCAAAGGGCTATGAATAATTTCATACCATTTGACCCAGCAATACCACTTCTAGGGTTGTATCCCAAAGAATTCATAGAAGTGAAAAGAAGACACATTTGTACAAAAATATTTATAGCAGTTCTTTTTGTGGTGGCAAAGCACTGGAAATTAAGGGGATGCCCATCAGTTGGGCAATGGCTAAATAAGTTGTGGTATATGAATGTAATGAAATATTATTATATTATAAGAAATGAGGAGCCGATAGACTTTATATTTACCTGGAGAGGCTTATATGAACCAATGTTGAGTGAGAAAGGCAGAACTAGGAGAAAATTGTACACAATTACAGACACAATGTATGTGTGATGACCAACTTTCATAGACTGGACTCCTCTCAGCAATGCAGGGTTATAAAGCAACTGCAGAAGACTGATGGTGGTAAGAGATGTCTGCATTCAGAGAAAGAACTAGAAAGAACAGAGTCTGAATACAGATTGAAGCAAATTAGCTACTCTCTTTCTTTTTCTTGTTTGGTTTTGTTTCCTCTTTTCCATTGTTCATTCCTTCTGTTATAATCCTTTTTTATAACCTGACTAATGTCTAATGTGAAAGTATTTGCAGATCCTATACCTGATTGCATGCTGTCATGGAGGAAGGGGGAAAAAGAGGGAGGGTGAGAAAATATGAAATTCAAGGGATTGTGGAACTAAATCTTGTAAGCTAAAAGTAAACAAACAAATTAATAAACACAATAAAAATTTTAAAAAGTTTTTTTACATACAACCAGGAAATAAGATATACAAGCAATGGGCTATAGAAATCCATCTTGCCCTACAAGAAAATAAGAGGAGGGGGCATGAGGAAGGAAATAAGAGAGAACAGATTGGGCCAAGGTGTGGTCAGTATGCTTGCTATATTTGGGTTGAGTAGGGGAGAGCTGGTGAAAAAATTTGTAACTCAAAATTTTGTGGAAGTGAATGTTGAAAACAAAAATAAATAAATAAATTTATTTTAAAACAAAGAGAGAAAAAAAAAGTGACTATACCAAAGGCTTGGTGGCAATTCTTCAAATTTATTATTACTGAAAAAGATAATCAAGATAAGGACAATAATCACTAAAATATCTTCATAGAAATACCAACAATAGGAAAAGGCAATGACTCACCTGACCTCTTGCCCAACCCCCCATGAACACCTTTAAATAATACCATAAAACAATTCCTAGAGCAGCAAAATCCATGAAAGGATGGATTGAAATAATTTTCCAGTCAGAGACAACATAGAAAGTCAGCAGGAAAGATCTGTTGCACTTCAGGAAGGGTGGTGCACAGTGTTCAGAAGCAGTGCATACTTCTGGACCTCTTAGCCCACAGATATTAAGAGGACCGAACAATTGGTTAGTAGGAGATTACAGCGGTCTCTTTTCTAACACTGTGGCAGGTTTCTGTTGCTTTGCCCATACTTGGACATGGGTTGCAGTCCTGGGTGGCACTCCCAGGGCGAGGCAAAGCTTTAGCACATCAGAGCCTGTGGCCACAGTGGAGGAGGAGTATCCCCCTCACAATTCTAGGGTAAAAAAAAAGAGTGTTCCAAGACCAGATCATAGGCCAGCCAAATAGAAAACACTTCTCCTTAGATTATATCACCTTGGAAAACTGAAAACTTAAAGGTGCTTAAAAGTAACCCTTTAAACAGTTACATTTGTGCAGCTAGGTGGCACAGTGAATAGAGCACCATCCCTTGAGTTACGAGGACCTGAGTTCAAATCCAGCCTTAGACATTTAACACAAAAACTAGCCATGTGACCTTGGGCAAGTCGCTTAACCCCAATTGTCCTCCAAAAAAGAAAAAAGAAAACAGTTACACAAACCCCCAAAACTTGAGATAGTATGCCCTCCAAACTGGAGGAAGAGACCTACTTTAAGAAGAGTTTAAATTCAAGAAAAAAAGCTAAGAAAATCAACAAACAAGAAAAAATTTTGATCATAGAAAGTAATTATGGTGAGAAGGAAGAGCAAAACATGCACTCCAAAGATAACAAAGTCAAAATTCCTACACCCAAAACCTCCAAGCTTGGTAAAGGAGATAAACACACACACACACACACTCACAAAAATAACACCGAAGAAAATAACATTAAAAAGCAGGCTAGGCAAAATAGCAAAGAAGTCTAAAAAGTCAAGCAGAAGAAGAATGCCTTATAAAGCAGAACTAGCCAAATGAAAAAAAGGAGTTCCAAAAAAAATCTTTGAAAAGAAGTCCTTATAAATTAGAATGGAACAAAAGGAAGCTAATCACTTTATAAGAAAAAAAAGTAGCAAGAAAACAAAATCAAAAGAATAAAAATGTAGAAGACAATATGAAATATCTCACTAGGGAGTAAAAAATGGTCTGGAAATAGATCCAGGAGAGAGAATTTAAAAATTATTGGACTACCTGAAAGCCATGATTAGAAAAAGAGCCTAAACATCATGTTTCAAGAAATTATCAAGAAAAAAAATGACCTAACATTCTGGAATCAGAAGGTAAAATAGAAACTGAAAAAAATCTACTGATTATCTCCAGAGGTCCCCAAATGAAAATTCCCAGGAATATTATAATCAAATTCCAAAGTTCCTAGGTGACAGAGCAAATATTGCAAGCAGCAAGAAAAAAACAATTCAAATATTGTATAACCACAGTCACGATAACACAAAATTTAGTAGCTTTTATATTAAAACATTGGGGGGTTTGGAATACGATATTATGGAGAGTAAATGAGCTAGTATTTCAACCAAGAATCACCTACCCAATAAAGCTGAGTATAATCCTACAGGAGAATAAGTAGCCATTCCGTGAGATGGAGGACTTTCAAACATTCTTAATGAAAAGACCAGAGCTAAATAGATAATCTGACTTCCAATACAAGACTACTCAAGAGAAGGATAAAAAGGTAAACAGGAAAGGGAAATCATAAGGGACTTAAAAAGGCTAAACTATTTATATTCCCACATGGGAAGATGATATTTGTAACTCATAAGTCCTTTCTCAATACCAGGGTAGGGAGGAATATATATTGACAGAGGGCAGAGGTGTGAATTGAATATGAAGTGATGATATCTAAAAATCAAATAAAGTAATGAGAGAAGAATGTAATAAGGTTAAAGGATTTACATTTCTACATGGGAAGATGATGCTTGTAACTCATAAGGATTTTTTCATTATTAAGGCAGTTAAAAGGAATGTGTGTGTGTGCATAATATAGGTATGATTTTAATATGAAAGTCTAACACCTAAAAATAAAATTAAGGCATGAGAGAGGAATGTACAGTGAGAAGGGGACAAAGTAAAAGGAATAATATGGTAAATTTTCTCACATAAAAGAGGTTAAGAAAAAGCTGGAGGAGAAGGGGAGGTGAAGGAGAGTGAGTGAACCTTACTTTCATCAGAATTGGCTTGATGAAGGAATAACACACACACTCAATTGAGTATAAAAATCTTTCTTTCCCTACAAGAAAGTAGGAGGGGAAAGGGATAATATAAGGAAGTGGGACTGATAGAAGGAAGGGCAGGTTGACAGAAGGTTTAGTCAGTATCAAAACACTTTAGATGAGGGACAGGGTGAAAGGAGAAAAAGGATAGAATAAACAAAGGGGAAAATAGGATGTAGGAAATTACAGTTAGTAATAATAACTGTGAAAAAAAAAACAGAGCAAGTCTCTCTGATAAAGACCCCTTTATCTGAATCAACTTTATAAGAAATAAGAGCCATCCCTCAACTGATAAATGATAAAAAGATATGAACAGTTTTCAGGTGAAGTAATCAACGTTATCTAAATCCATAGCAAAAAAAATATGCTCTAAATCACTATACAATGGAAAAGTGAAAATTAACACAATTCTGAGCTACTACTTCTGACCTATTAGATTGGCTAATAGGATAGAAAAGAAAAATGACAAATGAAGGAGGGGATGAGATAAAAGTGAGACATTAATGCACTGTTGGTGAGCTGTAGAATAATTTAGAACTATTCCCACAAGGCTTTAAACCATGTATATCTTTCCACCTAACAATATCATTATAATAGGTCTATATCCCAAAGTAGATAAAAAAAGATAAAGAACACATATGTACAAAAACATTCGTGATACTTTTTTTGTGATGGCAAAGAATTTGGAAGTGAAGGGATGCTGATCAATTGGGGGATGGCTGAACAAACTATGGTGTGTAATTATGATGGAGTACTATTGTGCTATAATAATGATGAGCAGGATGCTTTCAGAAAAACCTGGAAAAACTTACATGAACTGATACAAAGTGAAATGTACTATATACAAAGTAGCTGCAATATTGTAAGATGATCAGCTGTGAAAGACTTAACTATTCTCCTCAATAAAATAAAATTCTCCAAAATAAAAAAAAGACAACTCTGAAGTACTTATGAAAAATTCTATCAATCCCGGGGGAAGGGGAAACTTATGGGGTCTGAATACAAATTAAAAAAAATACTTTATTTTTCTTGAGATTTTTTGTTTGTTTTAAGTTTATTTTTGATCTATGTTTTCTTTCAAAACATAATTAATATATAAATGTCTGGCATGACTGTATGTATATAACCTACATATCATTGCATGCTTTTTTCAAGGGCAGGGAGAAGAAGGGAGGTAGGAAGGAAGAGTATTTCAAACTCAAAGTTTTAAAACTGAATGGTAAACATTATTTTTTACATGTAACTGGGCAAGAAAATAAAAATGTTATTTTTTCTAAAAAAGAAATGAGAAATAATCCTCTTCAATGACTTTTAAAATAGTCATAGAAAAGGCATGAACTGTGGCAAAACTCATTTCCCTTTGATGAAGGATATAGAGAATGTCATCCAGGTTTTGGTGATATAGTTATGTGGATTGTGAAGTCATCCAGATGTTCCTATTTGCAAATAATATTATACTGATTGAAGCAAGACACAGGATATTGAAAAAACTTCTGGCAGATAATCTGCAATCATTCAAATAAGTTTAGCCTGTTCATTAACATAGGGAAGTTCTTTGGATAGGCAATAATTGTTGTTCAGATTTTAGCATGTTTTTTTATCAAAACTGCTAAAGGCTTTGGCATTGGAACACAGGTTTGGTCCAGACAAGGCATCCATACAAGAATTTGTGCCAGGGGATGGAGTCAAGATGGTCAAGTAAAAACAGGACCTCTGCATGGCTCCAGCTTACACCTCCTCCAATTCAGGTAAAAGGGGACTCTGAACAAACTTTAGAGCTGCAGAACCCAAAAAATTACACAGAGAAGCTAACATCCTGCTGAGGACAGCCTGGCAGGAATTGGGCAGCTCAGGGCTCTGGGAACCAAGCCCAGCCCCATGGGAGCCAGAGTTTTAACTACAGGGTGGCCTGACCAACCACTGGCTGGAGGGACTCCAGATCACCAGCTATAGCAGTTTCCAGATTTGTCAAAACATAGATTCTAAGGACACAGTGAGAGGTCAGTGCAGCAAGGACATTAGGATCCAGTAGTTCAGAGTGCGTCTACCTCTTCCCTGGGATGAGAAGCCACTGAGGAGCCACAGCGTGCAGCTGCCCATACGTTGCAGCTTCAGCTCCTGGCCTACAGAGTGTAGGGGGACCAAGCAAACAATCTGAGGAGTAATCGCACTTGCATTAACCTGCTTGGATCTGGATTGAAGTCTAGGATGGAGGTCCTGTAGTGTGTGACCAGCTTGCCAGAGAGTGTAGAGGCTTCAGAGAGGGCACCCAACTAATACCTCTGACAGCTAAAGAAGATCACAGCATTTGAGATGAAGCTCCACTGTCAGGTGTCAGAGTCCTAATATGTCAAAAAGCCCAGGGGACAAGTGACTGAGTGATGACATGAGCAGACAAAGGAAGCAAAATAAAAAGGTTACCCCAAATTTACTCTCTTATTTTGGTGACAAAAAGGATCAAAGCATGGAACAGGGGGAAGACAGTGAAGTCAGAACTCCTGCACCAAAACTTCAAAGAAAAATACAAGTTGGTTACAGGCCATAAATGAGCTTAAGAAGCAAATAAGAGAAGTGCAGAAAAAACTGGGAAGAGGAATGAGAACGATGCAAGAAAATTATGAAACGAGAGTCAATAGCCTGACTAAGGAAAATAACATCTTAAAAAATAGACTAACTCAAATGGCAAAAGAGGCTCAAAAAGGCAATGAGCCAAAGAATGTCGTAAAAAAAACAAATTTTCTAGATGGAAAAAGAATCTCAAAAGCTTACTGAGAAGAATCATTCCTTCAGAATTAGATTGGAGGGAATGGAAGCTAGTGACTTTATGAGAAATCAAGATGCTGTTAAACAGATCAAAACAAATTAAAGAATAGAAGGCAATAAGAAATATCTCATTGGAAAAACCACTGACCTGGAAAATATATCCAGGAGAGACAATTTAAAAATTATTGGACTACGAGAAAGCCATTATCAAAGAAAGAACCTAGAAATCATCCTCCAAGAAATTCTCAAGGAAAACTGCCCTGATATTTTAGAACCAGAGGGCAAAAGAAAAGTTGAAGAATCCACCAATCACCTCCTGAAAAAGATACCAAAAAGAAAACTCCTAGAAATATTATAGCCAGGTTCCTAAATTCCCAGATCAAGGAGAGAATATCATAAGCAGCCAGGAAGAAACAATTTGAATATTGTGGAAACACAATCAGGATAAAACAGGATCTGGCAGCTTGATGAAAAAAACAAAGTTGAATAGAAAATTCGACATTCAGATACTAGAACGAGAAGCATGAGAAGGTAAACAGGGAAAAGAAATCATAAGAAACTTATCAAAGTTGAATTATTTACATTCCTAAATGGAAAAATGATAATTGCAAATAATTAACTGTTTCTCAGTATTAAAATAGTTGAAGGAGGGTATAAGGGCATATGGATACATATGTGAATGTGTGTTTATATGTTTAAGGGTATACATAGATAGAGGGCACAGGACGAATTTAATAGGAAGGGATGATACTTAAAAGGGGAAATTAAGAAGTGAGGCAGGAATGTAATGAGAGGAAATGAGGAGAGACAGAATGGGGTAAACTATGTCATATAGAAGAGGTAAGGGAAAATGGTTACAATGGAGGGAAAGAACAGGAAGGCAAAAACACAAAAGTTTATTTTCATTGAATTTGGCTCAGGGAGAGAATGAAATATACACTGAATAGGATATCTCACCCTACAGGAGAGTAGGGGTGAAGGGGATGAGAGAGGGGATGACATAAAGGAGGGCAGGATGAGGGAAGGGGAGTTGGGAGGCCCACTTTTGAAAAGAGACGGGATCAAAGTAGAGAACTGAACAAGTGGGAGGTGGAGGTGGGATGGGAAGGAGGGAAATATAATCAGTCTTTTAAAATATATCTACTATGGTAATGTTTTTGTATAGCTACACATGTACCACCTATACTGAGTTACTTATCCTCCCGGTAAGGGTGGGTGACAAGGGAGGAAGGGAATGAATCTGGAATTCAAAGTTTTAAAATCAAATGTTTAAAATTATATAAATATTATTATTAACACTATTTTACATGTAATTTGGAAATAAGTTATACAGGAATTGGGGCATAGAGATACACCATGCCCTACTGGAAAAGCCAATGTGGGTATGGGAGAAGATATAGGAGAGAGCAGATTGTAGGAGGGGATTTCCTGTGGGACTGCTATTTTGTAGTGGAGGGTAGGGTAAAAATGGGGGAAAAAATTGTAACTCAAAATCTGGCAGAAATGAATGATGTAAACCAGAATAAAGCATTTGAAAAAAAAGAAGTTGTGCCAAGAGTTTAATAGGAGGAGATCAATATCAATTGTTTTCAGGAAATTTCAAGACTCCCAAGATTTCCATGGAAGCCAGGCCCCATCTTTTCAATATCCACATTCTACTGGTTTTTCTCACTCCACTACTGTAGTGAGACATGGAATACTACTTCATTTAAAGGATTAAAAAGAGTATCAGAAAGCAATGGAAGCACAAAGTGGGGGTCTGAGGAGGCACCAACTTATACCCAATGAAGAAATCTAAATATGATGAGTAAAACAAAATATGCATACGTACATATATATGTATATGGATGTGTGTGTATAGTGATAGCAAAATAAAAAGGACTTTAATTCTTGGAAAAAATGTGTGAAAATATAATTATACATGGGATAGGTAATAGGAATTTAGAGAAGGAAGGTCATAAAATCCATCCTGCCATCAAGAACTAGTCAAGTCATCAGTCAGATTTTCTTTTTTTACACCTTTATTAGATGGTAAATAATTTGCATATTTTATGTACTATTTGTTTTCTGCAAAATTATTTGATGTCATTCCCATGTTCTTTTTGTGGAAATTATTGAAGAATGTGAAAAAAGAAGACTAAAATTATGAAATGTGTAATGTGATATTTATTTAAAAGGAAGACTCAACAGGGTATCTTGGTAAGTGGGGAAAGTAGAAAATTAACGTTTCAATATCTAATAATGAGGAAAATTATTCTATGCATAAAAGAATAAATAAAATAATGAATATGAGTTGATTTAAGAGAACAGATGACAAATTTGATTGTATTAATATTGTATTTCAGAAGTTACTGAAATACATAGCTAGACACATAACCAGCTAGAAATACACCACTAGTATTTCAAAAGTATATAGTTTTTCAGTCAAAAATGGCAGCATAAATAAGATGGCAAGGTAAAGCAAATAGAAAAGAAAAGAGATGTGAGGATAGACTTTTGGAGGATATTTATATTTACCACATGGGAGGAAGAGTCCTGTTATGGAAACAAGGAAGGGTGGATGTGAGAATATCATTGAAGCTAAAGAAAAGTGATATCTCCAAGTATCAATACACTCAACAGTATCCATTATAGAATGCTTTAAAAAGATGAAGGTCTTAGAAAAGGCACATGGATTTGTGGATTCAAGTGTCACTGGTGACCTTTGAGGTAAATGAAAGTCAGAATCCAATATATTTAAGGATTGTATGATGGAGAATTGAAAAACAATAAGTGTAGAATAACTTTGAGCAGTTATTCATGGATAGTAAAGCAAAAATTCGAGTGTATGGTAGTTTTGCTTGCCCCATCCAAAACATGTATCATTGTTTTAGTTTATATCTAATGTGATTATACATATCAAAGTATTTTGTAATACAAAGTTGGTGTAATGGTCCACTTCTATACTGCTGAAAATTCAATGTCAACCATAAAGAAATAGCTGGCTAAAAAAAAATAAGCATTCTTTTTTTTCTAACTCAATTTTTACAAATAATTCATTCAGGTCCAGAGGCAAGGTGGTAGAGTAAAAGCAGGAACTTACTTAAACTCCCACTCCAACGACCTCCAGAACCTATAAAAAATGACTCTAAACTAATTTGAGAGCTATAGAACCCACAAAGGGACAGAGAGGAAAAAATTTCCTCCTGAAGGCAGCCTGGCAGTCCAACAGGAAGGGTTTATCCTACTGGACTGGGAGCCAAGTGAAGTATTAGCCACACAGACCCAGACCCAGGGCATCCCAGACCAGATGGCCCTACCAGTGGCACAGATAAGCAGAAAGAGACTTCAGGAGAGTGAACCAGCAGCTGTAGCAGTTTCCAGACTTCTCAATCAATAAATACCAAAGAGAAAGTAAAAGTTCAGTGGGGAACTCTGTTGGAACTGTTTGATGAAAGAGAATGCTCTAGTCTGTGCCCCTGGGGAAAGAGGTGGCAAAAGCTCAGCAGCTGCAGCTTCTGCCAAGTGGCTGCCTCCAGAGCTCCTGGGCTACAGATCATAGGGAAATCAAGCAACAATTCAGAGGGTTATTGCTCTTGCTTTGACCTAGTTGGATCTGGGTCACAGTCTTAGGTGGTGGTCCTAGGGTGTGTGGCCAGCGAGCCTGAGCTTGTGGTGGCCATATAGAGGGTGCCCTCCTCATAGCTCAAACAACATCTTGGACTACAAGTGTGAAAACCGCAGGGATTTGGGGCACAGCTCTCCCCACTCTGGAAGTAGAGTTCTATCATGGCAAAGAGCTCAAAAGTCAAGTGACTGACTGGCATGATGAGCTAGCAGAAAAAGCACAATCAGACCATAAAATCCATGTTGGGGGACAAAAGGATCGAAACATGGAAGCAGAAGAATGTAACAAAGTCAAAACTCATGCATTAAAAAGCTTCCAAGAAAAATATGAATTGGTCACAGGCCATTAAGGAGTTCAAGAAAGATTTTGAAAATCAAGTAAGAGAAGTGGAGGAAAAATTAGAAGAGAAATGAGAATGATAGAAGAAAATCATGAAAAGTGACTCAACAGCCTGCTAAAGAGACCCCAAAAAATACTGAAGAAAATATCAACTTAAAAATAAACTAACTCAAATTACAAAAAAAGACCTAAAAAGCCAATGAGGAGAAGAATGCTTTAAAAAGCCAAATTGGCCATATGGAAAAGAATTTCAATTTCAGTGAAGAAAATAATTGCTTCAAAATTAAACTGGAGCAAATGGAAGCTGATGACTCTATAAGAAATCAAGATGCTGTTAACCAGATCCAAATCAAGAAAGAATAGAAATCAATCTGAAATATCTCACTGGAAAAACCACTAACTTGGAAAATAGATCCAGGAGAGATAATTTAAAAATCATTGGACTACCTAAAATCCATGATCAAAAAAAGAGTCTACAAATCATCTTTCAAAAAATTCTCAAGCAAAATTGCCTTAATTTTCTAGAACCAGAGGGAAAAATAGAAATTAAAAGAATTCACCAATTGCCTCTTTAAAAAGATCTGAAAAATAAAACTCCTAGGAATATTATAGCCAAATTCTAGAATTTCCAGGTCAAGGAGAAAATACTGAAAGCAGTCAGGAAGAAATAATTTGAGTATCATGTAAACACAATTAGGATAACACAAGATCTAGTAGCTTCTAAATTAAAGGATAGAATGAATTGGAATATGATATTCTGTAGGTCAAAGGATATAGGATTAAAACCAAGAATCACCTAACCAGAAAAACTGAGTAAAATGCTTCAGGGGAAAATACGGTCATTCAAATAAATACAGGACTTTCAATTATTCTTGATGAAAAACCAAATTTGAACAGAAAATTTGACTTACAAATACAAGAAGCAAGAAAAGCATTAGAAGGTAAACAGGAAAAAGAAATCATAAGGAACTTATTAAAGTTGAAATATTTACATGCCTACATGGAAAAATGATCATTGTAACTCATGAGACTTTTCCCAGTATGAGGATAGTTGAAGGGAATATATATGTATATGTGTATATATACATATATATGCATGTATATGAGGGCATATGTTTATTTAAATATATATGTGAGTGTATGTATGTGTGTATACATGTATATATAGACAGATGACACAATATGTGTTGAATAGGAAGGAATGATATCTAAAAAATGAAATTAAGAGGTGAGAGAGGAATATATTGGGCAAATGAGAAAAGGAGAGAGATAGATTAGGGTAAATTATCTCATATAAAAGAGACAATAGAAAACTGTTACAATGGAGGGGAAGAGCAGGAAGTTGAAAGGGAAGGAGTCAACCTTACTCTCACTGAATGTTGCTTAAAGAGGGTATAACATACAAACTCAAATGGGCATCTTACCCTACAGGAAAGTGGGGGGGAAGGAGATAAGAGGGGGAATGATAGAAGGGAGGGAAGATTGGGTGAGAGGGTAGTTAGAAGCAAACACTTTTGGAAAGGGATGGGATAAAAGATGAAAATAGCATAAGTGGGGGGTTGGATAGGATGGAGGGAAATATAGTTAGTCTTTCATAATATAACTACTATGGAAATGCATTGTGTAACTACACTTGTACAACCTATATTGAATTGCTTATCTTTCCAGTGGGGGTGGTGAGGAGGGAAGAAGGGAAAGAATCTGGAAATCAAAGTTTTAAAAATTAAAGTTAAAAATTGGTTTTTATACACAACTGGGTAACAAGATATACAGCCACTGGGTTATAGAACTCCATCTTGCCCTACTAAAAAATTGGGGGCAAATGGGGAAGGATATAATAGAGAACCGATTGTGGGAAGGGGTAATCAGTAGGCTCACTATCTTAGGGTGGGCAGTAGGGGAACAATGGGGAGAAAAACTTGTAAATCAAAATCTTGTGGAAATGAATGTTGATAACTAAAAATAAATAAATAATTTTAAATATTTTTACAAACCAAATAATTAATTCAAGGAAAGAATATGGCCAATGGGGCTGTTTGGTTAAATACATTTCCTCTTGTTCAGTGTAGTTTTAAAGGTGTGCTCTTCCATTTATTGCCCACAGCATAAGCCTCTGGGAGTTTAGGGCATGACCACTGAAACAGCACTAGATAAAAAGTTAAATTTAGTAGTGGTAGAATGTGCAAATCATAAAACTGTATAAAATAATGCCTTAGCAGAAGATACCTATTTCCTTAAATGATGATAGAAGCTATTTTCTCTACCTATACCTAGAGGCTACTTCAAGTGACTCAAGGCTCCAAATTCTTATGATTACTCAAAAATCTTTGAAAAATAGTTTATTATAATTTTATATCTTTTTGTAAATTAGTATTTTAAACATGGTTCTATTTGTTAGCATATTTATTTTCAAAATAGAAAGAAGATATGGATATTTTAAAAATTAATTCTCTTTCGTTAAAAAAAATCCTGCTCAGTTTACATGGATTTTCATTTTATCCTACATGAATTAATGTTAACTGAAATAAAAAAAAGATTTAAGTAATTGTAATTTTTTTTGATGAAAGAATACCAAGACTTGGAGATTTCGCTTTCTACTGCTATATAAAAGTGCACAGCATAAGCATTTCTGCTCACTTCCTCAATTATGTAGCATTAAATATATGATTACTTTTCACTAGTCACGAGTAAATGAATGCAATATATTTTTTTTGCTTTATCGAGGGGAAAGGGCAGAGCAATTGGGTTTAAGTGACTTGCCCAAAGTTCCACAGCTAATACATGTTAAGAATCTGAATCCATATTTGAATTCAGGTCCTCCTGACTCCAGGGCTAGTGTTGTATTTACTGTGCCACCTAGCCTCCCCAAATGCCCTATTTTTGAAAGGGATTCTCTCTGAAAATTTGAGCCTAAAATATTTATTCTTCCACACAAAATTACAATATTTAAAAACGTATATTATAAAAAAATGTAGTCTCATATTTGTAAAGGACATTCAGATGCATCCAGTCCTCTAATTCCACATAGTAAGCCCTCTATTCCTTTTTTCACAGGTGACCATTTAAATGTCCTTTAACACTTTCATTAAGAACAACAGGTAGCTAAGGACATAACGAAATTTTAAACAGGATTATGCCTAGAATTATAAGGAAATCTTCTTTATTTTAAACCCAAATCACCTTCCTTATAATTTCTACAAATTAGTGTTTCATCTTGAGAAGAAAAGATTAGGCATGAAGTGATAGCTTTCAAATGGAATATGTTTAGACTACTTTTGCTTAGCCTAGAAGACAAATCCAGGAGCAATGAGCTGAGGTCACACAGTAGTGACTTTAAGCTTTATATCAGGAAAATAAATTTTTTTAACTGAACAAAACTGAATGACGCTGTGACCTTATCAAAATGAATAGTCTTTCCAATGATGTAAATCATACCATTTTAATTTTGACGATCCTCTGCAAGTCTTGTCCACATCCTCCCACTAGTTTGGCATAGGATGTCTACTTGATATGCTTGGAGACCTCTTTGCTGTCTCTCAACATCATCTCATTTCATTGAGATATTGTACCAGACTCCTCTGCAAAGTTCATGGTTAATTTTAACTCAGAGGTTTTGCATTTACATTTTCTGGAGGAACTTCATACCTACTGCATAATTCAAGTGATACCAGTTATTTCTTATCACCCATTGGTTTCCTTTAAAAATTATCTTTCCCATGCTGTCTAGAAACACCATTTTTTTTCAAATAAATAGTAAAATGGAAAGCTGTTTGTAAATTTCTTTCACCTCCTGCTCAAATTCCCCTCTGAGATTGTCATCCATCCATAATTTATATACATATATATGTTTTTATATTTCTTTCATCAGAATATAAGCTCTTGGAAGTCAGCTACTTTGTTTTCCTTTGTATATCCTGTGTTTGGCTCAATGCTTTACTCTATTTGAGAATCCTGCATATTTAATACAAATACTATATATATATATATATATATATCATAGATACATTCAACATACAAATCTTAAATGCTTTTTTCATCTATACATGTATGTAACTCTGTATGACTGCCTAGAGCTGGAACCTTTGTAGTCACTGAGTTTTTGTCTGTGAGGATATGATGTACACTTCTGTGACCCTGAATTGTCTATCCAGTTATTTCCCTAAAACTTTTTGTTCAGGGTTACTGTGAAAGGTTAGTTGTTGCTTGGATAATCAACTGTTATTTGGGAGAGCCAATTCTTGCCTTTAAAGTGAAAAAAAATTAAAATTCCCTGATTTTCAAGAGTGCTGGGAGGTGAAAGGAAGTAAAAACTTTGCACACATCAAATGTAAGCAATTCTTAGAGTACAGTTATTGTAATAGGAACCTGGGAATTGCAACTAAAAAGTTGAAGGAGTATAAGGTTGTAGGTATACAAGATGTTGAATAGAGTTGAACATGTTGCAAAGCTTAGATGATATTAATGTCAATTTTCTATTATCCCAAGTGTGTAGCATATGTGCATGCATGTGTGCACATGTGTGCATGTTTGTGTGTGTAATGGTAATGAGAATTTGAAGATCTTCCCTGCCCCTTAATAAGCCTAAAGGAATTTGAAGTGCTTCCCTGATTTGAAGACTTTCCCTGAACCCTAATAGGCTGAATATAATCACATGGAGCCTGTAGTGGGAGGAATTTGCTGAATTGTGGAGCAGAGTCCACAGGAAGCTGGGAGTCTGAGCAGTTAGAGATGGAGAGAGGAGAGGATGCACCCACAGTTAGGATGATGAGTGTTGATTTGTGGGAAGGCTAAAGGATGGTCTGGCTCTCTGTTTATTAACTTCTTTGGTACTATGATGAATTAGGCTTTCTGGTTTGGGGATTCAATTTCTGGTGTCTGAATAAATGTTTTGCTTCTGTCTTCTATATGGAGATAATTATATTTTACGATTGAGCACTATGCCGGCATATTTGCAGTCATTATTGGTTCTGTGAATATTGTATTGGCACTACTGTGTGTGTGTGTGTGTGTGTGTGTGTGTGTGCAAACTTAGAACTTTCTGGGATTCTACAATTGGATTTTCTAGGGAGCTCTGTGCCTACACTGCCTAGGATTAATTCCTCAATGCATTTGTATGAATTAATGTCTTACTATGGCCTTTTTTCTCAAGACAAGGGAGATATGACTCTCTTTTGCTTTCTTGTGGATAGAGAGAGGAATTATGAAAGAATACAAGGAATATGGTTAGGTTTGCAGTATGGAATCAGAGGATTGGCCCAGATTAGTCATATTGGTAAGATTAATTGCTACTTATAAGAACTAGTCATAGATTAGCCTACATTTTCAAAGAGTCTACTTTGAGGTTTGCTTAAATAAATGCTGATTAACTAGTTGATTGAATCTATCAATGTTAGCGGTTTAATTTCTAATATGAGTTTACTATAATTATGAATATATTAATTATATATCATTATGCTTTTCTACCACACAATGATCCACGTCATTAGATTCAGTCCAAAGCTCCTTCCCTACACACTCACACCCATCCCCCCACCCCACCCCCACACTTTATTGATAAGGAAATCTAGTTCTCAATAATTTACATAGCAGAACCATGATAGGTACTAATGTCTCTTGAGCTCTACGCTTAATCATATGCTCTTAGGCAAAGCTTAAGTCTTGCGATTTCTTTATAGATTCCTCCAAATTTATGAGAAATTTTCATTCCCTGCTACAACTCTTTTTATTATCCAATTACCCAGAATTGAGAAAGTAATTGTTGTTTCTAAAAAAAACTATAAGTTGATATATTTTAGAAATATGTTTATTTATAACATTCAAAGGCTAGAGCTTTCTTAAAGTAGAAGATGTTTAAAAAAAGGAATCAAACTATCGAAAACTGGAAAGTAACTGGGCATGCTATAAAACTGACTAGAAACAACTCTTTGAAACATTAAAATGTTGCTGGGTCTGCACAGCAGCATCAACAATAGTTAGAATAATGTATTGAGTTAGTGCTTTTAAGGTGCTATAGAGAAGAAAAATTACTACTCTTACCATAAATGGAAATGTGAGATGAGAAAGAAGACTGATAATGTTGTAGGATATGGTAGTTCATGATGTATGTTAAACTAAAAACACTTTGGCCTAATTTATGCCAACATGAAGTTGAGAGCTGCTATTTTGAAGGTGTCTGTTGAAAATTTTTACTTAAAGAGAAAAAAACAACCTATAAAAACGATTTAGAGAAGTAACCTTATCTATTTTGTTTTAATGAAAAACAAGAAAACATTAATGCTTCTACTTCAGTAAGATATTAGTGTATTTAAGAAAAGCCCATCATATACTGCTGAGAAAAAAAAGACATACCTTTCCATACTCAAGCTAGAAAAAAATCTATTCCAAATTATTGTCCTGAAAAGTTATTTAATTGAATATATCAAAATATAACATATTTTTTATAATTAAAAAACAAGGAGCTCAAAGGGTGAAGATGTAAAAATTAAAATGGTTTTTATAAGAAAAACTTTTTTTAAATGTTGTGCTATAAAACAACTATAATGTAAAAAGCCAACTCATTATATGATGTTGGAATTTTATATTTTATTGATTAAATTAAGATGTGGAAATGGGAATGGGAAGAAAATTTTAAAAGACCTACTTTAGCCTTGGGAGATTATTTGTTGTGTATCAGATGATGGGTGCAGATACTTCTAATCTGTCACTGTCTCATTGGATTTGAGAGTAGAAAATAGTTTTTATCCTTTAGCTGGTCTAACCCAAGATCAAGGGTAAAGAAAGGTTATACTGTAATGGGAAGGGGAATTTGAAGATCTTCCTTAACACTTAACAGACCTAGGGGGGGCGTATGAAAATCTCCCCTGCTTTGAAAGTAAATTCTGCCCCCTAATAGGCTGAATGTAATTACATGAAGCCTGCCATGAAGGGAATTTGCTAAAGGGTGTAGCAGAGCCCACAGGAAGCTTCCCTGCTGTGAAAATAAACTCTTTCCCCTAAGAGGCTAAATATAGTCACATGGAGCCTGTGGGGGGAAGAGTTTTCTGGAGGGAAGTAGAGCCCACAGGAATTTGGTCAGTTAGCCAGATGGTGGGGGAGAGAGGAGGGCATGAGGCAAGGAGTCAGATAGGTTCATGAGTAGATATTGATCTTGTATTGGTTTGTGGCAAGGCTGAAGGATGCTGTGGATCTCAGAGTTATGGCTTCTAATTATCTTTGGTACTATGGTGGAATAGCTTATTGGTTTTGGGATTTGGTTTTCTGGTATATAAATAAATCCTTCAGTTCTATCCTCTATCCAGAGAGTTTGATATATCTTGTGATCGAATGTCATCCAATACTTACAGGCATGGTCTTTATCATGATCGTGGGTGCTGTAAATATTGTATTGTCGCTACATATGGTGATGAGGACGGCATTCTGAAATATCAGACATCTAGTTGGAGGCAGAAGGGATTTATAAGAAGAAATGGCTATCCCAGGATGGGAGGATTTCCATTATGCCTCCCTAATAAGGGAGTGGTCTAAAAGTACAGGCTCTGTGAAAACATGAAACATAGATTACAGCAGGGAGAAGCTAAAGATTTAGAAACACGTTTACAAATAATACCCATAAAACCTGGGAGAGAGCTAGAGGCAGTGAGTAGAAGAGGCTGGATTTTGCTGACAGGCTCCCTTAATGTGTGTAAAAGCAGAGACAAGCTGTTACAAGAGTTGGCTAAGTGCCAACATTCGCACCCTCCTTTTGAAGTGCAACCTAGAGAGTCTCTGGAAGCAGTGAGGGCTCTTTTAATTTTGGCTTGGAAAAAGAAGCAAAAAAGTAACAGGAGGAAAGTTCATATAACTTTGGTAGAGTCTAACCCTAGTTGCTATGACAACAAATCCCAAGAGAGTGTATTGGGAGTAAGTGATACAATACAGGATGATACAATGTTTCATGGTGAAGCTTTTACAGAGGCAGAAGCTCACCCCATACTGAGAATAAGGCAGGAGAGTCAGGGAGGGCAAGCAGTGTTTAAGGAGATACTTGAGGATTTCAGTCAACAGGAGATTACTTATATTTTGAGCAGATTCACCCAAAGGATGGGAGTATCATTAGTGTCTTGGATGGTCAGAATCAGTGACAAACGAGCTGCTGGGATAGTGATAGACAGAATAGACTGTTTGAAATTTATAAGTATTTTCCAGAATCCTTTGTCCAGCAAGCCTCGTATATTGTGCCATGAATGAGGTTATGATACTGAGTTCATGGATTCCAGAAGGCTGACCCTATGTTTGTTTTTTGTTTTTTTTTTTTACTTTTTGTCTGTTAAACTTGTTTGTGAGATTTGTTTTCTGCAGGTTTGGTACCTTCCATTTGCAGGTGCCTGATTGCTTAAGCCAGATATCGCCCCTTGTCCATGACTGTGATGTGCCACCTCTGGACTTGGTGTCAACCAAGTTTCAGATGACAGCTAAAGAATTGAACTCTCAAATGGGACCTCTTGGGGCAGAGACAGCTCTACATCCAATTTCACCTTAAAGTAGCTTTGGAGAAGAGAACTTTTCGCCTTATCCCAAGATTTTGAGACCCATTTGTTCAAGGTGGGAAGGATGGAGCACTTGTGGCCAGACCCCACCCTAAACTATTGTTTTATGGGCAAAGTTTTTCTATTATCTCTGTTATATTTTTGCAAAGTTCTGTTGACACCAGTTTTTCCACTAGTTTTCCCTAAACTCTCATTTATTGTTTTTTTTTAAATGCTTTATTAACTTCTGATTTACATCATTTGTTTCCGCCAGATTTTGAGTTGCAAATTTTCTCCCCGTTTTTCCCCTACCCACTGCCCCAAAATAGCAGTCCCACAGGACATCCCCTCCTCCAATCTGCTCTCTCCCCTATTTTCTCCCATACTCCTTTCTACTTTTCCAGTGGATCTCTATGCCTCAGTGCCTTTATATCTTATTTCCCAATTATATGTAAGATGGTAATAATAATAAGATGGTATTAACACACACATATACATATATATGCATATATATGTATATATGTATATATAATTGAATATTTTATTTTAAAACTTTCGGTTCCAGATTCATTCCCTTCCTTCCTTGTCACCCACCCTTACTGGGAACATACGCAGTTCAGTATAGGTTGCACATGTTTGGCTAATGCAGAACAATAACATAGTAGATATATTGTAAAAGACTGACTATATTTCCCTCCCTCCTATCCCACCTCCCACTTGTTCTATTCTCTACTTTGATCCTGTTCCTTTTCAAAAGTGAGTGCTTCCAACTTCCCTCCCCCCAGCCTACCCTCCCTTCTATCATCCCCTCTCTCATTCCCTTCCCCCCTTATTCCCAGGGAGGGTGAGATAGCCTATTTAGTGTGTATTTCACTCCCTCCTCAAGCCAAATTCAATGGGAATAAGGTTGACCCATTCCCTTTTGCCTTCCTATTCTTCCCCTCCATTGTAACCATTTTCCCTTGCCTCTTCTATATGAGATAGTTTAGCCCAATCTGTCTCTCCCCATCTCCTCTCATTATATTCCTCTCACCTCTTAATTTCACCTTTTAAGTATCATTTCTTCCTGTTAAATTGGTCCTGTGCCCTTTATGTGAATCTGTAAACATATATACACACATTCACATGTGTATTCATGTGCACATATACCCTCATACATAGACAAATATATATGTATGTGTGTGTGTGTATAATCCCTTCAACTACTGAGAAAAAATTCATAAGTTACAATTACTGTTTTTCCATGTAGGAATGTTCATAGTTCAACTTTGATAAGTTCCTTATGATTCCTTTTCCCTGTTTACCTTCTCATGCTTCTCCTGCTTCTTGTATCTGAATGTCAAATTTTCTATTCAACTCTGGTTTTTTCAGCAAGAATGCTTGAAAGTCCTCTATTCCATGGAATGACCATATTTTCCCCTGAAACATGATATTCAGTTTTGCTGGGTAGGTGACTCTTGGTTTTAATCCCAGAACCTTTGCCTTCCGGAATATCATATTCCAAGCCCTTCGATCCCTCAGTGTAGACGCTGCCAGATCCTGGGTTATCCTGATTGTGTTTCCACAATATTCAAATTGTTTCTTCCTGGCTGCTCATAATATTCTCTCCTTGATCTGGGAATTCCAGAACCTGGCGATAATATTCCCAGGAGTTTTCTTTTTGGGATCTTTTTCAGGAGGTGATTGGTAGATTCTTTCAACTTCTATTTTGCCCTCTGGTACTAAAACATCAGGGCAGTTTTCTTTGAGAACTTCCTGGAGGATAATTTCTAGGTTCTTACTTTGGTCATGGCTTTCAGGCAGTCCAATAATTTTTAAATTATCTCTTCTGGATCTATTTTCCAGGTCAGTGGTTTTTCCCATGAGATATTTCACATTGCCTTTTATTCTTTCATTTATTTGGATCTGTTTAACAGCAGCATGATTTCTCATAAAGTCATTAGCTTCCAATTGCTCCAATCTAATTCTGAAGCAATGATTCTCCTCATTGAGTTTTTGAGTTTCTTTTTCCATCTGGCAAATTTGGCTTTTTAAGGCATTCTTCTCCTCATTCCCTTTTTGAGCCTCCTTTGCCATTTGAGTCAGTCTCTTTTTTAAGGTATTATTTTCCTCAGTCAGGCTGTTGACTCTCATTTCATAATTTTCTTGCATTATTCTCATTTCTCTTCCAAATTTTTCCTCCACTTTTCTTATTTGCTTTTCAAAATCTCTCTTAAGGTCCTCTATGGCCTGTAACCAGCTTGTATTTTCCTTTGAAACTTTTGGTGCAGGAGTTCTGACTTCACTGTTTTCCTCCTGTTCCATGCTTTGCTCCTTTTTGTCCCCAAAATAGGAGTGTATTGTTGGAATCTTCTGTCTGCTTTGTTTCCTTTGCCTGCTCATTTTGCCACTCAATTACTTGACTTATGGGCTTTTTGCCACAGTAGGGCTCTGCCACCAGACAGGGGAGCTTTCGTCCCAAATCCTGGGGTTTTCTCAGCTGCCTGACGTATTAGATGGGTGCTATCTCTGAGGTCTCCACACCCTCTGGCAAGCTGGACACACACCCTAGAGCCTCCACCCTAGACTGCAATCCAGATCCAAGCAGGTTAAAGCAAGAGTGATTACCCCTCAGACTGGTGCTTGGTCCCCCTACACTCTGGAGGCCAAGAGCTGAAGGCTCCATGTCGTGCTGGCTGGCTGTGCCGGTGTCTCAGCGGCTTTTTGCCCTGGGGGCAAAAGCCATGCTCTCCCACTTATTGGTCCCAAAGTCCAGTCTGTACTGACCTGTCTCTTTGTCCTTTGTGTCTTTGTGTTGATAAATCTGGAAATGGCCACAGCTGCTGCTAATCTGGAGTACCTCTTGCCAGCGGCTGGTCAGTCCCTCCCTGGGGCTAAAGCCTCGGCCTTGAGGCTGGGCTCAGCTCCCAGAGCGCTGTGCAGGATTCCTGCTGGCCTTTCAGGCTGTCCTCAGCAGGAGGTTAGCTTCTCTGTGTCATTTTGTGGGTTCTGCAGCTCCAAAGTTTGTTTAGAGTCGCTTTTTAAATGGATTGGGGAGGGTGGAAGCCAGAGCTGCGAGAAGGTCGCGCTTCTACTCCACCACCTTGGCTCCGCCCCCCCTCTCATTTATTGTTAATGTACTTTTGCTATGGAAGGGACATGAAAGATCTTGGGGCCACATGTAATAGGAATGGGAACTTGAAGATCTTCCCTGCTCCTTTATAGACCTGGGGGACGGGGAAGAATTGAAGACCTCTCCTGCTTTGAAAGTAATCTCTGCCCCTGTAACAACAGTGCAATATACACAATGGTATATTTGAGAATCACAAAATGTAACAGGCTCCCCACATGGAGGAGAGAACCAAAGCCTTTATTCAAATACCAGAAAATTGAGTCCCAAAACCAGAAGGTCAAAATAATTACAATAGCCGCAAAGTTGGACATAGTTTATACACTGAACACCCACATTCCCAAGCCTTCAAAACAAAACAGGCTCCCTCAGGCAAGGATCCTCCTCTCCTCACTCATGGCAGCTTCTCAAACTCCATGCTGCTCACTCCCAGGAGTTCTGGCTCCCAGCAGTTCTTGTTCCTGGAAGTCCTCAGCAGAAGTTCCAGCTGGCTCTCAGAAGAATTCTGCCACCACAATTTCTGTTCTCAAAAATCTCTTCTCTCTCCTGCCTGGTCCTCTCCTTATCCATGGTATTAGCCCCTCCCTGCCACACCCCCTCCTGCCACTTCAGGAAGTTCATCACACCATGAAATTCACAATCTCTGGTCCTCAATACCTGACACAACCATGAACCTGAAATCAAGTACTAAGTACTTGTTGGCCTGCCATGGAAGATCTTCAAATCCCATTACCATTACAGCCCCTTCATAGGCTGAATGTAATCACATGGTGCTTGTGATGAAGGGAATTTGCTAAAGGGTGAAGCATAGCCCACAGGAAGCTTCCTTGATGTGAAGATAAACTCTGCTCCCTAATCCTTAATAGGCTAAATATAGTCACATGGAGCCTGTGGTGGGAGGAGTTTGCTTAAGGGAAGAAAAGCCCACAAGAAGTCAGTAAGAGTTAGCCAGATGGTGGAGGAGCAAGGAGAATCTCAGGCAAGGAGTCCTATAGGCTTGTGAGTGGATGCTGATCTTGTATTGGTTTGTGGGAAGGCTGAAGGATGCTGTGGCCCTCAGCATTATTATTAGTATTATTATTATATAATGTAAAAATACATTATATAATAATATATAATAATGATTATTATATATTATATAAATATATATAATTAAATATTAATAGTTTAGTTAAAACAAATGTTAACTGTGAAGATTTCCTAAAGTATCTATAAATGTAATAATTTTTATAGCAAATTTTTAAATTCAAATTTTTAAAAATAGGATTTTTTTCAGTGAGTGTTTTTATTTCTTTTATTTTTATTTTTTTATTTTCTTTTTTCCACTTGGTCAATTATGCTTCTTAAGAATTGTTATTTTTCATAGATTTGTTTTCCTTTTGTTCTGTTTCTTCTTTCATAACATGAATACTATGGAAATGTATTTTACCTTCTCAAACATATACAACTTATACTAAATATCTCCCCATCTTAGGGATTGGTTCAGAGCAGGAAGATAGGGAGAATACTTGGAATTCAAAATTTTATAAAAATTAATTTTAAAAAATTGTCTTTATATGTAATTGGAAAAATAAAACGCTATTAAAATAATTTAGTTAAATCAGTGAATTTTTGTACTTCTTTTTTTCGCATTTGGTCAGTTTTGTTTTTAAGGTCTTTTCTTCTTTGTGCCTTTTTACCGAGCTGTTAATTGTCTCTTCACAACTTTCTCCCTTCACCCTAATTACTTTGCTTTGTTTTTTTTTTCTTTTTTCATCAATCTTTCTTTTTGGGAAAAGAAAAGGTTTTCTTATTTTTCCTTGAAGAATATTTGGCCCTATGTCTAATTTACATTTGTCTCTGAACCTTTGGTTGTAGCTGTTTTTACTTCATTGCTTTTTCTGAGTTTGTGTCTTGTTCCCCTTCCTATGATCATGATAGCTTCTTATGGTCAGATTCTTTTTTTGTAATTCATTTTTTTTCTCATTTTCCCCTTTATTTCTTTATTTTGTACTTGATCATAAAGTTCCAAGGATGGGGAGGATGGAAAGACATGTTCTCAAGCTTTAAACTTTTTTGCTCTGCTGTTTTCTTAGCTATTTCTGGGGTGTTGGAAGTTTTCAGTGTTTCCAAGTTGGTGTGATCTGGGGATAGGTGTGGCTAATATTCTTTTGATAAGCACTCTGGTCCTTACCCAGGAAGAGCTCCTCTTCCCTTGAGATTACAATCAATATTGCTCCCTAAAGCCCCTGCTCTCATAACCACAAAAGATACAATTCTTCAGGATTACCAATTCGTTATAACCAAAAAGATTCTGTTCCTCAAGGTTATCACTCTATTTTGGATGAAAGTGCTCCTTTTTGCCCTTGGACTATGACCAAGACATGGGTACAGGCAATGAATTTGCTAAACCGTGTCTTTTAATATATTCAGTGAGAGTACAGGATTTCACAACAATTTATTTCTGATCAATTTTCAGGTCATTCTACTGTCTCTGGCTTGAAAGCTCAAGAAGTAAAAAAAATTAAAAAAAAAGAAAGCTCATGAAGTTACTGTTGATTTTATCACCAACACTAGTCCCACCACTGGTGTTTAATTCATGTGAGCCACAGGGCAGCTTTGAGCCCTGTGCAACAGATCTCTTTTGCCAGCCTTCTAAATTGGTTTGGGGTGTCTCACTCTGACCTTTTCTTGACTCTTTCTCTCCAGAATTAGATGTAAAGTATTATTTTAAAATTGTTTGGAGGGGAAAGTTTGGGAGGGTTGAGTTGAATGCTTTCTCTACTCTGCCAACTTGGTTCTACCAGATATCCTTATTGTTAGCTTTTCAATAGCTAAGTAATCCTACCCTGAAGAATAATGCAAGAGTAAAATGGAATATGAAAATTAGTATTAGCTTGTCTGTTTTTCATTTGCTTTTGGTGGGTTAGTGGTATCATAAATTAAAAGAATTTGAAAAAAAATCTTATTCTGAACTATATTTGCCTCAGGTCAGGTTAGTGATTCAGTTTTAGGGTTAGGAAATAATGAAGCACTCATATATGATAAAATATTACTTAAATCAACTTTAATTTGGAATTATCAAAATAATAAAATTTTAATGTTAAAATGATCCTAAATCAGATGTAAAACTTTTCTCATTTATCTCCACATATTTCAAGAAATCAATAATATTGGGTCCTAATAGTATCCCTATTATATATTATGGTATGCCAATGGTGATTCTGCTAACCTCTCTGAAATGTTTCTATAGAGTGGACTTTTCTTTCTCTGATGACAAGGAAGGCCAAACACTGATGAAGAAGAGAATGGCTTTACCGTACTTTTAATAGGATGCCCACACAGCTGATAAAAAACATATGTCACTTCTACAATGTCACATCACTTAGTTATAAGGGTCCAACACTATTCTAGAAGACCTACCATCACTAAAATATTTTGAACATTAAGCAGAATTGGGAAAGTAGTTTAATATAATCTCTACAAATTTCCAGTATCTCTGAGTTATACATTTGCTACATGTGCTCTCTGAGTCTAAATTCATTTTCCCTCAAACCCTACATGGACTGTTATAAAAGTGTGTCAGAGGTGTAGAGGGATGTTTGTACCATTTTTTCATATGATGCCACCTTAATAAAAACTTTTTTTCCTAAAATCTAAAAATAAGTATAAATATAAAACTATACAAACAATTTCCATGCAGTGTGAGTAATGTAAATCTCAGAGGCACTGTCTAAATACATCTCAGGATTTTAAAATAACAACAATGGAAGTACTAGAAACATCAGACACATAGCACAAAGATTATGTCTACAAAGCCATCACTGATCACCATCAATTTTTAATCATTTCAAATTTAATTTTCCTTTGAAATAATTAAAAGTCTATTTGTAAGCAACACAATTTTGAAGAAATAAATCAGTTCTTTTTTTTTCTTTCTTATACATGGGTAATTTCTGCAAATTATGTATGTATGCATACATATATGTGTTTATACACATGTTAGTATGCATTCAGACATATACAAACATACATGTGGATTTATACACATATATAGTGAATGTACATATATGTATACAACAGCAGATTTTCTTCAGATATGATTTAATTTTAGTTCAACAGAGAATTCACATCAATTTTAATGAAAATAACTCAATGTTTTCCAATAATGAAGATAAAATGTTAACTGAGGTATGCCATAGGGTTACTATGAATTCAGCCTAATTTGTAGTACATATACCAATGGTACCATAAAATGAATACTTATATACTCTGTGGTATCCCTGAGGCATTTTTAAATTAGAAAGAAAAGTTCAAATTCATTTTAGTATAGAGTTAGTGACATACATATTTTATAGTCTGCCTTAAGAGATTAGTGGTGTCATCAGTGTATATATTCTTACTTCCCCTTCCCTAACTCCCTAAAATAAAGGGTGAGAAAATCATAGATCTAGAATGGGAAGTTATCTTAGAGATCACCAATCAAACCTTCTCATTTTACAAATAAAGAAAATGAGACTGAGAAAAACATAATTAGTTGCTCAGGGTAAAACAGTTAGGAAATGTCTGAAGCAAAATTTGAATTCAAGTCTTGCTGAGTCCATGTAGAATGCCCTGCTATCTCTTGGCATCATAAGTTTCCAAATTGTTATCACTTGCCAGTGTCCAGCCCTGTGTGAATGAATCTTCCTAAATTGACCTAAGATATTTTGATTCTTTTGGGGAGAGTTAAGTGGGGGGAACAGAGACACAATGCATTTTCAAATATGTACTCAAATACTTTCTAATGTTTTAAGAATTTCCCATTATTTTGATGACCCCAGTTTTTGAATGGTCAGGGTGACCTCAATGACTTCATAGTAGCTCTTGAATGGAAGTGTATGTCTAAAATCTAATTCTTTGAAAATAATTAAATATATGTATACAAATATTTTTGTTTGTATATCTATATTCATCTTACATTATGTCTCTCAGGTTGACAAAACTCAGTACCTTACTCTACCACCTTTCTTTACAATTTGTGATTCTTATATATACATAGATTATAAATCCAGAGAGACAGTGGAAAAATAAATAAATATACACAATTTATACTTAATAAAAAGTTTAATTTTTATGGGCTCTAAACCACAGACCAATTGTTTATGAAAAGTACTGGAGCAGTGTAATTTTACTAGGATAAGTTGCCACTGAAAAAGTGTATGTGTGTGATTGTGTATACATACGTATGTGTGTATATATATATATACATACATATATGTTAGGAAACATTTAGATTATTAGATTATGATTGAAAGATGGTGGATCAAGCACATTCCTAGAAATCTTTTAAGCAAATTGTGTCAAATGACAACTTGGAATGTGCAAAAACAAACAGGTGTGGAAATTAAGTTCCAGTGTAAAAAAAATCATATTACATTTTGAATCATACTTTTTTAATCAAGAAGCATGTTAAGTCTTTATCATGTAGCAGGGCTTGGGCTTAATTTGGGAGATAAAAGCTTAAAATAAAACTGTTCCTGCCTAGATATGTAATGCTTCTCAGGAAAGACATAAAAAGGATTTAAAAAAAGAGAGAAAGAAGGACAGAAAGAAGATTCTGGAGTTGAATAAATTAAGGAATGAAAAAAAATGTTAGAATTTTAATTTGAGCAGTCTCTATTGCTGCAGCCAAATCAAGGAGTCAAAAGGTTGTTTTATAAGGTAAATCAATTTGAAGATATAAAAACCTAAGTGCTGTAGATAACGCCACTATGACTTACTACTCTCAGAAAAGCAGAGTTGTTTAAATGAGAGACATAAATGTAAAATAAGGGGGAAAAACAAATTTATATCATACATTTTTATTCAGAAAATATTAAGCATTTGATAACTACCTAAAAGACAAAAAGGCTGACTGAAAGGGTCATGTCAATTTCAATTAGATGGGGCCTTGAGAAAGGTAATCTATTAAGAGTATGGTGCTTGATGGGATAAAATATGTTTAGAGTTTGTTAAAGAACTCAGTGTTGTACATATTCCTACCCAAATGTCATTAATGTTTTATAATATGTTATATATGTTTTTGTCTTTTTATTTATGTTTATAGTCATTTAATTGACTATGTTATAAAATACCATGAAGATCATTCTTCAATAAAATTGAAGTAATGTGAATTTGAATGTTTGAGAAATAGAACAAGCCCTGAAGGATCTGGTGCTGATTACTCATTTGACAAGTTGTGTGAATCTATCCTTTACTATTAAATTTTTAAAGAATTAAAGGGGTAGCTGGGTGGCACAGTGAGTTAGAGCGCCAGCCCCAGAGTTGAGAGGACCCAGGATCAGTTCCGGCCTCGGATACTTAACAGACAGCCACACACACACACACACACACACACACACACACACACACACACAAAACTGGTCATGTAACCTTAGGCAAGTTACTTAACCCCAATTGCTTTAAAACAAACAAACAAAAAATTAATTAAAATCATAGTACAAATATGTAATATATTACTTTTAAAATTATTCAAATTCAGGATTCACTGCTCAGGTTTTGACTCAAAGACATTGAAAATACTGAAAATGCTATATATACCTGAGAAACACTGTGAAAGACTATGCAAGCAAAGATGGGAAAAGGAATGAAAAATTGCCTATTTTAATTGATATTGCTGTATGATGGAGTGATAGTCCACTGTACTTTTTGAATAAAAGATCTTCTCTTATATGATGATGTTATACAAAATATCAGGTTACTGAATACATTCTAACCCATTGCTGTGTATTTATGCTAGCACCATGATTTTTAGAAGTATTTACAGGGAAAGGAAAATTTCTACAGGTGCAGTTCTTTGGATTGCTTTAGAACTATCTTTGTCCTAAGTTTAGATGCTTACAAATGCAATCACTCACTTTAATTCACATGAATCCAAAGTCTAATTTTGCTACTGAAAGCTTATTAAATAGAAATTTAATTGACATGGAATAGTGAATAAAACAATTGACTTGGTATTTAAGGACCTCTGTTTGAATTAAAACAATGTCTTTTTCTAATTATGTGACTTTGAGCAAGCCACTTTAAGATCTCTGGATCTCACCTTCCTCATCTGCAAAATAAGAGGGTTGAGGAAGAATTCTAAAGTTTTTCTTTTTTTTTCAAGTTTTATTACAATGAGCTCACAATCAAACCAGAAATTAAAGATTTAGAATTAGCTGCCAAGTAAATATTTATTTAAATTTAAAGCAATATTAGAGATTTGGGTTATTAATTATGCAATTATAAGAAAGATATATATTTTAAGTTTTAGTTCTGTTCAATATCAGTAAGATACTCTTCTTGATTTCTAATAGTAACAATATCATTTACCTTTATATACTACTAATTATTCTTGCAATATACCACGAAGAATTTATTTCAATTGAATAAACTGCTGATAAATGTCTAATATGTAAAAGACATTATTTTAGGGACAGAGAAATGATATATAAACCAGTACTTATTTTAACAATGCTTATAACTTAATAGAGAAGATATGACAGATGAATGAAAACTTATGGCAAAAAGGCTATAACTGATATAGGGAAAAGAGAGGTCTTCACAATTATTTTTTTTCTTCTTTTTACTAAGGGGGTCAGGAAAGGATTTTACCAAGTGATCAGACCTTGACCTGATACTTGTAAAAAAAGACAGTAGCATGTCATCAAAGAATTAACACCAAGAAAGTGACAAGGAGTGAGGCCTTTGCATAAAAAAGATACATTTGTTAAGGTCATAAAGGATGGATTTCAGAAGAGAGGAATGAAGAACTTGAAGTATAATAGTGCTAATATAACAAGAGTGATCAGATGCAAAATATATTATGGAATTAGACTCCCCAAGAATTGAATTAGATTGTAGGGTGAAAGATAAATCAATAATATCTCTGAGATTTCAAAACTGGGTGAGTCCCTAGAATAGTAGTAGTACTCCCATAGAAATGAGGAAACTGGGATGAGGGGGTAATGATATATTTTTTCAAATATATTAATTTTGAGTGCTATTGGAAAATTCAAATGAAGTAATTTAGCAGGCAGTTAAGATAGAATCTACTTCTCAAAATCTGTTGGCAAAGAATATATTTACTTTAAATTATATTTTCTTTACAATTTCAAGTTTTCTGAACAATAACTATTGATTAGTTTCTGTCTTTCTATTTTTTTATTCCTGCTTTGATTTGATGAAGTTATCTAATCCTTTGTGATAAGTGTTATAAATAAGCTTAGAGCAATAGATTTCAGGAGAATTAATCACCAGCAGTGATAGTTTCCAGACTTCTCAATCCATAAATGCCTAAGAGAAAATTAAAGATTAGTGGGGAAGGGTGAAGGAAAAGTGTGGTCTGGCCCCAGCCCCTGGGATAAAATGTGTTGGAGGCACAGTGGCTGCAGCTGCTTCAGCGTGGTTGCTTCCAAAGCTCCTGGCCTGCAGATTGTAGGGGGACCAAGAGATCATTCAGAGGGAAATTGCTCCTGCTTTGACCTGCTTGGATCAGGATTGCAATCCTGTCTGGTGATCCTGGGGTGTCTGGTCAGTGTGCCAGAGCTTGTGGGGGTTGTAGAGAGGGTAGTTTCCTAGTAGGTGTGGCAGCTGTGAAAGCCTCAGCAATTTGGTACAAAGCTCTCTCCATTTTTAAGCAGAGTTCTGTGGCAAAGAGCTCAAAAGTCTAATTGGCATGATGAACAAGCAGAGGAAGCACAATATGACTATACAATCTTTTTGGGAGAACAAAAAGGATCAAAACATGGAAATGGAGGATAACAAAGTTAGAACTCCTACATAAAAATCTTTAAAGAAAAATATGAACTGATTACAGGCCATGAAGGAGCTCAAGATGGATTTTTAAAATCAAGAGAAGTGGAGGAAAATTTGGGAAGATAAATGAAAATGATGCAAGAAAATCATGAAAAGCAAATCAACAGCCTGCTAAATGACACCCCAAAATACTGAAGAAAATAACACCATAAAAATAGAATAACTCAAACAGCAAATGAGTCCCAAAAAGCCAATGAGGAGGAGATTGCCTTAAAAAGCAGAATTGGCCAGATGGAAAAGGAATTTCAAAAACTCACTGAAGAGAATAATTCCTTCCAAATTAGATTGAAGCAAATGGAAGCTAATGACTTTAGGAGCAATCAAGATATTATAAAATAAATCCGAAAAAATAGAAGGCAATGTGAAATATTGCACTGGAATAACTACTGGCCTGGAAAATAGATCCAAGAGAGATAATTTTAAAATTATTGGACTACTTGAAAGCCATGATCAAAAAAAGAGCCTACACACCATGTTTCAAGTAATTATGCAGCAAAATTTCCCTGATATTCTAGAACGAGAGTGCAAAATAGAAATTTAAAGAACTCACCAATAGCCTCTTCAAAATGATCCCAAACAGAAAATTCCTAGGAATATTATTGCCAAATTCTAGAGTTCCCAGATCAAGGAGAAAATACTGCAAGCAGTCAGGAAGAAAAAAATTGAATACTATGGAAACACAATCAGGATAACACAAGACCTGGCAACTTCTACATGAAGGGACAGAATGACATGGAATATAATATTCCGGAGATTAAAGGAGCTAGGATTGAAACCAAGAATCACCTACCCAGTACAACTGAGTATAATGCTTTAGGGGAAAATATGATAATTCAATGAAATAGAGGATTTTCAGGCATCCTTGATGAAAAAAACAGAGCTGAACAGAAAATCTGACTTTCAAGTACAAGAAGGAAGAGAAGCATGAGAAGGTAATCAGGAAAAAGAAATTATAAGAAATTTATTAAAGTCGAATTATTTAAATTCTTACATGTAAAAATGGTAATTATAACTCATGACACTTTCTCAATATGAGGATAGTTGAAGGGAATATATGTGTGTGTGCATATACATATACATGTACACACATATATATATACTTACATATATGTATGTATAGGAGGGTATATGTGAGAATAAATATGTAAGTGTGTGCATATGTGTGTACATGTATATATAGAGGGCACTGTATCAGCTGAATAGCAAGGGATGATATCTAAAAAAATTTAAGAGGTGAGACAGGAATGTATTGGGAGAAAGAGAAAGGGATAGATAGATTAGGGTAAATTATCTCATATAAAAGAGGCAAGAGAATATTGTTACAATAGAGGGGAAAAGCAATAAGGTGAAAGGGAATGGATCAACCTTACTCTCATTGTATTTGGCTTAAGGAGGGAACGACATACACATTTAATTGAGTATCTTACCCTACAAGAAAGAAGGGGGAAAGAGGATGAGAGAGGGGATGATATAAGGGAGGGCAGATTCAGTGAGAGTGTAGTTAGAAGCAAACTCTTTTGAAAAGAGACAGAGTCAAAGTAGCAAATAGAATAAGTTGGGAGTGGGATAGGATGGAGGCAAATACAGTTATTCTTTCACAATATAACTATGGAAATGCTTTGCATAACTATACATGTACAACCTACCTTGAATTGCTTGTCTTCCCAGTGGGAGTGGGTGATAAGGGAAGAAGGAAAACACTTGAAAACTCAAAGTTTTAAAAAGAAATGTTAAAAATGTTGTTTTTCTACATGAAACTGGTAAATAAGGTATACAGGAACTGGGGTATAGAAATCAATCTTGCCCTACTAGAAAACTAGGGGAGGTTGAGGGAGGAAATAAGAGAGAACAGATTAGGGGAAGGGTTATTCAGTAGGCTCGCTATTTTGGGGTGGGTAGGGGAAAGATGAGGAGAAGCATTTGTAATTCAAAATCTTGTGGAAATGATTGTTAAAAACTAAAAATAAATAAATAAATGGGAAAAGGGAAAAAATAAATAAGCTTAGAGAAATAATTTGATGTTGCTGACCTTTTCATAAGTGTAATTTAATGAAATATTTAGAATTAGTAGAAGTCTTCATTTAAATTACTTACAGTTATATTACTCTTGTGGATTAATAGTGCCATTTATTTAGAACTCTGTAGTATCTTTAAATCAGTTTAACTGTTATCCTATAAGCTACATAGAAGGTCATGTAATGTTTTGCTGCTTCAATAAAATAGAATTTTATTACAAATTACTATTTTGAGTCTTATCTATAGCATTTCATTTTAACAGTCTATTAGCTTGCATTTTTTTTTCATTTTGTTACTATCACATTTTTGGTTTTCCTGTCATAGAAGCCTTTTCTTCCAGTTAACATTATATCTGGGTCCTAGTGAGATTGAATTAACCTATCTGGACCATCCCCTTAGAACATGCTCAGAGTTGCAATTCCTGTGTTCTGTCATCAATGTATGAACTGTCAGGGCTAAAAGGCTTATATTTTGACAAGAGAGAAACCCTTCTTATTGACTATGGAGACAGGAGAGTTTATGACTTAGTAGCTGGAGATATGGGAGCAACCAGCTCCTCCTATCTTCCTTTCTGACTACAAAGACTATCAAGAATTTTGTGGGATGCATTATATTAGAGGGCTCTTAGGTAAAGGTGACTTGTCCTTTACCCCTCCACACTTTGCCTCCATTCATCCATGCAAATAGGACATCTAAAGTACATGTGCCTCCTAGGCAACCCTGACCCTGACTTTAGATTTCTTCTTTTGCTTTATTTGTCTGTGATCATAGGCAAAACTTAACTTCTTATGATGTATGAAGCTCTGGACTTTTTTGAAGTTCTGCACTTTTGAACAGGAAGATACAGATTGAATACTTTCTCAATCACTTTGTGACCTTAGAAAAGTTATTTGATTTCTCTGGGTCTGCTTTTGTTTTGTTTTTATTCTATCATAGGAGGGGCTTGGACTTGATAATCTCAAAAATCATTTTCAATTTAAAATCATTGTACTTGTGATCCCATGACTGATTATTCCAGGATTGACACATAAAGGTCTTCAAATATCCTTGCAGATTGGAGGTGTCTGGAGAACTCATTGTATTAGTGTTGGCTAGAGGCCCAGGGAGGGTAGTGTGGAAATTATAACATTGCTCTTGGAGATGGAAGCAATTAACAATAAGCCTTGACATTTTTCCAGAAGATATGTATCAGAGAACGATATAAAGTGGCCAATTGGCAGTCCTGAAAATTGGAGTTGTGATGAGGTTTAACCTTCAGTCTACAGTGGATTATCACAGTTGTTTTAAATGGCTTATTGGATTATCACAGTTGTTTTAAATGGCTTATTGAATTCATTTTTAGGTTTGTTTTCTGTCAAATATTGTAAAGGTATTGGGAATTTGAATATCTTCCCTGCCACTCAATAAGACAAATATAATCACATGGAGCCTGTGGTGGGAGGAATTTGCTGAAGGGTGGAGCAGAGCCCCACAGGAAGCTGGGAGTAAGAGAAGTTAGAGCTGGAGAGAGGAGAGAACGAAGACAAAAAGACAGCTAGGCTTGTGAATCTGTTTGTGGGAAGACTAAAGGATGGTATGGCTTCCTGCAGTGTTATGGTATATTAACTTCTTTATTGCTATAATGAATTTGCCTGCCTGGTGTTGGGATTTGGTATTCTGGTGTCTGAATAAATGTTTTGCTTCTGTCTTCTATATGGAGAGTCCAATATTTTTTTTAATTATTTAGAACTGTGCTGGCATGTTCGTAATGACCATCAGTGCTGTGAATATTGTGTTGGGGCTACAAATATGTACATGTAAGTTTAGCATTTCTATTTTTGTACAAAAATAAATTCCTGGAACTAATTCCTCATTAAAATCATATACTCAGTATCATTTTACTCCCCCTTTTTGGAGAAATTCTAAACATGAGCAATAGCCTAAGAAATAAGGAAAATTATCCCAGAGTTCTGGGGTATCTAATTTATTTTTTTGTTTATTGTTTGTCTTTATTAATTTGTTTTTTTTACTTTTAGTTTTCAAGATTCAGTTTGACAATTCATTTAGTTTCAAATTTTCTCCCCTTCACTCCTCTTCCCCCCCTATAGCAGCATACAATCAACTATAGGATCTGCAAATACTTTCACATTAGACATTAGTCAGGTTATAAAGAAAGATTATATCAGATGGAATGAACAATGGGAAAGAGGAAACAAAACCAAACAGGAAAAAGAAAGAGAGCAGGTAGTTTGCTTCAATCTGCATTCAAACTCTGTTAGTTTTTTCTCTGAAGGTAGACATCTATCTCTATCATGAGTCTTTTGGAGTTGACTTATAACCATGCATTACTGAGAAGAGTCCAGTCTATCAAAGTTGGTTGTCACACATACGTTGTGTCTGTAATTGTGTACAAATTACTCCTGGTTCTGCTCTTCTCACTCAGCATCAGTTCACATAAGCCTCTCCAGATAAATATGAAGTCCATCTGATCCTTATTTCTTCTAGCATGATAATATTCCATTACATTCATATAGCACAACTTGTTTAACCATTCCCCAATTGATGGACATCCCCTTAATTTCCAATTCTTTGACACCACAAAAAGAGCTGATATAAATATTTTTGTACATATGGGACTTCCTTACACTTCCTTTTTTTATCTTTTTAATTTTTCACATGCTCTATTAACTTCTGATTTACATCATTCATTTCTGCCAGATTTTGAGTTACAAATTTTCTCCCCATTTTTCCCCTAACCACAGCCCCCAGAATAGCAGTCACACAGGATATCCCTCCTCCAGGCTTCTCTCTCCCATATTTTCTCCCATACCCCTTTCGACTTTTCCAGTGGATCTCTATGCCCCAGTGCATGTATATCTTATATCTCAATTACATGTAAAATGGTATTAATAATAGTGTGTATACATATATACATATATATATGTATATATATATACATATATATATATAATATTTCATTTTAAAACTTTGAATTCCAGATTCATTCCCGCCCTGCCTTATCACCCACCCACCCTTACTGGGAAGATAAGCAGTTCAGAATACATTATACATGTATGGCTAATGCAAAACAATACAATAACATAGTAGATATATTGTAAAAGACTGACTATAGTTCCCTCCCTCTTATCCAACCTCCCACTTTTTCTTTTCTCTACTTTGCTTCCATCCCTTTTCTTTTATTTTTTAAGTAATCAGGGTTAAGTAACTTGCTCAAGGCTACATGGCCAGTTATTTCTGGGTGTGGTGCTGAGTATCTGAACCCAGATTTGATCCCCCAAGTCATCCCGACACTGGAGCCAGTGCTCTTACTCACTGAGCCACCTGGCGGCTCCTAAGCAATTGGGGTTAAGTAACTTGCTCAAGGTTACATGGCCAGGTGTTTCTGGGTGGGTGCTAAGTGTCTGAGCCCGGGATTCGATCTCCAGGTTATCCCAACACTGGAGCCGGTGCTCTTATTCGTTGTGCTACCTGGCTGCCCCCATCCCATCCCTTTTCAAAAGTGGGTGCTTCTAACTTCCCTATCTCCCAGCCTGCCCTCCCTTCCATCATCCCCCCTCTCATCCCCTTCCCCCCCTACTCTTCTAGAGGATGAGATACCCTATTTAGTGTGTATTCCATTCCCTCCCCAAGCCAAATTCAATGGGAATAAGGGACACATTGCCTTTTGCCTTCCTATTCTTCCCCTCCATTGTAACTATTTTACCTTGCTTCTTCTATATGAGATAGTTTACCCCATTCTGTCTCTCCCCATCTCCTCTCATTATATTCCTCTCTCACTTCCTAATTTCACCTTTTAAGTATCATCCCTTCCTGTTAAATTGGCCCTGTGCCCCCTATGTATACCTGTAAACACATATACACACATTCACATACATATTCATATGCCCATATACACTCATATATATATTTCTAGTCGCACCAAATACTGAGAAATGTTTCAAGAGTTATAATTATTGTGTATCCATGTAGGAATGTTAATAGTTCAACTTTGATAAGTTCCTTATGATTTCTTTTCCCTGTTTACCTTCTCAAGCTTCTCTTGTTTCTTTTATCTGAATGTAAAATTTTCTATTCAACTCTGTTTTTTTCAGCCAGAATGCTTGAAATAGAATCCACTATTCCACTGAATGACCATATTTCCCCCTGAAACATGATACTCAGTTTTGCTGAGTAGGTGACTCTTGGTTTTAATCCCAGCTCCTTTGATCTCTGGAATATCATATTCCAAGCCCTTCGATCCCCCAGTGTAGAAGCTGCCAGATCCTGGCTTATCCTGATTGTGTTTCCACAATATTCAAATTGTTTCTTCCTGGCTGTTCATAATATTCTCTCCTTGATCTGGGAATTCCAGAACCTGGCTATAATATTCCTAGGAGTTTTCTTTTTGGGATCTTTTTCAGGAGGTGATCAGTGGATTCTTTCAACCTTTATTTTGCCCTCTGGTTCTAAAACATCAGGGCAGTTTTCTTTGAGAGCTTCCTGCAGGATGATTTCTAGGTTCTTACTTTGATCATGGCTTTCAGGTAGTCCAATAATTTTAAAATTATCTCTCCTTGATCTATTTTCCAGTCAGTGGTTTTTCCCATGAGATATTTCACATTGCCTTCTATTTTTTCATTTGTTTGAATCTGTTTAACAGCATCTTGATTTCTCATAAACTCATTACCTTCCATTTACTCAAATCTAATTCTGAAGAAATGATTCTCCTCATTGAGTTTTGGAGATTCTTTTTCAATCTGTCAAATTTGGCTTTTTAAGGCATTCTTCTCCTCATTGCCTTTGTGAGCCTATTTTGTTATTTGAGTTATTCTATTTTTTAATGTGTGATTTTCCTCAGTCAGGCTGTTGACTCTCATTTTGTAATTTTATTGCATTGTTGTCATTTCTCTTCCCAATTTTTCCTCCACTTCTCTTATCTGCTTCTTAAGGTCCTCTATGGCCTGTAACCAGTATGTATTTTCCTTTGAAGCTTTTGGTGCAAGAGTTCTGACTTCACTCTCTTCCTCCAGCTCCATGATTTGCTCCTTTTTGTCCCCAAAATAGGAGTCTAATGTTGGAATCTTCTGTCTGCTTTGTTTCCTTTGCCTTGTAATGTCGCCCTTCAATCACTTAACCCCTGGGCTTTTTGCCACAGTAGGACTATGCCACCAGACTGGGGAGCTTTTGTCACAAACGCTGGGGTTTTCTCAGCTGCTGGAAGTATTAGATGGGTTCCCTCCCTGAGGTCTCCACATGCTCTGTCAAGCTGGACACACACCCCAAGACCTCCACCCTAGACTGCAATCCAGATCCTAGAAGTTTAAAGAAAGAGCGATTGCCCCTCACACTGGTGCTTGGTCCCCCTACACTCTGCAGGCCAGGAGCTGAAGCTTCCATGTGGTGCAGCTGGCTGTTCTGGGGGTCTTAGTGGCTTTTCGCCCTGGGGGACTGCACTGACCTCTCACTTTTTCCTTCGCATCTATGTGTTGATAAATCAGGAAATGTCCACATCTGTTGCTGATCTGGAGTCCCTCTGCCTGGAGGCTGGTCAGGCCTGCCCTGGGGCTAAAGCCTCAGCGTGGGGCTGGCCTCTGCTCCCAGAGCACTGTGCTGGCCGCTTGCTGCCATTCTGCTGGCTGTCCTCAGCAGTAGGTTAGCTTCTTTGTGTCATTTTGTGGGTTCTGGAGCTGCAAAGTTTGTTTAGAGTCTCCTTTGTACATGGATTGGGGAAGGTGGATGCCAGAGCATTGGGGAGGTTCTGCTTCTACTCTGCCATCTTGACTCTGCCTCCCCTTCCTCTGGGGTATCTAATTTAAGGAGCCAAAGAGTGTAAGAAAAAAGAGCCTATCCATGTTATTGCTGTCACTATCATCATCATCACCATCATCATCATCACCATCATCATCATCATTATCATCTTCATCGTCACCATCATACATGCCGGGGTACAAAAAAAAGTGAATCCTATGGTGCTCTAGCCCCAGTGGATCCAGAAAAAAATGGTCTTTAAGATTACATGAAAAATACATCATCAGTAAGCCTCAAATAAATGTTATAATTTAATATAATACACTTGCTACAGTTTTATCTTCATTGAAAGTTGGATGGATATTACAGAAGATAAATTTATACTACTGCCCCAAAAGAGAGAATGAGGATCAATAGATTATGGGGTAATATTATACTCATATTATGATACATAATCTCTTATTTATGTGAAATAATTTTAAATTAATAACATATTAACACTTTTCATTCTAATTATCTAATTCAAGGAATTCTATTGAGCATATAATTTCAGAATTATAGTTCAAATATAGGTCTATAAAGATACATTTCCTAAGTGATTCTTCTCTCTAGTTCCTCATCTTTCTCATCAGTTAACTCTGGCAAATATAATCTCTTATTTCTTAATATTTCTTATTTTACATTTATTCTTTTATGGCACTTGTAGTTTCATAATCTTCCTCAATATTCTGTCAAAAATGTATCTCTAGGGTCTGCCAGGTGGCTCAGTGAGTGGGATCACAGTCCCCAGAGTCGGGAGGACGTGGGGATCAAATCTGGGCTCAGATATTTAGCACCACACCCAGAAATAACTGGCTGTGTAAACTTGAGCAAGCTACTAAACCCCAATTGCTTAAAAAAATGTATCTCTATTAACTTTCTTAATGTTGAAATGTAACCCAAAATCCATTTATTTCCCCATACTGTACTTCATTGATTCCTTCTTTTTATTATTAGATACTGGAAAAAGGTAGGGAATGTGGTGAGTTGTGATATATTATTAGGTTTCATGAAAAATATTCTTCCTGACTGGTATCACAGAATGGCTGGAGCAAAGTTCAGGGGCCTGATTCACTGGCAGCTGTGGCAGTTTCCAGAGTTCTCAACCCATAAATGCCAAAGAGAAATTTAAAGATCAGTGGGGAATTCTGTTGATACTGGTTGAGAGAAGAGTGTGGTTCAGCCAGTCCACCCAGAGCAGTGGAAGTGGCAGCATTGTGGAAACACAATTAGGATAACACAAAATCTGGCAGTTTCTACATTAAGGGATTGATGGGCTTGGATTATGATATTCTGGAAGTAAAAGAAGTAGGATCAAAACCAAGAATCACTAACCCACAAAACTGAGTATAATGCTTCAGGAGAAAATATGGTCATTTAATAAAATAGAGGACTTTGAAATATTCTTGTTGAAAAACAGAGATTAACAGAAAATTTGGCTTTCAAATACAAGAGTCAATAGAAGCATGAGAAGGTAAACAGGAAAAAGAACTTCTTCGTAAAGTTGAACTATTTACATTCCTACATGAAAGAGGATAATTGTAACTCATAAGACTTTTCTCAGTATGAAAATAATTGAAGGAAATATATGTTATATATGTGAACATACCTATATATGCATTTGAGGGTATATGTGTGAATTAATACATAGGTCAGTGTGTATATATACTGTAATAGCAAGCAAAGGAAAGAAACTCCTTGTTTCAGTTATTCCAATAATTAGCATCTTGTTTCAGCTAATCAGGCTTTTAGACCAGCCTGTGATTTGAAGATGGGAGGAACTTGCTGATGCAACAGGGAGGGACAGAACAGGAAGGAAATGACAATTGAAAATATCTTGTAAAGCTGGGAGTGAGCAGAAATGAGAGGGAGAACACTTGTGGTGTCTGGCACTCTCTCTGTTCTGTCTGTGTTGATTTGTTCTTGTGTTACTTTGTCAGACAGGAATATTCTGTCTGTTGACTTGAGATTGTATTGCTTTGCCAGATAGACAATTTCTATTTGTTTCTACCTGTTAATTCTATCTGTTGAATTCTGTTACTTTGTCAGAAAGATGCACCTTGTATGGTGACTTGTGTTGATTTCACAGTCAGAAAGTGAATTAAGATGATAGTGCCAACAATGAGTGTGAATATTTTTGTAACTCTGCTATGCTTGATGTGTGTAGATATTGTTGTGGCTCTAAGATTTTTCTTCCCAGACACAGACTTCAAAGGGCTTGGGTTGGATTGGTCACTGAGTTTCAAGGTGGAGCAGGAACAGGAACTGGAACAGGAGCTGGAAGTTGCTTACCTGTGAATCTGGGTGATGGTTGAGTAAATTTGGACAAGATCTGGGAGCATATAAGAGGAACACTGGAGTTTGGGGGTCAGCCTTGAGTCAAGATGAAAGGAACTTTCCTTGGGTACTTACTGCTAACTTACAAGATCATGATTTACTGTGACCTAGAGATGGGAGAACTTTGTATTTTGTACCCCTTAAGGATGATTGAGTTAAGGATGATTGGAAGCTATTCTCTAATCAAGATGAAAGAAGACTTTCTGACTGACTAGATTACAACAATTTGACCTAGGGGTGGAAAACCTTTTTTACTTTGTATCCCTTAAGCATGATTTCTTCTTAAGGATGATTGAGTTAAGGACTTACTGAATGATATCTTTTATTCAAGAGTATATTACCACTTAAGTAAAAAGTTGTTATGTCATTGTGAATGCTTTACTTTGGTTTCTATGAATGTTTAGCTTTAGTTTACTGCTGAATAAATAGAGAGTTCACTATTTTATGTGATCAGGACCTTAAATTTATTCATGGCAGCAGTCTTCTGGAGAGCTTCTTGTGCTTGGTTTCATACCAACTAAAAACATTTATTGTCTGAGAAAAAGATTTGCAGGGGAAAGATGGAACAGGGAGGGAGAAAGAGAGATTGTCAGCTACTCAAATGGAAGTGGAAATGGGGTTGAGTTAATATACTTTCTAGAGGCTTTTAGACAGTTGTTAAGGAAGGAGGCATCTGTAGATAAAATAAACCAAGCAGCATGATGTCTAAAAAGTCCTGAGCAAGGTCTCAAAAATGCAACTTCTGCTCCAGTTTTTCCCTGAGCTGATCTAGACTGGCTCTGTGGTTTCTGAAAGCTATAGGCAAGTCCAAATTTGGCTACAGTTCACTTACAAAGGAGAGCTGGTGTGTCAAGCAGCCCTGAGCCTCAGAGATTCTTCTAATTGGCTAGCTGTCATGTAACTCCATTTACCTATTGCCCTGAGGAAAAAAAAGAAATTCTAATGTATAGTAGAGTCATAACAAAGCCTATGTCCACATGCCTTTTTTAAAGCACAAAATGGGGTATATGTGCTACACACTTAAAAAGTATGCAAAATTATTTGAGTATTTGAGATTATTATGCCTTATTTTTGTGAATTTGAAAATTTTATTTACATGTACACAAATTATACACCCTCCAAAAATGTAAATTCTTGGAGAATGGAGATTTGTTTTTCACAGCAACTAGGTCAGACACAAAAAGATGTTGAATTCATATTTATTGATTTGAAATATTATCAAGAACTATGTTATCTAATTGATCTCCCTCATGCCCAAATTTCTTGATTTTTGTTTTCTAAAGATGAGATAACATTTTATTTTGGAAAGGGTCGCTTCAATTTTATGTTCACTAAATTCACTGCACTTTGGTGGTAATGTTTTCCTATAAATCAGTAAGCCTTCTAAGGCTCACCCCTTGATTTATCAAGGTTTTTTTTTAAAGCCTAAGATGAAAGTAATGAACCATTCTAAATAATGCAGAAATTCCACTGTAGTCACTCTTTTCTATACTAAATTATTAATGTTGATCAAGATGTTAAATGTCCTCAGTCCTAATTTTTTTTTGGTGTATAAACTACAAAAGTAGCTAACAAAATGAATTACCTATGGACAAGTAGTAAGTAGGTGGCAGTTTTGATGGAAATGAGAAATGGTTTGCAGTCTTCAGAAGGGGCACTTTGGGAAATGTAGGTTCAATAACACTGTTGTTTTGACATTTGATGAAGTTTCTTAAAGGATCAAGAATGCAACACCCGTGAAGAAAGTTAATTTATGAAAATTGTCAAAAGTCAGCAAGAAATAGTGTTCCATCCAACAGAGAATGATTAGGGGATGATCGTCCAATAAATATGAGATTTTACTATGCCTTAGTTATAATATCTTAGTTGTTTGCTTACATTTGTTGTTTTATTTTTCTGAAGGTTTTACAATAGTTGCATCAGATATCTTTTCTCTTCAACTTCAAAGATCTCTACGCCCTTTAAAGCATTGTGCAACATGGCAGGCCTCCAATGCTATTGAAAAAAAAGAAAAAAAAGAACTACATATATAGGAAAAGTAGAAGAGGAAAGGAAATTCTCTATATACAGACCTCACACAATGAATACTCAGTAGATGTGGCCAAAAAATATACACAAGGAAAAAAACACACGAGATTTTGAACTTCCTTCTGCTCATATTTTTCAGGGATGTTTTCAAAGTTTAACATACAGGAAAATATTAAAGACCTGGAAATTACTTCACTCTGGATATAACAGATCACATTATACCTCTTTCATTGTTTAAGAACACAAAATCTAATATTTAAGTAAAATTTGATTAGCTTTTGTCAGTCTGGATTAAATTTCCCAAAATGAGGAAGGGGAGGAATAAGTGGAGAGCAGGATTAGAAGCAGCATAATATAAATTTACTTTTATAAATTCTTTGAATATTCTCAAAGCCCTACATTTCTTTTTTTATCACTGAAATTCTATGAAGTGGTATTGAAATTACAAAAATATAAGTATATAGGTATATACATATGTATTTTTTATAAATTATTTCAATATGCATGACTTTTACTGTAAATCAATGCATTTAATGTTATATATCTTAATATACTATTCTAAGACAGACTCGATAGGCTTCACTTGTATAGAGCAAAAAAAAAAAGGTTAAGAATAACTGACAAATCAAGTTAAATAAAATCAAAAAGCATTTAATAAATTCTTACTAGGTACCAGGTACTGTCTTCAGCACTGGGGATACAAATAAAAGCTGGTTTCAGGAAGTTCACAGTCAAATGGGAAGGGACTTCTCTGGTAATGTTTATGTCTTTTCTTTCAATTCATATTCCCAGTATTACTTCAGGATTGATAAACTCATGAAATTACATACCAATAGAGCTCAAAAGATGTGATTCTTTTTAGAGCTGAAAGAAAGGGTGTAATGTTTATTGTAGCATTATTTTGTTTAAAATAATTACTTTTAATATTCATTTTTCAATAAAATCAAACTTTGAATTCTCTCCCTCTCTTCTGCTCCTACCCACCCATTGAGAAGCAAGAAAAGAATGTAATATCAATTAAAAATGCAAAATCAATTAAAACATATTTCCACATTATCAATGTTGCAAAAACAAACAAAACCAAGAAAAATAAAGTGAAAAAAAACTGTGATTCAATCTGCTCTTTAGCACCATCATTTTTCTCTCTGAAGGTGGATACTATTTTTCAACATAAATGTCTCAGAATTGCCTTGTATCACTGTATTGTTGCAAATACCTAAATTATTTTCAGTGGATTTTGATAAAATGTTTCTGTTATTGGGCACAATAATTTCCTGTTTCTTCTCACTTCCTTTTGCTTCAGTTTATATATGTCTTCCCATGTTTTTCCAAAACATCCTGCTTCTAATTTTTTAGAACAAAACAATATTCCATTATAAAAATATACCATATCTTGTTCAGCCATTCACCAGTTGATGCACACCTTTTTCTTCAACTGCCAATTCACTGCCACCATAACAAGATGAATATGAGTATTTTGGTACATGTAGGACCTTCTCCTATTTTTTTGACCTATTAGTGGTTGTAAGCACAGTTTTAATAACCTTTTGAGTACAGCTACAAACTCTTCTTCTTAAAAGTTGGACAAGTTCATAGCTATACCAACAATGCATTATTGTCTCAAGTTTTTGACACCTTCTTCAATATTTATCATTTTCCTTTTCTGTTATAGTAGCCAATATGATAAATGTGAGGTGGTGCCTCAAAATTATTTTAATTTGCATTTCTCTAATAAATAGGGATTTAGAACATTTCTTCATATGACACAGACAGCTTTAATTTCTTCTTCTGAAAACTGCCTGTTCATTTACTTTGACCACTTATCAATTAAGGAATGCCACATTTTTTTCAAATTAATTTGACTCAATTCACTACATATTTGAGAAATAAGTTTTTATCACAGAAATTGCTGTAAATCCCTCCCCCCCCACACACACACAAAGACACACGCCAAAATTTACTAATTTCCTTAGATTTTTGGATGCATTTTTTTCTGTATGAGCAGACAAACTTAATTTTAAACTTAATACAATCAAAAGTATCTATTCTACTTTCCATGGTCTTCGCTAACTCTACCTTGGACAATGAATTAGGAATGGAAATGAAAAAGTTAGAAAAAGAACAATATAAAAATTTCCTATTAAATACCAAATTATAAATTCTGAAAACAAAAAAGAGAGATTAATAAAATAAAAATTAGGAAAACGATTGAACTAATAAATAAAACTAAATCTGGTTTATGAAAAAATACTAAAATAAATAAACATTAGGTTAATTTGATTTTAAAAAAGAAAGAAGAAAACTAAATTACAGTATCAAAATTGAAAAGAGTGAATTCACCACCAATAGAGGAATTGTGAAAAATAATTTAGATCTTTTTTGACCAAGTATATGGCAATAAATTCAACAATCAGTGAAATGGATGAATATTTATAAAAAGAAAATATCCCAGATTAACCAAAGAAGAAATAAAATACTTAAGTAACCCATTCCAGAAAAAAAAAAGAGTAATACAAAAAGGAACTCCCAAAGGGAAAAAAACATCCAGGCAAACTGGATTTACAAGTTAATTCTATCAAACTATTTTTTTAAATAAATTAGCTTATTTAATTTTTAGTTTTCAACATTCATTTACACAATATTTTGAGTTACTAACTTTCTCCCAGTCTCTGCCCTATCCTTCACCCCAAAATAGCAAGCATACAGAATACCCCTTCCCCCAATCTGATCTATCTTATATCCTCCCCCATTCCCCATTACTTTCTTACAGGGCAAGATGGATTTCTTTCCCCATTCCCTGTATATCTTATTTACCAGTTACATGAAAAACAAAATTTTGAATATTTGCTTTCAAATATTTGATTTCCAGATTCTTTCCCTTATTTCCTCCCTGCCCACCCCCACTGGGAAGACAAGAAATTAAATATAAGTTGTACATGTGTAATTACAAAAAACATTTCCATAGTAGTCATGTTGTGAAAGACTAACTATATTTTACTCCACTCTATCCTGCCCCCATTTATTCTATTTTCTCCTTTTACCCTGTCCCTTTTCAACAGTGTTTGCTTCTGACTACCCTCTCCCCTAATCTGCCCCCCATCTATCAAACCCCCTCTTATCCCCTTCCCCCCTATTTTCCTGTAGGCTAAAACACACAATTGAGTGTGTAAGTTTTTCTCTCCTTAAGCCAAATTCAATGAGAGTAAGGTTGACTCATTTCCTTTCACCTTTCTGCTCTTCTCCTCTATTATAAGTTTTCTCTTATCTTTTTTATGTGAGATAATTTACCCTATTCTATCTCTCCCTTTCATCTCCTGATATATTCCTCTCTCACCTCTTAATTTAATTTTTAGATATCATCTCTTCATACCCAACTCATCCTGTTCCCTCTGTCTATGTATACATGTAGACACATATACACACATGCATATATATATACACACACACACACACATACAACCATACCTTCCTATACACACACTATATATATATATATATATATATATATATATTCCCTGCAACTATCCTCATACGGAGAAAAGTCTCATGAGTTACAGTGATCGTTTTTTCATGTAAAAATGTAAATAGTTCATCTATAATTAGTTTCTTATGCTTTCTTTTTCTTGCTTACTTTCTCATGCTTCTCTTTCTTCCAGTATTTGAAAGTCAACTTTTATGTCCAGCTCTGGTCTTTTCCTCAAGGATGCTTAAAAAATCCTCTATATTTTCCCCTAAGGTATTATACTCATTTTTGCTGGATAGGTGATTCTTGGTTTTAATCCTAGCTCTTTTGACCTCCAGAATATCATATTCCAAGCTCTTTGATCCATTAATGTAGAAGCTGCTAGGTCTTATGTTATCCTCATTGTGTTTCCACAGTACTCAAATGGTTTCTTCCTGACTGCTTGTAGTATTTTCTCCTAGGCCTGGAAACTCTAGAATTTGGCTATAATATTCCTAGGAGTATTCTTTCTGGCAGCTTTTTCATGAGGTGATCAGTGAATTTTTTTCATTTTCTCTTTTCCCCTCTGGTTCTAGAATATAAGGGCAATTATCCTTGAGAATTTCTTCAAAGATGATGTCTAGCTCTTTTTTTGGTGATGGCTTTCAGGTAGTCCAATAATTTTAAAATTGTCTCTCCTGGATCTATTTTCAAGGTCAGTGTTTTTTCCAATAATATATTTCACATTTCCTTCTATTTTTTCATTTGTTTAGATCTGTTTTATAGTAACTTGATTCCTCATAAAGTCATTACTTTCCATTTGCTCCAATCTAATTTTGAAGAAATTATTCTATTCAGTGAGTTTTTGAAATTCCTTTGCCATCTGAGCAATTTTGCTTTTTAAATTATTCTTCTCATTGGCTTTCTGGACCTCTTTTTCCATTTGAGTTAGTCTATTTTTAAGGTGTTATTTTCTTCAGTCAGGCTGTTGACTCATTTTTCATGATTTTCTTGCATCATTCTCATTTCTCTTCCCAATTTTTCCTATACTTCTCTTACTTGATTTTCAAAATCTTTTTTGAGTTTTTCCATGGCCTGAGAACAGGTCATATTTTTCTTGGAGGGTTTTGATGCTATAGTTTTGACTTTTTTGTCTTCTTCTGGTTCTATTTTTTGATCCTCTTTGTCCCTAAAAGAGTATTCTATAGTCTGATTGTACTTCCTCTGTTCTTCCTGCCAGTCAATTATATGACTACTGACCTCTTTGCCATGGCAGAACTCTGCCTTCCAGAGTAGACAGTGCTATATCCCAAATTTCTGTGGTTTTGTTGTCAGAGATTTTTAAGACACCTGTTTCAGAACTGTGAGGTCTTTCTCTCCACAACCTCAACAAACACTGCCACAACAGCACTCCTCACCCCAGAATCTCCACCCAAGATTGTGACCCAGATCCAAGCAGGGAAAAGCAAGAGAATCTTTCCTCAGTGGCAGCAGAGAGATTCCTTCAAATGCCATCTGGACAGTTACATAGTCCCCCTACAATCTGTAGGCCTGGAGGTGGAAGTAGAAGCAGAGGCAGGAATTGTAGCTGCCATTACCTCCATCGTCCCGGGGAAATGAACCAGACTGCATTCTTCTCTCACCCAGGAGTAATGGAATTCCCTACTGACCTTTTACTTTCTCCATGGAGTTTGTTTGAGAAGTTTGGAAACCACCACAGCTGCCAGTGATTCACTCTCCTGAAGTCTGCTCCAGATGTTCTGGACCACCCTGGGTCTGGGCCAGCAAAGCTCATGCAGGATTTTGCTCAGCTTCCCCTCCCCCCCCCCATGATAGACCCTTTCTGTTGGACTGCCTGGCTGCCCTCAGGGGGATATTTGTTTCTCTCTGTCACTTTGTGGGTTCTGTGACTCAAAAATTTGTTTAGTCATGATTTACAGGTATAGGAGGTGGTTGGAGCAGGAGTTCAAGCAAGTTCCTGCTTTTAGTCTGCCAGAATGGCTCTACCCGCCTAACCTATACCTATCAAACTTTTAAAGAACAATTCATTTTAATGCTATATGAACTCTTTGGGAAAATAGGCAAAGAAGGAGTCCTACCAAATCTTCTTATGACAGAAATATGTTTCCGATATTTAAACTATGTAGAGTTAAAACAGATAAAGAACATTATAAAAGTTTTCTTAATGAATATTGATGTAAAATTTTTAAATCAAATTTTAAATAAAATATTAGCAAAGGGATTTTATCACTAGGGTAAATACAGTATGATCAGGTGTGACTTATACCAGGAAAGCAGAAATAGCTTAATATTAGAAATCTATTAGCATAAGTGACCATATCAATGACAAAACTAACAAAAATACTATGATTAGCTCATTAGATACAGAAAAAACCTTTTGACAAAATACAGTACCCATTCCCATTAAAAACACTAGAGATCATAAGAATCAATAGACTTTTCCTTAAAATGATAAGCATTATCTATCTAAAACCATCAGTAAGCATTATATGTAATGGGGATAAGCTAGAATCCTTCCCCATAAGTTCATGGGCGAAACAAGGACACCTGTTATCACCACTATTATTCAATATTGCACTAGAAATGTTAGCTTTAGCAATAAGAAGAGATAAAGAAATTGAAGGGATTAGAACAGGAAATGAGTAAACAAAGTTACCATTCTTTTTTGATAAAATGATTGTATAATTACAGAATCCTAGAGAATTAACTAAAAAAATACTTGAAACAATTAACAATTATAGCAGTTACCCATATATAGCAATAAACACACATAAACTATAGCAATAAGCCCACAAAACTTATCAGAATTTCTGTTGTTACCTAGCAGCCAGAGATAGGGAGTGAAATTCCATTTAAAATAGCTGTAGACAGCATAAAGTATTTGGGAGTCTGCAAGCCAAGACAAACCCACAAACTGTATGAACACATTTGCAAAACATTTTCCAAACATAGTCAGATCTATGCAACTGGGAAAAGATGTATATGCTGAGTTAATATAATAAATAACATAATAATAAAAAAAATGACAATTCTTCATAAATTAATTTACTTATTTAGTGCCACACCAATCAATCTAGCAAATTCATGTGGAAAAAACAAAAGCTCAGGAATACTGAGAGAATGAAATAAAATACAAGAGAAGGTGTCCTAGTCATATCAGATCTCAAAGTATACTATAAATCAGAAATCATCAAAACAGTTTGGTACTGGCTAAGAATCAGACTGATGGATCAGTGGAAAAGGTTAGATATACAAGACACAGTAGTAAATGACTATGTTAATCTATTTCTTATAATTATAATCTTATATAATTTATAATTTAAAAATTTTACATCAATATTCATTAAGGAAACTGTTGTATAATGTTCTTTATAAGATATAATTATATTATGATATAAATTATAAAGTTCCTTATAATCTTATAATCTCTTACTTATTCATTATTTGACAAAAACTGATGGAAAATTAGAAATTCTTATGAGAAAAAGTCACATAGACCAATATCTCACACCTTATAACAAGGTAAAAATGGATACATGATTTAGACTAGCATTTCTTAAACTGTGGGTCAAAAACCCATGTGGGATTGTGTAACTGAATGTGGGGGGGTCACAAAAAAGTTGGCAAAATTAAAAGGTTTCTGAAAGTGCAAATACCAAAAATTAATTAAAAATCTAATATTTAATGAATCTGGGGTACTTCTGTCAGTGCTTACCTGTGTTGCATTACACAACATCACTGCTGTTTTGGTTCTGAACATACAAAGTGCACACTTTGCACCACCCATGTCATTACATCATGCAATGCAAACAATTGCTGCCAGAAACACCTTGGCTCAGATTCAAGGCTACTCTATATTATGAATTGCAGTGTTTTTAATGCATATACAAAGTTTTTTTTTTGCTTTTACAGAAACATAACAGTTTAATTATGGAAAATAAAGACTTTTAATATTTTCCTAAAATCATTCCTCAGCAAGTAAAACTCAAATTAGTATGTCTTTAGATTTTATAGTGTTAGAATGACTTATTTTTAAATTTTCTGTTATGTCCTTCTTTTACAGAACCATAAGTATTTAAATGCAGTAAGTGAAGACAAAATCCCTTTAATGTTTCTCTACTATCAACACTATATGTGTATGTAAGCATGAACTTCAATTATTTTTTTTAAATTAATCACAAAAATGTAAATTTCACATACTAAAGTCAGTATTTATTTGAGAAATTATTCACAACATTTATTTATATTTTAAGACAATTTTTTGGTTATGATTAAGTGGCTAAATTTAAACAGAAGAAGTAAAAATAATAATAGCAATGTGGCAGAATCTTTGCTAGGTTATAGTACACTTAAATGGACAAAAAAGAAAAAAAATGATAAATCATTTTTAGAATATAGATTTACTTCTAATAATGGCGATGGTGTAACAAACCTCTTTGATCAAATTGTAATAAAGTTTTGGCTGTGGAGAGCATGAAACCAATGAAACTAAAATGGCATCTTAATAGCAATCATGCAGTGTACTTCAATAACACGAAGAAATATTTTGAATAACTTTTAAAATTTTCAAATAAAGAAAAACAATGTTTTGAGAAATTTGTTGCTATCAATGAAAAAATATTTATGTGCAGCTTAAAAACTTCTTATTCCACTGTAAAAATGTAAAAGCCCTATGAAATAAGAGATGTCATGCTACCTGCTGCTATTAAAATATCAGAAATATTTCATGGGAAAAAAGTATGGGAATGAAATTCATAAAAGTCCTTTATTGAGTGTTAGTTTCAAAAAATTTTTGAAATTATTAATGACTAATTATAAACAGCTTATAATCACACTTAAGGGATATACAAAGTTTGCAATTGTGATATATCTAACATTGCACAGTTATTACTTTACCTAAAATATGTTTATAAAGGTAGCATACATGTGGTATTGTTCTTTTGTCACCCTTCAAATGGAAACACAAGAAGGCAACTTATATATTTTAAAGTTAAATTGCTTTGAAATCTTTACAGACAATGCTTGAGCAATGATGGATAAAAATGTCGGATATGTAGCAAAAGTTAAGACTTATAGAAATGGAATTAATCACTTTTGCTCATGGTATGATCTATTGGGAGATACTTGTAAAATACATGGACTCAGATTACAAAAGCTTATTACTACATTAAGAGGTAAGGTGGTTCTTAAGAGGCTGAAGTATAAAGAGATTCCTGATATTCTTTCAATATCAGTAATTTGTTATTTATAAGTATTTTATATTATATTTATAAGTAAAAATTCATCTTTCATGAATTTGTTATATTTTTGCTTAAGCAGAAACTTGATTTTGTTCATTTTTGTTTTCATAATGAATTATGGCTTTCAAAACTGCATTGTCAGATATTAAAAAAAAACTCAAATATTTCCACATGTCACTTCAAGGGAAAAGAATATAACAAATTTGTGTTAAAAGACAAAAACTCAAAGTTTTACTAAAAAAAAGTTAACTTAAGGAAGAACAGGTTGGAAAATTGTCTTTTAGAAATGTTTGCAGTTACTGGTCATTTTATAATATAACTGATAATAATTTTCCAAATGATTTAATTGTAAGAGTTATCATTGATCATCTGAAGTGACTAGACACACAGTTTCAGAAATACTTCCCTTCAAATTTTTATTCTAAAAAGTAACATGGGTTCATAAACCATACTCAACTGAAATCAAAATTGTCAGTTATCTGCCATTAAAAATTCAAGAAGAATTTGTTGAATTACCAAGCAACACATTACTAAAAAAATTGCTAAATGCATTTTGGCTTGGGATTAGGACAGAATTTCCAACGATTTCTGAAATGGTTCTAAGAATACTTCAGATATTTTGTGCTATGTATTTATGTGAGGCAGCATTCTCAGGACTATTGATTATAAATCAAAATATAAACTCTGGAAAATGTAGATGTTCTATGTCTTGCAGTACCAAATTCCACCAAAATTTAATTCTTTATGTAAAAATAAGTACATCATAACATTAGTATGGAAATTTGCTTTCATTTTAGCAAATCATAAATATATATGTATAACAAATAACTTTTTAAAAATAAATTTCTTTATTATTTATTACCAATAAATATTTGATTTTTATATATGTCATATACCCACAGTCAAATTAAAATTTCTTGGGCAAAAAGGGGTTGTGAGTTGAAAAAATTTAGTAAGCCCTGATTTAGACAAAAATAATGATACCATAAAGCAATTAAAAGACCAAGGATCAGTTTACCAATCACCTACATAGAAATGGGACAAATTTCTTACCAAACAAGAAATAGAGAACATTATGAAACACAAAATTTGTCATTTATATTACATTAGATTATAAAGTTTTTGCACAAACAAAACTGATGCAACCAAGGTTAGAAGAAAGCAAAAACCTGGGAAACATGTTTTGCATCCAGTGTTTTTTACAAACACATTACTTTTTTTTTTTTGCTTTTTGGAGGGCAATTGGGGTTAAGTGACTTGCCCAAGGTCACATGGCTAGTTTTTGTGTTAAGTGTCTGAGGCCAGATTTGAACTTAGGTTCATCTGACTCCAGGGCCAGTGCTCTATTTACTGTACCACCTAGTTGCTCCCGAACACCTCACTTCTTAAATATATAGAGAACTAAGTTAAATTTTGAAACCAGAAATTTTTAGATGGAGATATTAAAGCTATTAAATAAAAAGCTATAAATCACTATTGACTGGAGAAATCCAAATTTAAAACAATTCTGAGGTACCCACCTCACACCTATTAGATTGGCTACTATAACAGAAAATGAAAATGATAGATTTTGGAGAAGATGTGGGAAAAATGCTTTGTTGATGGAGTTGATTCAACCATTCTTGAGAGCTATTTCTATGTCAAAAGCGCAACTAAACTGTATATACACTTTGATCCAGCGATACCATTACTAGATCTGTATCCCAAAGTGATCATAAAAAAGGGAAATGGGCCTACATGTACAAAAACATATTTATAGCAACTTTTCTTGTGGTGGCAAATAATTGGACATTGAGGGAATGTCCGTAAATTAGAGAATGGTTGAACAAGTTGTGGTATATGAAAGTAATATAATACAACTGTGGTATAATAAATATAATGAGCAGGCTGATTTCAGAAAAACCTGAAAAGATTTACATGAACTGATTCTGAGTGAAGTGAGCAGAATCAGGAAAACATTGCCCACTGTAATAGCAACATTATAAAATGGCCAACTTTGATAGATTTAGCTCTTCTCAGTGATAGAAGAGATAAAGTGTGTCCTCCACAGAAAGAAATATTTAGTAGCCATACAATTAGGAGAAGGTGCTGGGAAAGAAACATTCAAGGTCCTCTTTTAACAGATGTGTTAAATCACAAGATGAAGATAGGTCACAGTGTTTCCTTAAATATATATACTTCCTTAATAAATTTCAGGCATATTAACTGACACACCCCACATAGAATTAGAGCCTCATTATCCAAGCATGCATCCCATGAAAAAGAGAAGGAACACCTCAAAGAGTGATATGTAATGGGATAATACCAGATATTGTAACCGCAAAGGGTTGGAACCAATGATTGTGCATGTATACAAACCTATATCTAATTACTTGCTGTCTTGGTGAGGGGGAAGAGAATGGAGGGAAGGAGAAAAATTTGCAATTCAAAATTTGACAAAAAAAGTTTAAAACTCTCTTTACATGTAATTGGAAAAAATAAATACTAATACTACTAAAAATAAAAGAAAAAAATGATAAAGACTAGCATAATTTACAAGGCAGCAGTTTGGGATATTACTCCTATGATATCTTCTGTTTGAATTATTTGTGTTCATTCCTCTCTCATCCACTTAATTCCTTGTATTTATAATTATTTTAAAGGTTTAATTGTTTCAAAAGTGTACCATACGTTATCCTGATAATTAACTAAGATTAAAACTTACTTTTCTTATTTTTTTCTTTAGATTTCATGATGGATTTAAATGAATTAATTGAAAGGATATATATATTTTTTTTACTATTGCTGGCTGACTCTGGAATAATGAAAAATAAGCCAATGTATTATGTCAATAGCAAGTGTGTTTCTAGTAATGTGTTTAATGTAGTTTTTTATTTAACATGGGGAAATGAAACAGAAAATTAATTAGCGTCCTCTGAATTCAGTCATGCCATATATTTTAATATGATTATTCATTAAATATATTTTTTTAGAATCTTAAGACTTTTCAGGAATGTTTCCATTCATACAGAAAAATTCCATATCATGGACAGTCCTTGTCTTAATTAATCAGTTCTAGATAGAATAATTTTAATTGCTGTTGTTGCTTTCCATAAAAAGTTTTGTTTTTGAGCTTGTGGGTCAATGATGTTGTTGTAGTAATGCCCCATTTTATGAACATCCCCCATTTCTCCCCATCATAGGTGAGCTACCTAGGAAAGCTGCCCTAAACCCAACAAATCCTACCTAGAAAGCAAACCTGCCAAGTAAACCTGCCCAAACCTGCTACCTGAAGCCCATAGCACCCCACCCCCTTCTGTTCATTTCTCAAAATAGATTTGGGAAGTTTCCAGCTGGGCAACAAACTGACTGCTGGGCAACAATTGTTAGGCAATGAACTGATTGCTACATTTTGGCTTCTGTATTGTCCCCTATTGAGTAGCAGCTAAGTTGTAGTTTCCCCTCTGGTAACAGCTATGTTGTGATTTTTGTCTATATAAATCCCAAAATGTATATGCTTGGGGCTGCCTAATTTGGTTACACAACCCCTGAGAATCCCTGGTTTAATTATGCTCCACAATTAAAGCTACATTTAAAATGATTAATGGTATCACTGTCATTCTGTTACAGCATTGTGATAAGATGTGATGTTTGGAAATAGCTCTAAATTTCATTTTTTCAGACAAACCTTAAAAAAATGCATAATGTGGCATAGCAAAAGGAATGTTACTTTGTGTCTCTTAATTTTATAAATATTCACTAATTAAAAACCCTATTTCTAAGGGCAATGAACATTTCCACTGTCATTTGTGAACAGGGAAGTATAGTGACTGGAACTCTGGAATTGGAGTTACTGAGACTTCTTTTGAGGGCTACCTTAGACATTTACTATATGACCTTGGATGAATCAGAATACCTCTCTCATACTCAGTTTTCCATTCTGTAAAACATTCATAATATTATCATATATCTCAGTATTCCTATAAAAATCAAAAGACATTATATAAAAGCTCAGCAAACCTTGATGTATTATATAAAAATAGCTATTATAATTATTTTCATAATTATTTCAATGGGTATTCAAAATTGTGTTATTGTAATTGAAGTAATATACAAATGTGAGTTCCAAACATGTATTTGTGAAACTCTATCTACACATTATTTTTGACACACTGAAAGATGGTTTTGGCAAACAGGTAACATTGGGTTCACTTTTTCTCCCAATATCTTTTCATCTTACAATCTTAAACTAAAATGCAGGCTTTGTTCCAGTAATATTGATTTGCAATGTTAGGACTTGATATTTCAAAGAATGTATTTTTCCCCCAGATGAATATTTCTTTTCACCTGAGTAAAATTTTTCTTTTCACTCTTTTCTTAAATTAGTTTCTGTAACAGAATAATTCATTTCTTTTATTCTGGGATAGGGGGGCCAGAGACACAAGGGAGCAAATTCTCATTATGGTTTCAGGATAGAACTTGTTTATGTGGAATTTACAGAGAGTGTGTAAACAGCAACATGCCAATTATCTGTGTTTGTGTGTGCTATGAATGAGTAAATTAAGTTGATGATTGAAATAAGAATTTGATTAGAAATGCAGAAGCTGATGTTTCCAATTTGCTTCTCTCTTAACATAACCATTTTGTCCCTCTTTCAAATCAAAAGATTCATTATTTAAATATTCAGAAATATAAACTGTAGGTATTAAAATATGTGATAAAATTATAAGTAATATTGTTACCATTGCATTTTGTGTAATAGTTTTTGCTCTTGTATTTCCTTTACCTTGAAAAATGTTTCACAGCATTTTAATCTCTAGGGTGGTACAGTGGAAACATTCCTGGAAAGGAATCAAAAACCCTTCATTAAAGTGCAACATCTCCTACTCATTTGCTGCGACCTTGGGCAAGTTAATTCATTTCCATAAGCTTTATTTTCTTTATGTGTAAAAGTAAGTTTATTGATGCTTTCATTACCTCTATAGAATGTGAGTCAAATATGATAATGCACTTTGTAATCATTTAACAAATACAGGTATCTTAAAGAATATTATTAGGAATCATCAGTCTGTATTCTAATCCTGTCTCTGATGCTTACTTTTTGTATAACTTCGGGCAAATCCCTTCACCCCACTGTACCTCAGTTTCCTCATTCATATAAAAAAGAGGAATGGATTAGTTGGACTCTTAATTTTCTTCCAGTTCTATACCTATGATCCACTTTTCAATTCTAAGTTAAAAGCTCTATTCTTCATAAAACTTGGAATTTTAGAGCTGGAAGGGACCTAAAAGACTATGTAGCAGGTATGGGTAATCTGTAGTCTCATGGACATGGAGGCCTCTAGGTCCTCAAGTGTGACTCTTTGACTGAATCCAGGTCCTAAGCCCCAAGCCCAAGAAATATGGGACAGAGCCCCGTCTTCCCAAAAATCAGAGATCCACTCTGAAAGTCAGGGAAAAGGCAATTACAATGAGCAAAAAGCAAATTATAAAAGCAAAGATGATATAATCTTAATATGGTTAGAAAGAAGACCAACATAGGAATTCAGAAGAGGACAGCATTGGTACCATATCTACATTTGAAATTTAAAAGGGTATATAAATTGACCTCAAGCCCAAAAAGCATTCTTAGAAGAGGTCAAGAAGGATTTTAAAAGTCAAATTAGAGAGATAGAAGAAAAAGTGATCAATTCTTTTAAAAATACAATTGACAAATGGAAAAAAAAATCACTGAAGAAAAGAACTACTTAAAAAGTGAAACTGACCAATGAATAAGGAGGTACAAAACACAATTGTAAAAAAATAATTCCTTAAAAGATAAAATTTATCAAATGGAAAAGGAGGCACAAAACCTAACTAAAGAAAACAATTTCTTAAAAATTAGAATTGGGCAAGTAGAAAGTAATGACTCTATGAGGCATCAAGTAGCAGTTAAACAAAATTAAAAGAATGAAAGAAATAGATTAAAGCATAATATATGTCACTGGAAAAACAACTGACCTGGAGAATATATCCAGGAGAGATAATTTAAAAATTATTGTTCTACTGGGAATACATGATGAGAAAAAAGAGCCTGAACTGTATCTTCCAAGAAATCATCAAGAAAAAATGTCCAAAGTTCCTAGAACCAAAGGATAAAATAGTCATCAAAGGAATCCACAGAACAACTCCTGAATAAAGACCTCAAACTGAAAACTCCAATTAATATTGCAGCCAAATTCCAGAATTATTAAGTCGAGAAAATACAGCAATCAGCCAGAAAGTAACAATTCTAAATATCATGAAACTACAGTCAGGTTCACACAGGACCTTTCAGCTTTTACATTAAATGATCAGAGGTATTGGAATATGATATTCCATAAGGCAAAGGATCCTGAACTAAAATCAAGGATCAATTACCCAGAAAAATTGAGCATAACATTTTAGGCAAGGAGATAGACATTTGATGAAATATGGGACTTCTAGACCTTCGTGATGAAAAGGTCAGAGCTTAATGAAAAATTTGATGTCAAGAGAGGCATAAAAAAGTTAAACCTATAAAAAAAATTTTTGGAAAAAAAACATCTTATGCAATAAGGGCAAACTTTTTACATCCCTAAATGGGAGGATTATACTTGCAAACCTTGACAATTGAATCTTTCTTACAACATATAAAATTGATATACAGAGACAGAGGGCATGAGTATAAATCAACTGATATTATGATAAAAAAATAACTTAAGGGTTGCAAAGGGATTGTAGTAGGAGAAGAGGACAAGAGGAGACAGGGAAGAGTAAATTACATCACCTAAGGAGGAACAAAAACATGTTGTAGTAGAAAGAAAGAAGAGAGGGAGATGAGGATTGTTTGAACTTTACTCTCATCAGATTTGGCCCAACGAGGGAATAACACGCTCAGTTTCAAGTATAGCAATCTAACTTGCCCTACAGGAAGTAGGAGGGGAAAGGAAAAAGAAAAGGAATGGGGGAAGACAGAAGGGAAGGAAGATTGAGGGAGGTGGTGGTAACAAACAAAACTCTTTTGAAGAGGGTAAGGAAAAAGTAGGGAAGCATAAATGGGGGTGGGGGGGTAGGATGGAAAAAAATACACAGATAGAAATCATAACTGTTAATGTGAATGGGATGAACTCTCCCATAAAAGAGAAGTGGATAGCAGAATGGATTAAAAACCATAATCCTACATTATGTTGTTTACAAGGAACACATTTGAAACTGGGGGATACACACAGGATAAAGGTAATAGGCTGGTGTAGAACATATTATACTTCAGCTGAAGTAAAAAATAAAGAAAACAAAGCAGGGGTAGCAATCCTAATCTCAGACAAAGCAAAAGCAAGAACAAATCTATTAAAAATAGATAAAGAAGGAAACTATATCCTGATAAAAGGCAGTATAGACAATGAAGGAATATCATTACTAAATATATATGCAACAAGTGGAATTGCATCAAAATTCTTAGGGGAGTATTTAAAGGAGTTACAGAAAGAAACAGATAGCAAAACTATACTAGTGGGAGACCTTAACCTTCCCTTCTCTGAATTTGATAAATCTAACCTATAAATAAACAAGAAATAAGTTTAGAAGGTGAATAGAATTTTAGAAAAGTTAGATATGGTAGACGTCTGGAGAAAATTAAATGGGGATAAAAAAGGATTATACCTATTTTTTTTTCTCAGTGGTAAATGGCATATACATAAAAACCAGCCATGTAATAGGTCACAAAATCCTTACAATACAGTACAGAAAGGAAGAAATATTAAATGCATCATTTTCAATTCATGATGCAATAAAAATTATATGTAATAAAGGGCCATAAGAAGATAGACTAAAAATTAATAGGAAACTAAATAGCCTAATCCTAAAGAACGAGTGGGTCAAACAACAAATCACAGAAACAATCAGTAATTTCTTTTAAGAGAATGACAATAATGAGACAACATAACAGAACTTATGGGATGCAGCAAAATGGGTTCTTAGGGGAACTTTCATATCTCTGAATGCTTACATGAATAAAATGGAGAAAGAGAAGATGAATGAATTGGACATGAAACTGAAAAAGCAAGAAAAAGAAAAAAATCCACAGTTAAATTAGAATTCTGAAAACCAAAGAAGAGATTAATAAAATTGAAATTAAGAAAATTATAGAACTAATAAATAAAACTAAGAACTAGTTTTATTTAAAAAACAAAATAAAAGTGATAAACCTTTGGTTAATATGATTTTAAAAAAAGAATAAGAAAAAGAAATTGGTGGTGAATTTGACACCAATGAGGAGGAAATTAAAAAAATAATTAGAATTTATTTTGCTCAATTGTATACCCATAAATTTGACAATCTTTGTGAAATGGATGACTACTTTAAAAAATATAAATTAACACAGATTAACAGAAGAGGAAGTAAAACACTTAAATAACTCCATCTCAGAAAAAGAAATTGAACAAGTCATCCATGAATTACCTAAGAAAAAAATCTCCAATGCCAGATGGAATTAGAAGTGAATTCTATTACTCATTTAAAGAACAGTTAACTCCAATACTATATAGACTACTTGGGAAAATCAGTGAAAAAGTCTTACCAAAATTTATTTATGATACAAATATGGAACAGATACCTAAACTGGGAAGAGCAAAAACAGAGTAAGAAAATTATACACCAAGAATGGAACCATCAACTTTTCTAAGCTCCTTCTAGAATCCCATCACTAAATTTAAAAAGTGAATCTGAACAAATTTTTGATTGTCAGAATCCACAGGGAGAAGGAGCTTGGCAGAATCCAGCCCAAGGAAGTGCCCACATGGATTGGGGTAGGGGGAGCACAGAGCTTGTGGGGGCTGCACCAGACCTGACTAGTGAGCAGACTACAGCAGAGAGAGAAGGAGACCCAGCCAGCAGACTCACCTATCCCAAGGGTTATTCACAGCCATCTCACCACAGGACGGGAAGATCAGTTGAAGCTGGGTAAGAGAAAACAGCAGAGACAGCAGCTTCTCCTGGGGCTCTCAGCCCACAGTCTAGAAGATTAAAAATCACCTGCCTGATTTTCCAGGGGCCAGGATGGCAAAGTAAATTCTAGCTGCTCCAGATCCCCCTCCCTAACCTAGAAAACACAGAGATAAATGTCCCACCCAGAATAAATTCCTGAAATAGGGGAAATAGCCTCAGGCTTAGGAGCCAAGGAGAAAGGGTGTAGCTGAGGCAGGAAGGAGTCTGAAGACAAGGGCTGGAGGGGACCCAACAAGTCCCACCTCACCTGACCAGCAAGAAGCTCTAACAACAAAAGCCCAGGTGGACCACAGCACTACCTGTGGAATCTGAAGACACCAGTGCTGCCGGCCACCATCTGCTCAGCCTGCCTGAGCTGTAGCCCTGTGGCATAGAGGCAGCAATGTGAAATGGCCAGATCATCCCTCCCTCACTGGTTACTCTGTGAGCTTCTGGGTAACTCAGGGGAAGCACTGAGAATCCTGGCCTTGGCCTCAGTCTAGATACCAAGGGGCTATAGCACATAAACTCAACAACCAGGCCATTAGTTCCCAGACTGAGAAATTAGGAAATAAGGAATTACAATGGGAAGGAAGGAAGATGAGAAGGAGAAGGGGAAGGCAAGAAAATCTATCAGAGGTTATTATAATGAGCAAGAACAACTAAATACAGAGGACAACATGGACTCTATACTCACACCTGTGACCACAGAAGGAAATATGAATTGTTCACAAGCCCAAAAAGCATTATTGGAGGAGCTCAAGAAAGATATTAAAACCCAAATTAGAGAGGTAGAAGATAAATTTAAATCTACAGTGATCAATTGGAAAATAATAGTCTCTCTGAAGAAAACAAATCCTTAAAAAGTAAAATTTGTCACCTAACTGGAGAAAATACCTCCCTAAAAAAAGGACCTTCAAAAACTAACCAAAGAAAATAATTCACTAAAAATTAGAATCAGTCAAATCAGAGCTCAGTTCTCTATGATGCACCAAGAGTCAATCAAGCAAAACATGAAGATGAAAAATTAAAAGAAAGTATAATATATCTCACTGGAAAAAAAATTGACCAGGAGAACAGATCCAGGAGAAATAACCTAAGAATTATTGGTCTACTGGAAAGCCATGATAATAAAAGAAGCCTGGACAACATCCTCCAAGAGATTGTCAAAGAAAACTGTCCTGAAGTCCTAGAATCAGAGGGTAAAATAGTTTTCAAAAGAGTTCAACAGAGTTCTCCCGAAAAAGATCCCAAATTGAAAACTCCAAGAAATATAGTAGCCAAATTCCAAAATTGTAGCATTAAGTAGAAAATACTGCAAGGACCCAAAAAGAAACAATTCAAATACTGTGGAGCTACATTCAGGATTACACAGAACCTAGCAGATTCTACATGAAAAGATCAGGGGGATTGGAATTTGATATTTTGTAAGGCAAAAGAGTTAGGACTGCAAACGAGGCAAAACTGAGCACAATCTTTCAGGGAAGGAGAAGGTCATTTAATGAAATAAGGGACTTCCAGATTTCCTGATGAAAAAGCCAGAGCTCAATGGAAAGTTTGATCTTGAACTACAACACTCAAGAGACATAAAAAGGTAAACAAGGAAAACACACTCACACACACATGTGGACACGCACACTCATACACACATGGACATAGCTTGGGATGCAATAAGAACAAACCGTTTACATCCCTATATGTGAAGCTGATACCTGTCAGTATTGAAGTTTGAAAGATTATCATGATCTTTAAAAGGGATATAAATAGATAGAGAGTGTGGCTATAAATGAACTAATGTGATGATAAAAAAAAACTTATTAAGGGATTCAAAGGGACTGTAATGGGATAAAAAGGAAAGAATGAGACAGAAAAAGGTAAATTACACCATTTGAAGAGGCATAAAGTCATATTATAATAGAGGGGAAGGAGAGAGGGAGGTGAACATCATTTGAATAATATTCTTATTGGTTCTGGTTCAAAGAGGGATCAACATAGTCAATTAAGTTTAAGATTCTAATGTGAAAAGATACAAAAAGTCATAATAGAGGGAGGGAGAGGAGCACTCTAGTTTTACTCTCATTGGTTTGGGGTCAAAGCGGGAATAACATGCTATGATAATTATAAAAATCCATTGTGGAAGAGGGCTAAGGAAAGGATAAGAAGGGAGGTTAGAAGGGAGGGAAGCAGTAGTAAAGAAAAAGGGTAGGTAAAGAACAGGGGTCACAGGGAGGGAATACTGAGGGAGATGGTGGTCAAAAGTAAAATGCTTAAGAAGGGGAAGGGAAAAGGAAGAAACAAAAAGATAAACAGGGGAGGGAATAGGTTGGAGGGAAAGAGACAGATACTAATCATTCCTGTGAATGTGAATGGGAGGAACCCTCCAATAAAAGGAGGGTTATAGCAGAATGGAGGCATATAGCAGAATGGATTAAACACCATAATCCTACAATATGCTGTCTACAAGAGACACATTTGAAACAAGGGGATATGCAAAGGGTAAAGGTAAAAGGTTGGAGCAGAAAATATTATGCTTCAGCTAAAGTAAAAAAGAGCTGGGGTAGCACTCCTTATCTCAGATAAAGCAAAATCAAAAATAGATCTAATTAAAAGACTAACTATATCCTGCTAAAAGACACCATCATATTGATTTTATCAATAATAAAACAAGCAGAAACCACATGATTATCTCAATAGATGCAGAAAAGACTTTTGACAAAATGCAACATCCAGTCCTATTAAAAACACTAGAAAGTATAGGAATAAATGGTGACTTTCTTAAAATAATAGGTAGCATCAATTTAAAGTCATCAGTAAGTATTATATGTAATGAGAATAAGCTAGAAGCATTTCCAATAAGATCAGGGGTGAAACAAGGCTGACCACTATCCCCCCTCTTATTCAATCTGGTACTAGAAATGTTAGCAATAGCAATTAGAGAAGAAAAAGAAATCAAAGGAATCAAATTAGGCAAAGAAGAGACCAAGTAATCACTCTTTGCAGATGATATGATGATATACTTAGAGAATCCTAGAGAATCAAATTAAAAAAAAAACTACTTGAGACAATAAATAAATTTGGCAAAGTTGAGGATATAAAATAAACTCACATAAATCCTCAGAATTCCTGTATATTTATAATGAAATCCAACAACAAGAGACATAAAAAATCTCAATTAAAGTTACTTTAGATATTATAAAATAATTGGGTATCTTCCTGCCAAAAGAAACCCAGGACCCATATGAACACAACTACAAAACACTTTTCACACAAATAAAGTCATATCTAACTAAATGGAAAAACATCAATTGCTCATGACTGGGTTGAGCTAATATAATAAAAATGACAATTTTACCTAAATTAAATAACATATTTAGTGCTATACCAATTAATTTACTAAAAAAAAACTACTTTATAGAGCTAGAAAAAATAGTAACAAAATTCATTTTGAAGAACAAAATATGCAGAATACCAAAGGAATTAATGAAAATAAATCCTAGGGAAGGTGGCCTAGTTATACCAGATTTTAATCTGTATTGTAAAGCAGCAGTCATCAAAACTACTTGGTACTGGCTGAAGAATAGAGCAGTGGATCACTGAAATAGACTGGGAACACGAAACTAAGCAGTCAATGATTATAGTAATCTACTGTTTGATAAACTCAAAGACCCCAGTTTTTATGATAAGAACTGACTATTTGGCAAAAACTGCAGAGAAAACTGGAATATAGTATTGCAGAAACTAGGTATAGAGCATTATCTAACACCACATACCAAAATCAAGTTTAAATGGCTGCATGATTTAGGGATAAAGGCTGTTACTGTAAGCGATCTGGGAAAGCAAGAAATAGCTTACCTGTCACATTTATGGAGAGGGGAAGACTCTATGACCAAACCAGAATAAGAAAGCATTATAAAATGCACAATGGATAATTTTGATTACATGAAATTGAAAAGCTTCTGTACAAAAAAAAAAAGCCAATGTAAAGAAGATTAAGAGGGAAGTGGAAAGTTGGGAAAGAATTTTACAACCAATGTCTGTGATAAAGGCCTCATTTCTAAAATATGAAGAAAATTGCATCAAATCTATATGAATACAAGTCATTCCCCAATTGATACATGGCCAAAGGATATGAATAGGCAGTTTTCAGTGGAAGAAATTAAAGGTATATATAAGCATAAGAAAAATGCTCTAAATCACTATTGGATTAGAGAAATGCAAATTAAAACAACTCTGCAGTACCACATCTCACCAGTAAGATTGGCTAAGATGACAAAACAGGAAAATGACAAATGCTGGAGAGGATGTGGACAAATTGGAATACTAATGCATTGTTGGTGGTGTTGTGAACTCATTCAACTATTCTGGAGAACAATCTGGAACTATGCCCAAAATAATTTCATGCCCTTTGCCCCAGATATACCACTTCTAGGGTTGTATCCCAAAAAGATCATAGAAGTGGGAGGAAGACCCATATGTACAAAAATATATTTAGCAGCTCTTTTTGTGGTGGCAAAGAATTGGAAATTAAGGAGATGCCCATAAGTTGAGGAATGGTGAAACATGTTGTGGTATATGAATGTAATGGAATATTATTGTGCTATAAGAAATGAGGAGCACATGGACATCATATTTACCTGGAGACACTTATATGAACTAATACTGAGTGAGAAGAGCAGAACCACGAGAAGTTTGTACACAATTACAGACACAACATATGTGTGATGACCAACTCTGATAGACTGGACTCTTATTAGCAATGCAGGGTAATAAGTCAACTCCAAAAGACTCATGATGGAGAGAGATGTCTACATTCAGAGAAAGAACTAGAAAGAACAGAGTTTGAATGCAGATTGAAGCAAGCTACCTACTCTCTGGCTTTTTCTTTTTGGTTTTGTTTCCTCTTCCCCATTGTTCATTCCATCTGACACAATCCTTCTTTATAACCTGACTAATGTCTAATGTGAAACAATTTGCAGATCCTATATTTGATTGTATACCCCCCTGGGGTTTGGGGATAGGGGACAGGCAGAAAATTTGAAACTCAGGGAATTGTGGAATCTAATCCTATAAACTAAAATAAACAGACAAATTAATAAAGACCAAAAAAATCAAAAAAAGAAAAGAAAAAATTTTAGACCAATTTTCCTAAAAAATGTAGATGCAAATATTTCAAATAAAATATTATAAAGGATTACAGCAACTTATTACAAGATTGTGATCAGTTTAGTTTTATACCAAGAATGCAGGGATGGTTCAATATTAGGAAAAATGTAATTATCATTGATGATATCAACAACAAAACTAACAGAAACCATAAGATTTTCTCAATACATGAGAAAAATCTTTTGACAAAACACAATACCCATTCCTATTAAAAACACTAGAAAGCATAGGAATGAATGAAGCATTCCTGAAATGATAAGTAGCATTTACCTAAAACCTTCAGCAAACATTATATGTAGTGGAGATAAGAGAGATGCATTTCCAATAAGGTTGGGTGTGAAACAAGGATGTACATTATCACAACTGTTATTCAATATTATGGTACTGTAAATGTTAGGTTTAGCAATAAGAGAAGAAAAAAGAAATTGAAGGAATTATAATAGGCAAAGAAGAAACTAGATTAACACTGTTTGCAGATATAATGATATACTCAGAGAATCCTAGAGAATCATGTACAAAATTACTTCAAATAAAAAACTTAAAGGATATAAAATAAACCCACATAAATAATCGGCATTTCTATATATTGCTAACAAAGCCCAACAGTAAGAGATAGAAAGAGAAATTCCATATAAATTTACTGTAGATATTATGAAATATTTGGGAATCTACCCACCAAAACAAAACCATGAATTATATGAACACAATTACAAAACATTTTACACACAAATAAAGTCAGATTTAATAATCAAAAAAACATCAGTTGCTCATGGGTATACATGAACTTCAATATGAGAAGGGAACTGGATGAATAACTGGACAAGGAGCTAGATAAGGAATTGGTTGCTGCTCTTGCCTTTGAACTCAGGTGACAGTTGGAGCTGGGACCATGGAAGAGGAATCATGGAAGCTATATGACAGCTATATATATATATATATACACATATATATGTATAAATGCATTTGCGTTTATATGTATATATATATATATACATGTGTATATTATTAAGGACTTGATGATGTATACAAACATACATATACATGAATATGTACACATACATCTAATGAATATTGTTATATCATTAAAATGTCACATTAAAAACTGGAGAGTCTTTACTCAGTGATGTAAAGCCATAGCTAAAGAATAATGCATACTATGAATAAAGTAATATGAATGAAATCAACACCAAAATGCAGTAGATATATGTAGCAGCAAGCACCCCAAGCGTCCTCAGGGTGGCTGCCCATACAGGTTCTCAGATCTGCTTTGTCAAAGGAAAGCAACTCAAAATGGGTTAACAAGCTTACTTTAATCAGTCAGACATATATCGTTTACCTTGTTCAGGGGAAAAGGTCAGCACCCCGAACTTCAAAGTATACAGGCAGAATTATCAAGACAGAAACAGATCAAGTAGACAGATTTCCAAACTGTCCAACCATTACATCCATACCCAGTCAACATCTGGGTTTCCACATCTGGGTTTTTCAAAGGGGGGGGGAGGGGCCCTGGACAACGGCTTCCCAGAATACAGATCAAATCACAGAACACTTCTCAAAATGAGCCCCAAATCAAAGCTACACATCAGGGCTTATATAGCCTTCTCCTGGCTCAGAGAATGTAACAACCTTTTGGACCCACTGGCCAATCAAAAAGTATCTACTGAAAAACAAGCCTCCCACCCCAGGCTTCAGGTGCACTTTAGCCTAGGGGCAGGGTAGATCTTCCAAATTTGCATTCCCATTACATTCAGCCCCAAGATCTTTCATGCCCATAGCATAGACAATTTGCCTTTGAATTAGCACTAAACATCTCTTAGGTCACATTTTCAAGGTAGAGAACTAAAGTTACCAAAGTGGCCACTGGGCCTTAAACAAACACAAAGTACATTGCATTATTACCTCAATTCAAAACAAGAGTTCAAATAAAGTTCTCTGGGGGAGCAGGGAGGGGTATCCTTCCCCTCACACAGCTCCCACCTCTGCCTCCAAGCACAGAGAGGGAGCTGGGCAACAAAACCAACAAGGTGGGGTCCCTGGGGATCCAAGGCACTTCATCCCACCCACCATAGTCACAAGTCCATAATCCCCCTGGGTCCCAAACTGTGGGATGCAGCCAGGAAACACACTCAGTGCCCCTGCTTTGCTGCTCAGTTCTTATCTTTTCCTGTGGCTGAATTCCGAACTCCTGGGCTCCTTCTCCTCCCGCAGGCGGCAGCCGCTCCTGGCTTCTGCCCAGGTCCCAATGCAGGCAGCTCACCATTCCTGCTCTCAGCTCAGCAAAGTCCGCATGCAGGCCATTCTTCTCTCCTGGTCCATGGCTCCACAAAGTCACAGCTACCACAACTGGGAAACAAACGATTATCCCAGTCCCCATACTTTCCTTTTACTCTGCAGATCCTGTTTGTGACGCCATTTTGTACCAGCAAACACCCCAAGCGTCCACAGGGTGGCTGCCCATACAGGTTCTTAGATCTGCTTTGTCAAAGGAAAGCAACTCAAAATGGTTTAACAAGCTTACTTTAATCAGTCAGACATATATCGTTTACCTTGTTCAGGGGAAAAGGTCGGCACCCCGAACTTCAAAGTATACAGGCAGAATCATCAAGACAGAAACAGATCAAGTAGACAGATTTCCAAACTGTCCAACCATTACATCCATACCCAGTCAACATCTGGGTTTCCACATCTGGGTTTTTCAAAGCGTGTGGGGGGGGGGCTGGGCAATGGCTTCCCAGAATACAGATCAAATCACAAAACACTTCTCAAAGTGAGCCCCCAAAACAAAGCCTCACATCAGGGCTTATATAGCCTTCTCCTGGCTCAGAGAATGTAACAACCTTTTGGACCCACTGGCCAATCAAAAAGTATCTACTGAAAAACAAGCCTCCCACCCCAGGCTTCAGGTGCACTTTAGCCTAGGGGCAGGGAAGATCTTCCAAATTTGCATTCCCATTACAATATATATTTAACTTTAAAGACCATTCTTGTTCGTAGACAACAGATGTGCAAACACATCTCCATCCTTTAAGTAGATAAATAGTTTGAAACTTTGAATATTTTGTTCTTTGCTATCATTTTGTCCTTGGATTTGCTTAATATTTTTATTGTGGTTCAGTGAGGAAGGAAATTAAGTAATAATTGTAGTATTAAAAAGACACCATTAAAAGGAAGAACATTGAGGAAGGAACAAGAAAGAAGAAGGGAGAGTCAGGGGAACTAAGGGACTTACTGAGGAATTAAACAAGAAAGGATGAAAGGCATGAGCCACACAATGGCATATATTTAGCAGGTTTATTAAGTGACAGATATGGATTTGTTATGTCTTGTATATATTCATTATGCAAGTATAAATATACTGCATATATAATATATACTATAGTATATATGC
>NW_027186473.1:21870967-21894481 GCF_028583685.1 Petaurus breviceps papuanus
ATATATATATATATATATATATATATATATATATATATATATCACTTAAATATCAGCGATTCTGGACCACACTGATATTCTTTTTCTTTAAGTAGTTATTAGAAAGCTACAAAATAAGACAAAAAAGAAAAAAAAAACATTCATTTTATTGGAAACAAGTAGATCTGCACACCCTTCCTAGAGAATTTTGACATTTCTTTGACTTTGAATGAACCACAAGGTATCTCTCCATTTTAGGTTCCTCACTTGTAGAGTGGGAATGATAAAGCTGTCATTTGCAATAAAACCCCAAAACAACAACAACAAAAAAAAATTGCTTGAGTTTATGAAAATGTGTGACTAATTTTTTTATAGAAAATTAAGTAAAGAAATGCATCTGAGAATAAAACTAATCCCAAACCCAGAGGTATACTCGCATTTCCTTGTAAGTTTCCTTGCGTCTCTTTCTTCAATGGTTTAAGTGATTCAAAATTTGAGAATTTAATATATGAGACTACCTTGGTTGCAACTCAGAGGAAAAATAGAGACAATGAAAGCTCTGGGCTCTAATCCATAATGGATAATTTAATTTTGTGTCAAATAGCTTGATAAGAATTGCTAAAATTTGTATTTCTTTCACGTAATACTTTTTAAAATGTGGCATTTAGAAATGAACATGATATCACTAAAGACAGTATTAAATGGGTATAGTAGAGCAGATAATCACCCCCATTGTAATTCTAATCCTGCAACCTAAGATAGTGTAAGCTTTTTTTTTCTTCTGTTCCATGTCATATTCTTGCCTCATATTCAGTTTATAATGTCTACTAAGCATGCTAGGTTTTTTCAAGGTTTCTAAGTAACCATTAACTCCCCCCTCAACCTATACTTGTATGATTGATAATTTGAACCCATTTGTAGGATTTTACATTTCTTCTTATTAAATTTTACCAACTTACATTCTGATCATAATTCTAGCCTCTCAACAACATTTTGGATCCTGATCATGTAAAACCACCACCTAAATCTTACTCTCAATTTACTGTTATCTGTAAATATTATGAACATGCCATCTATGTCTTCATAAAGTACTTGCTAGAAATTTGAAACAGCCCAGGATAAAGGAAACATCCATGTAGTTACCTCTATAAATTTTTTTTCTAATTTTTTTTTTTTTTAGTAAAGGAAGGGAAGTGGACCTTCCAGATAACTTTCCACTTTCCATTAGCATCTCTACTTAATTTGAACTCAAAGAATATCTTTCCCCCTACTCATGTACTGGGCACTATCTAGAGGCTGCCATTCCCACTTTTCCAACTTTATTTTGCATATAATCTTGTCTTGCCCCATTAAACTTTAAGTTCCTGGAAGGCTGGAACTATTTTTTTTTCTTATTCATCTACACAATACTTAATACAGTGCCTAGCACATAGTAGGAGCTTATTAAATATTTATTGAATTGAATGCCTAGCACATTCACCTAGAGATTCTTCATAGCACTCAGCACTTTAATAACTATTCTATTATTTCTAAATATTCTGAAAACAATTTATTAAATTAACATCCATCTAGGAGGCAAGTGGCTAGCTCCCTTGACCCCATGGTTCCCAGCACAGCACCAAGCAAGCTACCAGGCTCTTCCATGGCCCTAGCATTCCACCAGCAACCTGCCATACCATGTGAGCCCCCATGCAATGCAAAGTAAGCTGCCAGCTCCTCTATGGTCCCAGTGTAGTGCCAGGCAAGCCGCCAGAACCATGCATTGAGCCTGATCAGGCATCAAGTCCCCATGGCCCCAGCCTAGCACCATGCCCACTGAGAGCCTTGGGGTAATATCAGGCTTTCTGTAGGCCCTGGTGTAGCAGGAAAATGGCTGCCCACACCCAGACCCCACAAAAATGCCACAGCACAGTACCAGGTGAGTGGCCAGTCCCCCCAAGGCACCTGCACAACAATAGGCAAGCAACCAAACGTGTCTCCCTCCAGATGAGAAGCTTAGGACAGTGACCATTCTACCCAGAAGTAGAACTCAATTTTAAAAGTATTGAATTAAAAGGATTCCAGAGAGATAGAGGATAGGTCAGAAAATTCAAAGCTCTCCAGATTCCTTCCACAACTGAGATAAATGGTGTCTCAGGAACAAACAAGAAAAGGTAAAAATAAATAAGTGCATGGACTGAACAGTGGTCCTCCTGGGACAATAATAGAAGAATCCCAGGAAAAGGTTTGGTCCTTCTAAAGAATAAACACCTTCAGGATAGGTCCCTTTCAACATCAATTAGCAAGTCCTCGTGTTAGCTGGGTTGGGAGACTGCTGGAGGAACTTTTAATCCTGGATCAAAAAGGGGAGTTGGGCATCTCAGTCTGGGAATATCAAGTCCAATAATGTGGAGAAAACCTCCGTTGACAAGGAATACCAGACACAGCTCTGCTGTGGAGACATGACCAGGAGTGAAAAGGAACCAGTAAATGTCCAGTAAGTGGAGAAGTCGTGGGGAGGGGATGAGCCTGGCTGTGGATGCTTATAGGAGGATTGAGATCTTGATTTTGGTTCCAGGTCTGTAATGGCAATCACAGAAGTAGTTCAGCCCTTGTTTCAGCTATTGAATTAACTCCTTGTTTCAGTTCAAGTTTATTTTGAGCCTTGTATCAAGTCTGTTAAGAAACAGAACGTGTGAACCTCACACCTTGTGAGCATGAGAACTCATGAACTCCTGCAACAGGAAAGGGAGGAGTTAATAACCATATATAAGGAGAATTTCCAGGCTAGACACAGCAGAACTAAGAAGAGGACTCTTGTGATGGCAGAGTCAAGAAGGAGAAACTTGTGGCATCCCAGCACTCTGTTTTTCTGCTCTGCATGTATTGATGTTTGTTTGTAATAATTTGTACAGAAGCCCTGAGATCTTACTGGAAGTCCTGAAAGAGGATTTCCTGGTTGTATGCTTACAGAAGTCCTGGAGGAGGGTTTTGGAGGTCCTGAGACTTTACTGATGACTTCTGCTGACCTCTTGGACCTTGTTTGTGGGTCTGTGTTGACTTCTATGTTGATGATTTGTGTGGACTTCTCAGACCTTGTTGGTGGGTCTGAGTTGATTTCACAAGCAGATAGTGAATTGATGATGGTGTCAGCAATGAGAATGAATATTATTGTAGCTATGTCAAGCTTTGTCTTCCCAGAAGCAGGAACTGTGAAGGACTTGAGGTGGACTGGACACTGTGAACTTCAATATGGATGGGAACTAGATGAGTAATTGGACAAGGAGCTGGACAGGGGACCGGGAGCTGCCTGCCTTTGAACCCAGGTGACACTTGGAGTTGGGACCATGGAAGAGGAACCATGGAAACTGACAGCCAGCCTTGAGTCAAGCTCAAAGAAGAATTGAGTACTGTGTACTGACTGAGAAGATTATTATTTACTGTGACCTAGGGGTGGAGTACTCTGACTTTTATATTTTGTGATTGAATGAAAGATTTTGTGATTAAGTAAATGAATGTACTTTTTTCAAAACTAAGTGACCACTTTGGTGAAAACTATGTGGCCATTTTAGTGACAATTTGTTGAGTTGTGACAAGGTGAATGCTGTATTTTGATTTTCTTTGATAAGTTTTAAATGTTGTATTTTGATTTTCTGTGAATATTTTGCTCTGATTTTTTATTGAATAGAGACTTCACTATACTGTGTAATCAGAACCTTGAAAAGCTGTTCACAGCTGCAGTCCTCTGGAAAGCTGCTTGTACTTGTCTTTACAAGGTCAGAACTGAGAACTGAAGGATCATCTGAGTCCAGAGGCACTCCCCATAAACCAAAACTAGAGTTGATTATATTAATAAGCTACAACCAAAAAATGATGATGATGATGATGATGATGAAGAACAAAGAAGAAATAATTGAAACATAGAGAGTTACTATGGGAAAAAAGAAAAAATGCGATTCTTCTTCAGAGAAGATTTTTAGACAAAGAAAGATTCTTCTTTTTAAGAGTAATGCCCAATAGTCACTTGGCCAAAAATAATCCATAGAAATTTTTTTTCCTATTGATTAATTTATTTTTAGTTTTTGACATTCACTTTCACAAGACACTGAGTTCCAAAATTTTTCCCCAACTCTCCCCTCCACCCACCCGGGGGGCATTCTAATTACCACTTGCTCCACTCTGCCCTCCCTTCCATCACTACCACCTTCTAATATTCCCTTCCCTTCAATTTTCCTGTAGGGCAAGGTAAATTTCTGTACCCCATCACCTGCACATCTAATTTCCCATTTGCATGTAAAAACAACTATTAACATTCATTTTTAAAACTTTGAATTCCACATTTTATCCCTTCCTCCCTCCCAAACACCCTCATTGAAAAGGCAAGCAATTCTATATAGGAGATATATACATACATACATACATACATACATATATATATATATATAGTCATGCAAAACACTTCCATAACAGTCATATTGTGAAAGACTAGCTATATTTCCCTTCATCTTATCCTGCCCCCATTTAGTCTCTTCTCTCTTTTGACCCTCTCCCTCATCAAAAATGTTTGCTTCTGATTATTGGATCCTCCCATTAGCCCTCCCTTCCAGCATTTCTCTCACCCTCTCTTATCCCATTCCCTTCTACTTTTCTGTAGGCTAAGACAGTGTTTCATACCCAGTTGAGAGTTTATGTTATTTCCTCCTTAAGCCAAATGCATTGACAGTAAAGTTCACTCATTCCCTCTAATCTCCTCTTCCCCTCATTGTAAAAGCTTTTTGTGCCTCTTTTATATGAGGTAACTTACCCCATTCTACCTCTCCCTTCCATCTTCTCCAAGTACATACCTCTGTCACCCCTTAATTTATTTTTGAGATATCATCCTTTCATATTCAACTCGCCTTGTGCCCTGTGTGTATATGGATAGTTAGAGAGACAGAGATAGATAGACAGAAAGATATTTTCAGATATATAGATATAAAGATATATAGATACATACATACATACATGCATATATACATATATACATACAGATAGACATAGATATTCGCTCCAACTACCCTAATACTGATAAAGGTCTCATATGTTACAAATATCATCTTTCCATGTAGGAATGAAACCATTCAAATTTAATAAGTCCCTCATGATTTCTCTTTCTTTTTTTACTTTTTCATGCTTCTCTTGGATCATGTATTTGAAATTCAAATTTTCTATTCACCTCTGTTCTTTTCACCAAGCATGTATAATGCCAATGCAATATTCACAGCACCCACGGTGGCTATGCATATGTTGGTATAGTTCTGAATCACAAAATATAACATTCTCCACATGAAAGATAGAAACAAAACATTTATTCAAAAGCCATAAATTCGAATCCCAACAACAGAATGCAAGTCCATCACAGTAACCAAGGATTTGATACCCATAACCAATGCAGTAAGCACCAACATTCCCAAGCCTTCTCTCCGGCCTTCAAAACAAAACAGGGTCCCTTAAGCAAAAATGCCCTTCTCTCACTCATGCTAGCTGCTTTGCCTCCATGTTGCTTGCTCCCAGTTCTGCTAGTCCTCTCCCCTGCTTCTTCCTGATCCACCCTTCCTGTTCCATCCTTAAAGGAAGCATCTGCCCACCATGAGTCCCATGTGATTACAATAGGCCTATTAAGGCATGGAACATTTTCAAATTTTCTTAGGCCTGTGAAGGGGCAGGGAAGATCTTCAAGTTCCCATTACCATTACATTTGGCTCAAAGACCTTTCATGTATCTTACATAGGTAAATGGAAATTTAGGAGGAACTAGTGTCAACAGAACTTTACAGCAATATAACAGTGATAACACACAATAAACAAAGAAAACTATATCTTCGGGTGGGGCTTGTGCATAAAACCCTATCATTCCCCCTTTAATAAATGGGACACAAAAGCTTTGGGTAAGGGGCAAAGGTCTCTCCTTCTATGGTTACTTCCTTCTGAAATTGGATGAACAGCTATCCCTGTGTTAAAATGTCCCATCTGAGAGGTAATTTCTTTAGCTGGTATCCAAAGTGTGGTCAATGCTGCAATGAGAATGGGAATCTGAAGATCTTCCCTGCCCCTTAATAGACCTAGGGGGGAGTTTGAAGACCTTCCCTGCTTTAGAAGTAAACTCTTCCCCCTAATAGGCTGAATGTAATGACATGGAATCTGAGATGGAGGGAATTTGCTGAAGGGTGCAGCAGAGCCCACAGGAAGCTTCCCTGATGTGAAGATAAACTCTGCCCCTTGATAGGCTGAATGTAGTCACATGGATCCTGTGGTGGGAGGAGTTTGCTGAAGGAAATAATTGCCCACAGGAAGCTGGTGGTCAGAGTTAGCCAGACGATGGGGTAGTGAGGAGCTCCAACAAGGAGATAGAGAAGTTTGTGAGTAAATATTGATCTTGTATTGGTTTGTGGGAAGTCTGAAGAATGCTGTAGCTCTCAGTGTTATTATGTTTTCTGAATATCTTGGGTACTATGATGGAATTGACTTACTGGTTTTGGGATTTGGTTTTCTGGTGTCTAAATAAATGCTTCAGTTCTGTCTATCTAGAGAGTTTGGTATATTTTGCGATCGAACGTCATGCAATACTTATAGTCATGGTCTTTATAATGATCATGGTCTCTGTAAATATTGCACTGTTGCTACAAAAGCCAGGTCCAGGGGTGACACTTTACAGTTATGGACAGGGATAGTATCTGACTTAAGTAATCTACAAGTGGAGGTTACCAAGTCTGCAGGAAACAAATCTAGTAAAGAATGTGAACAGACAAAATGTCAAGAAAAAACAAGGACACAAAAACCAGAAAAAGGATAGATACAGGGTCAGGAGTGCTTCTGGAGTCCGTGAACCCACTATCATAGCCTCATTCACAGAAGAATATATATTTTAAGGGTATAATTTGGTAATTATCTTCTCCTGAATAAACAAGAGTTAAAGTATCATCCTTGCCATGTGCTATAATTTCCACAGCCTATGGAACATCATCCGACTTCCATGTTACCCATACTTTATCTCCCTATTTTCTTCTATCAGTAGAACCAAACCTTTCAGTTCCTCTGATAGTTATTTTGGAAAGAGTGTCAGTTTTTACAAGTGGTATGGTTTCACAAGGAATAATAATCACTTGAATTATTCTAAAATTTTTATAAAATTGTATAGGTTCTTCACCTAAATTCTGGAATATCACAATAATTTCTCCTTGATGATTAGAATCTATTATTCCAGTCAATACATGCATTTCTCAAGTTGCTAATGCTGATTTAGTTAGTATCTTTTCAAAATGATTTTTAGGGATTCTCATACATATTCCAGTGGAGATTTTTCTTTTTTTTTCTATCCAAGTCTATCTATAAAGTCCTCTAAGCAATGCAAATCATATCCTGCCAAACCAGGTGTTCCTGGATATGTTGCTGGGACATCTGGCCTCATAGCCTAATACTTAATATTTGGGATCTTATATGTTTGTTGTTTTCTGATTTGTCTATTTGGGGTAATCGTTCTTACTAGAGGTGAACTTCCTCCCAATGGTCTATTATTCTAATTATGTAAAGTCATAAACAAAGTATCCTTGGAATGTTAATAAGAACTAACTTCCTTAACTGTTCTTTCAATAATTCTTCACTCTTTCAATTAACCCATATACCTGTGGATAATATGGAATATGATATATTCATTCTATATTGTTTAATATACAATATATCTTCATTTCATTACCTTTGTAATGTGACCCACTGTCACTCTGAATGTGCATTGGGGTTCCATAATATAAATGAGATCTAGAGTTTTACCCATGTTTTTCTGGGCCTCATACTTATAAGGAGTGAAAGTACTTCTGAATAGGTGTCAATACAAGTACATATAAATTTGCATCCTTTATCTTGGGGAAGGGGACCAATATAATCTATTTGCCAAATTTGGGCTGGGACTTTTCCCCTTGCTATTTCTCCAGTTACTACCCATGGAACAATACGTTCCCTTTTCCATTGACATATATGACATTCTTTAGCTACCTTTTTAAAAAATGAATATGAGATACTAATATCTCAATCTTGTGCCCACTGGTGTGTGCTGGTTATCTGATGGACCCATTTTGCTAGTACCAGATCAATATTTGTCTCTGGGGTAGGGACAAAATGTTGAATAGTAATCTTGGCTAGTAAACCAGCATTTGCATTGTATTCACTTTCGGCATGGTGAGGGCCACATGAGCACCTACATGAAAAATTTGACAAATTTCTGAACAAAGACATGTCCCATATATGTTCCCATAATTCTTTGCCCCAGACTTGTTTCACATTAATTTCACAATTTTGATTTTTCCACATGGGCATCCATGTAGCTAATCTATTAGCTACCTCCCATGAATTAGTGAATATATAACACTGTCCTCCTTGTTCTGTTTTAAAGGCTTGATGTACTGCCATAAGTTCAGCATATTCACTAATTCTACCTGTCCCAGTACTTTCCAAAGTCCAACTACATGGGTTATAGGCTACCACTTTCCAATGTCTTTTGTGGTCCAAATATTTTGCTGTCCCATCAGCAAACCATACATGTTTCTTCTCTTCTTCAGTTAATCCATCATATCCATCATTCCTTTTAACCAAAGACTGTATCATCTGTTGCTTTGGTTCAGGGGTTGTATCATTTCCTTCAGTGTCTATGTGTGCTAAAGTTTCATGTAGAACAGAAACTCTATTTTGCCTCTTGTACCTCTATTTTGAATATACCATTCCCATTTGATTATGCTAGCCTCCTGTGCATGCCCAATTCTATGATAAAGCTGGGGTACTCATTACCAAGGTCATAATAAGGATTCCAGGTCTTAGTATTACTTTATGGCCCAGAGTCAGTTGTTCAGACTCTACCAAAGCTCAGTATGCAACAACTGCTTTTCAAAAGGTGTCTACTGAACTCCAGATGAAGGTAGTCTCCTACACCAAAATCCCAAGCATACATTTGTAACAGTAATGGAATTTGAAGGTCCCTTTGTATTGGCAAGCTAACAGGTATTTAGCACTTGGTTTTGGGTTAAGTATTAAGACTCAGAGCTTGTGAATCCCACAGTGGGATGCAGTTGTTGATGTGAAGGGAGGGGAGCTGAACAGGGAGGAGCTAGTGCCATATATGGGGAAAAGCCCAAGCTGAGAGAGGCCAGAACTTCTGGTAGTAGCATCATGGAGGCAGAGTAGTTACTGCTGGAGAGAGAGAGAGAACTGCTGGGAACAAGAATTGCTGAAAGAGAGAGAACTGCCAGGATCCCAAGAACTTCCATGGGCCAGCCAGAGGTGCCAAGAACTGAGGAGGCCTGACTGTGTTGCCTGTACTTTGTTTTGGGTCTATGTTTATTCCACAGGCAGAGGGTTAACTGATGGGGATTTCAGCAATGTGTTTGAATGTTTTTGTGGCTTTGTTGAGCTTTGTCTTCCCAGGAGCAGAGACTGTGGGGGGTTTGGGATGGACTGAACACTCTGAGCTTCAATGTGGAGCAGGAACTTCATGGAGAGCTGGACAAGGAACTGGGAGTTGTCTGCCTTTGAACTCAGGTTGCAGTTGGTTGGATTTAGGCAGGAGCTGGGATGATGGGGGAAGAGCCATGGAAACTGAGAACCTGGTTCGAGCCAAGATGAAAAGACCTCTCCTTGGGTATTTAATGCTGATTGATGATATTGTAAACTAGTTGTGACCTAGGGGTGGATGGCCTTTGTGCTTTCCACTGCCTCTTGAGAGGTTGCCTGGTGGTGACTCGTGGTATTGTAATTTAGTTGTGACGTATGGGTGGAAAAACTTTGACTTTTGTACTTTGTAACTGACTACATGAATGCACTGTGTTTAAAAGAAAACATTAAACTTTGTGACTTAATTAAGGATTTATTAAATGACTGAGTCACTAAATGAATGCACTTTGTTTAAAACTATGTCACCCCTTTGGTGAAAACTACGTGGCCATTTTAGTGTTAAGTTGTTGAGTTGTGAAACGATGAATGCTGTAATTTGATCTTCTGTGAATATTTTGCCTTATGTTGTTACTGAATAAAGGGAGAGTTCACTATGCTGTGTATCAGAACTTTGAAAGCTGTTCACAGCAGCAGTCTTCTGCATGTGCTTGACCTTACAACATTTTAGTTTGTTTGTTTCTTTGTTTTCCATAAATTTCAGTTTGCATGATCATTCTGCGCAGTCTCTTATAATTGGATGGGGCCATTTTGCATAGGCCATAAAGCTAGGGTCAATGGTATAAAAGTCTTGGCTTCTTCCAAAGATTTACTCTGCTCAAGTCCCCATTCAAATTCATATTTCTTCCGAATTACTTTATATAAGGGTTTCAAAATCTGTCCCAGATGTGGAATGTGGTGTCTCCAATATCCAAACAATCCTATAAGCTTTTGGTTCTCCTTCTTACTGGTAGGGAATGAAAAATCCTAAATCTTCTCTTAGGCTTGTGGAAGAATCTCTTGCAGCCACTTATTCCATTGTATATTCAAAAATTTTACATTTTGAGCTGATCCTTGAATCTTTACAGGGTTAATTATTCATCCTCTGCTATTCATAAGCTCAATTAAAAGTGTCAAACACATCTCCACTTCTTTTCCATCTTTTTACCTGTAGCTCTAATTCATCTAAATGTTCAGCCACAATCCTATGACAAAAAGTGAGACTATGCAGTATTTTTGTGCCAAGCTGGTGAAAGCATATTGTCTGCCCTGCCAAGTAAAAGTAAACTGGTCCGACTGTTTAGAATCTATGGGACAGGAAAGAAATCATTGGCTAAATCAACAACTTCATACCAAGTCCCATCATATTTCTGCATTCTTTCTATTATGGTAACAGTATCTAGAACAGCAGCATACAAGAGGAGAGTCACCTTATTCAATTGTCTATAATCCACTGGCATTCTCCATCCCATCAGACTGGAACTTTTTTACTGGCCAGAAAGGATTATTCCATCAAGTGGTTGTAGGGACTAATACTCCTGCTTCAACATATTCCTTTATAGTATTGATAATTTCATCTTGTCCACCTGGCACACAATACTGCTTTCAAGTAATTACTTCAGAAGGTTTAGGTAAAGTGATTGGATCCATTTTTATTTTTCCCACTAAAACTGTATTAATTCCTGTCTTCCTTACTGCAAATTGGTATATTCCTTCAGGTAAATTTAGAGGCACACCTTTCAATATATCTATTCCTATGATGTATTCAGGAATAGGTACAATAACCACACTATATACTTTCTTAGGTAATTGTCCAATTTTCATTGTTAGTTTAAATTGTCTGCCTGATATTTCAGCCTTCCCCAATCTTGTGATGGAAACAGGAGTTCCATGACTAAAATTATCAGAGTTTCCATCAATACTGGAGGACTCCTCCCCAGTATCTATCAATGCTCTAGTTACAGTAGTTGATCCATTTATCCCTATACTTTCTAGTGTTGTTAAAAGGAATGGATGTTGTATTTTGTCAAAAGCCTTTTCTGTATCTATTGAGATAATCATGTGGTTTCTGCTTGTTATATTATTGATATGATCAATTATACTGATGGTTTTATCATATTAAACCATCCTTGCATTCCTGGAATAAATCCTACCTGACCAAAGTGTATTATTCTTGGGATAAGTCGCTGTAGTCTTTTTGCTAATATTTTATTTAAAATTTTTGCATCTATATTCATGAGGGAGATTGGTCTATAATTTTCTTTCTCTGTTTTATCTCTTCCTGGTTTATGTATCAGGACCATCTTTGTGTCATAAAAAGAATTTGGTAGGACTCCTTCTTCACTAACTTTCTCAGTTTGTAGAGTATTGAATCAATTTTTCTTTAAATATTTGAAAGAATTCACTAGTAAATCCATTTGGCCCTGGAGACTTTTTCTAGGGAGTTGACTGATGGCTTGTTCAATTTCTTTTTCTTACATGGGGTTATTTAAGTAATTTACTTCCCCTTCAGTTAATCTGGGCAACTTGTATGTTTGTAAATATTCATCTATTTCCCTAAGATTGTCAAATTTATGTGCATACAATTGGGAAAAATAATTCCTAATTATTGTTTCGATTTCCTCTTCGATGGAGGTAGATTCACCCTTTTCATTTTTGATACTCATAATTTGGTTTTCTTCTTTCTTTTTTTATCATAGTGACTAAGGGTCTATCAATTTTATTGTTTTATTTTTCATTAAACCAACACTTAGTTTTATTTATTAATGCAATAGTTTTCTTAATTTCAATTTTCTTAATTTCTCCTTTGGTTGTCATAGTTTCTAATTTAGTATTTAATTGGGGATTTTCAATTTCTTCTTTTTCTGGGTTTTTCAATTGCATGCCCAATTCATTGGCCTCCCTTTTCTCTAATTTAATCATGTATGCACTCAGGGATATAAAACTTCCCCTAAGAGCAGCCTTTGCTGCATCCCAAAAATTTTGGTATGTTGTCTCATTATTATCATTCTCATTTCTCTTCCCAATTTTTCCTCCACTTCTCTTACCTGTGTCTTACAGTCCTCTATGGCCTGTAACCAGCTCATATTTTCCTTTGAAGCTTTTGGTGTAGGATTTCTGACTTCACTGTCTTCCTCCTGTTCCATGCTTTGATCCTTTTTGTCCCCAAAATAGGAGTGTAAGGTTGGGTTGCTCTGCTTGTTTTGCTTCCTTTGCCTGCTCATGTAGCCACAATCACTTGACCCCTGGGATTTTTGCCCAAATCGGACTCTGCCACCAGACAGGGGAGCTTCGTCCCAAACACTGGGGTTCTCAGCTGCTGCATGTATTAGTTGGGTGCCATCTCTGAATCCTCCACATTCGCTGGCAAGCTGGTCACTCACCCCAGAACCTCCAACCTAGACCAAAGTCCAGATCCAAGCAGGTTGGTCTCTTGGTCCCCCTACAAACTGCAGACCAGGAGCTGAAGCTGCCACGTGGGGGCAGCTGTAGGCAGTGGCACCTCATTGGCTTCTCGCCCCAGGGGCAGAGGCTGACAACACATTCAACTACTGCATCCCGAAGTCCAAACTGAACTGACCTCTTACTTTTTCCTTCACATCTATGTGTTGATAATTCTGGAAACCTCCACAGCTGCTGGTAATCTGGAGTCCCTCTAGCCGCTGGTTGGTCAGGACGCCGCGGGGCTAAAACCTCAGGCTCCCAAGGGGCTGGGTTTGGCTCTTTGAGCACTGTGCTGGCTGCTTCCTGCCAACCTGTCAGGCTGTCCTCAGTGGTTGGTTATATTCTCTGTGTCATTTTGTGGGTTCTGTAACTCCAAAGTTTGTTCAGAGTCACCTTTTACATGAATTGGGGGAGGTAGAAGCTGGCGCTCCATGGAAGTCCTCATCTTGACTCTGCCCCCCGTCTTCCTTACTTCCTACTGACTGTGATGAATTGGAGTAAATGTAATGGTATCTTCATTATTTTAAGATAACTTAAAGAAATAATGCATATTTTTCAGTTATCATTGAAATCTCAATCACCTTCTTTCTTGGTAAAAGCATTTATATACCATTTATTTGGAAACATTCTCCCTTCTCCATGTCAATTTCTGGGAGCAATCAGACCAATGACAGAAAGGTGAATTCTGTATTGGCTTAGGAGAATTATATTAGGATCCTTGGTTGCTTCAAGTTGACATGAAAGTACAACCAACCCAGCTACTCTTGTAAATCTGATGCTTTTTAACATTTTTTACGCTTTTACGTGGATCTGGAATGGATTGTCATTGCTTATAACTTGCAGCACATCTGTTCCCTCATAATGTCTTTTAAAATTAATTTCCTGAAGAGATTAATTACTCATTGAAATTCCCTTTACTTGCTGGTTATGTTTCATGCATCTCAAGACTAATTTGGTGTATTCTTTTAGTGGTGCATCAGAAGAATACATTGATATGTCATGCAATGTGACTTTTACATTTGATCAGCATAGACTGAATCATTTTTTGTGCTGCTGGCTCAAGTTGCTGAGCATTTTTACATGTTAAACATTTTTTCCTGTTTCTTTCTGTTTGGGTCTACTTGTTTCCTTTCAGTGTGACCACCACAGGATATTGAAAGAGTCAATGGTGTTGAAAACTATTTTTTTCCCATTTTTAAATGATATGGTCTGAAACTGCCCGTACTCAAAAGCTGTGAAAGGAAATGAAGCTACTTTCCTCATTATAAACACACACACACACACACACACACACACACACACACACACACATATATATATCTGGAAGAGATAACCCTTGCAACACCATGTATTTCACTAGATATTGCAACTGTGGAATAAATAAGAGATCTGGTTTTAGCCTCAGTCCTTCATCTATTTACCTGTGGGACTTTGGGAAAATAATTTCATTTTCCTAGGTGTTGCTTTGTACCTCTGCAAAAAGAAAGGATTGGACCAGATGAACTCTATTGTTCTTTAGAATAAAAAAGAAATTTGATGGATTTTAAAGTGGTGTTCTGTCCTTTCCATATAATGAAATATCACTAAAACAATAATAATAATTATTATATTTAAACCACATTAACACAACAGCCTTAAGGATGAAACTAGATAGTCAATAAATGGGGGAAATGAAAAAAAGTGAAGATTCCTATGATAATATATATTTTTGATGAATGAAAGTGAAGCCACCACACTGAAATTCTTAACATCATAGTTACCAATGATAAAGGAGGAATTCCATTAAAAACAAAAAGATTGTAAAGATATTCTGAGTAGACCACATACGTACAGAATATACCCCTCCTAAAGGTCACACAGTTACGAGTGTGCTAAGGGATTATTTCCTAAGGTAGCTGAGGGTTACCAAATTATTATAAAAATGAGCATTACTGATACAAAAAAATGACAAGGAAAATATGAATAATGACTAATCCACAAAGCTTTTATTACCCTAAAAAATATAAATTTTTCATGTGTACCATATTGGTATGAAAATGATCAGCCCGGGAGTTAAGGGCATCTTTGAACATATGAAAAGGAAGAGTGGAAGATCTTGTACACAATAGTCTATAGTGGACAACATTTTTAATCACACTATTTACTAAAATATGCAAAAAACAAAAATTTTACCGAATTTAGTGTTTGTTAATTATCTATAAAATTATTGTCTAGATCAAAACAGGAGCCTAAATTTACATATATCTCCAACCAAGGTATCCTGTTATGTATATTAATATCAAATGAAGCACAACCAAGATGGTAGGATAGAAGGAGTAACCCAGTTAAACTCTGCCAACATAACCTTTCAAAATATTTTTTAAAATAATGTATCAAATCAAATTTGGAGTAGCAAAAGACAACAAAAATCAGGGTGAGACATTCTCCAGGCCAAGACAACTTAGGGGGTAAGAAGGGGAGGCTTGTGAAAATTGTGTGGGAGTCAGCCTGAAAACATGTGGAGGGAGCACCAGCTGGGATCCTTGTAGGTGGCTACAATAGGAGCACTGAGTCCATAGATAGTAAGAGGATGCCAGAAAATGTTGGCAGGGAATTCTGCGCTGACACTGGGTGAAGAACCTTTTCATCTATATTAATTATACCCAGTTTCTCTGAAGTTCTATGGTAGAAAAGATCACTATTATGAGCAATGTCAGAGAAGTAGGGGCTTTGACAAAGTTTCAAGACAGTGAGGAACAATAGCACTTGTGGTTACAGTAGAACAGGGGAGTAAGGGACTTTCCTTGGCAAAGAGCAGAATGCAGGTCAATAAAGCAGCAACTACACCTCTCCTCTGATCACACCACCTTGGAAGAAATGAAAATTTCAAAAAATCCCAGAACTAGTTCTGATAACAGTATCCAAAAAATCTGAAATCTGGAAAATGCACAACCCCATTCCAGGAACAGAGCAATACTTTTACATAAAATCAAAAGTTAAAAAAAAAAAACAGCCTGGAAAAATGAACGAAGAACAAACAAGAGATAAATCAAGACATAATCTCAGAAGACAAGGTGAAATTACTCATAAGTGAAGCCTCAAATGAAAATGCTAATTGGGCACAATCAAACAAGAATTCCTCCAAGAGATAAAGAGATTAGAAAAATATACAGGTTCAGTGAAGAAAATAATTCCTTAAAATTTATAATTGGGCAAGTGGAAATTAATAACTCTATGCAACATAAATAAAACATCAAAAGAATAAAAAATATGAAATATATCATTAGACAAACCCCTGACCTGGAAAATAGGTCAAGTAGAGATAATGAATTACTAGAAGGTATAAAAGCTATGATCAAAGTAGAACCTAGATATCAAATTTAAAGAAATAGCAGAGAAAACTGCCCTGATATCTTAGAAATAGAAAGTAAAATCTAGATAGATAGATGGATAGATAAGCAGAGAGATAGTCAGATAGACAGACAGATAGAGAGATAGACAGATAGATAGATAAAGATAGATGATAGATAGATAGACTGATATAATCCACTAATCACCACATGAAGGGTTTCCAAAGTGAAAGTTCAAAGAGATATCATATCCAAATTGCAGAGCTTCCAAGTTGAGGAGAAAATATTCTGAGCAGCCAGAAAGAAACCTATCAAATATTGTAGAGCCAGAGTCAAGATAACACAAGATTTAGCAGTTTCAAAGTCAAAAGATCGAATAGATTAGGATACAATAATCAAGAAGGCAAAGAGGCAAGGATTACAGCCAACAATACCTACCCAGTAAAACTAAATATAATCCTTACGGGTTAAATGGATATTTAATGAAACAGAAGACTTTCAAGCATTCTTGAATAAAAGACCAGAGCTGAACAGAATATCTGACATTCAAACTTAAGATGCAATAGAAGCATAAAAAAGTGTTTATGAAAAAGAAATTTTAATGGCATGAAGAAGGTTAAACTGTTTACATTGCTATATATGAAGATGATAATGTAACTCCTAAGAACTGATTATTTTTAGAGCAATTAGAAGAAGTATATGTAGACATAAAGCATCAGTGTAAGTCCCATATGTTGGGACAAAAAATAAATTAAAGCATGGAGAAAGAGATGCACAGAGAGAAAGGGAAGGAGAAGAAAGAGAAAAAATATCTCACATAAAAGAAGCACTTAGGGAAAAGCTTTTATAGTGGAAAGTAAATGTAAGCATGATGGAAGGAAACCCTTGAACTTCACTCTAATCAGAATCAGTTCAAATAGGGAAGAATACACACACACACACACACACACACACACACACACACACACAGTTTGGCCTAGATATCCATGTTACCCAATAGTGAAATAGGAGGGGAAGTGGTTAAGGAATATAGTGAGGTAAAACTAAAACTAAGGATGGATCAAGGCAAGAAGTGGATAGATACAAAACATGCTTTTGAGGAGGTTCATGGTAAAAAGAAAAAGAAGGATAAACCGAAGAGAATGGAAGAGAAATACACAGTAATCCTAACTGTGAATGTGAATGGAATTCCCCAATAAAATGGATGTAGTTAGGAGAATGGAGAATGGACTAGCAGCCACAATTCAATTGTATATTGTTTACCAAAAAACAAAACAAACAAAAAATACTTGAAATAGAAAAATACACAAAGAGCAATAATAAAGCAAAACTAAAAATCAAAATACTTAAAAGAAATAAGCAGGGAAATTACCTTTTGCTAAAAGGCATTATGAACAATGAAGTAATATCAATACTAAACCAACATGCACCAAATGGCAGGGTATCCAGTTTCTTAAAACAAAAGTTATATGAGTAATAGGAGGAAATGAGAAACAGGAGAAAAAAAAACTCTGCAAATGTACTAGCAGGAAACTTCAAATTTGGCCTCTCAGAACTAATTAAACCTAACCATAAAATAAATAAGAAAAAATAAAGAAATAAATAGAATCATAGAAAAGTTAGATATGATAGAATTCTGGAGAAAAGTGAATAGGAACAGAAAAGAATAAAACTTTTTAAAGAGGTTTACATGAAATCTTCACAAAATTTGACAATGTTTTAGGACCTAAAATGTTACAAATAAAAGCAGAAAAAATAAACATACTCTTTTAGGATAATAATGCTAAATTATATTCAATAAATGGTTATGGAATCCAAGATTTAAAAGTACTCAGAAATTAAATAATAATATCCTAAGGAATGAGGGTTTCACAGACTAAATCATAGAAACAACAAATAATTTCATTAAAAGAATACAGTGGGAGATAAGGAGAATAGATGAGATATTGTAATGGGAATGTAAATTTAAAGATCTTCCCTGCCTAGGCTAAAGTGCACCTGGAGCCTGGGGTGGGAGGCTTGTTTTTTCAGTAGATACTTCTTGATTGGCCAGTGAGTCAATAAGGTTGTTACATTCTCTGAGCCAGGAGATGGCTATATAAGCCCTGATGTGTAGCTTTGTTTTGGGGCTCACTTTGAGAAATGTTATGTGATTTGATCAGGTGAAACTCTGGGAAGCCCTTGTCCAGGGCCCCCTGGCTTTGAAACCCAGATGTTGTTTTGGTATGGATGTAATGGTTGAAGAGTTTGGAAAACTGTCTACTTGATCTGTTTCTCTGTTTTGATATTTCTGTCTGTATATTCTGAAGTTTGGGGTGCTGACCTTTTCCCCCTGAACTAGGTGAACGATACATATTCTACTGATTAAAGTAAGCTTGTTAACCCATTTTGAGTTGATTTCCTTTATCAAAACAGATCCAAGAACCTGTATTGGCAGACACCCTGGGGATGCTGGAGTGATTGCTGCCACAGATATACAAAATATAGTACTAAATCACCATAGTAGTCTAGTGTTTGATTAACTTGAAGACCCAAGTTTTGGGGATAAGGACTAATTATTTGACAAAAAAACTTCTGGCAAAACTTGAAAAAAAAGTATTGCAGAAACTAGGCTTAGATGAACATTTTAAACAGTATACCAAGAAAAGGTCAAAATGAGTATATGACTAAGACATAAAAGGTGACAGGATAAGCAAATTAGGAGAGCAAGGAATAGTTTACCTGTCATATCTATGAGAAAAGGAAGAATTTGTGATGAAATAAGAGATAGCATTATGGGATGTAAAAGGGATAATTTTGATTATATTAAATTAAAAACGTTTTGCACAAACAAAACCAATGAAATGAAGATTAGAAGGAAAGGAGAAAGTTGGAAAACAATTTTACATCAAGCATCTCTGAAAAAGGCCTCATTTCTCAAATATATAGATAACTGAGTCACATTTAGAGGAATACAAGGCATTTCATTTCCCAATTGATAAATGGTCAAAGGAAATGAGCAGGTACTTTTCAGATGAAGAAATCAAAGCTATCTATTGCCACATAAAAAATTCTCTGAATCTCTATGAGTTAGAGAAATGCAAATTAAAACAATTCTGAGATAACACCTCATACCTATAATATTGGCCAATATAAAAGAAAAGAAAAATAATAAATTTTGCAGAGAACTGGAAAAAACTGAAACACTTATGCACCATTGGTGGAAACTCATACAACTACTCATCAGAGCAATTTAGAACTATTCCCAAAGGGCTATAAACCTGTGTAAATTCTTTGATCCTGTGATACCACTAAAAGGTCTGTATCGTAAGAGATTTTTTTTTTAATGGGAATAGGATGTACATTACAAAAAATATTGATGTCAATTCTTTTTGTGATGGCAAAGAATTGGAAATTGAGCGGATGTACATGAACTCGGGAATGGCTGAGTAAGTTGTGGCATATTAATGTAATGGAATACTATTAAGCAATAAAAATTGACAAGCAAACTGATTTCAGCAAAAACATCTTTACAAAGCAAATTGATACAAACTGAAGTGAGTAGAACCAGGTGAACATTGTACACAGTGACAGCAATATTGTATGATTATCAGCTGAATGACTTTGCTATTCTCAGCAATCCAATGATCCAAAAAAATTTCAGATGTCTCATAATGGAAAATGCTATTCACATACAGAGAATAAATTAGTGGAGTCTGAATGCAAATAGAGGGATACTATTTTTCTTTTGCTTTATATTTTATTATTCCTCCCGTTATTTGATCTACATCTTCTTTCACAACATTACTTACATGGAAATATGTTTTGCAAGACTTCATATATATGTGTATATATATGTATATATACACATATAAGTAAAACCTATATCAAATTAGTTATTGTCTCAGGGTGGAGTTGAGGGAGGCAAGGAGAAAATTTGCAACTCATTTTTAAATGAATGTTAAAAACTGTCTTTATGAACAATTGGGAAAATTAAATATTATTTAAAATAATTTCATTAAATATAATGACAATAAGACAACCTATTAAATTTTATGGGATATAGACAAAGCCATACTTCAAAGAAAATTTTTATCTCTGAATGCTTACAAAATGACAGAAGAAATAAATGAATTGACTAGGAAACTTTCAAAAATAGATATAAAAAGAACACTCTAAAAATCCCCAATTAAACAACCAAATAGAAATTTAGAAAAGCAAAGGAAATTTAAAAAAAATTGGAAGTAAAATTTGAGACAATATTGGGACAATAAATAACACAAGGAACTGATTTCATAAAAATTAAATATTTGCTTAATTGATTTTAAAAACAAAACCAAATTATTACTATAAAAAACATAAAGAGTGAATGTACCGCCGATGAAGGTGAAAATAAAGCAGTTATTAGGACCTGTTATTTTTCTCAGTTACATGCCTATATATATATATATATATATATATATATATATATATAACAACACAATTGAAATTTATGAATGTTTTCAAAAAAACATAATCCGCTCAGATTAAGAGAAAAGAAAATGGAATAGAAAAAATAGCCCTATTTTAGGCAGAAGATATTGAACAACTTATGAGTGTGCTCCTTTGAAAAAAAATTCCCAGGTTCAAATGGATTAATCGGTATATGGATTAATCAAATGGATTAACCAGTAAATTATGCCAAATATTAAACAATCGCAATACTATTTAAAATTAAAAGTAATTAGTAAAAAAAGATTACAACAATATACAAAAAGGATCATAAACTCTGACCAGGTATAAGTAATAAAAGGCATTCAGTATTAAATCATTATTAGGAAAACTATAAGCATGAATGGCCATATCAATAATGAAAACTACAAAAACAATTTGATTACCTCAAAAAAAAGAAAGCTTTTGAAAAAATATATATATATTTTCATATAAAAAGATTTTAAAAAAGGAAAAACATATGACATCTCTTCCTAATTAATAAAACTAGTATTTAAAATACTTTCCTTAAAATGATCAGTAGTATCTCTCTAAAATGAACAACAAGCATTATCTGTAATGGGGATGATCTAGAAGCCTGTCACAAAAAGATCAATGGTGAAGTAAGGATGTCCATTGTCACCATTATTATTCAATATTATATTAGAAATGCTAGCTATAAGAATAAATCAAGAAAAATAAATTGAAGGAACAAAAACAAGCATTCAGGAGATAAAACTATCAGTTTTTGCAGGTGATATGATGGAATAATTAGAGAATCCTATAGAATCAACTAAAAAGCTATTTTTTTTTAAGCATTCAGGGATAAGTAACTTGCTCAAGGTTACACGGCTAGGTGTTTCTGGGTGGGTGCTAAGTGTCTGAGCCCGGGGTTCGATCTCCAGGTCGTCCTGACACTGGAGCTGGTGCTCTTACTCGCTGTGCTACCTGGCCGCCCCCAAACAACTATTTGAAACAGAAAAACTTTATAGCAAAGTAGCAGGATAGAAAATATACCCACATAAATCCACAACATTTCTCTACATTATGAACAAAATCTAGCAGGAAGAGATAGAGAGATTACATTTAAAAACATTTAAATAGTAAAATAAGGGGCAGCCAGGTGGCTTGGCAAGTAAAGAGCACCAGCTCCAGTGTCGGGATGACCTCGGGATCAAATCCAGGTTCAGATACTTAGCACCACACCCAGAAATAACTGGCTGTGTAACCTTGAGCAAGTTACTTAACCCCGATTGCTTAAAAAAATAATAAAATAGCTAACATTATATAATAAGTAATAAAATTCAATAATCTAAAATAAGCAACATACCCAGGAACTAAATGAACACAATTACAAAATATTTTCTTTTCCTTTTCTTTTGTTTGAAAAAGAGACCTTTGTTAGAGAAATATGCTAAAAAGGATATTTTCTCTTCTTTTTTTCTTTTTAAATTTTAATTTAGTCTCAAACACCAGAACACTAAAACAGAATAGAGAAAAGAAACAAAAACATGTCATAAACTCAAATATTGGAACCTAAATACATAGTTGGAAAGGAAAAAAATACTGTATGCATAGCAGAACATAAAAGAGGATTCAAAATACTCAACAATAAATTTTCATTTCAAGAAAGTCTATATGATAAATAATACTCGTATTGAGAATTGTCTATCTTTGGTTCTTTGTGAATTTTATTTTGTTCTCTGCTGTGCACTTTCTTACTTTGTTCTTTTTTTCCTTGCCCTCAACCCCCTCAAAAGTCACAATAAAGTTTGGATATGATTCTCTATAGTTATAATCATATACAAACCCTCCTCCACTTCCTCCAAAAGGCTACAAAAAGTTTAGATGTTTCTCTCTAGCTAGCTAGCTAGCTAGCTAGCTAGATAGATAGATAGATAGATAGATAGATAGATAGATAGATAAATAGATAGGTAGGTAGGTAGGTAGGTAGATAGATAGATAGATAAATAGATAGATAGATAGATAGATAGATAGATAGATAGATAGATAGATAGATAGATAGATAGATAGATAGATAGATAGATACATCCACATATACATATATAGACATATATTTTGCCAAACCTATTCTACTCCTGATCTGTGTTTGCATGTTTGAGCATATCTCTTGTTTCCTATCCTTTCTGCCTACTGTACTTTACTTCTACCCACAACTTTGCCCTTCTATGTCTTGCCCACCCCCTCCAAGGATTCCCTCCCTTTTCCATAAATTTAAACACACTTCTATACCCCTATTTACCTATTCCCTCACCCCCCTAAAGATCCCTCTCTTATTCTCTTCCCCCTCCTTATGCCCCTACCATTTTATTTCTTCTGAATTTAGAAGACATATAGTCTTCTAAATATAAATATATATATATACACATATATATATGTAATGTTTCCTTTTAAAACCCATTCCTCATGAAAGTAGTTTACCAGAACTATCAGCCCACCTCCTCCATCTAATTCTTCTGTTTCAATTCTTCCTCTAGCACTTCATTTGTATAAAATAATTACTTCCTAAATGGTTTTACTTTTTAAATTCATATCACACTCAGGTTTACCCCCAATCTATTTTTATGAACTATCCAATTACTGATAAGAATATTAGAGATACTTTTTACATATATAAAAATAAGCAGTCTGTCCTTACAGATCCTTTATAATCAGTCTTTGTTATGTACCTTATATTTCTCTTGGTTCTCATATGTCGAATGCTCTATTAAGTTGAAGATTTTTAAAAATAATGTCTGCAAAGTCTGAGAGTTTATAAAATGCCCATTTTTTCATTAATAATGCTACTTAACTTTTCAAGGTATGATATTTTTAGCCAGGGCCCCTGGTCTTTTGCTCTTTTATATGTTGTTTCCCAAAAC
>NW_027186473.1:21899481-21912384 GCF_028583685.1 Petaurus breviceps papuanus
AAATGTGGAATGTGGTGCCTCCAGTATCCAAACAATCCTATGAACTTTTGGGCCTCCTTCTTATTGGTAGGGGTAGGAAAATCCTGAATCTTTTGTCGGGCTCGAGGAAGAATCTCCCTTAGTCCCTTGTTCCATTGTATACCCAAAAACTTCACAGTCTGAGTTGGTCCTTGAACCCTTGCAGGGTTAATTTCCCACCCTTTACTTTCCATATGCTCAATTAGAAAGGTCAAACTCCTTTCCACTACTTTCGCATCTTTTCCCTGTATCATGATATCATCTATGTAGTGGGTAAGCTGTACACCAGGTAGCTTTAATTCATCCAACTGTTCAGCCACAATCCTGTGACAAATAGTGGGGCTATGTATGTACCCTTGTGGCAAGCGAGTAAAAGTATATTGTCTACCCTGCCAAGTGAAAGCGAAGTGGTCGCAATGTTTAGAGTCTATTGGGATGGTGAAGAAGGCATTTGCCAAGTCAATAACTGCATACCAAGTCCCATCATATTTCTGGATCCTTTCTATTAAGGTGATGGTATCTGGAACAGCAGCATACAAAGAAGGAGTCACCTTATTCAACTGTCTATAATCCACAGTCATTCTCCACGTCCCATCTGATTTTCTTACTGGCCAGACAGGATTATTCCATCTTGTGGTTGTAGGGACTAACACTCCTGCTTCAACATATTCCTTTATAGTAGTGGCAATTTCATCTTGCCCACCTGGCACACGATACTGTTTTAAAGTAATTACTTCAGAAGGTTCAGGTAAAGTGATTGGGTCCATTTTTAGTTTTCCTACTAAAACTGTATTAATTCCTATCTTCCTCACAGCAAATTGGTATCTTCCTTCAGGTAAATTCAGAGTCATGCCTCTCAATACATCTATTCCAATGATGTATTCAGGAATGGGTACAACAACCACAGCATATTCCTTCTTAGGTAACTGACCAATTTTCATTGTTATTTTAACCTGTCTGGCTGATATTTCAGTGTCTCCTAGACCTGTGATGGTAATAGGAGTTCCATGTTTAAACTTATCAGGGTTTCCATAGATAAGTGTGGCCTCATCCCCAGTATCAATCAGTGCCCTAGTCACAGTAGTTGATCCATTCTTCCAATATATTGTTAAACCAATATGGGGTCTGCAATCTCTTCTGCATATTTCTTTTATCTGGGCTGGGGCTTGGCCTATCTCCTATTCCCCCTGAAGGTGGGGCAAACTTGGATACAAAGATTCTGATTCAGAAATACCTGCGGGGGTGGTTCCTGCTTCCCTGTTCATTCTAATGCTAAGTACCTTTTCTTGGTACAGCTTATGCAGCTCTTCAGTTGGAATACCATCTATTCTTCTAAAGTCCACCCCAGCTCTTAATAGAGCAGTAAACAGTTCCCTTATTGTGGGTCTATTTTGTCTCTGCATCCTCTGGCTGTTTACTCTTCTCTCTCTGGAGGCAATTTGCCACCAACTGCCAACCGCAGGACCGTTAGCTCGGCTTTTCACTTTCTCTTGCTCTGCTATGTCAGCACGTCCATGGGGCATGGGAGATCTTTAAATCCCATAACCCTTACACTCTCCCACCCCAATCCTGTTCTAATGTTTCAGGACAATTTTCTTCAATTATTACTTATATCATTGTATCAAGATTCTTTTTTTATCATAACTTTGAGTTAGTTCAATTATTTTTATATTTTCTCTTCTTCATCTTTTCTCCAAATCTGATTATGTTGATTTTGGAATAACAAGCAAGCTTCACTAGTGAAGAATGGTGCTGCAGAATCAGAGTGAAGGATGTGATCAGAGCAAATCTGTAACCTGAGAAGAAGGTCACCCATCCATATCCAGAGTAATGGAAAATTGATGGACAGCAGAGGGTCCATTGGTGTATACATAATTTCAAGAAATCTAGAAAAGTCCTACTTCTATCCATATCTGATTTATTGTATCATGAATTATTTACCACAGGTTATGGATATGTCACACAGGAAACAAAGACATGAATAGATTAAGATCTTTAGTAACAGCAACTGATATTTTATAAGAACTTAGATATTATAGGGTCCTTTATGTGTTATTTCATTTAATCCTCACAATAAATCTAATTTAGATTAAAAAGTAATAATATGCAAAGGAAAACTTTCATAGAGGGGAACATAGATTCCCAGTTGAATTATATTCAAGTGATTCCTCATTCTAGATACTAGACAGTCTCGATTGATAAAGTTTAAGATGAAAACATTTTGGGGGGGAGGTTGGAACTGCCATATATCATTGCTGATTTACTCCTCTGTTCTTTTTTTTTTCATGGGTACTAATTTTGGCTATGTTTTATGTGTCTTGAATTTTAAAGTTTGATTTTTTTTAAAAGAATCAATTGTATTGTCCATATTAAATTTCATTTTATTAGCCCAAGCTCATTAGTTTATATCTGTTAAGATCATTTTTAAAATTCTAATTATCCAAAATGTTTACTATCCTACATAGGTTTACATTACCCATAAACTTTATATGTATGTCATTTGTACGACTGTTCACATAATAATTAAAAACACAGCTGAGCAAATGATAGAATCTTGGGTACTTTTACTAAAAAGTTCCAAAACAGAGAAAAAATTCAAAACTGTATAGCATTTCCAAATTTAAAAACTACTTCCTTCACACTGTGGACTATGAGGAACATAGGATAATTATTACATTCATTTCACAGATGAGGAAATTGAGAATTTCAGAGGTTATCTTCTCATGAGCAATGACTCAGGCAAGATCTGAACAAAGATTTCCTGATTCCAAGTTCAGGATTTAATACACTACTTAAATCTTGGTCTGTTCATTGAACCAGTTCCAATTAAGCATTTCTCTCTTGTCCATTATTTTATGATGAAATAATTTGGCAAATACTATGCCAAAATCAAGGTACTCTATAATTATGGCATCATATTCATGTGACATTAATTTATTTTTACAAAGGAAATTACATTTTTCAGAGATTCTAATACCTTTGTTGTACTTTATAGTTTTCTGAGCCTTTTAAATGTTTTATTTGATTCTCTAACTAGCTTTGTGAATTAGGAAGAGTAATTGTTAGTTCCATTTTCTGTAGATAAGGAAAGTAAAGTTCAGGGAGACTGAATAATTTTCTCAAGACTATATACTTTATTTGAGGTTAAGTTAAACCTAAAAACAAGGTCTTCTGATAGTCAAAGTTTGTGAGGATTCGGCCTATGGCTTGGCCCAAGCTTATAGAAGAAACTACCAATATAACCACTGATTGACTCATCTGTGTACTAAGTAGTTCTTAAATACCCAATAACTGGTTTTGTCAGCTTCATTTAGTTAAGGAAAGCAAGGCTCCCCTGGTCATAATAGCAAACTTCATCTAATACCTTCATACAAGGTCAGCTATATTTTCTAATCACAATGCCCTTGTGACCTTAATAATAAAGGACATCACAGTCTAAGTGACCCTGTGATGGATTGTCCCTAAGGTCTCTGTCCCACTTGGTTCCTGTAAATCTGTTCAACGACAAGTCAGATATAAACAGAGACCCAGATCTGTGTTCTGGATAGGGCCATGCATCCCACCAGACACACACATCAATTCCACCCCCACCTGGCCTTGCCCTGAAAGTTCTGGTGAGCTGGAGAGCTGCGTGACTGTGCTCCTGTCTACCTACTTCTGGGATCTTTCACCGCTCTGCTCTTCCTCAGTACCTCACGCAGGAGAACCTCAAGGAAGCCTTTTCCTACCCCATGCTGCCGAAATCTATTCTTCCTTACTACAAAGTCAAGATGAAACCTCGTAACTATAGTCTGTGAGCCAAACCCTATCACATACCACTAACCCTCACACTATATTCAAGACACATTCCTCATTTAATTACTGAAATCCTTAACCAGGGACAGAACATAGGAAGTCATAGGGCAGATTAAACAACCAATCAACATGAAATTTTAAGCACCTCCTATGGGAATATACTACGTGCCAAAGAGACGAGCTGCGCTAGGTGGCACCATAGGAGACAGAGTGCTGGGCCTGGAGCCAGGAAAACTCAACTTCCTGAATTCAAATCTGGCTTCAGACACTTATAGGCTGTGATGCTGTGTAGGTCACTTAATGCTGTTTGCCTTCCTTTACTCACTTGTAAAAAGAGCTGAAGAAGGAAAGGGAAAACCTCCCCTGCACTTTTGCCAAGAAAAGAACAAATGAGGTCAAGAGGACTGAGACAGAACAGGAAAAAACAAGTGACTGACCAGTATCTTTTAAATAAATAGAGCAGAAATATCAAGTTAGTACGTGAATGTGTACGTTATATAATATATATATTCAATAAAGTGGACATTTATTAAGCATCTTATATGTTGGCAGCCACTACCTTCTCCATTCCACGCCTGGCAAGGCTATACACTCCTAGGCTGTGCCCTCTTCTCTGCCAGGGCCGTGATCCTCCTCCTTGTGTAAGGAGAATGCCAGAGCTTTGGCTACACTTAGGCTTCCCTCTATTTGGGCGTCAGGTGGCCGTCACCATCACGTGACCGAGGCCATGTTGCCCGGATTCCCAGTCATTGGGCCCATCTTGTCCATCCGCGAGTGTCATGATGTGGCCACAGGCCACGCCCTGGGTGCTGCCCACACTAGCATTCATCAACGTGCAGATAAGCTAATTAGCCTCAGACACCATGGACTTGGAGGGGATGAAAGGGGAGCCCTTCAGTTTCGTGTGGTCCCAACAGGATCCAGGGCTCCAGAAATCAGGAATTTGCAACATATTTATCAAGAACTTGGATGGGAAAAATAGCTCCTAATTCTTGCTTTTTTATTTTCATCTCTAGAATTTAGCCACTGTACTTGGCACTTCGAATATGCTTAGTAAATGTGTACTGACTGGGGTGGGGTGAACTGCTTATACTTTCATAGTAAAGTGTATGGCACTTGTTCATTTGCATTATATAGCTATAGATTGGTTATATAAAGATTTATTTACTTCATATTTATGCATATATATTAATGTGTCCTTGGTGTCTCTCCCATTAGGATGAAAGCTCCTTTTCAGTAGAAATTGCTTCATTCTGTATATTAAATTTTAGTGTGTATACATACATATACACACAAAGTTTTATATACATATACATTATACATATATAGTTTTCATTATAATAAGTTGTACTTATGTTACTTTACATTGTATTGTGTTCTGATGTGATGATATATGATATCCCATTACATTATATGTTCTTATAATTTCTTTATGTTAGGTTATATTATATGACATTGTGTTAGAGCCTGTTATTTTGCATCATATACCATTTCACTTCATATTACATATTGTATCTCATCATATTATATTACCACATCATATTATTACTTAAATATCAGTTTTACAGGAATGGCAGGTCACTGTCAATTGAAGGAAATAGAAAAAGGCTTCATGTAGAGAGTGGCTCCTGGCTTTCTTCTTAAAGTTCTTAGTATGAATAAGAAGTGAGAATATTCCAGGAATGTGGGATGACCAGTACAAGAGCACAGAGAAGGGAGATACAGTGCCACATGTGAATAACAGTTTGATGGACTGACCATCAGAATCATTACAGATTTCTTTGTGTTAGGTCTAGCAACAGTAGCAGGGGGGCTATCAGTATGTTGAATCTGTACCCTAGGAATCTTTATAGCATTTATGAGTAGGAAAGTAGCACCCTCTGGATTCAATTCTCCCACATTTAAGAACACACACAGTTTCCTTTACATGTGTATTAGCATGCATCACACCCACATAGTGTCTATGTATATCTATATTTATCTATGTATATCTATCCAAAGATGCATACTTTTATGTATTGTAGAATCTGGGACGGCGAACAATATCCAATGAAAGTTAAAAAAAAATGACTGGGCACAGTTTTTGTAGGCTTTTAAAAAGTTAAACAGGGTAGGTTATTTTTCATATAGCAATCACAGTCTCTCATGGAGGGGTAAGAGCAAGATTCCAGAATGATCTATTCATGTCCTTCCTTTGTGTAGCTGAGTGCTAGTCAATGAGTAGGTCATGGGATTTAAAGAGCTGAAGGAATTAGCACCTTATAGAGTTTAGGAAAGCATATATGTGAATATAAAGTTCCCTTAACATAAGAGCAGAATGACCTGATGTTAAGTATGCTGCAACTACAATAATTTAAATTTTGTGGGGAATGTTTCATTTAGTGTACTTGAAAAGAGTGACACTTAACTAGATGAGAGAAAAATAGGGTTTAGAACTGACATTGAGGAGCAAAGAACAGATCGATAGAACTCGTCTTGATTCTGATATTACCTACCTCTAAATGAACTGGAAAGCTATTATATATACTGATTATCAGAGCTACATTTCTGCAGACATGCCTCTCTTTTCCCATAAGCTTTGAGAAATAGGGCTTTTTGTGTATCCTATCATTCTTGAAGTGGTCAAATCAAGAGAGTTACTGTGAGAATAAACACACATCTATCATCCCCCACCTTCCCAGTTTTCTTAAATCTTGGACCCCACCCACTCAGCTATCTATTCTTCATTTCAGTGACACTGGCTTCCTTTCTGTTCTTCAATAAACAATACATTTCTTGGCTACAGGTATTTTCATAGGCTCTCCCTAGTTCCTGAATTGTTCTCACTCCTTATCTCTTCCTTTTGGCTTCCTTGACCTCTTTCAAGTCTCAAATAAAATCTCACCATCTACAGGAAGCCTTCCCAATCCCTCTTCACTTTATTGCTTTCCCTCTATTGATTATTTCCTATTTGTTCTATATATAGCTTATCTGTATATACTTTTTTTTCGCTTTTTGGAGGGCAGTTGGCCTTAAGTGACTTGACCAAGGTCGCATGGCTAGTTTTTGTGTTAAGAGTCTGAGGCCGGATTTAAACTCAGGTCCTCCTGCCTCCAGCACCAGTGCTCTATTCACTGCACCACCTATCCCCGTTATCTGTATATACTTGTTTGTATGTTGCTTTCCCCATTAGATTTTGAGCTCCAAGAGGGCAGAGATTGCCTTTTTCTTTCTTTGTATCCTCAGTGCTTAGCACTGGTACATAGTAGATGTTTGATAAATTCATTAAACATCAGTGCTAAAAGGCCAGAGTTTACTCTGAATCCCCTTTACACAGCAAAAAAAAAATCACTTACATGAAAATCAACCAAAAAAAAACTGACTCTGTCTACACTAATTTTGGCATTATCTATTATGATAATAGAAGAGATCTGTGACTATTCTTCATTCCTGCTAGAGTGCCTCCACAAAGTGCATGACAACACGAGGTGGTAGGTACTATAATGATCTCCATTTTACAGTTGAGTAAACTAAGGCAAACATAAGTGACTTGCTTAGGGTCACACAGATAATAAGTAGTGAGATTATTTAAACTGTCTTCCTGACTCCAGGTCTAGCAATTTGCACTTAGCACCACTTAGCTGACTAAATCTGATTGCAATATGCTTCATATGTTCTAAGTACTCATTTATTTCTCTTACATCTCTTTTCACAGTATTAAACAATTACTTTCTATTTCCCCCAAGAGTAACTGTCTTCTTTTAGAATTTATCTTGTATATAATTTCCTTTCCATTTCTTATCACCAACATGTAAATGTTTGTTCGTCTGCAGCAAGATTATAAATTAAAATAAAAACTATTTTACTATTGTCTTTATATTCTCAGCTTCTACTATAGTGCCTAATACATATCAGATTTTTAATAAAGCTTGTGTTGATATACTCATTGTTAATTTTAAGACTTAGTAACTGATAGATGGGAGTCCATCAGATGACCCAAATTGTGCACATGTTTAGATTGGCATACTGACTCTATCCATTTAAAATAATGAAAAGGTAATCAATCAAAAGTGGAAAAAATATTTCATCCATTCCATAAGTCTGCTCTAAACCATAAGATTCATACAAATTTATATAGACAAGAGGAATCATTTTCTTGATGTGGTACAAGTATACTGATTTACATGCCAAATAGCAACTTTAATGAATTTCCTTACAATCAAAATTAGAAAGTGATTTTCTACTGCTGGTCAAAAGCTGCATGTCTTTCACTTTTAAATAGAATTGAAAATAAATAAAGTTCTCCACTTTTTAATTAACATACACTTGAGAAAAATATTAAGACATCTCAATAAACATGCAGATATTAAGTTGCTAGAAAGATAGATGTGTATTGTTCATAAAAAGAACCATCTAGTTTTAAACTGTCACTTCTAATAGCAGGGGACCATCACTTGACAGAAGATGTAATACTGCAATTTTTCATCATGTTTAAAATTCATGAAGCCCTATCCAGACAGACAAATGCTTATTAATTTCTAAATTGCCTTATTGACTTTAATGGCAATAATCCAGGCATTGCTATCTTCAATAGAGCTATAATTAAAGTGAATTTCTGTTGACTGTTCAGTTGTAAAGAAATTATTCTGAATAGTTTCCTGTTTAAAAAATAATTACAATGGAGTATTAAGAGAAGTGAGCATTCATTAAAAAAAAGTATTTTCTGTTGAATGATGTTTGTTTTTTAGAGTGTAACACATGCATTAGTGCCAAAGAGATTGACCCTGAAAATATTTCCAGAATGGAAATTTGAGTAGTACATCAGCGTTGAAATGGTCCTATTCAGGTTGTTCTTGGGTGCTCCCCACCATCTGGCTAGACCCTTGCAAGCCCTGGTCCATGGGGTCAACTTGACCTTCTCCTTTTGCTGATAATTCAAGTTTATTTCCAGTTTGGGCATGTACCCCCAGGGTTTGCCTGACAGTTTCACCTAACTGACTACAGGATTTGTGTTGGGTACTCCTTGTCAGGTGCAAGATCTTGATGCTGGGGCAAAATGTGAATTGCCTTGTTCATGATTCTCCCAGTTTGGGGGATTTATTGTCTTTAAGCAGTAACCCACAATTTGTAGTGTGAAATCTGATAATCCTTCAAGCTCAACTCCCAGAACTTCCACCTAATTTGAGAAGAAATAGATTCCCTTTCTTCCATGGTTCTTCAGTATTGGCAGCTCCTTCATTCCTTCACCACCATGCAGGGGTTGTTTGTTCCTATATGGGTTAGGAATATTGCTTCTATGTCAGCTGATCTGGCTCCATTCATTATGATATCCGCCTGTTCCAAGAGGCCAAATACTTTGATTCCCTGTGGCAATAGTATGGTGATACTTTATTTGGCTCCCTAAAGGAAGAGGTTCTCTGTTCTATTTTTTTCAGCCTCCTCACAATTCTCATTGTAATATCAGTCTATGCTTATATCAAGTGCCTCCTTCTGCTTGTTTTACACTGTTAACAAAATCCTGTTCAGGCAAATTTTGCCTCCTTGGTCTTTGAGTAGTTTTCTTTGGACCACTTTGACCAAAAGGAGAGGAATGGAATGAATAGTGAGTTTACTAATCAACTGGATTTGCATTGATCTGTTATCCCAGAGAAGCTGAAATAACCTGGGAATCAAAATCAGCCAATCAGGGGGCAGAAGGAGTGGTGCTCAAACGTGGTATATCAGTGAGCCTTCCTGGTGTCCACTGGGTAAACCCGGAACACCTCTACTGTGGTAGCAAGTACAGGACTGGCTGAAACTGGTTCATATCAGCACCAAGTGGACAGAGCTTGCATGAACATCCTGATTCCATGTACTGTATTTTCCTTCTGTGCTCTTGCCTCCCTTTGTTGTAAAATCATGTAAACCATTTCCTAAGTACCCAATCTTTAGAGCATCAGACAAGGTTCTGCTGTCTTCCACATACATGTGCAGTGCTTGGCAATAAATGATTCTGGATTTTGCACTTGAACTCTGTCACCATTACCTCTATTCAGGAGGACACTGTACCCCAATTAACCAAATTGTCAATTAATCAGTATTAATCTTAAATCAAACAAATTCATTAATTATGCCCCAAAATTAAGGGCATTGAAAAGATAAAAATGAAGATAACTAGCCTAAACACACTAAATTTCTTTTTTTCCTTTTTTGTTTGAGGGCAATTGGGGTAAGTGACTTGGCCAAGGTCACATGGCTAGTTTTTGTATTAAGTGTCTGAGGACAGATTTGAACTCAGGTCTCCTGACTGCAGGGCCAGGTACTCTATTCACTGTGCCACCTACTCACCGCACATTAAATTTCTTAATCCTGACTAGCCTTGTATCCTGTTACTTCTATATTCAAATGCAATATTGTAAATTCATTTTTTAATTGTACCAAACAGCTTTATTTTGTTTTGCTTTTTGGAATCATAGAAAAATTATATATGTATATGTACATATATATATATATAGTATATAGAGAGAAAGACAGAGAGATAATTTGGTTTATAAATTTAAAATGAAAATTATTATTTTTTTTAGAATGCCTTAAGAGTACCTAGGGTCGGGGTGGCCAGGTAGCACAGCCAGTAAGAGCACTGGCTCCATTGTGGGATGACCTGGGGATCAAATCCCGGGCTCAGACACTTAGCACCCACCCAGAAACACCTGGCCGTGTAACCTTGAGCAAGTTACTTAAATCCGATTACTTATAAAAAATAAAAGAGTACCTAGGGTCTTTTAGCAAAACCATAAAGGATGTAGAGAAAAAAAGAAATAAATCATGATAGATAGAGGAAGATGTATAAACCTTGAGAAATTATTTTATAGTTAAATATAAAATATACCTCAGTGATAAAATATCAGGATTGTTTTTGTTGTTGTTGTTTTAATTTTAGAGAGATCATTGGGAGCTTTCAGCCTTACAATTTAATTTTAATGCATCTCCTTTTAGACTCCTTTATTTATGAAAGACAAGCTATATGATGGTGAGTATGAGTTAGCACACTTAGCAAAAGAAGGCAAAAGTATAGTTCCAGGGCAGCAGATCAGTGAGATCTCTGTGGTTCTAAAATGCAGGAGAAAAAGAATCAGTTATGAGAACTATTATAATAGCCTTTTCTGCTCCACTGTTGTGATCAGTGTGTTGGTTCAACTTTTCCTCCAAGTCAGTAACAAACTGTTCACACTTGAGGAAGCACTTTTATCTGTTGACTTTGAGTCTTCTGATAGTCGTCATGCCTTTGGCCCAACTGCTTTTGTTGAATGTAAATGTTCAGATATGACCTCTCACACTTACTAGCTCTGGGACCCCAGACAAGTCACTCAATCTCTGTCTGCCTCAGTTTTCTTAAGTGTAAGATGGAAATAATAATAGAACCTACCTCCCAGGTTCGTGACAATCAAGTGAATTAATATTTGTAAAATACTTTGCACAATGCCTGGTGTGTGTTTAATGAATGTTTTCCCCTTTCCCTTCCTTGAAGACAGGAAAATTATTTCCTTTTGCATTTGCTTTCCCTAAGATAATTTCTTGCAAAAATATTGATAGATTCATATGCTTCTAAGACATAAGAATCTTCTGTAATATCTTCCCCAGACTTCCTATCACATAGTGCTGCTTCCTGCAATGATTTTCCCATTTCTCCCCCAAATGAAAATTGTCCTTTCTTATTTCACTAGCTTAACCATCAATATAAAAGGAAGAGGTTTGGACTAGATGATCTCTAATATACATACCAGTCCTAAATCCTTAGAATTTAATAAACAATTTAGTGACAGTGGAAATCACACCAGATCTGAAATCAATCTGAAGCTCTAGGCTGAGCTTCATCACTAAATTGGCCTGTGACTATGGACAAAAATCCCTTGCCTTTTTCAGTAACAGTTCTTTATCCATAAAATGAAGATAAAAACATCTGGCAAGTCAGCTAGTGCTGCTGAGAGCATCAAACACAATGAAGTATTTATGAAAGTGTTTGGAAAATGGAAAATCACTATACTAGTGTAGGGCAATTTCATAATGTATATTTGTAAAAGTACTTTGAAGATTTGGAAAGAGTATTGGCTTAGAACAGAATGCCTAGTTCTGATTTCCAAATCTATTAAGCAATTGTTATTAAGGTACAAACTAGAGACCTTAATTTACAGGGGCTGAATACAGGATAAGGGAATTATGTGATGAATACTCTTGTTTCCCCATAGGAGAAATAATTTACCTCAAATAAAGCATTTGCTTTCAAATAGTAATGCATTTTATTCACTTTATTATGGAATGCTTCAAAATAATAGAAGAATATTGATATCTACAGAATAAATAATATTTGGGGTTCATAGCAGGAACAGTAGGAAAGAAGAGAAAGAAAGGGAAAATTCCATTAAAGTGGGGCATATGTTAAACATAAAAGTTACCTACAGGCATTAAAAACTTCTACCTTACATTTTCTCCACAGGACAATGTAATTAAAGACTAGTGTGATAGTGTGCTATAATTTTACACGGTATTCACATATTAAATTTGTCATTTGAGAAAACCAAAACAGAAGTAAAATAAATTTATCTCCTCATTTCCTTTTTTCCCTATTTGAAACATACAAAGGATTTGAAACAAACAAAATAAAAGAAATTTTGTATTGTTATAGAACCTAAAGCAGATATTATGGGTCTACTTCTATAAATGTAAACCTATCTCCACTACCTTAACAATTATAAATGTTTTATAAACATGTGCACTTCAGAGATAAGTAAATGGGTTCACCTGATTAACCAGACAGATGTGTTTGCTTTTACTTTATTATACCCTTTGTCAAAAATTAATCAATAAAAGTGGACATGTTTTTAATGCCTCCTTTTGATCTCAAGGTTTTCTTTGTGCTATTGTCCATCCTGTAAGTTAAAGAAGCTGTCAGAGTAATCTGACACCTTGCCTTTTGCTCTGGACTGGGCAGCTTTATTCTTTTGAAACCTGTGTCCTTGGTAACACCCAGAATAAGGAATATAAATATAAATTCTAAATCATCAGGCCCTTATCCTTAGGTACCTGGCTTCTGCTCTCTCTCTCTCTCTCTCTCTCTCTCTCTCTCTCTCTCTC
>NW_027186473.1:21912484-21918311 GCF_028583685.1 Petaurus breviceps papuanus
TCTCTCTCTCTCTGATAAAATTCTTTATCTATATTTTTAACACACTTTATTATCCTAGGTTTGGGAACAAATCATTTATCAAGTCTGAGGGAGTATGGTTGTACAGCATGGTTACTTGAGGCTTACCTGATAGCAAGAGTTCAGTAACAATGAGACAAAACCCACAATTGCTGATATCATGGGATGCACATCAAGATAGAGAATTTTCAAAAAAAATAGCATAGAGTGAAATAGGAGAGAGAAGAAAGAAACACTGGAAAAGTTTTTTTTTTTAATATTTGGAAAATCAAAGCAGGTATACTTAAAAGTAACAAATATTGCTGAGCCACTTAACTGATACTTAAACATAGTCTAGTGCTATCTTGATTTGGGAAGAAGTAAACCCTTAGTAGAGCTAAGTATTTTTGAAGATTTAAGAACTACTTTAGTCTTTCATTTTCATTAAAAATAGCATAAGATGGAGTCATGACAATAACAGCTAACATTTATACAGCACTCATTTGGTCCTAACAACAATCCTGAAAGGTAAGAGCTCTTAAATGTCTGAGATGAGATTTGGACTCAGTTTTTCCTGACTCCAGCACAAAAATCTATCCTCCATACAACTTTATAAATATAATAGTAATCCATCATACCTCATCCTATTGCCTATTTCATGTGTTCAGAAGGACAATATAAAATTAGGAGAATTCCAACCAGGATAATGTACATCACAGACATCAGGTGCCCTAAGATTTCTATAGTACTTTTGAAGACCTCGCAGGTTCCTTGAAACAATGGACAACTGGCCTAAGGTGATGTACTTAATATGATTAACAGTATGTTGGTCAGTGTGATATAGCCATTCCTAACAGTCAAAAAAGCATATAGAATGATTTAGGATTGCAATCTGTTTGAGCCCAATACTGTATAGTACCACTGGTATTGATTGTAGCACAAGGGGGGACAAAGCATAAATATCAATAACAAACCTGATGGAAATGATTCTGAGAAAAAAATATTGACTACTTAACTAGGATATGAATATATGTACTTGAAATGAAAATGATAAATATTTTCTTTTTGTACCAGTAATACGAAAACAAAAAAGCAAAAAATAGATCTGAACAGTCAAAAATGAAGATTTCATATTACTTTATGTCAACAGTATCCATCTCTAAATCATACAACAATGAATTTCTGATGAATGAGCATTTGTAAGAAATAACTTCAACTCTAAGCCTAGCATTGATGCAATATAAACTGAAATTAATGAGTTATTGTAACGGTAATAAGAATTTGAAGATTTTCCCTGACCCTTGATAGGCCTAAATTAATTTGAGGACCTTCCCTGATTTAAAAATTTACTTTGCCCCTAATAGGCTGAATGTAGTTACATGGAGCCTTTGGTGGGAGACTTGCTTTTCAGGAAGGTACAACTTTTGTTAATTTACAGTCAAATGGGTCACAAGAGTTGTGGTGATTTCTGACACTAGAGAAGGCCATATATACCTCTAAGGAGAGGTTTTGCTTTGGGGTCTTACTTTGGGAAGAGTTGTGTGATTTGGCCAGATGAGACTCTGGGCAGCCATTGAGGCCCCTGGTTTTGAAAACCCAGATGTTCCTGCTTAACTCGCTGGTGACTAACTATATGTATGTGAAGGCCAGAAACAGCAAGAAGCCCTGTCTGTTGGTCTGCTGAATTGTGTTATATTCATTGTCTGTATTTTTGTCTGCTTGTAAATTCTGTTAGTATTCTCTGAAGTTTAGGGTGTTGACTTTTTCCACTGAACTAGCTAAATGATATGTTTTTGATTAAACTAAGATTGTTAACCTTTTTGAGTTGCTTTCCTTTAGAAATGCAAATCAAAGAACTTGTGCTAGCAGCCATCCAGAGTATGATAGAGTGCTTGAGCTACAGGTATCAAATATGGAAAAAAAAAAAAAAAAGAGAAAATAGAAAAACCTGAGGTCTTTGAAATCTTACTTCTTATAATTGTAACTCAATTATCAGGAAGGTTTTTGGTTTTGGGTTTTTTTTCCATTTTTTTTATGCTTTATTAACTTCTGATTTACATAATTCGTTTCCGCCAGATTTTGAGTTACAAATTTTCTCCCCGTTTTCCCCTACCCACTGGCCCAAAATAGCAGTCCCACAGGATATCCCCTCCTCCAATCTGCTCTCTCCCATATTTTCTCCCATACCCCTTTCTACTTTTCCAGTGGGTCTCTATGCCTCAGTTCCTGTATATCTTATTTCCCAATTACATGTAAGATGGTATTAATAATAGTATACATGCACACACATATTTACATGTATATATGTGTGTATATATATAGGAATATATATAGGAATATTTGATTTTAAAACTTTCAATTCCAGATTCCTTCCCTTCCTTCCTTGTCACCTGCCCTTACTGGGAAGATATGCAGTTCAGTATAGGTTGTACATGTGTGGCTAATGCAAAACAATAACATAGTAGATATATTGTAAAGACTGGCTATATTTCCCTCCCTCCTATCCCACCTCCCACTTGTTCTGTTCTCTACTTTGATCCGGTCTATTTTCAAAAGTGAGTGCTTCCATTCCCCCCCCCCCCCCGCCCCCCCCCCCTTTTTCACCCCCCCTTTTTCCCCCTCCCCCCCCCCCATTTTCCTGGAGAGTGAGATATCCTATTTAGTGTGTGTTTCACTCACTTCTCAACCCAAATTCAATGGTAATAAGGTTGACCAATTCCATTTTGCCTTTCTATACTTACCCTCCATTTTAATCATTTTTACTTGCCTCTTCTGTATGAGATAGTTTACCCCAATCTGTCTCTCCCCAACTCCTCTCATTGTATTCCTCTCACCTCTTAATTTCACCTTTTAAGTATCATTCCTTCCTATTAAATTGGTCCTGTGCCCTCTATCTATGTATACCTGTAAACATATATACACACATTTACATATGTATTCATATGCCCATATACCCTCATATATAGACAAATATATATACACACACACACACACACACACACACACACACACACACATATATATATATATATATATATATACTATAATCCCTTCGACTACTGAGAAAAGTTTCATCAGTTACAATTATCATTTTTCCATGTAGGAATGTTAATAGTTCAACTTTGATAAGTTCCTTATGATTCCTTTTCCCTGTTTACCTTCTCATGCTCCTCTTGCTTCTTGTACCTGAATGTCAAATTTTCTATTCAACTCTGGTTTTTTCATCAAGAATGCTTGAAAGTCCTCTATTCCACTGAATGACCATATTTTCCCCCGAAACATGATACTCCGTTTTGCTGGGTAGGTGACTCTTGGTTTCAATCCCAGCTCCTTTGCCCTCTGGAATATCATATTCCAAGCCCTTCGATCCCTCAGTGTAGAAGCTGCCAGATCCTGGCTTATCCTGATTGTGTTTCCACAATATTCAAATTGTTTTTTTTTCCTAGCTGCTTGTAATATTCTCTCCTTAATCTGGGAATTCCAGGACCTCACTATAATATTCACAATATAACAATATAACGAGGAGTTTTCTTTTGGGGATCTTTTTCAGCAGGTGATCAGTGGATTCTTTCAACCTCTATTTTGCCCTCTGGTACTAGAACATCAGGACAGTTTTCTTTGAGAACTTCCTGGAGGATGATTTCTAGGTTCTTACTTTGGACATAGCTTTCAGGCAGTCCAATAATTTTTAAATGATCTCTTCTGGATCTATTTTCCAGGTCAGTGGTTTTTCCCATGAGATATTTCACATTGCCTTTTATTCTTTCATTTTTTTGGATCTGTTTAACAGCATCTTGATTTCTCATAAAATCATTAACTTCCAATTGCTCCAATCTAATTCTGAAGCAGTGATTCTCCTCATTGAGTTTTGGAGATTCTTTCTCCATCTGGCAAATTCGGATTTTAAGGCATTCTTCTCTTTATTGCCTTTTTGGGCCTCTTTTGCCATTTCAGTCAGTCTGTTTTTTAACTTATTATTTTCCTCAGTCAGGCTGTTGACTCTCATTTCATAATTTTTTTGCATTGTTCTCATTTCTCTTCCCAATTTTTCCTCCACTTCTCTTATTTGGTTTTCAAAATCTTTCTTAAGGTCCTCTATGGCCTGTAACCAGCTTGTATTTTCCTTTGAAGCTTTTGGTGTAGAAGTTTTGACTTAACTGTTTTCCTCCTGTTCCATGCTTTGCTCCTTTGTGTCCCCAAAATAGGAGTGTATTGTTGGAATCTTCTGTCTTCTTTGTTTCCTTTGCCTGCTCATTTTGCCACTCAATTACTTGACTTTTGTGCTTTTTGCCACAGTAGGACTCTGCCACCAGATAGGGGAGCTTTCGTCCCAAATGCTGGGGTTTTCTCAGCTGCCGAAGGTATTAGATGGGTGCCCTCTCTGAGGTCTCCTCATGCTCTGGCAAGCTGGACTCATACCGCAGAACCTCCACCCTATACTGCAAATCAGATCCAAGAAGGTTAAAGCAAGAGCAATTAACCCTCAGACTGGTGCTTGGTCCCCCCTACACTCTGCAGGCCAAGAGCTGAAGCAGCCAAGTGGCGCTGGCTGGCTGTGTAGGCATCTCAGAGGCGTTTTGCCCTGGGGGTAAAAGCCACACACTCTCACTTACTGGTCCCAAAGTCCAGACCCTACTGACCTCTCACTTTGTCCTTTGTGTCTATGTGTTGCTAAATCTGGAACAGCTGCTGCTGATCTGGGGTCCCTTTGGCCAGCAGCTGGTCCGGCCCACCCTGGGGCTAAAGCCTAGGGGTAGGGCTGGTCTCGGCTCCCAGAGTGCTGTGCTGGATTCCTGCCAGCCTACCAAGCTGTCCTCAGGGGGAGGTTAGCTTCTCTGTGTCATTTTGTGTGTTCTGCAGCTCCAAATTTTTTTAGAGTCCCCTTTTTACATGGATTGGGGAGGGTGGAAGCCGGAGCTGTGGGAAGATTGTGCTTCTATTCTGCCATCTTGGCCTTTTTTTTTGGTTTTGATTTTATTTGTTGTTATTTTTTGTAGTTTTGAGGAAATGTAATGCCAAGGGAAGGCAGCTTCCATGTTCTAATAACTAGTATAGCAAACTCCATTTAATCAGTGACAAATTAAGGCAAAACATTCACAGAAACGATATAATCAAAATACAGCATTCACCAAGTGTAATTCAATAATTTCTAAGTACTACTCCACCCCTGTGTAGTCCATTCCTTTAGTCAATCACAAAATCTTGTCTCCATTCAAATGGAGATTAGTTTCCAATCATAAACAAAGTACATTCATTTTTTCAGTCACAGAGCACAAAAAGTCAAAAGTTTCACACCCCTAAATCACAACTGAATTACAATATCATCAGTTACCACCAAGCAGAGGGGCAGTGAAGAGCAAAAAGGCCATCAACCACAAGCCACAACAAGGTAATCATCACAGAATTAAATATCCAAGGAGAATTCTTCATCTTGAACTGAGGCAAGTTCTCAGCAATCTCTGTTCCTGGGGAGACAAAGCTTAACAAAGCCACAATATACATTGCCATTGTCCACACCAATTCACACTCTGCCTACAGAACAGTCCAAAAACCCCTGAAATCATCAGCAAGATACTCTTCCAGGATTTCTGTACACATCCAATAAGAAAATAATTCTTCATGGCTTCTGAACAAAATGCAAGTTTCCAGCACCTCTGCAACAACAGCACTGTCCTTCACCAGCAGACAAATCTGGCAATAAAACATCAAAACAAACAGACAAAATACTGGCATCACAACCATGCCTCCTCAATCCTAGGCAGCTCAGGGTGGCAGTTCTCAAAAGTTCTGGGCAGCTCCAACTGGCTCTCAGCAATCCTCTCTCTCTCTC
>NW_027186473.1:21918411-21946938 GCF_028583685.1 Petaurus breviceps papuanus
TCTCTCTCTCTCTCTCTCTCTCTCTGCCTCCATGATGTTGCTCCCCAAAATTCTCCTGGCCTCCTCTGCTTGGGCCCTCTCTCTACTTGTGCCTCTCTCTAAATCCAGGGAACCAGCTCCTCCCAGTTCAGCCCTCTCTCTTCAATTCAACAAGCCCATGTCTCAAGTGAGATTCACAAGCTCTGGGTTTCAACACTCAACCTGAAAACCAAGCCAATACAGGGAGATCTTTAAATTCCATTACCATTACAGGAAGTAAGAGGCTGGGGTGGTGGGAAGCTTTTCTTCCTGCAAACTTCAAGAAGTCTAATTAATAATAAAATAAATAACAAAAGCAATATCATTGTATCCACTTATTTTTAATAAGACATAGGTGTATTTAGACTGGCCAATTTACTTAGCCTCTGTTTGCCTCAATTTCCCCATCTGTAATATGAGGATATTATTAGTAACTGCCTTCCAGGATTATTGTAAGGATTAAGGGACATAATATTTGGAAAGTATTTACTACAGTGCCTGGCACAAAGCAATTACTTTCTACATTTTATAGATTTTTTTTTGTTTTGTGACAGTATAAATCTAACTTAAAAGCATCTATTCTATAACAGATTTTTTAAAGGCTTTCAATTTCTATTATCAATGGGAACAAATATATTGTCCTGAAAAAAAAAACCTGATACAAAATATGAGCAATTTTATTAACCTTGCAAAATCATTTCTAAATATATAAAGAACTGAGTCAGGTAGTGCTGTTATTCTCCACATTTTACAGATTGGGAAACTGAGGTAAAGACAGGTGAAATTGTACCAACTAAACATATTAAGACATTGAAAAGAGGAAATGTTTTGTTGCCATGGGGAAAATGAATTGCTGAGTCTGGGATAATAGAAATTTATTTTAGTAAAAATCCTATCTAGACATTTAGAAATTCAATTCTAAGTTTTAGTAGGAGGTCACAATTTCAGGAAAAAATGTAAATATTTTCAGGGAAGCAATCATTTTCACAATTAAAGTGGAAAAATATTTTATTGGTGAGTTTAGAGAGGACACATCCTTTTTCTACTGTCCAGCTTTATCATGCTGGGTGCTAAGAACACAAGGACAAAAACAATTTTCTACCCTTAAGAAGCTTATATTTATTCTCCTTGATTTGGCACTTTTCATTCATTTATCCCATATTTCAACATTTGCAAAGAATCTAACTGAATTTTTATTGTTCATTTTGGTTACAATATTTTTAATCTGATGATTTGAATAATAATTTATGGAAGAGGAACCACACATATGAAAATATTTATAATAGCTCTTTTTGGTGGCAAAAAAAAAGGGAATGAGGGGAGACTTATCAATATTGGGGAATGTCTGAAAAAGTTGTGATATATGATTATAATAGAATACTATTGTGCTATGAGAAATGATGAACAGGAAGATTTTAGGAAAAAAAAAACTTGGAAAGACTTACATGAACTGATGCTAAGTGAAGTAAGCAAACCAGGAGAACATTACACATAGTAACAGCAACATTGTGCAATGATCAGCTTTGATAGACTTAGCTCTTCTCAGTGATGCAATGATCTAAGACAATTCCAAAAGACTCATGATGAAAAATGCTATCCACATCCAAAGAAAGAACTATGGATTCTGAATGTAGATTGAAGTATACTATTTTATCTCTTCTTTTTCTTTCTCATTTTTCCCCTTTTGTTTTGATTCATCTTTCACAACATGACTAATGTGGATATATGTTTAATATGACTGTACATGTACAGACTATATCAGATTGCTTATAGTCTTGGGGGGGAGGGAAGAAGAGAGAAAAAACTTGGAACTCAAAATCTTATAAAAGTGAATGCTATGTGAGGTGGCTAAGTGATGCAGTGAGTAGAGTGCTGGCCCTGGAGTCAGGAGGACCTGAGTTTGGATGCTGCCTCAGACACTTAACACACACAAACAAAAAACCTAGCTGTGTGACCTTGGGTAAGTTACTTAATCCTAATTGCCCTCCCAAAAGAAAAAAAAAGTGAATGCTGTAAACTATCCTTCCATGTAATTGGAAAAAAATGAAATACTATTAAGTGGGGGGAAAGAATGGTGGTCTGGAAAGTGCTACCACTCTCAGGGCTTCTGTGCCCAATTGCTTGTTGGTAGAAATTGGTCAACAGTTGTTGCTAGTGATGATGAAGAATACAGACTTCCTTTCCACTTTGTAGTTGCTAATTTCCTCTCCCCAAAACTTCAGACTATACTGTGGTTAAGATGTCCTTTTGAATATGAGTTTCCCAGAGAATTCAGCCTCTTGGATATGCATGGGAACCTAAAGAAAATAGTTTTCCTTCCTTATATATTGGTGCAGGAAGGCAAGGAAGGAGAATGATTCTTCTACTTATACTACTTGATTCTCCCTTGCTACTAAATTTGTTACTTTGGTGTAATAAAAAAGAAAAGGAAAGAGTGTTCAGAACAGAGGCTTGGAGTACATCTACATTGGGATAGAACTGAAATGATGATTCAACATTAATACATTGAGGAAAGATTAGATGGCTAGGACAAGGACTCAGGACAGAACCCCAGAGAGAAGAAAGCATAACTTTTGAGTCATCAAAACTATCAAATGCTGAATAAACATCAAGAATGACAAGGACTTTAGAAAGAAAAATCATTATTTGCAGCAGTTAAGAGGTCACTGGCACTACAATTCTGTTGAGAAGAGATTCATTTGAGTGAAAAGATCAGACTCTACATTTCAGAGGGGATAGTTCCAAGTACTGCTAATTGGTTCATGTAGACAAAATTGTACTTTAAACTAGCAATTAATATTGAAAAGTTAGTAATTGGGCATATTCATATAAATGTGTGTGGGTCCTTATATTCCCACCTTTCCCAAATTTAAGTCAAGACTTTACTGTGAACATGTATGACTGAAAATAGATGAGGATGAGTCACATAGAGAGAAGTAGAGACAAGCCGTGTGATCCATTTTCACACTGAGGTTTTCAAATAAGGAGAGAAGAGTTTTCATCTTTGTAGACTGGATTCCTTAGGAAGATTTATGCAAGATATCAGTAAGAGCTACATAGACTATGAACACATGGGGAAGTTGTGATATTCATTGGTTAGAGAGTACCAATAACAAGTACATCACGATTTCATCAAAATAATTATATGGCCATGCTCATGTAAAAATCACAACCACTTAAAAAAAAAATTCAGTACAAACAGTTACATGTAATGTAATTTCTGCATTGGCAGATGCATTAAAATTCAATTTTTGAAGGACATTTTTTCTGATTTATAGCAGCATTCACTGATCAAAATTCACTGACATAATAGGCACTGGTGAACTTCTTTTAAAAATACTACTTGACTCATCATGGTGGATCTTCTCTGTAATCTCATCATTTCAGCCTCTTACAGGATTGAGTTCCCAGAGTCATCCTTACACAGATTTCAGTGATGCCCTAGGATTTTGTTGGGTTTGTAGGTTAATTATCCTGAAGAATTGTCATAAAAAATATGACTCAAATTTGCAAAACTCAAAAACATGGTAAAAATCATGATATTTAGCATGAAATGTTATATTATTTAACTTATCATAGAAGATAAAATAGTATAGAAATGATTCTTAGAAATAAGATTAATCATCTCTGTCCATTTGAAAATCTGTAGCTTCTTTTATAGCCTATGAATTCCTCAAACATTTGACATTAGAGAAATTAATATGATCATTAAATGCTTGTAAGTTTAAAAAGAACTCCTGTAACAGATGGCATAACTACAGAACTCCGTAAATACTTTGGAAACTTATTAGCCCTGGGAGTCAAAGAAATTTATGATGATGTTATTATGGAGAAATATGTCTGAGTTCTTCTCGGAAATTCTAATTACTCTTATTGAGAAACCTGGAAAAGATAATAAATTATGTTCAAGATATTGACCCAATTTCTCTATAAATTTTGGTGGTAAGATATATACAAAAATAATTGCATATCAAATGGAAAAAATAATGCAAGATTTAGTTCTTTCTTACCAGTCAGTGCTTCTAAAAAATGTATATGGCATTAATGCCACCTGAAATAATTCTCCCACAGCAGCTATACCAAGGGAAATCACTTGCTCTGCCTTTTTACAGGCTTACACAGACACTGATATTGTTGAGTTGGGGACAAAGGATTATTCGTTTAAATTCTTTAAAGCACTTGTCTGATAAAGTATCCCTTTCCATTCTTTTTATGGGAACATTTATCTACTTCATATTATAAATCAAGGTAGCGTGATCTTGGTTGGGTGTTGCTTCTCAACTGTTAAGACCTGGGATTTAAAATATACTTAAGGGTTTGCTAGGTGTTTCATACATGTCTTAACTTATTGGATCTTCACAACAACCCTGTGAAGTAGGTGCTATTGTTATCACCCTTTGGCAAATAAGGAAATTGAAGTAGACGGAGTAAGTCCTTTTTCTAGGGTCACACAGTGTATACAGTCAGCGTATGAAGGAAAATCTGAACTAGGGAGCACCTGACTCTAGGTCCAACACAATTTTTTTTCTAATTTGGCTTGCATATGTTTTTAGAAGAAGTGAATGGAGGACACAGATTACACTAAAGATAAGGGAATATAAAACGGAAACTATTCTAAATCGAACAAGAAAGGACATTAGAGTTGTAGAAAACTTGAAAGTCTGTTGAAATAAGCAGGATGTGCTTATGTTTATATACATGTATACATATGTGTTGTCTTTATACCACTGAAATGGCGACATGGAACAATTGGAAGAGTTTTAGTTCTGAGAGGACATGGTTTCCAATTTCTCTTCTAAATCATTTTTTTTCCAACCATGGTAAATTTACTTAATCTCCACAGAATGCAATTTTCTCACCTATAAAATGAGAGAATTGAATTAGATAACTGCAAAGTCCTTGAGCCCTAGAACTATATCCCTGTTGTGAGGTACATGCAGTTTCTTAATATCTGGCCCTTGAACTGCTTTTGCTTGTACAAGGTAACCCACTGTGTGTGCTCTACACAAATATAGCCTTTTGAACTAAATGGTGATAGGTTCCCAAAGTCTATTGAATTTGTCTGAATGGGCTTTTATCTCCCCCTTGTTTTTTTGGTATTAAGTAATGTCTTCCAACATAATTTTCTCTGTTATCCTTTCTTGTGCCTATCATTGTTTGAATTCACTGAGTAGGATTATACACATACACATACACACATATACATACATGCACATATTAAATATATATTTAATTTGGAGAACTTTGTTATTCTTTATATAATTTATTCATCCTTCTTCTTTTACAATTTTTTGTAAAAACTGTATTTTCATATAATTGGCATGCCTATAATTATAAGCACTTTAACACTAGATAACCAACCAAGCATATCACGAAATAATATTTCTTGTTGTCTCTGTACATATCATAACCAACTCTACCAACACCTTTATTTGCCTTTCCTGGAAGAAGCTGTGAATCATATTTTCATTTAGAAGATTAAATTTAATAGGAAAATAATATGTAGTTTTACATCAATTTATTTTAAAGGTCAGTTTAATGAGTACAAGATTTGGAAGGCAGGGCTAGATTATGGTTTACATGGAAGAATAGTGAAAGTAGTTCTAGAAAAAAAATATACACAATGGCTTTGAAAATGTAAGTAAAACTATCACTATCAAGTGGTATAACAAAGCTGACTGGTTCTAGAAAACAGATGATGACCCAGGATTATCTTCTCTGTTTATATAGGTATTGACAACAGACTATCCCCAAGATAGCATACAGTGTCTCAAAGTTAGTTTTGCTATATCCTTTGGTTTTACTAAACTGTTTTGCTGCAAGGGAAGATTCTACAAGTAAGGGGGTAGGGAGAGGGCTTAGTACCTTTGAGAAATTACTTTGAGACTAAGTTCTCTCATCTGTAAAATGTAATAATAATGTTTACCTTACCTTGTTCTCAGGTTTTCTTTTAGGTTATACATATATAGTCATGCAAAACATATTTCCATGTAAGTCACGCCATCAAAGAAAACACAGACTGAAAAGCCCTAGAAAAATAAAGAAAAAGTATTTTCAATCTGCATTCAGTCTTCGCCAGTTCTTTCTATGGAAATGGACAATGCCTTTCAACCTAAGTCCTTTGGAATTGTCTTGGATCATTGTCTTGCTGAGAAGAGCTAAGTTATTCACAGTAGATCATCATACAATATTGCTGTTATTGGGTGTAATGTTCTCCTGGTTCTGCTGATGTCACTTTGTTTCATTTCATGTAAGTTTTTCCAGGTTCTCAGATTATTTTAAAGAACATAATAACAAAGCACAAAATGTGATGATACTCCCATCTCCAGACTCCACTCCTTTTCATTGACTTTCCCCCATGCTATAAAGCCCTTGCTCTTACTCTTTGTTCTTTCTTAGGTTCTTTGGTCTCAATCAATGGTAAGGTCAAATTGCTCCTTCTACAAAACCTCTTTCAGAATCCTTTAACTCATTGCTGTAGTAGTGCCTTCCCTCTGATGTTATCTCTCATTTTCATTATATACATGTCAAATGTACATTGTTTGCATGTTGTCACTCCCATTAAAAGAGATGGGGAAGGGTATGAGCATTTATATAACACCAACTATGCACCAGGGCTATGCTAAAGTATTTTTACAAATATATTTAAAACAATCCTGTGGCATAGGGGCTATTATTTGGCCCATTTTACAGTTGCAGAAACTAAGGCAATTAGCAGTTAATTGACTTGACCAGGGTCACACATATAGTAATAGTCTAGGGCATATTTTAACTTGGGTCTTCATGATTACAGTCCCAGAACTCTATCTACCATGCCAAGAATGTTAACTTCTTTTTTTTAATCAAATGCTTTATTAACTTCTGGTTTACATCATTCATTTCTGAAAGATTTTGAGTTACAAATTTTCTCCAAATTTTTCCCCTACTCCAAAATAGCAATCCCACTGAATATCCCTACCTCCAATCTGCTCTGTCCTGTATCTTTTATCATATGCCCTCTCATTTTCCAGTAGAGCACAGTGGCTCTCTATGCCCCCGTGCTGTATGTTTTATTTCCCAGTTACATGTAAAATAATATTAATAATAGTATATATATATACACATATACATACGTATACATGTATATGTATATATATATATATAAACTTTTGATTTTAAAATTTTGAATTCGAGATTCATTCCCTTCCTCCTTTGTCACCCACCCTTACAGGGAAGATAAGCAATTTAGTTTAGGTTGTACATGTGTAGCTATGCAAAACATGTCCATAGTTGATATTATTGGGAAAGACTGACTATATTTTCCTCCCTCCTATCCCACCCCCCCCACTTGTTTTATTCTCTATTTTGATCCTGTCACTTTTCAAAAGTGGGTGCTGCCCACATTCCTTCCCCCCAGGCTGCCCTCCCTTCCATCATTCCCCCTCTCATCCCGTTCTCCCCTACTCTTCTGTAGGGTGAGATACCATATTTAGTGTGTATTTCATTCCCTCCCTAAGCCAAATTCAATGAGAATAAGGTTGACCCATTCCCTTTTACGTTCCTGTTCTTCCCCTCCATTGTAACCATTTTCCCTTTCCTCTTCTACAGGAGATAGTTTACCCCATTCTGCCTCTCCCCATTTCCTCTCAATATATTCCTCTCTCACCCTTTAATATCACCTTTTAAGTATCATCCCTTCCTATTAAATTGGTCCTGTGCCCTCTATCTATGTATGCCTGTACACATCTATACACACATTCACATATGCATTCTTATGCCCATATACCCTCTTATATAGACATATATGTATGTATGTATGAATATATATATGTGTGTGTGTGTGTGTGTGCTTCTACCTTCCCCAATCCATGTAAAAAGGGGACTCTAAACAAACTTTTTTGCTGCAGAACCCACAAAATGACACAGAGAAGCTAACCTCCCACTGAGGACAGCAGGGAAGGCTGGCAGGAATTGGCCAGCACAGCTCTCTGGGAGCCAAGCTCAAACCCAATCCAAGGCTTTAGCCCCAGGAACGGCCTGACCAGTCATGGCCAGAGGGAATCCAGAACAGCAGCAGCTGTGGCCTTTTCCAGATTTATCAACACACAAATGAGAAGGATAAAGTGAGAGATCAGTGCATTCTGGACTTTGGGCCCAGTAAGTGGGAGTGCATGGCTTTTGCCCCCCAGGGCAAGAAGCTTCTGAGGCACCAGCACAGCCAGCCAGTGCCACGTGGCAGCTTCAGCTCCTGGCCTGCAGAGTGAAGGGGGAACAAGCACCAGTCTGAGGGGTAATCGCTCTTGCTTTAACCTGCTTGGATGTGGATTGCTCTCTAGGGTGGGGTCCTGGGATGTATGTCCAGCTTGCCAGAGCGTGTGGAGACCTCAGAGAGGGTACCCATCTAATACCTCCAGCAACTGAGAAAACACCAGTGTTGGGGACGAAAGCTCCCCTGTATGGTGGCAGAGTCCTACTGTGGCAAAAAGCCCAGGGGTCAGGTGACTGAGGGGAGACATGACCAGGCAAAGGAAACAAAGCAGACAGAAGATTCGAACATTATACTCCTATTTTGTTGACAAAAAAAAGCAAAGCATGGAACAGGAGGAAGACAGTGAAGTCAGAACTCCTGCACCAAAAGCTTCAAAGGAAAATACCAGCTGGTTACAGGCCATAGAGGACCTTAAGAAGGAGATAAGAGAAGTGGAAGAAAAATTGGGAAGAGAAATGAGAACAATGCAAGAAAATTATGATCGAATCCCGGGTGGCCGTGTAAACTTGAGCACGTTACTTAACCCCGATTGCTTAAAAAAAAAAAAGCCAATTTGCCAGATGGAAAAAGAATCTCAAAAGCTCAATGAGGAGAATCATGGCTTCAGAATTAGACTGGAGCAAATGAAAAGCTAATGACTTTATGAGAAGCCAAGATAACATTAAGCAGATCCAAACAAATGAAAGAATAGAAGGCAACATGAAATATCTCATGGGAAAAACCACTGACCTGGAAAATAGATCCAGGAGAGATAATTTAACAATTATTGGACTACCTGAAAGCCATGATCAAAGTAAGAACCTAGAAATCATCCTCCAGGAAGTTCTCAAAGAAAACTGCCCTGATGTTTTAGAATCAGAGGGAAAAATAGAGGTTGAAAGAATCCACCAATCACCTGCTGAAAAAGATCCCAAAAAGAAAACTCCCAGGAATAATGTTTGAAATCCTCTATTCCACTGAATATGCAAATTTTCCCCTGAAACATGATACTCAGTTTTGCTGGGCAGGTGATTCTTGGTTTTATTCCCAGCTTCTTTGATTTCTGGAATATCATATTCCAAGCCCTTCAATCCCTCAATGTGGAAGCTGCCAGGTCTTGTGTTTTCCTGATTGTTTTTCCACAATATTCAATTGTTTCTTCCTGGCTGCTTCTAATATTTCCTCCTTGATCTGGGAATTCCAGAATCTGGCTGTAATATTCCTAGGAGTTTTCTTTTTGAGGTCTTTTTCAGGAGGTGATCTGTAGATTATTTCAACCTCTATTTTACCCTGTGGTTCTAAAATATTAGGGCAATTTTCCTTGAGCATTTCTTGAAGGATGATTTCCAGGTTCTTTTTCTGATCGTGGCTTTCAGGTAGTCCAAAAAAGTTTAAACTATCTTTCTTGGAACTATTTTCTAGGTCAGTGTTTTTTTTTTTTTTTAATGATATATTTCACATTGTGTTCTATTTTTCATTTGTTTGGATCTGTTTAATAGCATCTTGCTTTCTCATAAAGTCATTACCTTCCATGTGATCAATTCCAATTCTGAAGGAATAATTCTCTTCAGTGAGCTTTTAAGATTCTTTTTCCATCTGGAAAATTGGCTTTTTTCTTTTCAAGCAATCGGGGTTAAGTAACTTGCTCAAGTTTACACAGCCTCCCAGGATTCAATCTCCAGGTCATCCCAACACTGGAGCCGGTGCTCTTACTCACTGAGCCACCTGGCCACCCCTAAGCAATTGGGGTTAAGTAACTTGCTCAAGGTTAAACGGCCAGGTGTTTCTGGGTGGGTGCTAAGTGTCTGAGCCCGGGATTCGATATCCAGGACATCTTCACACTGGAGCCAGTGCTCTTACTCACTGTGCTACGTGGCCACCCCCAAATTTGGCTTTTTACAGCATTGTTCTCCTCATTGCCTTTTTGAGCCTCTTTTGCCATTTAAGTTAGTCTATTTTTAAGGTGTTATTTTCTTCTGTCAGATTGCTGACTCTCATTTCATAATTTTCTTTCATCTTTCTCATTTCTCTTCCCAATTTTTCCTCCACTTCTCTCATTTGCTTTTCAAAATCCTTCTTAAGGTCTTCTATGGCCTGTAACCAGCTCTTATTTTTCTTGGAAAGCTTTTGGTGCAGGAGTTCTGACTTCACTGTCTTCCTCATGTTCCATGCTTTGATTCTTTTTGTCCCTGAAATAGGAATGTAAAGTTGGGTTGCTCTGCTTGCTTTGCTTCCCTCATTTTTTCATGTTGCCACTCAATTACTTCACTTTTGGGATTTTTTCCCACAGTAGCACTCTGCTACCAGACAGGAGAATTTTGTCCCAATCGTCTGGGTTTTCTAAGCTGCTGAAGGTATTAGTTGGGTGCCCTCTCTGAAGCTTCCACATGCTCTCAAAAGCTGGTCACACACCCCAGGACCTCCACCCTAGACTGCAATCCAGATTGAAGCAGGTTAAAGCAAGAGCAATTACCCTTCAGAGTTGTCATGTCGTCCCCCTACAATCTGCAGGCCAGGAGCTGAAGCAGCCATGTGGTAGCAGCTGCATGGCTGTGGCAAATCAGCTCCTTCTTCCCCTGGGGGCAAAGGCTCACCACACTCACGAGCTACTGGATCCTAAAGTCCACACTACACTGACCTCTCATGTTGACCTTAGCATCTATGTGTTGATAATTCTGGAAACCACCACAACTGCTGGTTATCTGAAGTCCCTCCAGCCAGCGGCAGATCAGGCCTGACGTAAAGCTAAAACCTCAGGCTTGAGCTGGGCTGGAATCACCTCCCAGAACACTGTGTTGGCTACTTCCTGCCAGGCTGCTGGACTGTCCTCATTGGGAGGTTAGCTTCTCCGTGTCATTTTGTGGGTTCTGTGGCACCAAAGTTTCTTCAGAGTTACCTTTTACATGAATTGTAGGAGGTGGAACCTGGAACCCCACGGAAGTCCTGTTTCTACTCAACCATCTTGACTCTGCCCCCAAGAAAGTCCTGTTTCTACTCTGCCATCTTGACTCTGCCCCCAAGAATGTGAACTTCTTAAGAGAAAAGATCATCTTTTTGCCTTTCTTCATAGCTGTAACTATTAGCACAGTACTTGGTTTGTAGTAAATACTTAATGAATTCCTAGCATCTAATTGGCTGTTGTCGTCATAGTGATTATTCATTGTTTTATTCAATCTTTTCACTTGATAGTCAACCTGGTGATGACTATCTTCATTCTTACCTAAGTAGACCAGAATCCAAGACATATTTCAATAGGAAAACAATATATGACATTTCTGTCAAGTAAGATTTCAAATGAGGAGTAATCCACCTTCTCTAGAGGGCATTCTATAATAATATGACTATAATTCTTATCAAGGTCTTCCTTTGATAAAGTTTTGTCTTCTGATAACAGATGTGTCATATATTATGGAGCCTCTGAAGGTTGTGAAGGTCTTTTTGGAGGCTTTCCAGCTTTGTAAAACTTACCAGCTTTTATGTTTTGCTGAAATAGCTTTTAAGAAAATAGGGTTATCATTAATTTGAAACAGTAGAGAATTCAGGTAATTTGAAATGGCATGATAAACATAGAATATTATGTTTAGAGTTGCACATTATACATTCCTTTAAAATTTTTCATAAAAAATAAAAATATTTAAAATTTTGAAATGGAGGAATTTTTTGTGAATCAACATCAAAATTGTATGAATTCCATTAACAACAATCATCTTATCATAACCTTCATTTTTTATTAGGGTGTGATTTGCTCAATTTATAGAAACAAATGACACAAATAATTACATGAATGTTATTATAAATATAAAAAAGACATATCAGCAAATATTTAGAGCTGAAAGCAAAGAGCCACTTAAATACAAAAACTACAACTAATCTTTGAATACCAACAACTTCCCAATTGTCTAAGTCTCCCTTCTTTTATGGAAATGCGATTCTGAAGATCTTCCCTGCTCCTAGGCTCTTTGATAGGCTTAAATTACTCTGAGAACCTTCCTTGATGTGAAAATATACTCTTCCCCCCAATAGGCTGAATGTAGTCACATGGAGCCTGTGGCAGTAGGCTTGTTTTTCATGATTGGACAGTGGGTCAAGAGGGTTGTAACATTCTCTGAGCCAGGAGAAGGCTATTTATACTCCCTGATTTGAAGTTTTGTTTTGGGGCTCACTTTGAGAAGAGTTGTGTGCTTTGGCCAGATGAGACTCTGAGCATCTATTAAGCCCCATGGCTTTGAAAACACAGATGTTGGTGCTTCCCTCTCTGGTAACAGACTAGGTATGGATGTATTGGTCCGACAGCTGGGAGCCTGTCGGCTGATCTATTTCTCTGTCTGTCACGTCTGCTTGCAACTTGTTTGTATTCTCTGAAGTTTGGAGTGCTGACATTTTTCTCCTGAACAAGGTAAAGGACATATGTTTGATTAATGCAGGATTGTTAATTCATTTTGAGTTGCTTTCTTTTAGAAAAGAACTAGAAATCTGTGCTAGCAGCCATCCTGGGTATATTAGGGTGCTTGCTGATACACCTTCCTTCTTTATGATGGGAAGATTAGAGGTTGGAGCCCTAAATTCCTCCCAAAGTTTGTTTTTTTTTGGGGGGGGTTGCTTTTATGAAGGATTGGCACCTGAACTTTGCAGCCAACTCTGTACTTTTTATCTGCAGCTTTAATTGCCTTTGGATCTAATGAATATGCCTTTTCTCTAGGTGTTTACTGTTGGCTCCCTCCTCCCTTCTTTTTTTGAGCTTCCTTTTATGTGCTGTCTTCTCCCATTAGACTGTAAGCTCCTTGATGGCAGGGTCTCTTTCTTTTTCTTATTACATCCCCAACTTTTAGCATGGTCCTTAGCATATAGTAGGTACTTAATAACTATGTATTATTGGTATTGTATCATTATTATTATATGATTATTTTGGTTAGGTTTAAATATTGGTTATTTTATTGAAAATGAAGGTCAATGGAAAAGTGTCCTGAAAGAAATGAACACTTTAATTTCAAACTCACAATAGAAAAAAAAATGGCAATTTGAGAAAGTTTAAAAAGATTATTAGTAAGAAGTAAAAAGATGATTGTAGACATTGAGAGAGTTTCTACTCAACATCAAAACTGGGGGGAAAATGATTCTGTCTGTTGCTATGACTACATGATTTAAAGAAAACACCATTTCCTCCTATCGCAGCAAGCACCCCAAGCGTCCTCAGGGTTTGCTGCCAACACAGGTTCTTGGATCTGCTTTGTTAAAGGAAAGCAACTCAAAATGGGTTAACAAGCTTACTTTAATCAGTCAAACATATATCCTTTACCTCATTCAGGGGAAAAAGGTCAGCACCCCGAACTTCAAAGAATACAGGCAGAATTATCAAAACAGAAACAGATCAAGTAGACAGCTTTCCAAACTGTCCAACCATTACATCCATACCAAATCAACATCTGGGTTTTAATATCTGGGTTTTTCAAAGCCAGGGGGCTCTGGACAATGGCTTCCCAGAATCCATATCAAATCACAGAACACTTCTCAAAGTGAGCCCCAAAACAAAGCTACACATCAGGGCTTATATAGCCTTCTCCTGGCTCAGAGAATATAACAACCTTATTGACTCACTGGACAATCAAGAAGTATCTACTGAAAAACAAGCCTCCCACCCCAAGCTCCAGGTTCACTTTAGCCTAGGGGCAGGGAAGATCTTAAAAATTTACATTCCTATTACACCTCCCACTATATTCAAATGGAATTGTCTGGTTGGTGTCATATAGACTCTTACTTAAGAGGAAGTAAATAATACAGTAAATACAAGAGTAAATGAGAGTTCACAGTATGGCAAAGCATAGGAAATCACTGTATATTTGGCAAAATTTCTTTTTCAATTCATATATGTTAAATATTCTTAATGAACTGCTGAATTTCTGAAAAAATGAAATAAATTATAATGAGTACTGTGCATTGAACAGTAAATTTTATGGTTTGAAGTAATAGTCAAAATTTTATAGCTTCTTTCTTAATTAAAAATTTTCTGTCTGCTAGTGTCTTTGGGTAGAATGATTGATGTCATCATACTTTAATAGCTAACAGTTTTATTGAATTTTAAAGTTTGCAAAGCACATAAGTAATATTATCTCATTTTATCCTCACAATAGTGGGAGGTAGGTGTTATTCTCCCCTATATTACAAGTAGGGAACCTGAGGTACATACATTGATTAGATAGATAAAGATATAGATACAGATGATATAGACAGAGACTTACCCAGGATCAAACAGCTAATAAGTATTTATGGTCTTATTTGAACTGAGGCCTTCCTGACTCTAGATAAAACACTCTGTGCACAGCATCTCCTATCTACCTCTAAAAGAAGAATAATCACTACAGAAGACAGTGTGACTTCTATCTTGGTAGAAGCAGAACGACTTTACCTGATATCTTGGATAATTTTAAAAAGTTAACTCATGGCCAATGCAAACACATTTCTGTAGTCATAACTGAATATGGCAAATGTGTTTAAAATTTTGATCTAGCATTCATTAAAAAAATTATCAAATAAATAGCAAAAACATAAAATGTGTACATATTTTATTTAAATTAACCTACCTCTAGAAAATGAAATAACAACTATAATATTTTGAAGTGTAATATGGATAAAAATGAATTAATTTTTAAAAATAAGTGAAATATTTGACAAAGAATGGTTTAACAGCAAAGTACTTGGTAACCAAACTCTGGAGGCAAAAAAAAAAAAAGAATGTGAAATTTAATTTTGAACTTCCCTAAGATTGTGCATATCTTTTCCCAACACAGTCATGGTTTTCATGATTAAAATAAAATTAAACTTAGCACAAAGTTGTGAATTATTCATCCTTGACTTCAGAAGTTTAATATTCTAATATAGCAAAAAAGTTATCAAGATAGAGTGTAATTTTCTGGCATTTGAAAGAACTTTTGGAACAGAACATGTGTGCTAAATCTAAGCAATACCTATAACCTCGTGGTAACATAAATACTGATGCTGAATTATTTCTGACAGAAAAAAAGTTAAAAGAAATGATTAAAAGCTACTGCCATCTGATGATTTGCCTCAGGAATGTCAGATAATTAATGCTTTATATTTGCATAGTAATTTTAAATTTCTAAAGCAATTTCACATTTGCCATATTGCCATTTTATTCCAGAAACTATATACTTGTTTCACATCAATGTTATATGAAATTAAATTACAAATTATAAAACAAACTATTTTTGGTAACTTAGAATATAAAGAGGTGAATATTAGGAAACATAATAAAATCATTGATTAAAAAGTCTGGCTGGGCACATCTATTATCCTTTTTTTTTAAGATAGAAAGATTTAGAACTGTATGGAATCTTAGACATCATCTAATTTAAATTCCTCTTTGTTCAAATGAAGAAAAAGATGCCCTGATGATTAAATTTACTAACCAATTGTCACACAGCTTGTAATAGCTACGGCATGGAACTCGGTATTGTCTCTAAATCTAGTAGTCTTTTCATCATTTTTTTGAAGGTTTCTCAATGGGTAACAAGTGGATTATTTGTTGTCTAATGAGAGTGGAAGTAAGAGCCAGGGGTATCAAGATGGCTATAATCTAGCCAATGCAAACAATTCTTCTATGTTAAACACGATGGTTTTAGGTATTAGCAAATATTTATTAGCCATTATCAACAGTTTAGTGTTTCTAGTGGATGGCATGAAGGATGGTTGCACATAAGGGGTAAAGTGAAGCATAATTTTGTCACAGTCTTAGAAAAACTGAAGCAAGTAGAATCTTCAAAACTGAGGGCCAACCACCTTGACTTTAATTCATGAGAAAATTCTAGGATTATTATTGCAAGGGAAATTAGTGGAATCAAAGTAACAAAGATTTACTCTATTGTATAAAGAAAGTAAGATTTTGTTAAGCAGAGGTAATGAAGGACATATATATATATATATATATATATATATCATTCCTAACTGGTAGATCAGTGGGAGTCTATGTATATTTTTGCTTGTGTTGATAATAATATTAATGATCATTATAATTATAAATATAATACCTGCTACATTCCAAACATTGTACTAAAGCTTATAAATATCTCACTTGATCCTCATAAATAACCCTGGTAGTATGTGTTATTATTATCCTGATTTAACAAATGAAGAAACTGAGGCAGAGTTAAAATGACTTATCCAATTTCACATAGTTAGTAGATGTCTGAGGGCAAATTTGAACTCAGGTTTTCCTGATGCTAGTCCCAGTGCTCTATCAACAGTACTAAGTAGCTTCCTACAAAACATTTGTAGTCTTTAAACTATTCTTGTTGATACAGTAGATATATGGATCAGGCAATAGTAAAGTTAGGAGAATTCAGAACTGAATGGCTGGATTGCATGAATCCCAAGTAGTTCTGCCTCTTCCTGCCGCATTAGCAATAGGGGTTCACAAGTTGTGGGGTTCACAAGTTCTGTTTCTTTACAAAGACTTGATATAATCATGGGCAAGGCTTAAAAGAACCTTAAAGTTAAATAAAGTGCTAAATAATTAAATAGCTGAAAGAAGGTGATAAGTACTTCTTTGCCTGCCATTACAATAAACTCAAAAATGTCCAGAGAATAGCAAACTAATATGGGAAAGAATTCGAAATGATATTTGGAGTAAAGAATATGAAGTTTGTCTTTAACATTGTTTCCTATAACTGACTTTTCTCTGCTTATACATATGAATTATATTGGTACTCTCATAGGTTTATAGTTTTTTTTTCTTTTTCTCCACACGAAGAGAAACAAAACTTAATCACAATTCATACCATACTTTTGTCCTACAAAGTATCCATTTAAGATCCAACATATATGTATATGTATACATACACACACATAGACAGACAGACAGACAGATAGATAGATAGATAGATAGATAGATAGATAGATAGATAGATAGATAGATAGATAGATTTGATTTTTTGGAGGGGGGAAGGCAGGGCAATTGGGGATAAGTGACTTTCCCAAGGTAACACAGCTAGGAAGTGTTAAATGTCTGAGGCCAGATTTGAACTCAGGTCCTCAACTCCAGTGCTGGTGCTCTATTCACTGCGCTACCTAGCCACCCCAATGTATCCAATATATTGAGGATAAACCTATCTCAGATTAACTTTAAATTTACTTTTATATTTCAGTGATTAGGTATTTTTAAATTATTCTGTCTCTATCACTATTTCCTTGCCTCCATTTAGCAAATTAATTACAAAACAAAGCAAAAGAAAAACAAAAATAAAAATTACATACAAACACTGCAAGCAAACAAAAATACATGCCTCAAAACATATCTATATAACATAGTCTTGTAAAAGAAATCAACATTAGCATTATTAGAAAATGTCTTTCTGCAATTTATATCCATCACCTCTATATCAGGGGGTAACTGGTATAATTTATGTCCATTCTTTAGACTCATGCTTTATCATAACATTGGTTATTTTTCAATTTTTCCCCTCCATTCTGCTATCATTATACTGAATAAATTCACAGCTCCACAAAGAGTGTAGTAATGTTCCTGTTATTCCACAAACTTTCCAGTATTTTTTATTTTCCTTTTTTGTCAAATTTATCAATAGGCATGAGGTGAACTTCAAATTTTCTTTATTTGGATACCTATGTTACTGAATTAGAGCATTTTTATATAATTGTTGATAGTTTGAATTTATTTCTTTGAAAACTGCCTGTCCTTATCTTTTGATCATTTTTGTAGTGGGAAATCATCATCACTTTTATAAATTTGATTATGTTCTTTATATACCTTGAAAATGAGACCTTTTCTAGAAAACCTTGCTAAAAGATTTCTTTTGACCAAATACAAGTTGCCACTGTACTTTTTACTACATTATATTTGTATGGACAAATGTTTTTCAATATTATATAATCAAAATTATCCTTTTTATCTTGTGGCAAATTCTCTATCTCTTTCACCTTTAAATATGAATTCTTCCTTGCTTCTCTAACCTTCCTTTCTTCTCTAATGTGTTTTTGATGGGAATTTTATGTTTAAATATTAGAACCATTTAAATCTTTCTTAACATACATTGTGAGATACTAGGCTAAACCTAATTTCTGCCAGAATTCTATCCCAATTTCTCAGCAGTTTTTGCCATTTTTTTACCTTAATAACTGACTTCATTGGGATATCTGAACAGTATGATGTTGTGTTTACTTCTGTATAACATAAACCTAATCAGTTCCATGGATTATTCTTTGTCTTTTTTAAACCAGTACAAAACTATTTCAATGATTACTGATTTGTTTACAGTTTGATATCTATCAATGATAGAAAACTCCCCCCCCTCTAGTTTTTTCATCATTAACCTTGTTACTCTTGGTCTTTATTCCTGTATAGAATAGTTTCATTTTTGTTAACTATTTTAAATATTCTTTTAGGAATTCAACTGTTAAATCAATAAATAACTAAATTAAACCCAGAATTATATTGCCATATTTACTATGTTAGCTTCCCTTGCTCATGGGCAATTAAAATTGCCTTCAATTATTGAAACTTGTATCTGAGGCAATCTTGGAAATCTGAGTCTTAAGTATTTTAGAACCTATTTAGATTTTGGGAATGGAATTTGACTTTCTATCTCTTTTTCCTTTTTTAATTTTTCCTTTTTTGGTTCTACATACATATTTGTGTGCATATATAAAGCTGATTCTTCATGTAGAATTGTGTTCTATTATTATCAATTACTACTGCATTGACATATGATCTTTTGTTATGTTAACATATTAGTAATAAAATGTTAAGTATTTCAATTACATTTTAGTAGGCTTCATCGGATTTTCTAAGGACATGATAAAAATATCTCCAAAAAGTGATCATTTTCTTTTCTATTTGTTTATATTTATTATTTCAGTATTTATTATTGCTATAGATAGAATTACTAGAACTTCATTAATTGGTAATAGCCATGATGGATAACTTTGTGTTGTCATTGAACTTATTGTAAAAGTTTCTAAATTTTATCTTTAATAAAATTAAATATGATTTATTGTGTTAAGGGAAAGTCTATTTGTTCCACTATTTCTGGAGATTTTAATATAAATTAGTGCTGGATTTTGTCAAAAGATTTTCAGCATCTATTTATATAATTATGTAATCTTTTAAATATTTATATTAGTAATGTGGATTGTGCTCAATGGCTATCTCACAGGTATCAGTGTTATATATGGACTGTCCATTTATTATCTATCTCTCCTCTCAAATAACACATCTGCATTCTGCATATAGTGACTTGCGAGAAAGGCAGAATCGCATAGTCAATACAGAACTATTTCTGTATTATAGGATTGTATTGTAATCAGGAAGAAATTGACTGATTCTAGCTCAGAGTAACCATGAAGTATTAGAAAATCATGATCACTATGTACACTCAGACTAAAACGTATAGAGGAGTTGGTCTTCTATATCAGCAGTATATACATCCTGAGAGTTCCCCATGCTTTTGAAATCACCTATCAGGCCAAAATCGCAAATGTGTCAATTATGTTATATCTTATATCACAATTCTCACATCATTCTTCACATCATCTATGCTGCAGAGTACTTATTCCCACCATGGTTTTTTTCCTCTTACTCTTTGAACTATTTGTGTTGTACTTTAATAATTGGTATTCATCCAAGATAAAGTTAAAATGCATATATAATTTAGATATAAAGACTGATATTATAAGTAAAATTGGAGAGCAAAGAATAGTTTAGCTGTAAGATTTATGGAGAAGGAAATAATTTATTACCAAATTAGAGATAGAGAACATTAGGAAATACAAAATTGATCATTTTGATTACATTAAATTGAAAAGATTTTGCATAAATGAAGCCAATGCAACCAAGATGACGAGTAAAGAAAAAAGCTGGAAAATAAATTTTAAATCCAGTATCTCTGATAAAAGCCTTATTTCTCAAATATATAGAGAACTGAGTCAACTTTATAAGAATACAAGTAATTCTCCAATTTACAGTCAAAGAATATGAACAAACTGTTTTCAAATGAAAAAATATATAAAGCTATCTATAGCCATATCAAAAATTTCTCTAAATCACTATTAATTAGAGAAATACAAATCAAAACAACTTTGTGCCACCACATAATACCTATAGAATTGGCTAACTTGACAAAACAACAAAATGATAAATGTTGGAGAGATGAGAAAACTGGAACATTAATACATTGTTGGTGGGATTGTGAACTGATCCAACCATTCTGATAAGCAATTTGGAACCATGCACACAGGGCTCTAAAACTGTGCATACCCTTTGACTTAGCAACAGTACTTCTAGGACTGTATCCTAAAGAGATCATACAGATGGGAAAAGGACCCTCAGGTACAAAAATATTTATAGTAGGTCTTTTTGTGGTGGCCATGAATTGGAAATTAAGGGGATGCCCATCAATTGAGGAATAGCTGAGGAAATTTGTGGTATAAAAATATAATTGAGTACTATTGTTCCATAAGAAATGATAAGCAGGGTGACTTCAGACCAACCTGGAAAGACTTACATGAACTGGGAAAAGTCTTACATGAACTCAGCATGTACTACAAGCTGAGTGAAGAGAGTGGAACAAGGAGAACATTATATAAGCAACAACAAGTGTTCAGTGACTAACTTTGATAGGCTTATCTCTTCTCAGCAATTCAATAATCAAAGACAACTCTAAAAGATTCATGATGGAAAACACTATCCACATCCAGAAAAAAGAATCATGGAGACTAAAACCAGATAAAAGCATACTATTTGCTCTTTGTCTTTTTGTTATGTCTTCTTTCTCATGGTCCCTCCCATTAGTTCTACTTGTTCTTAACAACATGACTAATATTAAAATATTAATGTATATGTAGAGGCAATATGAGATTGCATGCCATCTTGGGGAGGGGGAAAATTTAGAACTCAAAATCTTATGGACATTATAGTTGAAAATCAAAATTATATTAATTAATAAATAAAAGTAATAATGTTATTAACTCATTGTTATGAGGAATTACTAATAAGGAAACTGCTTTTTCAAAGCATTATAATTTTTATATTATAATTAATATTATATTAATATAAAAATTAATTATAATTTTTCAAAACATTATAATCTATTCTGAAATTTTTACTCTTACCTAATTTCCTGAGACACTGAGAGGTTAACTGAATTTCTGAAGGTAGTACTAATAGTATTTGCTTTCAATGGGACTTTGATTCAGCCCTTCCTGACTCTGAGGCTAGGATTTTATCAGTTCGACCATGCTGACTCTCTTCTATTATTTAACATCTTGCAATAACTTATAAATGTTTTGAGAACCCTAAGAGACGTTAGTTTAAAAGGGCTAAGGTCTACCACTGCAATCTATGCCATGTCCAGTTGTTCTGATGAATATCTGACCACTGAATCCAGATGACTTTGGATAAGAAAGTGAGACTGGTGACTTCGCACATCCCTCCCTCACACAAATCAAAGTCGATTTGCAAGCCAGGTCATGACCTCCCTGATATCATGAGCATCTATGAGAAGGAAGGACAAACCACAACCTCTGAATAGTCTAAGCTGTCTGAATGAGGAGCAGTTCGACTCAGGTAACTCATGCCCTCTTCTCCTCTCCTTTCCTCTCCTCTCCTCTCCCTTCTTTTTTCCTTCCCTCCCCACTCCTTTTCTCTTACCTGAGGACATTTTCTCCAAAGGAAGGTAATTTCTTTTTTTAATTTTTTTTAAACATTGGATTTTAAAATTTTGAATTCCAGATTCTTTCCCTTCCTCTGTATCACCCATGCTTACTCGGAAGATAAGTGATTCAATATAGGTTGTTCATGTGTAGTTATGCAAAACATTTCCATAGTGGATATATTGTGAAAAACTGATTATATTTCCCTCCATCCTATCCTGCCACCAGCCTGTTCCATTCTCTACCTTGACCCTATCCCTTCTCAAAAGTGTGTGCTTCTAACTACCCTCCCCTGCAACCAACCCTCCTCTCCATCATTACCCCTCTTATCCCCCTTCCCCCTACTCTCCTGCAGGGCAAGATACCCTATTTTGTGTATATGTCATTCTCTCCCCAAGCCAAATTTAATGAGAGTAAGGTTGATCCATTCCCTTTTGCCTGCCTGTTCTTCCCCTCCATTGTAACAGTTTTCCATTGACTCTTCTATATGAGATAATTTATCCCATTCTGTCTCTCCCCATCTCCTCCCACCATATTTCTCTCTCACCTCTCAATTTCTCCTTTTAATTATCATCCCTTCATATTCAATTGGTCCTCTGTCTATGTATACCTGTATACATATATACACACACATTTGTATTCATATGCACATATACCCTCCTATATAGAAATATACATGTAAGTATATATACACATATATATACACATATATACATACATATATATATAAATATATATACATACATATATATACATATATATGTATACACACACATTTATATCCCCTTAAACTATTCTCATGCCGAGAAACATTTCATAAGTTACAATTATCATTTTACATGTAGGAATGTAAATAGTTCAACTTTGACAAGTTACTTATGATTTCTTTTCCCTGTTTACCTTCTCATGCTTCTTTTGCTTCTTGTATCTGAGTGTCAAGTTTTCTATTCAACTCTGTTTTTTTCATCAAGAATACTTGAAAGTCCTTTATTCCGCTGAATAGCCATATTTCCCCCTGAAACATGATACTCAGTTTTTCTGAGTAGGTGATTCTTGGTTTTAATCCTAGCTCCTTTGACCTCCAGAATATCATATCCCAAGCCCTTTGATCCCTCAATGTAGAAGGCATCATATCTGTATTATCCTGATTGTGTTTCCCCAATATTCAAATTGTTTCTTCTTAGTTGCTTTTAATATTTTCTCCTTGATCTGATTACTATGGGACTTGTCTGTAATATTTCTAGAAAGTTTCTTTTTGTAATCTTTTTCAGGAGGTGATCAGTGGATTCTTTCAATTTCTATTTTGTCCTTTGGTTCTAAAATATCAGGGCAATTTTTCTTGAGAATTTCTTGAAGGATGATTTCTAGGTTCTTTTTTTTATCATGATTTTCAGGTAGTCCAATAATTTGTAAATGTTCTCTCCTTCATCTATTTCCAGGTCAGCGGTTTTTCCAATGAGATATTTAATATTATCTTCTATTTTTTTCATTTGTTTGGATCTGTTTAATAATATCTTGATTTATCATAAAGTCACTAGCTTCCATATTCTCCAATTTAATTCTGAAGGAATGATTCTCTTCAGTGAGCATTTGAGATTATTTTTCCATCTGGCAAATTCAGCTTTTTAAGATATTCTTCTTCTCGTTGGCTTTTTAATGCCCTTTTGCCATTGGAGTTAATCTATTTTTTAAGGTGTTATTTTCTTCAGTCAGGTTATTGACTTTCTTTTCTTGATTTTCTTTTTTTTTATCACTCGAAAACTTTCTTTAATACCAGGTAGTGCTTCAAGCCAAACACCATACATGTGCACACACCTTTACTGAAGAGGTCCCAAGGAAGGCTGGATCATGCATTAAGTGTGTTGGGTGAGGACTTTGGCATGATATAATAGGGGTTTAGGTATGAGAAATAAGTGCCCTCAAATGAAGCACAGCTCCCTCTCCTCTTCCTTGCTGAGATTCCTCAATGGCAGTGGAACAAGACATCAATGCCATGGTAATGAGGAGGCGACAAGGATTGTGGGTGGGGGGGGGGGGGAAGAATGGAAAGATTTGGTTTCTTTGTAGTATAAAAAATGTCTTTTAAGAAGAAAAAAACAGCCCTGGCCTGCCAGCAGCAGACTGTTCATGAGTTGGAGCTTCAGGACCTGTAGGAGGCCTGAGCACAACTAGGTGTTGGTATGTGAGGGCAGGAGGCAAGTCTTTGTTTATGTTTGGTATTGAGAAGACCTCAGGGCTCAACAACCTCATGCCCTGCAAGGAAGCATCTGAGTCTGAGGGACATATTGCATGTACCCAATTGAGACCATGAGCTGGGTTGATAGTGCAGTGAAGCTAGTCAACAGTCTGGGGCCTATTTTCACATGAGGAGGAAACAAAAATTCCCATATTGATCTTCAACATAAAACAACCAAAGCAACACGACACGTTACCTGCATACCTGCAACTAACAACTATTTTTAGAACACTGTCCTTAAAAGTTTTGCTAAGGTTTGAAGTGTGGGGAAGTAGTCCAGTTTTTCTCTCTTCTCCCCATATCTAGCTTCTCAGTGTTTTCCATTGCAGAAGGATATTTCTAACTGCAAGGCAGAAGTATCTGTTGTGAGACAGCTTACAGAGAAAGGGCCAAATATAGGGCGCCATAGAAAAGGGGCATCAGTTTCCTTTCATGCTGATATCCTCTTTCTTCAGAGCAAACTTTCTCCTCAACACCTCTGAAAAGAGGACAGCAGGTTCTTCTTCCTTCATCAAGCTCCGATTCAGGTCTTGGCTCTGCTTCATCCTGTGAATATCCTTCAGGATGCCCATCATGTTTGCAAAGCTGCTAACCTTTGGGAGGGACACACAGTCTTCGTCTTCAGCCAAGCTGCAGGCAGCTTTGGAGTCAGTTTTACAACATTCAGAGCTGGCAGAACAAAGCATGGGGACCAATGGAAGCTCAGGGCCTTCTAACTCAGCCTCCTATGTGATGATAATAATGACAAAGGAAGTTGGAGAGTGGAATGAGGATCCAAAACAAGGTAAGGGAGAAGAGAAATTTGAACTTCCTGAAGATAAGAAATCTGGTGTTAATGAAGCTTAAGTGGCATCTGCTGCCACAATCTTGGCAATCTGGCTGCATAGGTGACTTAGCTCATCCTGTAGTTGAGTGGTTTGGCTCAGGGCTGGTAGGCCAGGCTTCTTCAAGGCCAGGAGCTTCTCCTCTGGTCCTCAAAGGTTGGGGACTGAGGCATTGCGCTGCATGATGAACAATGGTCTGGGTTTCCACTTATGCCTCAGGGGCCGGGTGTCACTGCTGAGTCAAGCATAGGATTCCTCTTCATCTGCTGCTATCCAGGCAATATCAGCCAAAGTAGGGACGGGGGTACATTGCTCAGATACAGATCAGAGATGTTGGGCAGGATGCCTAAGGGCATGGCTTCAAGGGCAGGTTAGTCCCAGTCCTTCTTACTACACTTCAAGCAGTTCCATGTGGTTTGTTCTGCCAGAGTGGAATAGTGGAACCTGTTTCCATCTCTGATATCACAGCTGGCTCCCACCTGGCAGGGCTTCCTCATGTTAGGCCATCTTTGGGAACAGCAGGTCTCTTTAACTTCACTGTCACTGAATTTAGCCTCCATTGGGGTGGGCAGTAACCTCTTGGAGCCCTGATTAAAACGTTACTTTAACAACAATGGGACAGAAGAAACTTAACCTGGACAAAGTCAGGACTCAGTGGCCCTTTGGTGACCTCAACTTGGCCCGGGCTGCTCTGGAAGGAGAAAAGGGCGAAGTGCAGTGGGAAGAACTGAGGGGCACTGGGCCAGGGGCAATTGCCAAGCTCCAAGGCTGGGTGCTGTGAGCACAGGCCAGCTGCCACAAGCCAAAGCACTCCTCTAAAGGAGGAAATACCTGCAAAGCCAGGCACGGGCCCTTAGCCTGCCCTGGGCCCTGCCGTCATTCACAGCATGCCCCAAGCCCATGGACTGCAAGGTCAGAGCTGGCCCTGGGCCTCCTCCATGCCCAGGATTGTGCTGCAGCCCCAGGCTGGGGATCATGCTCCGGCACAGGAATCGCCTGCTCAGGCTCCCAGGGTCCCGAGGCCTGGAGACAGCCCCCTGGGGCGCTGGGAGAGGGGGTGGGAAGAGGGCCCTTTTCTTGATTTTCTTGCATCCCCATTTCGCTTCCCAATTTTTTCCTCCAATTCTCTTATTTGGTTTTGAAAATCCTTCTCAAGCTCCTCTAGGGCCTGTAACCAATTCATGTTTTTCTTTTAAGCTTTTGGTGCAGGAGTTCTGACTTCATTGTCTTCCTGTCGATAAATGCTTTGCTTCTTTTTGTCCCCCCAAAAAGCATTCTAAAGTCAGATTGCTTGCTTGCTTTGCTTCCTTTGCTTGTTCATGTTGCCACTCAATTACTCAACTTTTGAGCTTTTTGCTGTAGTAGAACTCTACTTGCAGAGAGGAGAGTTTTGTGCCAAATTACTGGGGTTTTCACAGCTACTGGAGCTATTAGTTCGGTGCCCTCTCTGAAGCCTTCACCAACTCTGGTACCTGGTCACATACCTGAGGACCTCCACCCTATACAACAATCCAGATCCAAGCAGGTTAAAGCAACAGTGATTACCCCCTCAGAGTGGTCACTTGGTCCCCCTACAATCTGCAGGCCAGGAACTCTGAAGTAGGCATGCAGCAGAGGCCATTCCCCTCAACTCCTCCCGCTGGGGTGCAGAGACCATACCTCTGTCCTGGACCCCCTGTTCCCAAAGTCCACACTGAGCTCTCACTTTGTCTTTGGCATTTATGGGTTGATATTTCTGGAAACCACCAAAGGTCCTGCTAATTCACTCTCCCTAAATCTATCCATGGTTATGCACTGCTCCCTGATGCTAAAACCCCCAGCTCATGTGAGGCTGGGGTCTGCTTCCAGAATGCAGCAATGGACCCTTCCTGGCCACCTGCCATTCTGCTTTCAGTGGAAGTTTTGTTTCTTTCGGTCACTTTGTAGGTTCTGTAGCTCTAAAGTTTGTTTAGAGTCATATTTTATAGGTATTTGAGGTGGTTATGGGGGGAGTACATGGAGTTTTCCTGCTGAGAAAACAGCAACAGCAATAAAAAACCCAAAACATTAGGGCAGTAAGATCAAGGCACTATCATGTTTTAAAACTATTATAGTTTCCTCTTATAATAATTTCCTGTTCAATTGAGTATTTTGTGAATTTTATTGCCATATAGATGCCATGAAAGTAAAATTAAAAAAAAAACTTGCTGAATAATACTTTTGAATTATGCATCATTTGAATTTGTACTTATAGTTGCTTTGGGCAAATACATAGAAATTGACTAATGCCCAGAAATGCTGATTTATTTGGTGTGTATCTGGATCCCGGTAAAGAGAAAACACAAAGAAAGCACTGTAGTTTGAGCAAAAAATAATTTTGTGTGTCTCTTTTATATACTCCCCCTGAGTCAGAAAATTATAAACCACTTTAAAACAAATTAACAGGCCTTGTGATATTTTGCTTAGATATATATTCACTAGAAAGACGTCTCATTCTCAGCTTGTTTTAGTTCTGATTGGAGATATTTAGCCAACATATTCATATGAGTCTCCACATTGAAGGACACCATTTAATACTCTATTTTCTCAAATGAGTCAAAATATATTTTTGCCTTATGAACATAATGAATTCACGTATTTACTATATCATTCACTCAGGTTATGTGACTATGAAGATGCAATATGACATGTAGTATCATCTGCAAAAGAATGATTATTCCCTTCTGTTGTATTCAAAGATAATTTCTATATAGTCTGAGATATTCAAAGAGTTAGTAGTTGCTGATATTCTCTCCATGTTTTGATGACAGTAATTAACCTGTAATTTTATATTTCTTAAAGAGTTATGCCCTCATATCCACATTTAGAACTACAGAATCTGCAGATTGAAACTAAATATCTCCTCTCTCGTTTGTGATTTTTTTTTGTTTTGTCCCTACTTTCTCATTGTTCAGCCCATTGGTTATAGTATTTCTTTACAACACGCTTAACATTCAGCATGAAGGTATTTGTAGAGGAGTTAGGAAAAGTTCCCTGCAAAATTAGGATTCTAATTGGGACATGGAGGAAGCAAGCTAAGCACTGGAGATGATGGAGAGGTTTTCAGGTATGTTTGACAGTCAAAGAAAATGCCTGGAGTTGAGAGATGGAGTATCTTTTTCCAGGAACAGCAAGGAGGCCAGTTTCACCAGATCAAAGATCATGTAGTAGGAAGTAAGGAGGTAGAAGAATGGAAAGATATGGCAGGAGAGGGAGAGCTTAGGAGTAGGTCATGAAGAACTTTCTTTTATTTTAATTTTAATTTATTTATTTACTATTAGTTTACAACATTCAGTTCCTCATTCCCTTGAGTTTCAAATTTTCTCCCACTTCCTTTCCTCTCTCCACCCCTCCATGATTTCATGCATCCAAATATAGCATCTACAAATACCTTCATATTAAACATTAGTCAAGTTGTAAAGAGGGATTAAAACCAATGGAGTGAACAATGAGAAAGAAGAAATAAAACAAAAGGGAGAGAGAGAGAGAGAGAGAGAGAGAGAGAGAGAGAGAGAGAGAGAGAGAGA
>NW_027186473.1:21946948-22010783 GCF_028583685.1 Petaurus breviceps papuanus
AGAGAGAGAGAGAGAGAGAGAGAGAGAGAGAGAGAGAGAGAGAGAGACAAAGTAGTTTGCTTCAATCTGCATTCAGATTCTGTACTTCTTTCTCTAGATACGGATGTCCCTTTCCTTCATGAGTTATTTTGGAGTTGTCTTTTAACCTTGCATTGATGTGAAGATCCCAGCCTATCAAAGTTAGGCTTCACACATACTATGTGTCTGTAATTGTGTATAAAGATCTCCTTGTTCTGCTCTCCTCAATCAGCATCAGTTTATATAAGTCCCTCCATGTTATTATGAAGTCTGTCAGTTCCTCATTTCTTATATTACAATAGTATTCCATTACATTCATATACCACAAGTTGTTTAGGTATTGTCCCATTAATGGACATCCCTTTGATTTCCAATTCTTTGCCACCATAAAAAGAGCTGATATATTTACATACAGGTCCTTTTTATCACTGCTATGATCTCACTGGGATAAAGCCCTAGAAGTGTCATTGCTGGGTCAAAATGTATGTACTTATTTATAGCCCTTTGGGCATAGTTCCAGATTGCTCTCCAGAATGGTTGAATCAGTTCACAATCCCACCAACAATGCATTAGTGTTCCAATTTTGCCACATCCTCTCCAGCATCTATCATTTTTCTATTTTGTCATCTTAGCAAATCTGGCTTGTGACATGTAGTACCTCAGAGTTGTTTTGATGTGCATTTCTCTAATCAGTAGTAATTTAGAGCATTTATTTCAAATGCTTATAGATATCTTTAATTTCTTCCTCTGAAAACTGCCTGCTCATATCTGTAATGCCATGCCCAGAAGCTTTCCAGAGGACTGCTACTGTGAACAGCTGTAACAGGAATGTAAATTTTTAAAATCTTCCCTGCCCCTAGGCTAAAGTGCACCTGGAGCCTGGGGTGGGAGGCTTGTTTTTCAGTAGATACTTTTTGATTGGCCAGTGGGTCAATAAGGTTGTTACATTCTCTGAGCCAGGAGAAGGCTGTATAAGCCCTGATGTGTAGCTTTGTTTTGGGGTTCACTTTGAGAAGTGTTCTGTGATTTGATCTGGATTCTGGGAAGCTGTTGTTGAGAGCCCCCCTCTCGGCTTTGAAAAACCCAGATGTTGAAAACCAGATGTTGATTTGGTATGGATGCAATGGTTGGACACTTTTGGAAACCTGTCTACTTGATCTGTTTCTCTGTCTTGATGATTCTATCTGTATACTCTGAAGTTTGGGGTGCTGACCTTTTTCCCCTGAATGAGGAAAACAATACATGTTTGACTGATTAAAGTAAGCTTGTTAACCCATTCTGAGTTGCTTTCCTTTGTCAAAGCAGATCCAAGAACCTGTGTTGGCAGCGACCCTGGGGATGCTTGGGGTGCTGGCTGCTACAACAGCTTTAAAGATTCTGATTACACAGTATAGTGAACACTCTATTTATTCCATAACAAATAAAATCAAGACATTCACAGAAGAGCAAGGTACAGCATTCACCATATTACAACTTATATTCACAACAGCTTTTCATTAAAATGGCCACATAGTTTTCACTAAAGTGGTCACAATATTTAGAACAAAGAACAATGATCTCAAAGTACAATAGTCAAAGTTTTCCACTCATGGCTCAATAGTCCAAGTCTTCCACTAATGAGGCAAATTCTTGATTAACTCAATCAGTCACTTATTCAGGAATCAATTACTAAGTATCATACACAAACCCCTCCATCTCTAGGTCTCTAGTAAACTAAAATTTCATCTTTACCCAGTACCTAGGTAGAGGTCTTTTCATCTTGACTTGGGGCCTGTTCTCAGATTCCCTGGATCCCCTTCCACAGTCTCAGATTCTACCTGAATTCACCAGATTGTCACCTGAGTTTAATGGTAGACAGCTCCCAATTCTTTGTCCAGCTCTCTGGGTAGGTCCTGTTCCACACTGAAGTTCACAGGGTATGGTCCATGTCAGATCCTTCACAATTTCTCCTGCAGGGAATGAAAAGCTCAAGCAAGCCACAAACAAGGTCTCAGCATGCCAGTCTTGCTTCCTCAGTCACCTGGGCTCCTGACTCCTGGCTCCTGGCTGATGGCTCCTGCCTCCTGGTTCCTGGGATCCTGTCCAGAAGAAACTCCACCACCACAAGTTCTCATGAAATTCTGGCTCAGTTCTCCATTCTCTCTTCTGTAGCTGCTCTGCCACCAGATGCTGGTCTCAAGAAATTCTAACTGTGCCTCTCTGGGGCTTTTCCTTATATACACACAGCATTAGTTTCCTTTTTCAGCCATCCCCTTCCTGTAACAGGAGACAGGAGCTCATACCTTCTGTTTCCCCAACAGAGGCTTGATCACTTACTAAGTGCTAAGTGCCTGCTACCTTTACCAACAAAAGAGATCTTCAAATTCAAATTACATTACCATTAAATATCCTTTAATCATTTATCAATTGGGGAATGACATGTATTTTTATAGATTTGACTTAATTCTCTGTATATTTTAGACATTAGGCCTTTATCAGAGATACCGGTTGTAAAAATTATTTCCCAATTTTCCACTTCCCTCTTAATCTTGGTTACCCTGGCTTTAATTGTACAGAAATTTTCAATTTAATGTAATAAAAAATTATCTGTTTTGCATTTCATTATACTTTTTTACTTTTTGTTTGGTCACAAAATCTTCTCTTTTCTATAAATCTGACAGATAAACTATTCTTTGCTCTCCCAGACTGCTTACAATATCAGCCTTTATACCTAAATTGTGCACTCATTTAGACTTTATTTTGGTATATAGTGTAAGATATTGGTGTATGCCCTATTTCTGCCATACTATTTCCTAATTTTCTCAGCAGCTTTGGTCAAATAGTGAGTTCTTATCCCAAAAGCTGTGGTCTTTACATTTCTCAAATAGTAGATTACTATTGTCATTGACTTCTGTGTCTCCTGTACCTAATCTATTCTACTGATCCACTTCTATATTCCTCAACCAGTAATAAGTAGTTTTGATGACTGCTACTTTAAAATATAGATTAAAATTTGCTATGGCTAGGCCATCTTCCCTAGCATTTCTTTTTATTAATTCCCTTGATATTCTGGAAATTTTGTTCTTCCAAATGAATTTTGTTACTATTTTTTCTAGCTCTATAAAGTAAATTTTTGAAGAATTAATTCCAATGGCACTAAATATGTAGTTTAATTTAAGTAAAATTGTCATTTTTTTAATATTGGCTTAATGCAGCCATGAGCAACTGATGTTTTTTTTTTTTTTTACAATTATTTAGATGTAACTTTATTTGTGTGAGAAGTCTTTTGTAATTGTGTTCATATAGGTCCTGGGTTTGTTTGGCAGATAGATTCTCAAATATTTTAAGTCTACAATAATTTAAATGGGATTTCTCTTTCTATCTCTTGCTGTCAGATTTAGTTAGAAATATATAGGAATGACGAAGATTTATGTGGGTTTATTTTATATCCTGCAACTTTGCTAAATTTATTATCTCAAGTAGTTTATTTTTTACTTGCTTCTCTAGTATTCTCTAAAAATATCCCCATATCATCTGCAAAGGGTGATAGTTTAATCTCTTCTTTGCCTAATTTGATTCGTTCAGTTTCTTTTTCTTCTCTTATTGCTTCTGCTAAGATTTCTAGTACCAAATTGAATAAGAATTGTGACAGTGGACATCCTTGTTTTACCCTTGATATTATTGGAAATGCTTCTAGCATATCCCCATTACATATAACACTTGCTGATGTTTTTAGACAAATGCTATTTATTATTTTAAGGAACACTCCATTTATTCCTATACTTTCTAGTGTTTTAATAGGAATGGGTGTTGTATTTAGTCAAAAACCTTTTTCTGTATCTATTGAGTTAATCATATGATTTCTACTTGTTTTCCTTTTGATATGATTGATTATACTGATGGTTTCCCTAATATTGAACCATCCTTGTATCTCTGAAATAAATCATACCTGGTCAAAGTGTATTATTCTTTTGACAAGTTGGTGTAGTCTTTTTGCTAATATTTTATTTAAAATTTTTGCATCTATATTCATGAGGGAAAATGGTCTATAACTTTCTTTCTCCATTTAGTTTCTTCCTGATTTAGGTATCAATACCACATTTGTGTCATGAAAAAAAAAAATTGGTAGGACTCCTTCTTCTCCAATTTTTCCAAACAGCTTGTAAAGTATTGGAATAAATTGTTCTTTAAATGTTTGGTAGAATTCACTAGTCAATCCATTTGGCCATGGAGATTTTTTTTTCCTAGTGAATTCATTGATGACTTGTTCAATTTCCTCTTCTGAGATGGGGTCATTTAAGTAATTTGCTTCCTTTAATCTGGGTAATTTATATTTTTATAAATATTCATCCATTTCACAAGATTATCAAATTTATGGCCATACAATTGGGCAAAATAATTCCTAATTATTGTTTTAATTTCCTCTTCTTTGAAGGTAGATTCTCGCTGTTCATTTTTGATACTCATAGTTTGGTTTTCTTCTTTCTTTTTTTATCTTATTGACTAAAGCTCTATCAATTTTATTGTCTTTTTTTCACATAACCAGCTTTTAGTTTTATTTACTAATCCAACCGTTTTATTAATCTCTCCTTTGATTTTCAGTATTTTTGGGTTTGGGGTTTTTATTTTGTTTTGGTTTTGCTTTTTTGGAGGGGAAATGCAGGGCAATTGGGGTTGTGTCTTTCACAAGGTCACACAGCTAGTAAGTGCTAAGTGTCTGAGGCCAGATTTGAACTCAGGTCCTCCTGACTTCAGGACTCTATTCACTATGCCATGTAGCCACCCCTTTTTCCATATTTCTAATTTAATATTTAATTGAGGATTATTTTTAGCTCTTTCAGTTGCATGTCCAATTTATTGATCTCCATTTTCTCTATTTTATTCATGTATTCATTCAGAGATATAAAATTTCCTCTAAGAACTGATTTTGCTGCATCCCACAAGTTTTGATATGTTGTCTCATTATTGTCATTCTCTTGAATGAAGTTACTGATTGTTTCTATAATTTTTGTTTGACCCACTCATTCTTTAGGATTTAGTTATTTAGTTTCCAATTAGTTTTGAATCTATCCTTCCATGGCCCTTTATTACATATTTTTTTATTGCTTCATGATCTGACAAGGATGTATTGAATAGTTCTTCCTTGATGCACTAAAATGGGAAGTTTGTATACTCCAGTACATGGTCAATTTTTGTGTATGTGCCATGTACCACTGAGAAGAAAGTATATTACTTTTGATCCCCATTCAATTTTCTCCAGAGGTCTATCATATCTAACTTCTCTAAAATTATATTTACCTGCTTAACTTATTCCTTGTTTATTTTAAGGTTAGATTTGTCAAGTTCAGAGAGAGGGAGATTGAGGTTCCTCACTAATATAGTTTTGCTATCTATTTCTTCCTCTAACTCCCTTAACTTCTCCTCTAGGAATTTGGATGCTATACCACTTGGTATGTATATGTTTAGTAATGATGTTGCTTCATTCTTGATGATGCCTTTTAGCAAGATATAGTTTCCTTCTTTATCTCTTTTAATTAGATTTATTTTTGCATTTGCTTTATCTGAGATAAGGAAAGCTACCCCTGCTTTTTTTTTCTTTTTACTTTAGCTGAAGGATAATTTATTCTACTTCATCTTTTTGCCTTTATCCCGTTTGTATAATCCTGTTTCAAATGTGTTTCTTGTAGACAGCATATTGTAGGATTATTTTTTTTTAAATCCATTCTGTGATCTGCCTCATTTTAATGGAATAGTTCACCCCATTCTCATTCACAGTAGTGTTTGCTATCTGTTTCTTTCCCTCCATTTTCCCCTCCCCTATTTATGCTTTTATTCCTCCCTCCCCACCTTAAAAGTTTTCCTTTTGACAACCACCTCCCTTAGTATTTTCTCTCTATCCACCCCATCCCTTTACCTACCCTTCCCCCTTGTTACTTCTACTAGCCCTTCTAACCATCACCCCTTTCCCTTCTTTCCCTTCTTATTTCTATAGGGCATGGTAGATTTTTATACTTAACAAACTATGTTATTCCTTTCTTGAAACCAAGCTGATGAGAGTAAATCTCATACAATGCTCCTCTCCCTCCCTTCTTTTCCACTAGTATAATGAGTTTTTCTTTCTCTTCATGTTAGAATCCCATATTTAACTGGTTATGTTATTCCCTCCTTGAACTAAAACCAATGAGAGAGTTCATATAATGTTCATCTCCTCCCCTTCTTTCCCTCTACCATAGTGTGATACTGTTGTCTCTTCTTGTGGCATAATTTATCCTTTTCTGCTTCCTCCTTTTCTGTTCTCCCATTACAATCCCCATATACAATCATATAATTACAATTATATGAATTTGTTTTTGTGTGTTTTCCTTGTTTACCTTTTTATGACTCTCTTGAGACTTGTATTTGAAGATCAAATTTTCCATTGAGCTCTGTTTCTTTCACCAGGAAGTTCTGGAAGTTCCTTATTTCATTGAATGACTATCCCCTTGCCTGAAAGATTGTGCTTAGTTTTACTGGATAGTTGATCCTTGGTTGCAGTCCAAGAGTTTTTGCCTTACAGAATATCATATTCCAATCCCTCTGATCTTTTAATGTAGAAACTGCCAGGTCCTGTGTGATCCTGACTGTGGTTCCATGATTGAATCATTTCTTTCTGGCTGCTTGCAGTATTTTCTCCTTGACCTGATCATTCTGGAATTTGGCTACAATATTTCTTGGAGTTTTCAATTTGGGATATATTTTAGGAGGTGTTGGGTATATTCTTTCAATAACTATTATGCCCTGTGTTTCTAGGACCTGAGGGCAGTTTTCTTTGATAATTTCTTGGAGGATGTTTTTCAAGCTTTTTTTTTGTCTTCATCATGGCTTTCTGGCAGACCAATAATTGTTAGATTATCTCTCCTAATTCTTAGATTATTATTCTCCAGTTCGATTGTTTTTCAACTGATATATTATACATTTTCTTCTAATTTTTCAATATTTAGGATTTTTTGACTGATTCTTGATGTCTCATAGAGTCATTAGTTTCAATTTGACTGATTCTAATTTTTAGTGAATTATTTTCCTCAGTTAATTTTGAAGCTCCCTTTACATACATACAGATTTAATTTTTACATATTTATTTTCTCTAGTTAGATTTTGACTCTACCTTTGCAATTCACAAATTTTACTTTTTAAGGATTTATTTTCTTCAGTGATATTTTATTTTTCATTTTGGCAAATGTAATTTTAAATGAATTGGTTAATTTATCTTCTACCTCTCTAATTTTGATTTTAAAATCCTTCCTGAAGAAATTAAAGATATCTATAAGCATATGAAAAAATGCTCTAAATCACTACTGATTAGAGAAATGCAAATCAAAACAACTCTGAAGTATCACATCTCACTGGTCATATTGGCTAAGATAACAAAACAGGAAAATGACAAATGCTTGAGAGGATGTGGAAAAATAGAAATACTAAGGCATTGCTAGTGGAGTTGTGAATTGATTCAACCATTCTGGAGAGCAATCTAGAACTATGCCTAAAGGACTATAAATAATTTCATACCCTTTGACCCAGCAATACCACTTCTAGCATTGTATCTCAAAGAGATCATAGAAATAGGAGGAAGACCCATATGTACAGAAATATTTATATCAGCTCTTTTTGTGGTGGCAAAGAATTGGAAATTAAGGGGATGCCCATCAATTGAGGAATAGCTAAACAAGTTATGAATGTAATGAAATACTATTTTGCCATAAGAAACAAGGAGCAGATGGACTTCATATTTACCTGGAGAGGCTTATAAGAATTGATGCTGAGCAAGAAGAGCAGAACAAGGAGAAATCTATATACATTTACAGACACAACATATGTGTGACAACCAACTTTGACAGACTGGACTCTCCTCAGCAATGCAAGGGTTATAAGTCAACTCCAAAAGACTCATGATGGAGAGAGATGTCTACATTCATAGAAAGAACAAAGTTCGAATGCAAGTTGAAACAAATTACCTGCTCCTCTTCTTTTTCTTGTTGGTTTTGTTTTCTCTTCCCCATTGTTCATTTCATCCAATACAATCCTTCTTTATAACTTGACTAATGTTTAATGTGAAAGTATTTGCAGATCCTCTACTTGATTGTATGCTGCCGTGATGGGGGGAGGGGAAGAAAATTTGAAACTCAAAGAACTATGGAACTGAATACTGTAAACTACAAGTAAATGAACAAATCAATAAAAAACAAAAGAAAGAAAAAAGAAAGAAAGAAAAAAAATACTTCTTGAGCTCTTCCAAGAATGTTTTTGGGGCATGAGACCAGTTCATATTCCCTTCTGTGTTCTCAGGTGTGAGTATAGAGTCAATGTTGTCCTCTGAATTTGGTAGTTCTTGCTCTCTCTATTAGTATTGAATAACTTTTGTTTTTATTTTCCCAGCTTCCTTCTTGCCCGTGATGATTGCCTATTACCTTACTTTTAAAGTGGATTTCTGCTTCTCAGATACAGAGGACTATGACCCATGCTTCTCAAGCTGGGAGCTAGGGGCCTGGTTATAGACTTTGTGTCCTGCAGCCTCTGGGTGTCTAGACTGTGGGCAAGGCCAGGGTTTTCAGTGTTTCCCCTTGGTTACCCTAAGGTTCACAGAGTAAATTGTCCAGGAGGGGTGTTCTGGCAACTTCAAATTTCCAGCTTTGTTCCCAGAGGCTAGAGCTCAGAGAGGCTCAGCAGCTGGTGGCTGGGCCATGCTAGTGTCTGCAGATTCCCCTGACTATGCTAAGGCACACTTGGGCTTCTGGTGTTAATGCTTGCTGGTTGCACCCCTCTGGGTTTTGGTATATCTCACTGGCCACCTGAGATGGGGCTTATTGGGAAGTCTCACACTCTTCACTTCAGGCTCCGCACAGCCTTGGTCACACCCTTCCTCTAGGATTTCCATGCCTGCCCTCTAGTTCCACTATTCCAGGATTTTACAGCAGGACAATAATCTCTGGGTTTTCAGGGTCAGAGTGGGGGAATAGAGCAGCTAGGGTTTACTCAGCCATGTTGGCTCCCACAAGTTCAGGTAAGTGATTTTTAATTTGATAGACCCAGGGGTAACTGCTGCTGCCATGGGTCCTGTGCTTTTTTTTTACCCAGCTCCAACAGATCCTCTATCCTGCCGTAAGAGGTCTGCGAATTGCCATTGCTATGGGTGAATCTGCTGGCCAGGGCTCCCTCTGGCTTTGCTGTGGTCTGGTCTCTTGTCTGCACTGGTGCAGCCCCTGTGTGCTCCTTGCTTCCCCTGCAAGTCCTACACACACACTTTGTTGGACTGGGAATCTGCCATACCCCATCTCCCAATGGATTCTGTCACTCTAAAATCTGTTAAGATTCACTTTTAGAGGTTACTGATGGAATTCATGGAGGAGTTCCTTTAAGTTCCTGTTTTCACTTCTTCATCTTGGCTCTGGGCCCCCAATGAAGCACTTTCAATACCAAAGAGAGAGTTTTATATTTGTACCTGTGAGTGATAGGGAATCAGTATCATTTAATGAGTAAGAGGGTAACAGGGTCAGATCTATGTTTTAGGAAAATCACTTTGGTGACTGAATGGAGAATGGATTGGAATACAGAGAGAATTGCAATACTCCAGGCATGAAACAATGTCACCATTAGAGTTTTGGCAGTGTCCTAGGAAAGAAGGAAGAGTATTTGAGAGGTATTGGAAATGTGGAATTGCCGGGTTTTGGTAACAGTTTAGATTTGGGGAGTGAGAAATAGGGAGGATTTGAGCATGACAAAGCTGCCAGCCTGAGGGATTAGGAGGATTCTTCTGATTCTAATTAATTCAACAACTTTGATTAAGTGCTGACTAGCTGCCCTATGCTGTGCTAGATTGTAGGGAGAGAAAAACAAAGAAACAACACAAAACACATAGTTTGCTTAACAAGCTTACATTCTCTTCTGCAAGTAAATGTTGAAAAGTAAAAATGAGTAAATAATTTTTTAAAAATGCTTACATTTTGCAGTGATGGGGAAGACAATGTGTATATGGATAAAGGATTTTGAACACTAGACAGAGGATTTTGTATTTGATATTCAAGTTTACAGGAAGCCACTGAAGTTTACTGAGTGTGTGGCAAGGGGTAACATAGTCAGATACACATTTTAAGAAAATCTCTTTGGCAGCAAAATGGAGGTAGTTATGTCTCCAGAATGCAGAGAGAGAAGAGTATTAAAGAGAATAGAGTGGTCAATAGTGTCAAAGTTTGCAGAGAGATCAAGAAAGAGGAGGATTGAGAAAAGGTCATGGTTTTGGCAATCAAAATATCATTTTTAATTTCAGAAACAGGATAAAGTGAAGAAAATTGGTTTTAAGGCAAATATAATAACCTTGGCTTTGTGTTTGGAATTTCAGGGATATATGGGACATCTAGATGAAATGTCCAATAGGGCATTGGTAAGAGGGAGCTGGTGTTCAGGGCAGATATTAGGGATGCAGTGAAATAATAAAGGTTTGTACATGATTTTAAAGTAATGTTTTCTTTGGAAAATACTCTAAATCTGGCCTGAGGCAGAAAAACATGCCATATATAAGTCTAAACATTTAAGTTAAAATTGGAAATTTCAGCAAAATGAGATTTGAGAATCTTTCCTCACCCCAAATTTCCTTAAATACTTTGGGATTGGCAGGGAAAGGAGAAAAAAAAAACCACTTAATCTGAGGAAACATCTAAGGAATTTATTTTAAAAATCCATAAGTCTATCTATCTATCCATTAAAAATTGAATTAAACTGGTTGTCTGGTATAATTTAAACTAAATCAACACTTTTTTTCACATTTCAAAAGGCAATTTCAATGTTTTATAAACAGCCAAAGAGGGATAAAAGCATTTGCTAAGAACAGAGAAAGATTTTGCATATTCTGATTGTCCCCTCTGCCTTTCAATGGGTGTCTTTTGTATTGACCCTTAAAAGCTGATGTATAAGCCAGGTTGAGTTAGGGTATCCCATTGGTCTTTATATTGTTATGGAGCTCCTGTTATCATTTTGTTCCTTTCTCCATAGTGATATGCTGAAAGGCAGTCTAGGGGTGGATTAGTGCAGAGTAGCTTTTTAATGATTAAAGAATGTCATATTAAAGACAGTCTACAATTGAATTTTACTGCTCTACAAACAGATTTGGTAACTTGAACACTTAAGCTTGTTAATCTTTCCAAATCTAGGATTTGGAATACACACACATATACATACACGCATATCTATACACACATGCATGTGTATATATGTATATGTATACATATATATAATATTTATAAACTTACATAGACACATTTAGGTGTATATGAATACTACAGAAAATCTTTAATATAAACATTTGCTTATGCTTCAGTCATGTTATCATTCACCACAAAGTTTTCAATTTTAATAACTTTAATATCCTTCATAACATATTCATTTTTAGCTGCTTAAGTGGGTGATGCCCATTTTCTTTGATGCTCTTAGTATAATATATAGTATAGTATAGTACCACTTGTATCTCTGAACTGTAAGCCTCCTTAAGCCATAGAGTGACTCCATAGCTCTGCTTGAGCACTACTAGCATCACCTCTGAAGGGCAGATGGTAATCATAAGCGACATAATTAGGGTTCCCTGCTGGGGTTTGATAAGTCAAACTAAGAAGGTAATCAAACTGTAGGTTTAGCTGTGGATTATAGTACATTAGAATTCATAGATTCAGAAGCTACCAATTAATTATTTGACTCTCCAGCTAGATTGTGCTAAAATGCTTTTCTGAAAGGAAGAGCATTTATTGACCTCCAGATTGAAGGACAGTGTTGATTTTCCAGTATTAAATAATTCTTTTAAAACTATTTTAAGTGTTAGCTCTCACTGTATGTAAGAAGACATGAGAATGGTAGCTGTTGAGCTTCTTGACCATGAAGTCTTCATGTCTTGCATGTTTATATAATGAGAATCTATGAGAATGGAGTCTACCTCAATGCTACTATGATACTACCAAAATAATGAGTTCTCTCTCTGTCTCTCCCTCTCTCTCTCCCTCTCTCTCTCTCTCTGTCTCTCTATGTCTCTCTCATTTTGTATAGGGTATGGAAAAAAAACATTTTTATTGAATTTTAAAAATATCTATCTGATAAAAGTTCACTTTTAAAAGACTCAAGAAAGCAATGACATTCTGGGCAAGCTAATAATGCCTAAGGCCCACATATACATATTCCAGGAGAACAAAAAGAGGAAGTGGTATTCCCAGAGGTACATGAGAAATCAATAAAACCAGAATTAGAACCCAAATTTACCAAAATCTAAGTCCACCTTAGATGAACAATAAAGAACTTTGTTCTGCAGATGATTGCCAATGTTTCTCTTACTCCTAAATACTATGATTCTGTGAACCCTGAGAAGGATATAGCTCCCATCCTTAGCCTCACTTGGGCTAACATGAACCAATTGCAGCAATAATTAGGTCTCCAAAGCATGTAGTAGTAACTCCTACTTCTTGTCTATCTCCTTAAAAAGGATTTTGTTTTGTTTTGTTGGTGGGGTGTTATTGGTGCATTAATTATTTTTGTGATCAAGTTATAATTGCACTCAGAAGGTGCACACTCAAGGACTCAAAGCCTTACATATTTCTAACCATTTGCCCTAGAGGAGCCTTGGAATATAAGAAGAACCTAGAACCAGAAGTGCTGGAAGAAAATCATAGATGTGGTTAGAGATTCAATAGCAGAGAAGAATTCAAGAGACAGCATGGAACAATGAACAGAAATTTGGATTTGGCTTCAAAGGACCTACACTCAAATGCTAGCTCAACAATTTCTTTCATATGTGACTCTTAATAATCCATTTTAGTTAGGCTGGCTTTTACTTTCTTAGTCAGTATTATGAGAACAATGGACTGGATATCCTCTCATGTCCCTCCCAACTGTAGATCTATGATCCTACAATCTCTGCAATAGAATTGGCTCATCCCATGGATCAAATGAAATATATTATCTATACATATACACACATACATATATGTACATTTAACTATATGTGCACATGCATATGTGAGTATATATGCATATACATTTACATACATACACCCATATATGCACACCTACACACAGTGAGGTAATTAAAACTGAGATCCAGTGTAAATATATGAGAGACTAGTGTTTCTTGACAAGTCACTAAGAAAGATGTATGGTCAACCTGAGCATTCTGAATGCAGATAAAAGCCCAAAGAAAGGGAATGGAACAAGTTGATTGGAAAACTTTAAATCAAAGACATGTCTGCTCCATCTTTTTAACATTGTTTGATTTTTATTCAAGATATCATAGATTTAGAACTGAAAGGACCACTTAGTTCACTGGTTGCTTGGCATCTTATAGTAAAAGCAAATTTCTTAACTAAAGATTCATTCTTTTTTTAGCAAAGCATATTCCCATCTCTCAATGTGATTTTTTCTTTTTCTGCGTAGTGCATTATAGATCACAAAACTTCTTTCTCTAATAAAAATATAAGAATTGACATTGTAGAACAGAGATGTGAGGGCATGAAGCAAAATAACTCAATTTCTTCTTATCTTGTTATACGTTTTCCTGATTTTTTGCCTCAATTTCCCTGCATATTATTCATTATTTACCTGCCCCACTATTAGACATCCATGATCGTTCCACTGTCCTATTTTAAGTATCTAAATCTAGAAATAAGTAATTGTTAAATGTTACTGATGTGGTTCATAGACATAATCAAAGACAGAATCAAATCATCATCATCATCTCACTCATTTATACTGTATCCTCTATATAAATGTCACCACATTTACATAATATTCAATAGGTTATACATATCTCATGTATAATTCTCAAAAAAAAAACCATATTCTAATGGAATCAGAGTAGGGCAGAAAATTATATCACAGAGAAGGAAAATGAAGTTCAGGGAAATATAATGATTTGCTTGGGGTCACATAGCAAATAAATGTTAATTTTCAATTAAACATTGTTTTTCTCTATCCTCTATTGGCATGCATTTTATAGAAAACTGCTTAAAATAATCTTACCTCTTTCACAAATGAGGAAGCCTAGATACAAAATGGTTAACTGGTTAATCCATTTGAGTCATTGTTTTATTTCAAACATCTAGTTAGTGAAAAATAAAAACAGAACTAGAGCCTACATCTCCTCACCCTCTGATTACTGATAATTTAATCTTCTTACTCCTAGTTTTACTGATTGTTTGGGTTTGTTTTTTTTTTTTTACTGTTTTTATGCTGTAACTTAAGTTATAAAAAGAGAGCAAAGACTCAAGGAGACACATTAGCTCGTGTGTGTGTATGTATTTCAGAGAATAAGAACTTTAGCGTTAAGAGGAATACCAGTTTCCCACTGAAATATGTGTTAACTAGTTGTTTCATGTGTGCCATCATGGGGTTGCTGCATCAGCATAGGGACATTGTTGTCTAAGTCTAGATTTCAGTTTTTGCAGGTTCAATAAATCAATAACAATTTAATGGATTGACAATTAGATGGGATCTATGTGCCCAAAAATCCAACCCTTCCATTTTAAACATAAGAGAATTCAGGATCAGACAGGATAAATGACTCTACTTTCACAGCTAACAAGTTTGTGAGGTAGTATTTGAACCCAACCTTCCCCTTAACTCCAAGTCCAGTTCCATATCCATCATTCTACTCTGCTTCCCACACCCCCATAATTTACCCATGATTCCCGACCAAACATAATAGCAAGAAACTGGGAACACCAAAATATTTTGGCCTAGAAAAGTATACCTACAAATATTAGAATAATGAGTACTTGCTGCATTCTTTTCCTGTTAGGAAATACCCTTGGGACATCTAATTAAATGGAAAAGTTTTTTTTTTTCTCTGAGAAAAGTTAGAAGTAAAAACAAGCATAGGGCCATTAAATTATCATTGTCTGATTTTTTTTCAAGTTGTACAAATATTCTTCATCCAAAATGTGTTGCTTTCTCTCTTAAGGAACAATGGAAATACAATAATAAATCATTACTATGTAAAAAAGTATTTTTCCTTTATCTTTCTTGGATCACTAAAACCTTTAGTCATCATTGACTTGTATCTTGTGCTTCATTAAACTTTTCAGAACTGTAGCATATTCTGAATCAATTATCTTTTCATTGGTGTTTCCCTGATGAACCTTAAGTTTTATTTTAACTTGCAAATATGTGCATATGCTTAAATGCTAAAAAATTCTATCATGCAATATGAAATATTCCTTTGATTTTCTATTAGTGTCTTGTTCCTTTAAAATGCAGTAAATGCATGCTTTGATGTTATTCTAGGATGGGGTTTCACAATGATTAGCTCTTCAGTTATAAATTCACTCACAGAGGACTGATATTCAATAGCCTATTATTAATATTCAAACCAAGAGTAGATTTTCCCTGAAAGATTTCTACATTTGCAAAAGCCCATATTACATGTGGTAGCATATTGTCAATTTCTTCTCCAAAGGGCAAAATTTCCTGACATTATCCTTAAACTCAGAGTACAAGCTACTCAGGGACATGCAGTCTTCAACATAATAACTACATAATACATTTTTCTTCTTTCTAGATAAGACTATGTTGAAAATTGCCTAAATTATTCCTAAGCCATTTAGATATCATATTGTATTGCTAAGGGAAGAGAGTTAGAAAAAAGAAACTATTCCATGTGAATTAGCATAGGCCTTCTTCCCCATTATATAAAGCAGACAAGCTTGTTTCCAGAACTAAAGAAGTAGGGTAAAAAAAAAAAGTGACTGGAAAAATAACAAAAGGAAATTGAAACTTCTCAATAGTGTCTACGACAATGTTACACAACCTTTTTGAAGGCAATGCCCCAATTTCTCAAAGGTGACCAAAACATATAATCAATTTTAAAATTTGAGTTTGAGTTAATAGTAATTGCAGTTATAGTATTTACAGGTAGATTTTTCATGGGCCTGAAAAAACAAATGGAGCAACCTTGAGATATGAAACCATGCATGGAAAAGACTTTAATAAGGTTTCTGTTTTCTATAAGCTATCGTTACTCTGACTTATTCAATATCCAAGAAATTTTTATTACACAAAAATTGCAGTAAAGTTTGATAGTCACTAAAACAGATACACAGTTAGATAAATCATAAGTTATTTACATCTTGGAATGTATACCCTAGGTAGTTTTCTAATTTATTTATCTTTTCCTTACAAATGTGTATTCATCAGGGGGAGGCTAGGTGGTACAGTGAATAGAGCACTGGCCCTGGAGTCAGGAGGACCTGAGTTCAAATCCAGCCTTAGATACTTAACACTTACTAGCCATGTGACCTTGGGCACATCACTTAACACTAATTACCCCTCCAAAAAGAAAAGAATATTACTTATTCATCATTCCGTGCTACCTGAAAGCATTGTTCCTCATTTCCATTGTAACTTTAAAGGGAAAGTTTAAAAATATCTGGAGCCCTAGATGTCTTACACATGAAGGAGTAGGATGTCCTCAAGTTTCTTCCTGCAGGAACCCATTTGGGTGGCACCAATTTGGACTTCCAAATGGAACAGTATATCTACAAAAGAAAGAGAGATGGCATCTACATCATTAATTTGAAGAGAAGTTGGGAAAAAACTTCTGCTGGCATCTTGTGTCATTGTTGCTATTGAAAACCCAGCTGATGTTAGTCATCCCATCCAGGAACACTGGCCAGCAAGCTGTTTTGAAATTTTTTGCTGCCACTGGTGCACGCCTATTGATGGATGTTTCACACCAGGCACCTTCACTAACCAGATACAGGCAGCTTTCAGGGAGCCTTGCCTCTTGGTGGTCACTGATCCGGGGGCAGATAACCAGCCTCTGACTGAAGCATCGTATGTTAACTTCCCAACCATTGAACTGTGCAAGACTCCCCACTTTGCTATGTGGACATTACCATTCCATGTAACAACAAGGGAACTCACTCCATGGGTCTGATGTGGTAGATGCTGGCCTGTGAAGTCCTACATATGTGGTACCATCTCCCGGGAACACCCCTGGGAGGTTATGCCTGATCTTTACTTCTACAGGGATCCAGAGGAGATTGAAAAGGAAGAGCAGGCCGCAGCTGAGAAGGCAGTGACAAAGGAGGAGTTTCAGGGTGAATGGACTACACTGACAGCAGAATTCACTCCTACTCAACCAGAGGTGGCTGATTGGTTCTAGGGAGTACAGGTGCCATCTGTGCCCACTCAACAGTTCCCCACTGAAACCTGGAGTGCTCAGCCAGCTATTTAGGACTGGTTTGCAGCTCCTACTTCTCTGGCCACTGAGTGGGTAGGAACTACCACAGAGTGGTCTTAAAACCAAGATCCTCTAATAGTTTTGGAAAAATGCTGATTGAAAATAAACATTAGTTTCTTAACAAAAGAAAATTCAGTTATTTATTTGTTTGCTTTCAACACTACATAGGAAATAATATGGTAACTGTACTAAATCTCTCTGATAAAGGTAGAGATGCAACACATACAGGATACAAATATATGAAATGACATATTCATTCCACAATTGATTCCACAACACATAAATGGTAAAAGGATATGAACAATTAGATTTTTAAGCTAATTATATAGATTATTTGCCACCTCCTTGTCCTCCCAGAGAGCTATCCATTACAATAAGGAAATTTTAAAAACAAGAAAATATTACTTCAGTAAAACTAATACATAAAAGTTCTGATATTTAACATAGTATATCAAATCCCCAGTCATCCACCTCCACATAAAAAGAAATCTGTCTATTTTTCTTTTTCTTTTTTCTTTTTTTGCTTTTTGGAGGGCAGTTGGGATTAAGTGACTTGCCCAAAGTCACATGGCTAGATTTGTGTGTGTGTGTGTGTGTGTGTGTGTGTGTGTGTGTGTGTGTTAAGTGTCTGAGGCCGGATCCGAACCCAGGTCCTCCTGACTCCAGGGCCAGTACACTATTTACTGTGCAATCTAGCCCCCCAAAATTGATTTTTTAAAGCAATTGGGGTGAAGTAATTTGCTCAAATAATGGCCAGTTATTTCTTGTTGTGGTTTGGATTGGATCCCCAGGTCATACCAACACTGGGGCCGGTGCTCTTACTTGCTGAGCTACCTGGACACCCCAAATCTGTGCCTTTTCATACCTATTTTTGGAACGAAATTGAGTCATTAAAATTCCATAGCATTCAGTTTCAATTCCTTTTTTGATGTTATCATTTCCATAATTATTGTTCTAGTCATTAAGTGTCTATTTTCATTTATTCCTACTTCTGATTAATTTGCATAATTTCATAAATTATCCCCATGATTTTCTGTTTTTACTTAATTTATACTCTTATATTTCATTAGTATTTCATTGTATTCATGTACTATTACATTCTTAGCCATTCTTCAATTGATAAATGTGTACTGTTTCTATTTTTTTATTTTTCTATAAGAAAAAGTACTGCTATGATTACTTAAATGTTCTTTTTAGTCACTTAATATTTTCATGTTACATATAACCAGAAGAACAATATCTAGGTAAAAGGGCATGGATGTTTAAGTTACATTCCTCACGTAATTCCAAATTTCTTTCTAAAATGATTGGACAGTTCACAGTTCTACTAATAGTATATTAGTGTGTTAATCTTTCTCTGTCTCTTACATTACTAACAATTAACCTGTTTTGAAATTTTTGACAATTTTCAGAATGCTAGTAAAATTTTAAAATGTATTTTTTTCATTTCTTACTTACTTAATGATTTGCATAATTATTTCATTTTAATTTATAATTTTTGTTTTTAACTTTTTAGGGAAAATTGGCCATTTCCTTTGACCATTTAACATCTGGGAATATATTTTTACATATATATTTTTTATTTTTAATTAATTTTTTTGTTTCCTTTTAGTTTGCAGGATTCAATTCCACAAATCCTTGAGTTTCACATTTTGCCCCCTTCCCTACCCTCCCCACCATGGCAGGATATAGTCAGCATCAGTCTGTATAAGCTTCTCCAGGTAAATATGAAGACCATCTGCTCCTCGTTTCTTTTAGCATATTATTATTCCATAACATGCATATACCACAACTTGTTCAGCCATTCCCCAATTGATGGGCAGCCCTTGATTTCCAATTCTTTGCTACCACAAAAAAAGTGCTGCTGTAAACATTTTTGTACATATGGGTCTTTCTCCCATTTCTATGATCTCTGTGGGATATAACCCTAGGAGTGGTATTGCTGGACCAAAGGGTATGAAAGTATTTATAGCCCTTTGGGCATAATTCCAGATTGCTCTCCAGAAAGGCTGGATCAGTTCTCAACTCCACTAGCAATGCATTAGTGTTCCAATTTGCCCATATCCTCTCAAGCATTTGTCATTTTCCTGTTTTGTCATCTTAGCCAATCTAACTGGTGAGACGTGGTACCTCAGAGTTGTTTTTATTTGCATTTCTCTAATCAATAGTGAATTAGAGCATTTCTTCATGTGCTTATAGATATCTTTAATTTCTTTCTCTGAATACTTCCTGTTCATATCCTTTGACCATTTATCAATTGGGGAATGACTTGTATTCTTATAAATTTGGCTCAATTCTCTGTATATTTTAGAAATGAGTCCTTTGTCACAGACATAGGTTGTAAAGATTCTTTCCCAATCTCCCACCTCCTTCTTAATCTTGGTTACATTGGCTTTGTTTGTAGAGAAGATTTTCAAATTCATGCAGTCAAAATTATCCACTTTACATTTATAATGTTCTCTAATTCTTGTTTAGTCATAAAGTCTTTCCCTCTCCACAAGTCTGATAGGTAAACTATTCCTTGTTTTAGGAGACTGCTTACAGTATCCACCTTTATACCTAGATCATGCACCCATTTCGACTTGATTTTGGTATATGGTGCTAGATAAGGGTCTACGCCCAGTTTCTGCCACACTATATTCCAGTTTTCCCAGCAGTTTTTATCAAATAGTGAGTTCTTAATCCCAAAAACTGGGGTCTTGGGGTTTATCAAACTATGGATTAGTATAGTTATTGACTTCTGAAACTCGTGTGCCTATTCTATTCCATTGATCCACTCATCTATTGCTCAGCCAGTACCAAGTAGTTTTGATGACTGCTGCTATATAATACAGATTGAAATTTGATATAGCTAGTCCACCTTCCCTAGCATTTCTTTTCATTAATTCTCTTGATATTCTGGACAGTTTATTCTTCCAAATGAATTTTGTTACTATTTTTTCTAGCTCTATAAAGTAGTTTTTTGGTAAATTAATTGGTATGGCACTAAATATATAATTTAATTCAGGTAAAATTGTCATTTTTATTATATTAGCTCGACTCAGCTATGAGCAATTGATATTTTTACAATTAGTTAAATCTGAATTTATTTGTGTGAAAAATGTTTTGTAGTTATGGTCATATATGTCCTGGGTTTGTTTTGTTAGGTAGATTATCAAATATTTTGTAATGTCTACATTAACTTTAAATGGGATTTTTCTTTCTATCTCTTGCTTTTGAATTTCATTGGAAATATATAGGGATGCTGAAGATTTATTTGGGTTTATTTTATATCCTGCAACTTTGCCAAATTTATTTATGGTTTCAAGTATTTTTTTTACTTCATTCTCTAGTATTCTCTAAGTATATCATCATATCATCTACAAAGAGTGCTAGCTTGGTCTATTCTTTGCCTAATTTGATTCCTTTAATTTATTTTTATTCTCTAATTGCTACTTCTAATATTTCTAGTACCAGATTGAATAAGAGGGGTGATAGTGGACACCATTGTTTCACCACTGATCTTATGGAAAATGCTTCTGGCCTCTTCCCATTATATATAATACTTGCTAATGGCTTTAAATAGATGCTACCTATTATTTTAAGGAAGGCTCCATTTATTCCTATACTTTCTATGTTTTTAATAAGAATGGATGTTGTATTTTGTCAAAAGCGTTTTTTGCATGTATTGAGATGATCATGTGGTTTCTGCTAGTTTTATTGTTGATATGATCAATTATGCTGATGGTTTTCCTAATACTAAACCATCCTTGCATTCCTGGAATAAATCCTACCTGAACAAAGTGTATTATTCTTGAGATAAGTTGCTGTAGTCTTTTTGCTAGTATTTTATTTAGAATTTTTGCATCGATATTCATGAGGTAGATAGGTCTATAATTTTCTTTCTCTGTTTTATCTCTTCCTGATTTTGGGATCAGTATATTATTTGTGTCATAAAAAGAATTTGGTGGGACTCCTTCTTCACTCATTTTCCCAAATATTTTGTAGAGTATTGGAATCAATTGTTCTTTAAATGTTTGATAGAATTCACTGGTGAATCAGACTGGCCCTGGAGACTTTTTCCTATGGAGTTGACTGATGGCTTGTTCAATTTATTTTTCAGAGATGGGGTTATTTAAGTAATTTACTTCCTCTTCAGTTAATCTGGGCAACTTGTATTTTAGTAAATATTCATCCATTTCCCTAAGATTGTCAAATTTATGTGCATACAATTGGGAAAAGTAACTCCTAATTATTGTTTTGATTTCCTCTTCATTGGAGGTAGATGCACCCTTTTCAATTTTGGTACTCATAATTTTGTTTTCTTCTTTCTTTTTTTTTTATCATATCGACTAAGTGTCTATAAATTTTGATGTTTTTTTTTTCATAAAACCAGCTCTTGGTTTTATTTATTAATTCAGTAGTTTTCTTAATCTCAATTTTATTAATCTCTCCTTTGGTTTTCAATGTTTCTAATTGAGTATTTAATTGGAGATTTTGAATTTGGTTTTTTTTCTAGGTTTTTTAAGTGCATGCCCAATTCGTTGAGCTCCCTTTTCTCTAATTTAATCATGTAGGCACTCAGGGATATAAAACTTCCCCTAAGAACCACTTTTAATGTATCCCACAAATTTTGATATGTTGTCTCATTATTATCATTCTCTTGAGTGAAATTGTTTCTATAATTCCTTGTTTGACCCACTCATTCTTTAGGATTCAATTGTTGAATTTCGAATTAGTTTTCAGACTTTCTTTCCCTGGACATTTATTGCATATAATTTTTATTGCATCATGATCTGAGAAGGATGCAATTTATATTTCTGCCTTACTGCACAGAACTGTTAGGTTTTTGTGCCCTATAACATTGTCAATTTTTGAGTATGTGCCATGAACCGCTGAGAAGAAAGTATATTCCTTTTTATCCCCATTCAGTTTTCTCCAGAGATCTATCATACCTATCCTCTGTAAAATACTGTTTACCTCCTTTACTTCTTTGTTGTTTATTTTGAGGTTGGATTTATCAAGTTCAGAGAGGGGGAGATTAAGGTCTCCCACTAGTATAGTTTTGCTATCTATTTCTTCCTCTGATTCCTTTGCCTTCTCCTCTAGGACTTTGGATGCTACACCACTTGGTGCATATATATTAAGTAATGATATTGCTTCATTCTCGATGGTGACTTTTAACAGGATATAGTTTCCTTCCTTACCTCTTTTAATTAGGTCAATTTTTGCTTTTGCTTTATCTGAGATAAGGATTGCTACCCCTGCTTTTTTTTTTACTTTAGCTGAGATATGATATATTTTACTCCACCCTTTTACCTTTACCTTGTGTGTATTCCTCTGTTTCAGATGTGTTTCTTGTAAATAGCATAATGCAGGATTATGATTTCTAATGCATTCTGCTATCTGTCTCCCTTTTATGGGAGAGTTCATTCCATTCACATTTACAGTTATGATTGTTATCTCTTTCTTTCCCTCCATCCTATTCCTGCCCCTGTTAATGTTCATATTTTCCCTCCCTTCTCCCTTCCCCCCCTTAAAGTTTTCCTTTGGACCACAGCCTCCATCAGTATTCCCTTATCAGCCCCCCTCCCTTTTCCTCCTCTTACCCGTTACTACTTCGCTCCCTACACACCTCTCCCACCCCCCTTTTGTAACACTTTCCCCCTCCTACTGCCTGTAGGATATTTTTATACTTAATGAAGTATGTTATTTCTTCTTCGCACAAAGAGTGAAAGGAACAAATCTCATGTGAAGGTCCTCTCCCTCCCCTCTTTCCTTCTAAAATGATACTTTTTCTTTTTCTTCTCCATAGAGTCCTGTGCTTAACTTGTTGTTATTCCCTCCTTGTACCAGAACCAATGAGGGAAAAGCTCATATGCTTCCCAACTCCCTCCCTTTTTTTCCTCTGCTATACAATTTCTATGCCTCTATGTATGGCATAATTTACCCTTTTCCACTTCATTTATTCCCTTTCTTCCATTGCATCCCTTAATACGATTTTTTTAATCGCCATTTTGTGTATTTTATACTCATACCCTCTTCTTGTCTGTAACCAGTTTGTTCTTATGAAATAACAGGGTTTGTGTGTGTGTGTGTGTGTGTGTGTGTGTTCTCCTTCTTTACCTTTCTAAGTCACTGTTGCATCTCGTAATTGGAGGTTGAATTTTCCATTGATTTCTGGATTTTTTTATCTTGAAGGTTTGGAACTCTGTTATATCGTTGAATAAGCATCTCTGCTTGGAAGAATATACTCACTCTTTCAGGGTATGTGATCCTCGGTTTTAACCCGAACTCTTTTGCCTTCTGGAAAATTGTATTCCACTGCCTCTGATCTTTCAGTGTAGAGGCTGCCAAATCCTGTGCAATCCTCACTGTGTACCCTCGATATTTGAATTGTTTCTTTCCAGCAGCTTGAAGTGTTTTGTCTTTTATCTGGTAGTCCTGTAGTTTGGCCACAACATTTTGAGGACTTTTCATTTTGGGATCTCTTTCAGCAGGTGTCCTGTGGATTCTCTTAATTTCTGTTTTACCCTCATGTTCTAGTATCTCAGGGCAGTTTTCCTTAACGAGCTCTTGGAGAATGTTATCCAGGCTAATTTTTTCATGATAATTTTCTGGTAGGCCTATGATTCTCAGATTATCTCTCCTGGATCTGTTTTCCAGGTCAGTTATTTTTTTCTATGAGGTATTTTACCTCTTTTTCTAATTTTTCATTCTTGTTGTTTTGCGTGACTGATTCTTGGTTCCTCATAGAGTTATTTGTTTCCATGTGGTTAATTCTAGTTTTTAGCAAATTCTTTTCCTTGGTTAATTTTGGGAGCTCCTTTTACATATCATATAATTTTCTTTTTAGAGAGATGTTTCCTCATTATAATGTTTTTCTAATTCTGCTATTTTGGTTTTGAGAGAATTATTCATTTTGTCTTCTATCTCTCTCGTTTTGTTTTCAAAGTTCCTTTTGATCTCATCTAGGAGAGTCTTCTGTGCTTGGGACCCATTCCCTGTTGAAGTTTCAACTTTGGGTGTGAAGTCCACATTTTCTCCCTCTGAGGTTTGTTCCTCCCTCTGAGGATAGTAGAACTCCAGAGTCTTTGTCTTTGTAGTCTGCTTTCTACTCATTTTGAGGCAGGGTCCTAGCCAAGCCCTTCCTCTAGGATCCCAAGCCTTTACTGTAGAGGGTTTTGTCCCCAAGAGTTACTGTATTTTCAAGGTAAGGGAGAGGGTTTGAGCAAGTGAGGTTCATTCTGTCATCCTGGACTTTGGAGGTCCTCAAAGGGTTTTTTTTTAAATTTCTGGGCTATGAAGTGGTAGCCCAAAGAGTGTTTGCTGTCCAGGACAGGGGCCCCTGTATTTGCTTCTTACCTTGCTCTTTCCAGTCCCAGCCCTTTGGTGATAGGCCTGGTAGTGGCCGTTGTCGTTGGTGGGAAGACTTGCCCTCCAAGTTGATCAGGCCCATTCCACACCTGCCTCTTTCCACCGCCCATTCGGGCCTGACTCTGCATCTGCCGGCCGCACTGCACCTTACTGGCCTGCCTTTGCATCTCTGGGAATATTTTTTATAATCTGTCTAAATATTTATTTTTATTTCAAGTTCTTATGATATTTTATACAAGGATTTTCCCAAATCAATAACTTATTTTCTTATCTTAGTTATATCAATTTTGATCAGAAGATAACCTTTCAATTTCATGCATTTGATATTTTTTAAATCATCTTTATTTCTGATTGGTTAAGAATTCACCCATTAGCCATTTCTGGGAACAGTATCTGATATGCTTCTATTCTCATTGTTTGTAATGTTATGACTTTTTGATATTCAGGTTTTTAATATATTATGGTAAGATGATGCTAAACTTAATTTCTGCAAAATTCTATTTTTCATTGAAATTCTCAATAAATAGGGAGCTGTTTCTTTTACAATTTTACTGTATATGACATTAATAAGCATATTTCACTTAATAATTTCCATTAATTATCATATCACATCCAAATGACAAATCATAGAATTATAAATCTAAAAAAAATTTGTTTGACACTTGATCCATCAATCTTGGCAAAGATAATAAAAGAAGAAATAGAAATTGTCAAAGGAATTCCAGTATACTGATTGTGGAGCTGTAAATTGATCAAACACTTCTGGGCAATAATTTGGAACTATATCCAGAAAACCATTAGTCTGTCCATACCCTTTGACCAAGTGATAAGACTATTAGGTATATTCTTCCAAAGAGATCAAAAACATAATGGAAGGACTCATAATAGGAGAGGTGCTTTTTTTTTAATATAAAGGCATTTTTACTATAGCAAAGAACTGGAAACAACATGGTTTCTTGTAATTGGGGTCCATACATAAATGGCCTGTGGATATAATGAAATACTTTTCTGTCATATGAAATGAAGATGATGAATTTAGAGAAAATTAAAGAGTCAAATAAACTTATGTGGAAGGAATTGTGCAGAATTAATGAAACACAAGTTCACACAATGATCACAATAATGTAAAAAAATATATGGCGACCAATTAATCATCAGAGGATCAATGATGAAGAATATCTCCATAGAGTTGATGAACTACGGGTTAAGAATGATATATTCATTTTCCATAGGGTCAATGTATTGATTTGTTTTATTTATTTGTATTTGTGATTACAAAGGTAGGCTTCTCTTTGTGAAGAGAGAGTATTGGGAAAAGAGAATATTGGTGAATCATTATAGAAGCAAAGAAAAGAAATAAAAATACTTCATTTAAACAATAAAAATAGCAAAGGGAAATTCAGAAGGCTAAACAGATAAATAGAGCTATTTTATTTTTATCAGAACACTTTTTTTTTTAAACTATGAAAAGAAAGGTAATACTTTCAAATATAATGCTGGCTCTCCTGCTCTTTGTAAGTTAAAATGTTTGTTTGATATGTGTGTTCAATTTCACGATTAAAAAAAAAAGAAATAATGTTTATGTTTTTTAAAGCAATTGGGGTTAAGTAACTTGCTCAAGGTTACATAGCCAGTTATTTCTGGGTGTGGTGCTGAGTATCTGAGCCCAAATTTGATCCAGGTCATCCTGACACTGGAGCCAGTACTCTTACTCACTGAGCTACCTGGCCACCCCTAAGCAGTTGGGGTTAAGTAACTTACTCAAGGTTACACGGACAGGTGTTTCTGGGTGGGTGCTAAGTGTCTGAGCCCTGGTTTCGATCTCCAGGTCATCCCAACACTGGAGCTGATGCTCTTACTTGCTGTGCTCCCTGGCCACCCCTAGAAATAATTTTTAAAAAGAAAAAAAATCACAGTGCAAGTATTTGGTCATTTAAAGTATACTTTTCACATAAATGTTTGTTTTTTTTCAGTTATTGCATAAAATAAATGATTTTTTATTTCAGGTTTTTAATATTCAATGCCAATTTAATTAAATGTTTTGTAGGAGGAAAAAATCTTGATATGATTATATAGTCACAGATGTATAACACAAATACATATAAATTGTTGTGTACTCCAACCACTTTTTTAATAGAGGAGAAAAATGAGACCTTATTTCTCATATGGATATAAGTAGAAGATCCAGAGTTTGCTAGTCATTTGCCCGAATCCACGAATGTTTGCACTCCTTCTACATTTATAGATTGATTACTGCTATTAGGTTTAAGTTTTAATAATAAGCTATAACAAAGTTATTTCTTCTATTTTTGGTTCTGCATTCTTCAATCTATATTACTGCTTATTAGTCCTTAAATATTTTTAAATTCTCCATATATATTTTTCTTATGCTTCCATAATATTCCATTATAGTTATACCCTATAATTTTTCATGTATTCCTGAATCAATGAATAACCAATTTCTTACTAGATTCTCTGCCATTACAAATAGTGCTTATGAGGATGCTTCATTGTACTAATAATTCTTCTTTTAATTTTTTTCCATCAATAACCTTCTTGGAGTGTGGTCCTTATGGTGGGACTAGTGGGTCAAAGTTAATTAACTTTAGATAATTTCATACTGCAATTTATAGTGCATTACTACTGTCTGCATTCGAAACACTAAAATTTTCTTCCTTCATCCCTGTACATAATTTCTTTATAAGGCATTGTTTGGTGCATTTTTCTTTTCTTTTCCCCACTCTCCTTCACAAATCAAGATAATTAAATGCAAAAATGTATTCCAGTAACATTATGGCAGGAATTTCATGTGAATAAGAGTCTATAAATTCAAAATTATGATTCCCATAGCAATCATAACTTGTCCACTTTTCAAATGTGCATTAAGGTAGGAAAGTTATCATTGGGTATAAGAGCCTAACATTTTCATGATCATTATTTTTAACTCAATTATGTCACCATTTTGCATTTATATTAATATGCTTTGCCTCTAAGTTTTGTTTTATGTTCAGTTGCTTCAAATTCCTTCCCTCTTGGAAACTCTCAGGGATGTTATGCCCTTTATTTTATGGATTTCATTCATGCACCCTCATTTTTATATTTTATTTATTTGGACCCTTTGTTTATTTCTCTGTAGGACTTATAAATAATTTTAATATAGGAACAAAATATATTTTTTTATTTCCTATGGCATCTATGATAATTCCTAGCACAGTGCTCCAAGAAATGATTGTTAAAATGAATAACAAATACAACATGCCACATTTAACAAATATTGTGACTTCAATTCATTAGAAATATTTTTACAAACTTCCTCTGTGTTTGTGTGTATGTGTGTATATGGATATATGTTTGTACATATATTTGTTTGTATGTGCATATATATTTACATAACATATGTGTGTATATATTTCTCATTTTGTATCCTAAAGCTACTATTTCTTTGTCAGTATTAGAAATGTTTTTGCCAAATAAAAACATACTCCCTTGAACACATTGGTCTTTGTTCACAAATGACTAATTTTGGTCAGACTAGAAAAGAAATGCTGACATTTAGGCCTGAAATAATGCATAATGTATAATCTCATATCAAAATTGATTGAAAATAAACACTTATCAGATCAGCAGATAAGTCAAGGAGACATTTTCCTTTGATAATAGAGTGTAAGGGTTATGGGATTTAAAGATCTTCCATGCCCCATTGGACTTGCTGATGTAGCAGGAAGGGGCGGAGCAAGAGGAAGCGGAAGCCAAGCTAGAGTTCCTGTGGTGGCTAGCAGTGGTGGCGACAGCAGCAGCAACAGCAGAGGCAGCAGCAGTGGAAGCACAAACCCCTTTTTGAGTCAGCCAGAATTTCTGCTAAGGACTCCTGCTGAGTACTGCCAGGGGCTGGAGCTGCTGGAAGCGTGCTTCCTGGACGCTGGGTGGTTGCTGTGAGTGGGGAGAAGAGGACCTTTGCCTGAGGTAGCCTGTTCTGTTTTAAAGGCTTGAGAATGTGGGTGCTTTCTACTTTATTTACCTGTGCCAATTTCATAACTACTTTGATGGCTTTAACTTTCTGGTTTTGGGACTCCGTCTTTTGGTATTTTAATAAATTTTCTAGCTTATTCCCCCATATAGCAAGCCTGATATATTTTATGATGGATAGTTACATCAGCATATCTGTAATTTCCATAGGCATTGTGAATATTGCATTGCTGATACATACAGCTATCCTATGCAGAAAGTGGCATCTAAGTTGATTATGAAAGGAAGAATAAGGTCTAAAAAAGTTAAAGGGAGAGAAAGAAGACATTTGAGGAGGGTGCAATTAAGCACAGGGAAATCACGTCTATGGCCACAAGATTGAAGAAAGCAAATGGACATAATGAATAAAGTTGCCTACTAATTTTGACTTATCTGGTCCCCCTTACATTTCCCCTGTATCTTTGTTCTTTGTCCCCATGCTGAGGAATATCCCCAACCCTCTACTTTTGTAGCTATAAGATACCACCATTTTCTTCCCCACCCCAGTAAGACATATTGGTACTGTCTCCTTATAAGTCTAACTTCCTGCTGAAGCATCATTTCTCCTATGATTTTGTTTTGTTTTGTTTGATTTTTGCCTTTTTGTCTTGAGGCATTGAATTACTAGATCTTACTACACATCAGTCAGTTTGGGAGTGTAATCATCATTAGTATTATTGATTCCACACTAGCAGCTGAGAAGATACAGAACAATTTAGAAAAAAAATATGTTTATTAGTTTTTGAAAGCTGAATGGAAAGCCATGAGCTGTATCTATCAGTGTCAATGGCATCTTTTGTACTCACATAGATTGGCTAGTGTGTGAGGCAGCTCAGTGAGAACCAAAACCAGTGTTGACAGGAGCTCATTTACAGATGTCAGCATTAGAAGAAACAGGGCCCAACTTCACGCTCACCCTCACCCTTTTATTTCAATTACTCCCACTGCCCTGATGTGTCACTAGGAGTGGTTACCTCAGATGTTTTTTATAGAGTTAAACTCCTACCAATTTGGGCAATATTAGAGGATTTTAATGTAAATGAGTACATAGTTACTGAAAGAACTCTAAATATTTTTAACAAATTACTTCTTAGGTGGGAATAATGCTTTTGAGGGGCTACATTACTATCTCCATAAGGGGGAGAGAACTTTTCCATACTTATAAATCTAAGAGAGCTAATGTCATAGTGATATTTCACAAAAAATTCAGCCATAGGAGAATTTGACTATTTTTTTTGTCAGTAGTGGTAGTGAGTGTGCTCATCCTTTCCCTCCACAGAACTAATAACTAAATGCATTTTCCCCTGACTAACACTACTTCTAGGCTCCTCTTTTTTCTTCTCCAGTCTGCTCCTCCTCCATTCTCTTACTCCCTCAACATACACTCAGATACAAGCACTTGACTGTCATTTTTTTTTTCATAAAATCCATATATAGGTTACCTAATATAAGCAATTTCACCTAAGATCAGGAAACATTAAGCCATCAATAATTTATACCCTTACTGAAAATGCCATTGGTAAAAGTGTTGGGTTTGTTTAAAATCTGTTTCATTTGTTCAAAGACAATGTTTTCATGCTCTTCCTTTTCTGAAAAAGCAATTAATTTTACTGATAAAGGAGAGTGCAAAAATGAACTCCAGGATGAAATGGTAGAACTGATTATTATGGTTGATAACAGTACCCCAGAGAGTAATCTTACTACTACCTTAGGTTTCTTCTATTTTTTGCATATATATTAAAATTATAAATATGATTTAATCATAACTGAATACCCAGTACTTGAAACTTCTTAAGATTCCTGAAAAAAATGCACCCATCTACACATATGCATACACCCACATATATATACATACATACACATACTATATATACATATATTATTATGTATTACACATATATTCGTGCAACTTAATAATTTCCTTATTTTAGAATTCTTATTATAGAGTACATACATACTTGATTCTGTTGAGCAGAATAAAAGGCTGCCCAAGGACCATGACATATGACAAGTCCTATTTGGGTAAAAAGTCTATTTTGTAATATTAATAGAACCTTTTAGATTAATCCAAGGAAGAAGTGCCTACACCAGCACTGTATACAAGAAACCATGTAGATTCTTAAAGACAGCATAGCCTTCCTGTAAAGTTATTTTTCCTAGTTAAATTGTAAAATAAAATACATAAAATCTTTCTTTCAGATAGTCTTTTTCAAATGTTTTATTCTCCGTTGTGATTTTCCCTTTAGTTTCTTTTGGAGAAGTCAACATTAAAAGAAATCTAGGTATTACTAAACTTGGAAAAGAAATATTCTTGATAATAAATTGGAACTAGATGCCCTCTAAGATCCCCTTTAGCTCTGGTACTAGGATGCAATATTGTAATATTGGGTATAGAAATCTATCTTAACCTACAGGAAAGTAGGAAGGAAGGGGATAAGAGAAAGGGAGGTGATAGATGGGAGGGCAGATTGGGGGCAGGGGTAGTCAGAAGTTCTTTTGTGGAGGGATGGGGTGAAAGGAAAGAGAGAGAATAGAATAAATGGAAGTGGGAAGAATAGGATGAAGGGAAATACGGTTAACAATAGTAAGTGAAAAAAAAATTTTTGAAGCAAATTTCTCTGTTAAAGGCCTCATTTCTTTCTTTTTTTAAGGGCAGTTGGGGTGAAGTGACTTATCCAAAGTCATGGCTAGGAAGTGTGTCAAGTGTCTGAGCCCGGATTTGAACTCAGGTCCTCCTGACTCCAGCGCCAGTGCTCTATTCATTGAGCCACCTAGCTGCCCCAAGGCATAATTTCTCAAACACATAGAGAACTGAATCAAATTTATAAAAAATAAGAATCAGTCCTCAACTGATAAATGCTCAAAAGATATAATCAGTTTTTAGATGAAGTAATCAAAAGCTATCTATAGACATATGAAAAAATATTCAAACTCACTATTGTTTGGAGAAGTGTAAATTAAAACAATTCTGTGCTACTACCTTATACCTATTAGAATGGGTAATAGGACAGAGAAGGTAAATGACAAATGTTGGAGGAGATGTGGGAAAAATTAGGCATTAGTGCATTGTTAGCAGAGTTGATTCTGTAGAGCAATTTGGAACTATGCCCCAAAGGCTATAAAGCCATGCATATGTTTTGACCTAGCAATACCCCTACTAGGTCTGTATCCCAAAAGAGACAAAAATAAACAAAAAGAAAAAAAAAAACATTTATATGCACAAAATATATCAGCTCTTTTCTTGGAGGAAAGAGTTAGAAATTTAGGCAATGTCCATCAACTGGAGAATGGTTTAAAAAGCTGTGGTATGTGATCATGATGGAATAATAATAATGATAGTAATATTGTAGTATAAGTAATGATGAGCAGGATACTTTCAGAAAAACCTGAAAGGGCTTGCATGGTCTGATGGAAAGTTAAATGAACTGTGTACAAAATAAAAGCAATACTGTAAGATGATCAGCTATGAATGACTTAGCTCCTCTCAGCAATACGGAGATACAATGCAATTCTGAAAGACTTGAGATAAAAAGTAATATCCTTCCCCAGAGAAAGAACTGTTGGTGTCTGAATACAGATTGAAGCAAACTTTTTTTTTATTTTTGTCTATATTTTTATTCACAACATGACTATTTTGAATATGTTTTGCATGACCACACCTGTATAACCTATATCAAACTGTTGCATTTTCAATGGAAGGGAGGCATGGGAGGGAGGAAGAGAAAGAAATTATAATTAAAACTTTTAAAAACAAATGTTAAAAATTGTTTATACATGCAACTGGTGATAATAAAGTACTAAATAAATACAAAAAAGAAAGTCTCTAACATTAGATATTTTGGCAACAATTTTGTCTCTCTTTGGAACCTTATACTGAATATTTCTTTGTTTTTCATGTCTGTGGTATTAATCTGCCTTCTTCTTTTCCTCCACATATTTTCCATAATCTCATTTTTTCCATCCTCCTTCATCCTGAAAGGCCCCATTTGTGCTAAAGCAGAAATATGGGAATAAGGCTTTTAAGTCTTATTATATATACTTATATATCATATATTCTTATACTTATAATATTATATTAAAATATTATGATATATAATGATGTTAGATATTATATATTCGTATAGTTATATATACTTATATTTAGACAGTATAGAATTTTCCCTTCATAAACTGATGATTTTTCCACTGAAAATTAAAAAATATTTTAATGTTGTGGGATTATGTTGTATCTGTTAAGCTTCTAATATCCTATTATAAAACTGTGAAACGTAAAACAAAATGGATGAGGTGTTCCTTTATTTATTTTCCAGATAACCTAGTGTTAGTATTTATGTAACATTTTATTTTATATGTTACTTAACAAGAATTTGAAAAACACATTACATTAAAAATAAAGTCTACATTTTTTTAAAAAATGTTTAGAATTTATGACAATAACAATCATTAGTCCCTTATTTTAACTGTGTGTCTCTTTGTTTCAGGTTTGTTTCTTATAAACAACATAATTCTGGATTCTAATTTCTAATCTGTTTGCTATAAATTTCTGCTTAGTGTGTGATTTCATCACATTCAATTATGTTTACGAACTGTGTGTTTCCCTCCACCTATTTTCTTCTAACACTTTTCACTTTTTTTTATCCTTTTCCTCCTATAAAATTTGTTTTGTTTCTGATGATTGTATTATTTAATCTTTCATTCATTTTTATAATTTCCTCTTTTCCTTGTCTTTTTCTTATCCTAATTTCCTATTGGATAAGAGAGTTTTTTTTATTACAATGTGTTTGCATGTGTGTGTGTGTATCTCTCTTTGAATTAATTGAGATGTGAGGTTCAAGTGTTCCTCTCTCCCCATACCCCACCCTACATTTTCTTTTCCACTGTAAAAGCTTTTCCTTAAGTACATTTTTGAGGTCTGATAACTTTCCTTATTCTACATCTCCCTTCCCCATTCTCACAGGGTCCCAGGATATCACACTTTTTTGACTATACATATTTTTATATCATTGCATTATAATCATCTTACTGCTCTGCCCTCTTTCTCTGCAGAATCCTTTTAATTGCCCTAACAGGGATAAAATTCTTAGAAGTTATATGTCTTATCTTCCCATATAGAAAGGAAAACAATTTAATCTTATTCAGTACCTTGTGATTTCTCTTTTATATTTACCATATTATAGTTCTCTTAACTGTTATATTTGAAAATTGGATTTTCTATTCAGCCTCAGTCTTTTCCTCAGGAATTCTTGAATGTATCTTATTTTTTTAACATTAATTTTTTTCCTCTTGACATATTATACTCAGTATTTTGGGGGGTAAATTATTTTTGGTTGTATTCTTAGCTCTTTTGTCTTCCATGCAAAGCCCTTTACTCCTCTAACATAGAACATATTAAATCTTGTGTTAATCTGAATGTAACTACATTGTATTTTGGATGATTGCTTGCTGCCTGTTTGAAGTATTTTCTCCTTGACCTGGAAGCTCTGGAATTTGAATGTAATATTCCTGGGAGTTTTCCTCTGGGGATTTCTTTTAGGTGGGGATTGTTGAATTCTTTTAGTTTTCATTTTGCCATCTGTCTCTAGAATATCAGGGACGTTTTCCAAATAAAACAAAACAAAAACAACAGAGCTATTTGAGAAGATATCATTAATGGTTACCTTTATGCCTGCTTTCCTATACATATGAAATGCTGAATGGTTAATTCATGCACAAAGCCTCTCCTGAATGAATAGAAGACAATATAGGCCTTGTATTGAGTCAGACCAGTTCTATATGATATACATGGGACACTCTCATTATTCTTACAACAGGCATTTATAAATTGACACTCATGGAGAGTTTACCTGCTCTAAGACTCGAAAAGAAGAAGTAAAGTTGGTAGCAGAGTCAAATGACTTATCATGGAACTCTATCACATGGGGGGAAGTGATCAGTGTCAAGGAAAATCAAGTAAAATAGAGATAAGACTTGATCTGATAGATTTTCGAATGAAAGAAATGAAGGAATGACTAGAAGCTAGAGAGAGGTGAATTTTGACTGTTAAGAACAGGCTAGAATTTGCTGCCTGAAAAGGTATTTAAGTTTATAGTAACTGGAGTTCTGTGATTAACTACATTACAACTTGTCAGGAATATCAGATAAGATTTTCCTTCTTAAGAACTGGACAAAATGATGTCTGAAATACTTTTCTTTTTTAAAATTCTGATCCTATGAATGAATAAGGACTAATTTAACCATTTACAGTAGAAGAAAAATAGTTGAAAATATTATAACTCAGATTATGACATGAAATGCATGGATAGTCAACACAGTTAGTCCATCTCACTGACAATCTGCCTATCTGTCTGGACATATTGGTATGTAAATAGGTAAGTAGATATAGATATGAATATATAAAGATGTATTATTTTCAATATATCTACTTTTGTACTGAATAGGTGCTAAAGAAAGAAAATGTCAGGTCCGGAGTTCAAGGATCTAAAGGTAAGGAATTTGTGCTTTTCATATTTTGAAAACTGCTCAATGCTTTCCATGGTATTAAAATACTCAATTATGCAAATGCACATCATCTTTCATACCAATAATTCTCCTGGGAGTGAGGTAGTATGGTAGAGTAAAAGTATTTGGCATTTGTATTTAAATTCCCTGGTTTCAAATGTTAGCTCTGTTGCTTATAGGTGGGCAAGTTACTTAACTTCTCAAAGATCTCATTTCCTTCTTTGTATCATGAAGAGTTTGGCCTAGATGACCCCTAAGATCCCTTTGAGAGCTAGATCTAAGGTCATCTGGCATATAACTTACTTAATAGGCAAGGAAACACAGTTAGCAAAAGGATAGCAGAGATTTAACATATTGTTAAGGCATTAACATGTCAACTTCAGCAATTACATCCTGTGACAATATAAATTGAAATTGCCTGAGAAATATAGTGAAACCTTACCCCTATTAATCTTCCCCACATCATATAAATGAGAGTTAAAATAAAGTATTTCCTACACTCCCTTCTAACTTTAAATCTATAATACTAAAAGGGTTGATTTCTATTGAATTCCTTTGAAAAATAAAGAGATGAAATGATTGTAGAAACCCAAGTATCTATTTTATTGTAAAGTAATAAAAATGATACTATTTGGTTCAGTTGAATTGCCAAGAATGAAAGTACTACCTTCATAGAAATTCTCTATATAAGCAAGAAATTTCAAATTACTTTGCCAGGATTACTTTTTTTTTCCTTTTTTACTAATACAATGGTTTTAGTTTTGTTTAGTAACAAATGACTGATAACTTTAACTCAAAATTTTAATTCCTTTCAGTTGATTTAGGCCTTTTCTTATTACTGTTTCATTGTCAATCTTGTCCATTGAATGTTCCTTCAGAGTACGTATGGAGCACTTCCTATAATATATACCATTCTCTAGGAAAGTGCTTCTTTTTGTTTTCTAAATGCTTTATTAACTTCTGATTTGCATCATTCATTTCCTCCAGATATTGAGTTACACGTTTTTCTCTCCATTTTTCCCCTACCCACTGCCCCAAAACAGCAGTCAGAATCTGCTCTCTCCCATATCTTCTCCCATACCCCCTTCGACTTTTCCAGTAGGGCATGGTGGATCTCTATGCTCCAGTGCCTGTATATCGTATTTTCCAATGACATATAAAATAGTATTAATAATAGTATACACACACACATATATTTAAACATTTGATTTAAAAACTTTGAATTCCAGATCCATTCCCTTCCTCTCTTATCACCCACCCTTTCTGGGAAGATAAGCAATTTAGTACAGGTTGTACATGTGTAGCTAATGCAAAACATTAACATAGTAGATATATTGTAAAAGACTGACTTTATTTCCCTCCCTCCTATCACACCTCCTATTTGTTTGATTCTCTACTTTGATTCCATCCCTTTTCAAAAGTGTGTGCTTCCAACTTCCCTCCCCCCCAGCCTGTTCTCTCTTCCATCATCTCCCCTCTCATCCCCTTCCCCCTACTCTCCTGTAGGGTGAGATCCCCTATTTAGTGTGTATGTTATTCCCTCCCCAAGCCAAATTCAACAAGATTAAGGTTGACCCATTCCTTTTGCCTTCCTGTTCTTCCCCTCCATCATAACCATTTTCCCTTTCCTCTTCTATATAAGATAATTTACCCCATTCTATCTCTCCCCATCCCCTCTCATTATATTCCTCTCTCACCTCTTAATTTCACCTTTTAAGTATCATCCCTTCCTATTAAATTGGTCCTGTGCCCTCTATCATATATGTGTGTGTGTGTGTGTGTATGTTATTGTTTTTCCATGTAGTAATGTTAGTGGTTCAAATTTGATAAGTTCCTTGTGATTTCTTTTCCTTGTTTACCTTCTCATGCTTTTCATGCTTCTTGTATCTGAATGTCAAATTTTCTACACAACTCTGGTTTTTTCATCAAGAATGGTTGAAAGTCCTCTATTCCACTGAATGACCATATTTTCCCCTGAAACATGACACTCAGTTTTGTTGGGTAGGTGATTCTTGGTTTTAATCCCAGCTCCTTTGCCCTCTGGAATATCATATTCGAAGCCCTTTGATCCCCCAGTGTAGAAGCTGTCAGATCCTGAGTTATCCTGATTGTGTTTCCACAATATTAAATTTGTTTCTTCCTGGCCTCTTATAATATTTTCTCCTTGATCTGGGAATTTCAGAACCTGGCTATAATATTCCTAGAGTTTTCTTTATGGGATCTTTTTCAGGAGGTGTCAGTGGATTCTTTCAACCTCTATTTTGCCATCAGGTTCTAAAACATCAGGGCAGTTTTCCTTGAGAATTTCTTGGAGGATGATTTCTAGATTCTGTCTTTGATCATGGCTTTTAGGTAGTACAATAATTTTTAAATTATTTCTCCTGGATCTATTTTCCAGGTCAGTGGTTTTTCCCATGAGATATTTCACATTGTCTTCTATTCTTTCATTTGTTTGGATCTGTTTAACAGCATTTTGATTTTTCAAAAAGTCACTAGATTCCAAGTGCTCCAATCTAATTCTGAACGAATGATTTTCATCAGGGAGCTTTAGAGATTGTTATTTACCATCTGGCCATTCAGCTTTTTAAGGTATTCTTCTCCTGATTGCCTTTTTGAGCCTCTTTTGCCATGTAAGTTAGTCTATTTTTTAATGGGTTTATTTTCCTCAGTCAAGCTGTTGACTCTCATTTCATAATTTTCTTGCATAGTTCTTATTTCTCTTCCCAGTTTTTCCTCCTCTTCTCTTATTGGCTTCTTAAGCTTGTCTATGGCCTGTAACCAGCTCTTATTTTTGTTGGAAGCTTTTGGTGCAGAAGTACTGAATTCACTGTCTTCCTCCTGTTCCGTGCTTTAATGCTTTTTGTCCCCGAAATGGAAGTCTAATTTTGATAAAATTCTGTTTGATAAAAACCCAATTGAGAGTATTAGATGATTGTCAATGAAGACTACTGCATTTGGCACTCAAGACCTACAGTAAAAGAAAAACAGTCTCTGAGCGTTTTCTCTTATAATCTGAATGTAGTAGTAGTAGTGGGATTCTAGATGAGTAGAAGAAAGGTGACATTTCTTCTTGTTCTTGTCCTTGATCTTGTTCTCTTCTTCCTCCCTTTTCTCCTTTTCCTCCTTCTCCTCCTTCTCCTACTAGTCCTTGACTTCTTACTACACCTTTTCCTCATCTCCTTCCTTATTCTTTCTCCTCCTCATCCTCTTCTTCTTCCACACTCATATTTAGTCCCTCTTTCCACTTGCGGCACCATGTCACCACATGCGTGTGTATTCTCTCCATAGAAATATAATCTTCAGTCACATATTTTTTTCTGTTTTTTTTTTTTTAACATTTGGGTCTTTATTAATTTGTTTACATTTAATTTATGATATTCAGCTCCACAGTTCCTTGAGTTTCAAATTTTCTCCTGCCCCCCCATGGTGGCATAGAATCAAGTATAAGATATGCAAATACTTTCACATTAGACATTAGTCACTTTATAAAGAAGGATAGGATCAGATGGAATGAACAATGGGAAAGAGGAAACCAACCAAATAAGAAAAATAAAAAGAGCTGGTAGTTTTCTTCAATCTGGATTCAAACTCAGTTCTTTCTCTGAATGTAGAAATCTCTCTCCATCATGAGAATATTGGTATTGAATTATTACCCTGAATTGCTGAGAAGACTCCATTCTATCAAAGTTGCTTTTCACACATATGTTGTATCTGTAATTGTGTATATATGCTCTACTCTTCTCATGCAGCATCAGTTTGTATAAGCATCTCCAGGTAAATATGAAGTCCATCTGCTCCTTGTTTCTTACAGCAAAATAGTATTCCATTACAATCATATACCACAATTGTTAAGCCATTCCCCAATTGATGGGCATCCCCTTAATTTCTAATTCTTTGCCAACACAAAAAGAGCTGCTCTAAATATATTTGTAAATATGGATCTTCCTCCCACTTCTATGATCTCTTTGGTATACAACCCTAGAAGTGGTATTGTTGGGTCAAAGAGTATAAAATTATATATAGCCCTTTGGACATAACTCCAGATTGCTCTCCAGAGTGGTTGGATCAGTTCACTAGTCCACCAGCAATGCATTAGTGTTTCAATTTGTCCATATCCTCTCCAACATTTGTCATTTTCCTGTTTTGTCATCTTAGCCAATCTGACTGGTGAGATGTGGTACATCACAGTGGTTTTGATTTGCATTTCTCTACAATAGTGATTTAGAGCATTTTTTCCATATGGTTATAGATAGCTTTAATTTCTTCCTCTAAAAATTGCTTCTTCATATCCTTCAACCATTTATTAATTGGGGAATGACTTGTATTCTTATGGTTTTGACTCAATTCCCTGTATATTTTAGAAATGAGTCCTTTGTCAGAGACTTAGGTTGTAAAGATTCTTTCCCAATTTCCCAACTCCCTCTTAATCTTGGTGTAATCGTAATGGCATTTAAAGATTCCCCTGTATTGGCTTGGTTTTTGGTTGGATTGTGTTAAAACCTAGAGCTTGTTAATCCCACTTGTGGGATGGACTTGTTGACATGAAAAGAGAGTGCTAGACTGGGAGAAGCTGGTGACATAGATTTGTAGAGACACAGGAGAGAGGCAGAAGAACTTTGTGGAAGCAGCACCTTTGGAGGCAGAGAGAGACTGAGAGGATTGCTGAGGGCCCCTTTGAATTGCCCAGGACTTTTGAGACCTGCCCCCTGAGCTGCCAAGGACTGAGGAGACATGGCTGTTTTGCTGGTACTTTGTCTGTTTTGATGTTGTTTTGTCAGATTTGTCCACTGGTGAAGGACAGTGCTGTTGTTGCAAGAGTCTGGGAACCTTTCTGTTGGTTCAGAGATACTGAGACTGTTCTGCAGACAGAGAGTGAATACTGTCCACTGGTGGACAGTGCTGTTGTTGCAGAATTCTTAGAACCTTGCTGTTGGTTCCGAAGCCCTGAAGAAGGATTTTCTTGTTGTATGTTTACAGAAATCCTGGAAGAGGGTTTTGCTAATGTTTTCAGGGGTCCTAGGACTGTTCTGCAGACAGAGGATGAATTAATGAAGAAACTGGCAATGTATCTTGTGGCTTTGCTAAGCTTTGTCTCCCCAGGAACAAAGATTGCTGAGAACTTGCCTGGTGTCAAGATGAAGAAAAGACCTCCATTTTTGTATTAAGTGCTGTGCTTAAACTTGTTGTAACTCTGGGGTAGATTCAATTGTGATCCAGGGGTGGGAAACTTTTGACCTTTTTGTGTTCTATGATTGAACAAATGAATGTACTTTACTTATGATTGGAAACTAATCTCCATTTGAGAAGAGGGGCTTTGTGATGGACTAAATGAAGGTACAGCCTAGGGGTGGAGTAGTATTTAGAACAGGGACTTTGTAATTGATTGAATGAATGTAAGGTCCTGGGGTGGGGTAGTACTTGCAGATTATTTAATCACACTTAGTAAATGCTGTATTTTGAATGCTGTCATATTTTGATCTCTATTCTTAATTTGTCACTGAATAAAATGGAGAGCACATATGCTGGTATTTTGAACCTTGGGAAGTTGCCTTTGCTTTGCATTACATTATACTTGGTTACATTGGCTTTGTTTGTACAGAAGCTATACAATTTCATGTAGTCAAAATTATGCATTTTACAATTTATAATGTTCTTTAATTCTTGTTTAGTCATAAAGTCTTTCCCTCTTCACAAATCTGACAGATAAACTACTCCTTGTTTTACGAGACTGCTTACAGTATCAACATTTATACCTAGATAATGTACCCATTTAGGCTTGATTTTGGTATATAGTGTTAGATAATAGTCTATGCCCAGTTTCTGCCATACTATATTCCAGTTTTCCCAGCAGTTTTTTTCAAATAGTGAGTTCTTATCCCCAAAACCAGGGTCTTGGGGTTTATCAAACAATAAAATACTATATTCATTGACTTCTGAATCTTGTGTGCCTAATCTATTCCATTGATACACTCCTCTGTTGCTCAGCCAGTACCAAGTAGTTTTGATGACTGCTGCTTCATAATACAGATTGAAATCTGATATAGCTAGCCCACCTTCCCTAGCATTTCTTTTCATTAATTCCCTTGATATTCTGAACTATTTATTCTTCCAAATGAATTTTGTTACTATTTTTTCTAGCTCTATAAAGTAGTTTTTTGGTAAATTAATTGGTATGGCCCTAAATATATAATTTAACTTAGGTAAAATTGTAATTTTTATTATATTAGCTTGACCCAGTCACCAGCAATTGATATTTTTCCAATTAGTTAGATCTGACTTTATTTGTATGAAAAGTGTTTTGTAGTTGTGGTCATATATGTCCTGGGTTTATTTTAGCAGATAGATTCCCAAATATTTTATAATGTCTACAGTAACTTTAAATGGGATTTCTCTTTTAATCACTTGCTGCTGAATTTCATTGGAAATATATAGGAATGCTGAGGATTTATGTGGGTTTATTTTATATCCTGCAACTTAGCCACATTTATTTATTGTCTCAAGTAATTTTTTACTTGATTCTCTAAGTATATTATCATATCATCTGCAAAGAGTGATAGCTTGGTCTCTTCTTTACCTAATTTCATTCCTTTGATTTCTTTTTCACCTTTAATTGCTACGGCTAACATTTCTAGTACAAGATTGAATAAGAGGGGTGATAATGGACACCAATATTTCACCCCTAATCTTATGGGAAATGCTTCTCACTTCTCCCCATTACATATAATACTTGCTGATGGCAAGGTCTCCCACTAATATAGTTTTGCTATCTATTTCTTCCTCTAATTCCCTTAACTTCTCCTCTAGGAATTTGGATGCTATACCACTTGGTACATATATGTTAAGTAATGATATTGTTTCATTCCCAATGGTGCCTTTAAGCAGGATATAGGTTCCTTCCTTATATCTTTAATCAGATCAATTTTTGCTTTTGCTTTATATGAGATAAGTATTGCTACCCTTGCTTTTTTTTTATTTAGCTAAGGCATGAAATATTTTACTCTAGCTTTTTTACCTTTACCCCGTGTGTATCCCTCTGTTTCTTGTAAACAGCATATTGTAGGATTATGGTTTATTACCCATTCTGCTCTCTACCTCTGTTTTATGGGAGAGTTTATTCCATGCACATTCACAGTTATGATTACTATCTGTTTCTTTCCCTCCATCCTATTCCCTCCCCAGTTTATGCTTATATTTTCTCCTCTTCTCCCTTCCCCTCCTTAAGAGTTTTCCTTTTGCCCACCCCCTACCTAAGTATCCTCTTATTATCAGCCCTCCTCCCTCTTCTTCCCCTTCCCCCTTACTTGTTCCCTCCCTTCTAACTACTCCCCTTTTGTAGCCCTTCCCCCTTTCTCCTGCCTGTAGGATATTTTTATACTTAATGTAGTATTCTATTTCTTCTTCGCACCAAGAGTGACAGAAAAAAATCTCATGCAAAGCCCCTCTCCCTCCTTTGTTTCCCTCTATTATTATATGTTTTGTGTCTCTTCTCCATAGAGTCCTATGCTTACTTGGTTGTGTTATTCCCTCCTTGTACTAGAACCAATAAGGGAAAATCTCATAGAATACTCATCTGCCTCCCTTCTTTTCCTCTACTATATTGTTTTTATGTCTCTTTGTGTGGTGTAATTTACCCTTTTCCACTTCATTCTTACATCTTCTTCCATTGCAGTCCCTTTGTAGACCTTAAAATGTGTTTTTTGTCATCATTTTGTGAAATTTATTCTCATACCCTCTACTTGTCTATAAACAGTTTGCACTTATTAAATAACAGTGTGTTTTTTTCCTTGTTTACCTTTCTATGTCTCCCCTGAGTCTCGTTATTGGAGGTTGAATTTTCCTTTGAGTGCTGACTTTTTCATCAGGAAGGTCTGGAAATCTGTTATATTGTTGAATGACCATATCCTTGACTGGAAGAATATGTTCAGTTTCACTGGGTAGGTGATCCTTGCTTGTAACCTGAACTCTTTTCCCTTGAGAAAAATTGTATTCCATTTCCTCTGATCTTTCAGTGTAGTGGCTGACAGATCCTATGAGATACTTACTATGGCTCCTTGATATTTTAATTGTTTCTTTCTGTCCACTTGAAGTATTTTCTCTTTTATCTGGGATTTCTGGAATTTGGCCACAATATTTCAAGGACTTTTCAATGTAGGATATCTTTCAAGAGGTGTCTAGTGGATTATCTCAATTTCTATTTTACCCTTTTGTTCCAGTATCTCAGGGCAGTTTTCCTTGATGAGCTCTTGGAGGATGTTGTCCAGGTTCATTTTTTAATGATGATTTTCCAGTAGACCTATGATTCTCAGATTATCTCTCCTGGATCTGTTTTCCAGGTCTGTTATTTTTCCATTGAGATATTTTACCTCTTTTTCTAATTTTTCATTCTTGATATTTTGTTTAACTAATTCTTGGTTTCTCATAGAGTTATTTGCTTCAATTTGGTTGATTTTAGTTCTTAGTGCATCATTTTCCATGGTTAGTTTTTGGAGCTCCTTTTCCATATCACACATTTTTCTTTTTAAGGAGCTGTTTTCTTCATTGTAATGTTTGTTTTTTAACTTTTTGGAGGGCAATTGGGGTTAAGCGACTTGCCCAAAGTCACATGGTTAGTTTTCATGTTAGGTGTCTGAGGCTGGTTTTGAACTCAGGTCCTCCAGACTCCAGGACCCGTGCTCTATTCACTGTGCCACCTGGTTGCTCCCATTGTAAAGGTTTTCTAATTTTCTAATTTTGATTTTAAAAGAATCATTCATTTTATCTTCTATCTATCTTATTTGGTTTTCAAAGTTCTTTTTGAGCTCATCTAAGAATGCTTTCTGTGCTTGAGACCAGTTCCTTGTTGAGGCTTCCACTGCAGGTGTGGAGTCAACACTGTCTCCCTCTGAACTTGTTTCCTGCCTCTCAGGATAGTAGGACTCCAGAGTCTTTGTCTTTGCAGTCTTCTTTTTTTTTTTTTTTTTTTTTACCAATTTTTAGGCAGGTCCTAGTCAGCCCTTACTCTAGGGTTCCTAATTCTTTACTGTTTAAGGTTTTGCCCTGGGGCAATAATTACTACATTTTCAGGGTCAGAGCAGGGGATTGAAGCAGCCAGGGTTCACTCTGCCTTCCTGGTCCCTAGAGGTCCAGATAGGGGCTTTTAAAATTTCTGGGCTGTGGATTGTCAATCCCAGGAGTAGTTGCTGCCCCTACCAGGGGCCCTGCATTTGATTCTTACCCTGCTCTGTCCAGTCCCAGCCCTTTGTTGATAGGCCTGGCAATGGCCCTCATGGTTGGCAGGATGACTTTTGTCCACGTTGATCTGGCCTCATCCCAGCCTGTCTCTCTCTGCCAGTCATATATTTTGTAAGATATTTGGGGGTTTGGGGGATGGATTATTAATTTTTTTTTATTTTTCAAATGTTTCTTTTTATGGAAGCTAGGACAGTTTACATTTTTTTTACCCCACGTACTTTTCATTTATGATTTCTTGAAATATAGCTCCAAAAACAGCAGGCCTTAAAAAAGCCCATTGTGCTTCAAATGGAGCTACTTCACAATACTCTTAAACTCAATCAGTATGACTTTCTATAAATGGCCAATAATAGCCCTAGTCCAAGACTCTGTGTCTCATTGTTTAGGTTTTGGTGGCTTAAAACAAATGTAAATAGCAATTGTTTTATGTTTTGGACAGAAACTTTTAGGGTCTTCCCCTCCCAGGATCATAGTTTTGAGATGGTAAATCAGACGATTTTTTGTATCAATTCTGACCTAGACTTAAGTCACTGATTGGGTGTTGCCTCAGACAAACTGAGATCTAGCAAAGGCTTTACTTTAGAAAGGCCAAGGTTACCCATTGCAGTCCAGTCCATCACTAGCTTTCTTGACATTTTCTCGCCACTGAACTTTGATGCCTCTGGTAGAGAGAATGGGTCTGATGACTTTTCTCTGCTCTGGCTCATCTAAAACCACTTTCCATACAAGTCAAGACATCAGCCTCATGATGTTATTGGTAGTCTTTGAGAAAGAAGGAAGAACAACATTCTCTAGTATGAACAATACTGTTTCTCTTTATTCTCAATGATATCCTACTAAAGATACATTTTGGCTTTGAAATCAAATAATACCATAGTTAAAGAAACGGACTTTTCAAACAAGGGCTATATGCAATACATATTGCATGTTCTTATTAAGAATGTCTCCCCCTTCCCATAAAAGCTTGTCATAAAAGATATTTTAAGGGAAGAAACTGTGAAGCTACAATAATATTTTCTTTGTCTACAATAGCAAAACATTTATTGCAATTCTATTGGTACTTATACTATACATCTCTGGGGAATATTGTGTTGGAATAATTTTATAACCTGTTTAAGTACTATGCAAACATAAAATAACATTTGGAAGGGGTGGCTAGGTGGCACAGTGGATAGAGCACTGGCCCTGGAGTCAGGAAGACCTGAGTTCAAATCCAGCCTCCGACACTTGACACACACACACAAACCTAGTTGCGTGACCTTGGGCAAGTCACTTAACCAAAACTGCCCCTCCAAAAAATAATTGGGGTGGCCAGGTGGCTCAGCGAGTAAGAGCACTGGCTCCAGTGTCGGGATGACCTGGGGATCAAATTTGGGCTCAGATACTTAGCACCACACCCAGAAATAACTGGCCGTGTAACCTTAAGCAAGTTACTTAACCTCGATTGCTTGAAAAAAAAAAAATAACATTTGGAATTATTGTTGCCAATTTAGTTAGTTGATTGTGATGATCCTTTTATCATTTGAAATTTTTTAAAAGTAAAATTAAAGTAGTCATTTACAATATAGAAATACAAATGGATGCATGTTGCTCTAGAAGTAGGTGTAAAGAGAGATGTAAGTGAGCAAATTTCTAGTCCAGGCTCTTCTAATAAATGAATATGTGCCAAGTTTTTAAACTTCTATGAGGCACTTAAAGTTTTTTAACAAGTAAAACGATGCAATGTATTTGGTCATTGATCTCTCAGACTTCATCTCTTAAGTGAGTACTTTAAGATGACAAGTTTTACTGACCCCATCCAGGATTCTATTGTCAAGTATATCTAATACAATTGATCTGCATTCACTAATTAATTAGCATTATATTATCAATAATATTTATATTTGGATTTTGTGCTTCTTTAACTATATGTGTAATTTGTAATATATATTTTATAATAGAATTCCATTGAAAAGGAGACAATGCTGTAGATCTTAGAAAATAAAAGTTGAGAGATGCTTAAGATAAAATGTATATTGTAGTATGACTCTACTGTGATGGCTTTTTGATGAATGATTGTAACTCAGATCTTGAGCACTATATTAGTGCTGCAAAACCTCTAAGAATGTTTTTCATGAATGAATTCATGTAACAAGTACACAGCCTGTGAACCACATGTAGCCCACAACATTCCACAGTGGTTCTGAAACAGATGAAAATATGATTAGGAAATACTTAACAAAAGAAAAACACAGTAAAACTAACAAAATTGCCTTTTTTTAATTTTTGCTTTTTGGAGGGGGGATGGCAAGGCAGTTGGGGCTAAGTAACTTGCACAAGGTCACACAGCTAGTAAGCATTAAGCATCTAAGGTAAGATTTGAACTCAGGAACTACTGATTCCAGGGCTGGTGCTCTATTGACTGCACCACCTAGCTGCCCCTAAAATTGCATTTTATTTCTTTTTTTATTTCAATTTTTTTTATTTAAATAATTGGTTTGTTTCCTTTTAGTTTACAGGATTCAATTCCAAAATTCCTTGACTTTCACATTTTGTCTCCCACCCTTCCATCCCCCCTGCCTCCCATGGCAGCATATAGTCAAGTATAGAATCTGTAAATACTTTCACATTAAACATTAGTCAGGCTATAAGGACGGATTGTACCAGCTGGAATGAAAAATGGTAAAGAGGACATAAAACCAAATAAGAGAAGGAAAATGATCGGGTATTTTGCTTCACCTAGATATAAACTTAGTTCTTTCTAGTTCTTTCTCTGAATGCACATATTTTGTTCCATCATGAGTCTTTTGGGATTGACTTATATCACTGCATTGCTGAGAAGAGTCCAGTCTATCAAAGTTGGTCATCACACATACGTTGTGCTGTAATTGTGTACAAATTTCTCCTGGTTCTGCTCTTCTCACTCAGCATCAGTTTGTATAAGCCTCTCCAGGTAAATATGAAGACCGTCTGCTCCTTGTTTCTTATAGCACAATAGTATTCCATAACATGCATATACCACAACTTGTTCAACCATTCCCCAATTGATGGGCAGCCGTTAATTTCCAATTCTTTGCTACCCCAAAAAAGAGCTGCTATAAACATTTTTGTACATATGGGTCTTTCTCCCATTTCTATGATCTCTTTGGGATATAACCCTAGGAGGGGTATTGCTGGATCAAAGGGTATGAAAGTATTTATAGCCATTTGAGCATAATTCCAGATTGCTCTCCAGAAAGGCTGGATCAGTTCACAACTCCACCAGCAATGCATTAGTGTTCCAATTTTCCCACATCCTCTCCAGCATTTGTCATTTTCCTGTTTTGTCATCTTAGCCAATCTGACTGGTGAGATGTGGTACCTCAGAGTTGTTTTGATTTGCATTTCTCTAATCAATAGTGAATTAGAGCATTTCTTCATGTACTTATAAATATCTTTAATTTCTTTCTGTGAAAATTGCTTGTTCATAACCTTTGACCATTTATCAATTGGGGAATGACTTGTATTCTTATAAATTTGACTCAATTCTCTGTATATTTTAGAAATGAGTCCTTTGTCACAGACATAGTTTGTAAAGATTCTTTTCCAATTTCCCACCTCCCTCTTTATCTTGGTTACATTGGCTTTGTTTGTACAGAAGCTGTTCAATTTCATGTAGTCAAAATTATCCAAATTTTACCTTTTACCTTTACCCTATGTGTATCCCTATATTTCAGATGTGTTTCTTGTAAACAGCATATTGTAGGATTATGATTTCTAATCCATTCTGTTATCTGTCTCCGTTTTATGGGAGAGTTCATTCCATTTGCATTTACAGTTATGATTGTTATCTGTTTCCCTCAATCATATTCCCACCCCTTTTAATGTTCGTATTTTCCCTCCCTTCTCCTTTCCCCCACTTAATAGTTTTCCTTTGACCACCATCTGCCTCAGTATTCTCTTATCAGCCCCCCTCCTTTTTCCTCCCCTTTCCCCTTACTTCTTCCCTCTCTACAAACCACTCCTAACCCCTTTCGTATCCCTTTCCCCCTCCTATTGCCTGTAGGATATGAGGTATGTTATTTCTTCTTCGCACCAAGAGTGACAGGAACAAATCTCATGTGAAGCTCTTCTCCCTCCCCTCTTTCCCTCTAAAATGATACTTTTTATGTTTCTTCTTCATAGAGTCCTATGCTTAACTGGTTGTTATTCCCTCCTTGTACCAGAACCAATGAGGGAAAAGCTCATATGCTTCCCAACTCCCTCTGTTTTTTCCTCTGTTATATAGATTTTATGCCTCTATGTGTGGCATAATTTACCCTTTTCCACTTCATCCATTCCCTTTCTTCCATTGCAGTCCCTTTGTAAACCTAAATATTATTTTTCTAAATCACCATTTTGTGTATTTTATACTCATACCCTCTTCTTGTCTATAACCAGTTTGTTTTTATGAAATAACAGGGTGTGTGTGTGTTCTCCTTGTTTACCTTTCTAAGTCATTGTTGCATCTCATAATTGGAGGTTGAATTTTCCACTGAGTTCTGGCTTTTTTATCAAGAAGATATGGAACTCTGTTACATCGTTGAATGACCATCTCTTTGCCTGGAAGAATGTGCTCAGTCTTGTTGGGTATGTGATCCTTGGTTGTAACCCAAGCTCTTTTGCCTTCCGGAAAATTGTATTCCACTGCCTCTGATCTTTCAGTGTAGAGGCTGCCAAATCCTGTGCAATCCTCACTGTGGTTCCTCGATATTTGAATTGTTTCTTTCTGGCTTCTTGAAGTATTTTCTCTTTTATCTAGTAGTTCTGGAGTTTGGCCACAACATTTCGAGGACTTTTCATTTTGGGATCTCTTTCAGCACTTGTCCCGTGGATTCTCTCGATTTCTGTTTTACCCTCATGTTCTAGTATCTCAGGGCAGTTTTCCTTAACGAGCTCTTGGAGAATGTTGTCCAGGCTCATTTTTTTCATGATAATTTTCTGTTAGGCCTATGATTCTCAGATTATCTCTCCTGGACCTGTTTTCCAGGTCCGTTATTTTTTCTTTGAGTTATTTTACCTCTTTTCCTAATTTTTCATTCTTGTTGTTTTGCTTGACTAATTCTTGGTTCCTCATAGAGTTATTTGTTTCCATTTGGTTAATTCTATTTTTTAGGAAATCATTTTCCTTGGTTAATTTTTGGAGCTCCTTTTCCATATCATACACTTTTCCTTTTAGAGAGATGTTTTCCTCATTAAATGTTTTTTTTTTCTAATTCTGCTATTTTGGTTTTGAGAGAATTATTCATTTTGTCTTCTATCTCTCTCATTTTGTTTTCAAAGTTCCTTTAGATCTCATCTAGGAGAGCTTTCTGTGCTTGGGACCCATTCCCTGTTGAAGTTTCAGCTTTGCGTGTGGAGTCCACATTTTCTCCCTCTGAGTTTTCTCCCTCCCTCTGAGGATCATAGGATTCCAGAGTCTTTCTCTTTGTAGTCTGCTTTCTGCCCATTTTAAGGCAGGGTCCTATCCAAGCCCTTTATCTAGGATCCCAAGCCTTTACTGTAGAGGGTTTTGCCCTGGGGCAATAGTTACTATGTTTTCAGGGTCAGAGGGGTGGTTTGGAGGAAGTGAGCTTCACTCTGTCATCCTGGTCTTTGGAGGTACTGAAAGGGCCTTTTTTTTTAATCTCTGGGCTATGAAGTGTTAGCCCCAGGAATGTTTGCTGTTCAGGACAGGGCCCCCTGTATTTGCTTCTTACCTTGCTCTTTCCAGTCCCAGACCTTTGGTGATAGGCCTGGTAGTGGACCTTGTGGTTGGTGGGAAGACTTGCCCTCTGAGTTGATGAGGCCCCTTCCGGGCCTGCCTCTGCCATGCTGAGCCTTCCAAGCCTGCCTCTGTGTCTCTAAAATTGCATTTTAAAACAAAGTCTATAGGCAGCCCACATAGATCCTTATTCATGCTGCTTGCAATTTTGAAACTTTTGGTGGTGAGATGGTAAATTAGGCCATCTTTTGTTTCAATTCTGACCTAACTCTAAATCAAATGGGGGTTGCCTCAGACAAACTTAGATCTGGCAAAGGCAAACTTCTGAAAACAATTTATGTCTTGACATCCAAGGGTGGACCTAGATAGTGGAGCAGAAAATACTGGGTTTTGATTGCCCTCCAAACAACTTCAAATAATTACTCAGAATAAATCTGGAGTTGTAGAAGCAAAAAAGGTCAAAGTGATCTTTATTCTCATCTGAGAAGGTCAGAGATCAGAAAGAATGAATCTGTGGAAATGGGAGTATGAGGCTATCCTGGACCCCATATTGATAAAGCACCAGTGGTGGGACTAGGTGATTGTGGCAGAAGCAACAGCATCTAAAGGAGCTCTCCAGTCACAGATCATAAGGATACCTGGCAACTGTTAGAAAAGAATACAGAATAACCTCTTCTAGCACTGGACACAGCACTGGATACTGGTTAGCCACTCCATTGCCTCTACTTATTTATGAATCATAGCTCCAGGACTGAGGGGAACATTCTTGTTCAAAGAGGAACATTGTTGTGGTTAAACCCAGGGATGACAAAAACCCTCGAGTTGGGGCCTTTGCCTGCCCAAAAATTGTTGGGGTTTCATGATGTGTTGTGGTAGAACTGTATCAAAGAATTCAGAGTCAGATGACCTCTCATCCAAGTATAGGCATTTATTGAGATTGATGCCTCTAATGAAGTGGGTTAATATCCAAGAGGAACTAGCAACTTCAGAAAAAGAAAGATAGATTTTTATAGGATAAAATGCAATTACATTATCAAAATGAATATAGAATAGAGGAATATGAAAAAGGCAGGAGAAGTTTGTTAAGGTATTAGGTAATGGAGGAGAGGGCCCATCTTTGGTTCAGTGGTTAAACATTCTGATCATTCTGTCCTCCATTTGGCTAGCTATTTTTGTCCTGACTGGTCAAGATAGATAGTTAGGTATTGTGGTCTTATTTTGGGCTACATGGATGATGTGATTGTGAAAAAATACAACACACCTGTTTCTGTGGGAATAGGTCTTGGGCCAGTGACTACATAGAGGCAGTAGCTGTGTTGCCATTACATGGACACACCTGCTGTTTCTGTTGGAACTAAGAGTTGAGGGACATACCTATTGTTTCAGTGAGCAGTGAGGCATATATGAAGATGTTAAGACATCAGTAGTGGGGAGGAGCTAGGCAATTACAGTGGGGCCTGCTGTTCTGTGGGACCAGGTCTATAATGAAGTTAGAATATTGGGGCTGGGGGCAGCTTTATTAGGATTCCATTTGCATCACTTTCAGCTCCAAGGGATAAAGAGCTCTGTGGAATAGTATCATTTCCAGTCCCAAGGGAGAAAGGGCCCTGAGAAGTATCAATTGAAATTGCAAAATATCAGGGACACTTCCTGGGTAAAGACTAGATTGCAGACCAAGAGATAAGTGATTACATCTCTTTCAAGACCATACCACCTTGGAAGCACCAAAAACTTTCAACCCTCTGAAACTATCCCTGAAAATGAATGAAGATTGAGACATAGCCCCATCCTTAAACTGGGAACACAGCATAACATTAACATAAAGTTCCAAATCAAGAAATAGGGTAGAAAAATAAGAAAACAACAAAAAAGAAACTAAATATAAAACTAATATGATGACAAGAAAGACCAGGATACAAACTGAGAAGGAAACAATGAAATAAAAATGACTACATGTAAGTCTCAAAGAATAAAAGGATACTATAAATTGGAAACAAGCCCAACAAAAATTCCTGGAAGAATTAAAAAAGGATCTCCAAAATCAAATAAAATTAGTGGAGGAAAAATAGGCTAAGGAATGGAAACAAAAGAAAAATGTGGGGAAAAAATGGCTTTGGAAAACAGGCCCCCCAAAATACTGAAAATAGTATCACTGAAAAACAGAAGTGGCCAACTGGAAAAAAATGATATAGAAATTCACTATAGAAAATAACTCCTAAAAAGCAGAATTGGGATCAGCTAGCAGGACATACCACCACCAGCGTGAGCAGGACTGGCACAGAGCTGGGGGAGGACAGCACAATGTGAAGGCATAAAGGGCCACTTCAGTGAGAAGGTGACAAGTAGAAGGGTAAGTGAGTAGCTGGATGGGCAGGCCCCATCAGGACGTCTCAGGGAGAAGGAGCCACGAGTTAAAAAGACCTGCTATTCCCAAAGATGCCCTAGCATGGGGAAGCCCTGCCAGGTGGGAGCCAGGCATGATATCAGAGATGGAGACAGATTCCACTCTCCCACTCTGGCAGAACAAACCGCATTGAGTTGTTCAAAGTGTAGTGGGGAGGATGGGGACTAACCTGCCCTTGAAACCATATCCTCATGTGTTCTTTCAGACACTGCCCACCATATCTTACGTATATCTGTAGCCCCTGTCCCTACTTTTGCCTGGATAGCAGCAAATGAAGTTGAAATTAATTAAAAATAAAAATTAATTATATCAAAAAGAAAAAAAAATACTTGTTGACAGAGAAGAAATTAAGAATGATAATATGGACTTCTATGGATATTACACTGAGTTCTTCAATTAACATACATGTATTGTATACACACATATACATTTATATACACAGTTATCTATCTGTGTGTAGATAGATGTTATGTGTATATATATATATTTATATATGCATATATCTGTATGTCTGTAATTCTTCCATCTATCTATCCATCTAATCTATTTATACATATACATATACATATATATATATATATATATATCTTGGACAAAATCTATAAATGGACAATCAACTCTTTTAGAATTTTATAAAACGAGCAGAGTATGGATTGTAATTTTCAAAGTACTTATTAAAAATAAATTTTAAATTGTAGTGACTCCAAAATTTTCCAGGAAATAATGACTCAACATTTATGCCTCAAATTCTTCTGAGGCTGCTGAATATCTTTATCATAAAACATTACATTCTTTAAAGAATTACATTTTCAAATCATACACAAAACAATTGTAAGTTACAAAGCTGCCATCAGTAGGTTATAGCAATAAACCAGTTAAGAATTGCACAATAGAAGTATCACCAAAAATATCACAAAAAAGATATATGAATGGAAAACCAAGAGAGCCAAAAATATTGTAAAATTGTGAGAGGGGGAAGAAAAAGTGGATATTCCATACACTTTATTGTTATTCACAAAATATCAAGCAATGTAGAGAAAAGCTTTGAGCACATTAGGTGAACCGTTTGTAGAGAATTTACAGGAGGCCATAGACAGTAATTGCACAGGACAAGAAGGCATGGATGAGAAATGAGCTGCATTTTAGAGGGAAAATAAAGTTAATAAAATTGCAGTTTCATCAGACTATTAAAACACATTCACCGCTGTTTGACAATTGTACGTTTGCAAACAAGTTTCACTTGAATACATTTATAAAAGCTACTTCTGGTTGGGCCTTAACTATAATAAGCAAAATCAATTGGAGAAAGGGAAGAAAATAAGAAAGTGAAATAAAAAAGGAACTGTTGATGTGTGTGTGCGTGCATGTGTGTACATATGAAGAATCATAAGGAACTGTCCTCATGCCTAATTTCCAGAATTAAAGGAGGAAAAATGTGTCAATATCTATGAAAAATAGACATAAGGATTGGTGGGAGGTGACTGTTTAGCCAGAGGGGGAAAATGATGAGGTCATGATCTTTGTGGTTATCCCAATTCCATGTGACAACCTCCATGAGTGTTGGATCTGAAGAGTCAAACTGACCCAATAACCCAGAGGGTTGTGTTAAGTAAGAAATAGAAATAATCCTAAACTCTTAAAACAAAAATATCACACTTTGCTCTGTCCTAGGAGATGTCCTTTACTAAAACTATTCCAGTTTTACTATTTATTATTTACTAATTTACTATTATTATTTACTATTTTAAAAGATCATTTACCTAGTGGAGTTCTAAAAGCCCAAACATTTCACCATGTGTAACCAGAAGAAACTTTGTCTCAATGAGCACAGTGCATGGAGGTGACAGAATTTAGTGGAAAGAGTGAGTAGATTTGTAAATAGGAAGTGTGCTTGAAGCCCAGTCCTGGTCCTTCATAACTGTGTAACCTGGAACAATTCACTTAACCATTCTGTACCTCAGGTTCCTCATATATAAAATGGAAAAATAAGAGTAGATGACCTCTACTGGTCTTTTGACCTCCAAATCTTTGATTTTATAAAATGTTATACTTGAGGTATTGAGAACTAGCAGTATTTACTGTGGATATTACAATTTTTTATTAAAATTCTTACTTAAATAGGGCTTATTTTTAATAATAATTTGCTTAATTGGCAATCAGTGAACTTTACAACAAATCATAAAATAATACTAATCTCTGACAGTATATTTTAAAAAAAAATTAACATTTCTCACACGGCTTCGATACTTCAGGACTTCACTGATTTCTCTACAATCTGTCTGGCCCTCCATGACATAAGATCTCCATAAATTTTTCATCTTTATACATGTTTTTCCCTTCTAAACCCCTTATAATCTTGTGACACTAGCCTTGCTGTTTGTCACAGACACTTCATTTCCAGACTTTATGCATTTTCACTAGCTATTCCTCATGCCAAGAATCTCTTCCCTCCTCACCTTTACTTTCTAGATTCTCTTGTTTCCCTAAAATCTCACTTAAAATCTCACCTTCTGTCTTGATTCCCCCTTGATGCAAGTGCCTTCTCTCAGAGACAATTTCTAATAGATCATATAATGTTATATCTGTAAATATTCATTTGCACATTGTCTGCTCCCAATTGCATTGTAAAATTGTGATCTTCTTAAGCCTAGAGACTATTTTTACCTTTGTTCATATACTCAATGTTTAGAATGGTACCTGGCACACAGAAGGCACTTAATAAATGCATATTGATTTGACTTTTCTCCTACAACAACCTAATAAGATCTCTAAAAGATCTTTTAGTATGCTATATTGTCAAATCCTCAAAAAATGGCCCTTTTCATATGTTTCATTTTGTTATGCTGCTTAGTTGCTATTCCAATAAACCATTTTTATGTTTATATGTCTGAATGTTTCTTATTTTTTAATAATTTAGAATGTTATTTTCAAATTTAACTTCAGATACTAACTTGTTAATTTATGCAAAGCAATTTCAGGGAAGTGACATTTTCAAATCCAGAGGAAAGATTACATTTATCAAAGAACCGAAAAACTTGACATCAGTTTTTTTTTTTCAATTGAAAATGGATGGCTAAAAATATCTGTCTGAATTCTCAAATGATTTACTGGAGAAAAAAGTTTTCTCATTTAAGTTTTATAAGGTTAATGCTGTACTATAAATTCTAAAACTCTTTCAGCACTACAAAGAACATGCTACTGTTACAGATAGCAGCAATTGAATAAGAAACAGGTTGAGCCATTTGGTTTGATGTATAGAAACAAACATTTTAATGTTTACTCAAAATTTCATAAATGTGTTCAAACTTCCTTGGTCTAGTGATTGGATTTGAAAATAAATTACATTGGCCTCATAATCAATCTATAGTTCTAATTTTACATCCATTAGTAATGAACACAAATAAAAATGCTCATACTGTGGGTCAGAATTACACATTAAAAAGGTGAAGTTTAAGATTGTGAACAATTCAGAGATTTTTCGTTAACTTAATTTTTACTCACAAATAATGTTAATTGATTGGGTCTTCTTTTTTCTGCTCACTTACCACCTTTTAATTTCAAACTCATTCAAAATAATTGTATCTAATGACTCTTGGGACATACAACCTTGGTTTTTAAAGTCTATATCATTGAGTACAAATTTGGGCATGTTCTACCATTCTGAAAAAAAAAAAATGGGTATGGCCCTGGAAACACATTGCTTCAACTTTCTAAAGTCAACACTGTCCAAGAAACGAGAGGCATGTTTTCAAAAGAATGATCATCTACTGATGAATCCTTTGGGCATGGCAACAATAAAATAAAGAAACAAATTATCCTGAGGAAATATATCTGCCTTTCTATTGTTTTTTAAAATTGAATTTATTTTTTTTAAATTTAATTTACTTTCGTTTTCAACATTCATTGCCACAAGATTTTAAGTTATAAATTTTCTCCCCATCTCTCCTCTACCCACCCCCCAAGACAGTGAGCCTTCAGATTTCTGCTTCCCCTGTCCTCTCTTATATCCTCCCTCATAACCCCCTAACTTTCTAGTAGGGCAAGAAGAATTTCTATACCCCAGTGCCTGTATATTGTATTTCGCAGTTGCATGTAAATAACTTTTTTTTTTAATATTTCTTTTTAAAACTTTGATTTCCAAATTCTTTCTTTTCTTCCCTTCTCAACCACCCCCACTTGGAAGACAAGAAATTCAATACAGGTTGTCCATGAGTAATTATGCAAAACATTTCCATAGTAGTTATACTGTGAAAGTCTAACTATATCCTCCATCCTATCCTGCCCCCCACTTATTCTCGACTGTCGCTTTTCAAATATATGTGATTCTAACTACCCTCTCCCCCAATCTTCCCTACCTTTTATCATCCTCTATCTTATCCCCTTCCCCTCTAGTTTCCTGTAGGCTAAGACCTAAATGATTATATATATTATTCCCTCCTTAGGACAAATTTAATGAAATTAAGGTTGACCTATTCCCTTTCACCTTCCTGCTCTTCCAACTCCACATTAAGTTTTCTCTTGCCTCTTTGATACGAGATAACTTACCCTATTGTATCTCTCCTTTCTCCTTCTCCCAATATATTACTCTCTAACCTCTTAATTTTATTTTTTTTAGATATGATCCCTTTATATTCAACTCATCCTGTGCCCTCTAAGTATACACGTACACACATATACGCACACTGACATATTTATTTATATACACATACACTCTCCTATATATATATATACAGATATATTCCCTTCAACTATCCTCATATTGAGAAAAGTCTCATGAGTTACAATTGTTTTTTTTTTTCCATGCAGGAATGTAAATAATTCAACTTTAAGAAGTTTCTTATGATTTCTTTTTCCTGTTCACCTTCTCATGCTTCTCTTGCATCTTGTATTTGAAACTCAAGTTTTCTGTTCAGCTCTGTTTTTATTTTTCATTAAGAATGCTTGAAAGTCCTCATTTCATTGAATGTCATATTTTCCCCTGAAGCATTATACTCCTTTTATTGGGTAGGTGATTCCTAGTTTTAATCCCGACTCCTTTGACCTTTGGAATATCATATTTCAAGCCCTTTGATCCCTTAATATAGAAGCTGCTAGATTTTGTGTTATCCTGATTGTGTTTCCACAATACTCAAATTGTTTCTTCCTTGCTGTTTGCAGTATTTTCTCCTTTACCAGGATACTCTGAAATTTGGGTACAATATTCCTAGGACTTTTCATTTGGGGATCTTTTTCGAAAGAGATTGCTGAATTCTTTAAATTCCTTTTTTGCCCTCTGGTTCTAAAATATCAGGACAATTTTCCTTGAAATTTTCTTGGAAGAAAATATCTAGGCTCTTTATTTTTATCATGGCTTTCAGGTAGTCCAATAATTTTTAAATGATCTCTCCTGGATCTATTTTCCAGGTCAGTGGTTTTTCCAATGAGATATTTCACATTGCCTTATTTTTTTTTTCATTTTTTGGATCTATTTAATAGTATCTTGATTTCTCATAAAGTCATTAGCTTCCATTTGTTCCAATGTAATTTTTAAGGAATTATAATCTTCAGTGAGTTTTTGAAATTCCTTTTCCATCCTGGCAATATGATCTTTTAAGGCATTATTCTTGTTGGCATTTTGTTACTATTTTGTCATTTGAATTGGTCAATTTTTAAGTGTTATTTTCTTCAGTATTTTGGGGTCTCCTTTAGTAGGTTGCTGACTTGCTTTCCATAATTTTCTTGTATCATTCTCATTTCTCTTCCCAATTTTTTCTCCACTTCTCCTACATGATTTTCAAAATCCTTCTCGAGCTCCTCCATGCCGTGTGACCAATTCATATTTTTCTTGAAGGCTTTTGATTGAAGAGATTTTACTTTGTTGTCTACTTCTGGTTCCATATTTTGATCCTCTTTGTCCCCCCAAAAAGATTCTGTGGACTGAACATGCTTCCTCTGTTCGCTCATCTTGCCAATCAATTACTTGACTTTTGAGCTCTTTACAATCATAGAACTCTGCTTCCATATTTGAGAGAGCTGTGTCCCAAATTTCTGGGGTTTTCACAGCTGTTTTAAGAGCTATTGTCACAGTTATGAGAAGGTCATCCTTTCTACAATCACCACAAACTGGCACACTAGCATTCCTCACCTCAGAACCACCACCAAAGACTGTGTCCCAGTTCCTACCAGGTTAAAGCAAGAACTATTACCCTCCGAATGGTCACTTTATCCCCTTATGATCTGTAGGCCAAGAGCTTCAAAGGCAGCCACATGGAGGCAGTTGCAGCCACCATGCCTCCACCACCTCTCTTGCCCTATGGGCAAATGCCAGACCCCACTCTTCTTTTACCTAGTTCCAACAGAATTCCCTACTGATCTTTTACTTTCCCTTTGTTGTTTGTGGGTCGAGAAGTCTGGAAACTGCCACATCTGCTGGTGAATCAGTCCATTGAAGTCTGCTTTGGCCATTCCAGGCCATAATTCTGTGTAGCATGGCTCATGGGGGACTGCGCTTGACTCCCAGGCTGGTGCAATAGACCCTTCCTGTTGACCTACCTGACTGCCTTCAGTGGGACATTTGTTTCTCTCTGTCATTTTGTGGGTTCTGTAATTCTAAAATTTGTTTAGAGTAATTCTTTTACAGGTATGGGAGGTGGTTGGAGTGTGAGCTCAAGAAAGGTCCTGCTTTTACTTATTAATCTTGGCTCTGCCCCCTGCCTTTCTATTCTTAAGTAATAGTAGAATAGAAGAAAAAAGAATAATAGACTACTAAAATTCACATTGTTTTCGGGCAGCCTATAAACACTTTAGGTGCTGGTGCCCTAAATGGGTGATCTTATCTAGTGATCAATGGACATACTGCTTACTGAAGGAAAATCATCATATTTATTTTGGTAGAATTGTTATAAATGAAGCCAGAAGTTTTAATAAAGTTCATGCTAAATGGAAAGGTGGTTTATACATTATATTTGGAGTAACAAATAAAGGAGTTGATAGAGTTTATCATGAGTGCAAAGACAACAAAAAATATCAGTTCCTGGGAAATTTTTTCATCTCACGTTACACTGTTCATGATATGTGTTATACATGTATATATAATGGATATGTATGTATGTACATTTATTATGTATATATTTATGCACATATACTCACATACATGTATATTTTACATAAAAGGGTTTATTTATATATAATACACCTACACATCATATGTCTATATATGAATAAATGTATAATTACATTTTGTTCATGAACACGTACTGTCAAAAAAAAGTAGAGAAATTCTACCAAAACAAAATGAAGCAAAAATCCTGAATAAATACTTTCAAATTATATCAACAAAGAGTTTGACACTTAGGTAGAAATGCCCAGATACTTGAGTGATAATAGAATATTTTGGTTAAATAGGATAAAACTTGGCGACTTCAAATCTTTCATTTAAGAGTAAAAAATAAGGTTAAGGAATAAAAAAAAAAAACTTAAAGATACTAAAAACTTATATAATATGTCCAATCCTTAGTCTAATACAGAATGAATATTTTCTTTAGATGAACAAAATAATCATTTTTAAGGTGTTTAATAAATCTTTAATATGTCCCAAGTCCTTTGCTAAGAATAGTTGCTCTCTTTAGGGGAAAATTGTCATTTACATAAATTTAGAAAGTTTTTGTTTGTGTAGGAATAACATTAATAAAGCTAGAATGAGAGGAAAAAGTGTAAAACATAGAAAAAATAAGTATCACTGACAAAATCCTACATTTCAAAAGAAATACCTTTCTATGGGGCAGTGAGGTAGAACAGCGAGTAAGAGCACCGGCTCCAGTGTCAGGATGACCTGGGGATCAAATCCGGGCTCAGATACTTAGCACCACACCCAGAAATAACTGGCCGTGTCACCTTGAGCAAGTTACTTAACCCCGATTGCTTAAAAAAGAAAAAAATATACCATTCTACCGATAGCTTGTTGTTGAAAGAGTATGACAAATTTTTTAAAAGCAGAATTGAAAACATGGTGTACCTTATGAATAGGAAGAGAAGTATCAATGAAAATAACTTTGAAGTTTTGCCTCATATCCTATAATTTTTAAAGTGATAACAATAACAACAACAACAAAAAAAAACAATAACATTGAATGGATTTGGAGTTGAAGAAACAGTCTAAGAAGCTTTGAGTATCTTTTTGGAAGTATGCAATAAAAGTGATTACACTCCCAATCCTTTTTTTTTTCCCATGTATGTTTTCTGTATGAGATCTCTACCTCAAGCAAGTCAGAGACAGAAAAAAAGACAAAATTTGTACAAATATATTCATAGCAGCATTTTCAGATAGTAAAGATCTGGAATCAAAATATGTATGATTAGATAGGATAATAGCTTTAACAACTATGGTATTATGTGTTAAACCTAAATCTGTCTTAGTTCAGCAGCTTCAAGGGGTGTGTGCATGCACATGTCTGTGTATGTGTGTATGTGAGTGTTTTAAAACAAAAGACACTCAAAAAACATGAAAAAGTCAAAATTATTTAAGCAACATAAATCAAAACTCTCTCCAAGTATAAATCTATATAATATATAAATATTTTACATTATTTTATCTTTCCAAGAAACAAATTTTACAAACATATACCCATATATGTATATATGCATACATACATAAACATTTATATCTACTTTACATAACAAACATTTCAATAAAAAGCACCCTTTTTCATCAGTACTGCCTATACATTTCTAGTATGTATACATATGTATAAACATATATACATATATACATATATATATATATATATATATATATATATATATATATATATATATATATATATATCCCAGGAATATTATATCCAAATCTCAGAGCTCTCAGTGGAAAGAGAAAATACTTTGAGCAGCTAGAAACCATTCAAATACAATGGAGTCACATTCAGTCTCACATAAGATTTACTAGCTTTTACATTAAAGGAGTAGAGCAGTTGGAATATAATACTTTGGAAGACAAAATAGCCAGGTATAAAACCAAGAAAAATCTACACAGAAGAACTTAATATAATTATTTGAGGGCAAAAAAAGGTCTTTAAGAAAAAAATCAAGTATTTTCAAGGATTCCTGATAAAAAGAACAGAGCTGCACAGCAAATTTAGCTTTTAATTATGAGACACAAAAGAAACATAAAAAGGCAAACATGAGAGAGAAATCACAAGGGATTCAATAAGTTTAAATGTTTAATTTCCTTTATGTGAAAATAATACATGTAACTCCTAAAACTGTATCATTAGTAGGGCAGATAGAAGGCGTATACACAGACAGAGGACTACACATAGGAGTATACATAGACAATGTGTGTTGACTATGATGAGATGATTAAAAAAAATTTAAGGAGTGAGAAAGAAGGATGCGCGGAGAGAAGCTGGAAGGGCAGGGGAGGATGTAGAAAATTATCTCACATATGATATGCTTGACTGAAGAAATTTTAAAATGGAGGGGAAGATGAGGTGTGACAGGGAATACTTAAAACTTACTCTCATAAAAATTGACTCAAAGAATGAATAACATATATATTAAAGTGTGTGTATCAATCTATGTTATCCCAAAGGAAGTAAAAGGAAAGGGCCCAAGAAAAGGAGGATGTGATAAAATTAAAAAGAGGAGGGGTGACCAGGTGGCACAGTGAGTAAGACCTCCGGCCCCGGAGTCAGGAGACCTGGGTTTGGTTCCGGCCTCAAATACTTAACAACCACACAAAATAACTGGCCGTGTAAACTTGGGCAAGTTACTTCACCCCAATTGCTTTAAAAATTTGAAAAGAGGATAAATTAAGAAAGGCATTGATCAGCAATAAAACAAATTTTCAAGGTTGGGACAAGGTGAAAGGAGAGAGAAAGAGAGAGAGGGACCCAATTTTTTCTGTCTGACTCTTAAATTTGACAAATCCTACCAAGATACACTCTTTCCATCACAGCCAGCTCTGACCAACATCCATGGGAGATATCACGTAGTCAAATACTCTCATACCTGTACTTAAAATTTATTTTAAAAATTCAGAATTTTACAATTTTTTTCTCTAAAATTAAGCATGAATTTGGTCCACAATTCTAATTTATCAATTTCTTTTTAGAGTCAAATGTTGTCATCTGGCATAATAGATATGACTTCCAACTTCATGTCATCAGTAAATTTAAAAGGCATACTTTATCTGACTTCATTTCACTTCAATAGTTAAAGCAATAGTCTTAACTATTTACTAGAATAGGGCTAAGAATACATATTTTTCTGTCATTCAATTAAAGGACTATTCAGGATAACACTGGCTGATCAATGATTACTCTGAGTCAATTAATTTAATTAGTTCTTTATCTTGCTTAAATAGTGAATTATATCCAACCCCCTTTTAACTCCTCACAATATTGTCCCTAAGTATAACACAAAAGACTGTCAAATTATTTGCCTAAAAACCAGGAATTGTATATCTACTATATTTTCCCATTTTGCCATTTCAACTGGTCAAAAAATAAAATGAAGTTACCCTTGTGTGTCTTGATGTTTATGAAGCCACAATTATTTTCTCATGATGACTGTCCCCCTTTCAAATACTGTGAATCATCCTTTTAATATTTTTTTCTAAGAGCTTTCCAGAACTGGAAACCAAGCAAAAGAGGCTACAGTTTTCAGATTTAACCATCTTCCTTTTTTTTTTTTTTTTTTTTTTTAAATTCGTAAAACCATGCATCATTGTCCTGGATTTGAAGTAATTCTTCTATTACATGTGATTACTCAAACATGCCTGTTAATTCCTTAGCAATTACTTCGACCATTTCTTTCTTTTTTTTTTTTTTAACACAAGTACTGTCGATTTTGTCCAAATTTAAGTGCAATTCTTTTAGGGAATAGGTTATGTGAATTCACTGAGGATAAGTTGTTGCTTTCTTACCTTGTCTCTCTTATGTTGCTTCAATTCCCTATCAATCATTTTTCCTCTGTCCTTTCTAACTCAAAGATACTTCTCCTTCAAAGGGAACACAAAATTTGAGTAGCATGCTTCTTTCCTTTCTCCATCATCCAGTCAACCACAAGCAACAGAAATATGCCTTCTTTGATATTCTCATTGCCCCCAACACAGTTTAAAACAACAACAGTGTCAGCAGCAACAACAGTCTTATTTATATCCTTAGCATTCATCACCAGGCACAGCACTTTGGGGATTTAATGCTCCTGACACATTTCTTGCAGGACCATGGTACTTTTCACTATCTGTCATCTAATACTTGTGCTTACTTTGCTCTATGAATGTTTTACATATTTATGTATGTGTGCATATATGTGTGTTTAAACACACACATAAATATATGTTTTATACACATATAAATGAATATATACACACATATCTATCTATCTATCTATCTATCTATCTATCTATCTATCTATCTAT
>NW_027186473.1:22010793-22039971 GCF_028583685.1 Petaurus breviceps papuanus
TATCTATCTATCTATCTATCTATCTATCTATCTATCTATCTATCTATCTATCTATCTATGATCCAAGTGATGAGTTACCTATGCAGGTAATAGTCTCTTTACAAAAATGTTTCCTGGTGCTCCTCAAAACAGTAATTTCTGAATGTTTTAATGATTTCATTCTTTAGAGAGTCTCATCCTCCTTCACGCAGCTTCTTTGATAAACTTTTTAGCTATTAGATATGAACTATAACTTCTCTGTAATAGTTAAAATTCACTTTCCCAATATATACAGTATGCATTAAGCTATCTCTGCTTTTCTCTCAACGCGAGTTTTTTTTTTATTTTTTTTAGGTCACTATAGAATTTTTTGCTCTTTCTTAATTATTTCCATCAGTTGTTCATTAGGGATATGTCTTCAATCTGACTTTCTGTTTTGCCTCTCCCTTGATTCCTTAAGTTCAAGAATATATTTTTGGGGGTGGAGCCAAGATAGCTACATAGAAGCAGGAAAACTCTGCAGGCCCCTTCAATAACCACCTCAAATACCTATAAAAATGACTCTAAACAAATTTTAAGGCTACAGAACCCACAGGGTGACAGAGAGAAACAAACCTCCCACTTAAGACAGCCTGGCAGGCAGCCAAGAAGACTCCATCATAGCTAGCTGGGATCAGAGCACATCCCAGCTTGAATTGGAGGTTTTAGCCTCAGGGTGGCCACACTCCGGCTGGAGAGACTTTGGGAGAGTGGATCACCAGCAGCTATGGTGGTTTTCAGAACTATCAATCCATAATTGACAAAGACAAAGTGAGAGTTCAGTGTGGAATTTTTAGCAACAGGGGGTCCTGTAGTATGGTCTGTCCTCTATCCCTGGAGGGAGAAGTGACTGAAGCACAGAGGCTGCTGCCATGTGGTTACTTGAGAGCTCCTGGCCTGCAGATTAAAGGGACCAGGGAACCAATCTGAGGGCTAATCACTCTTGTGTTAACATGCTTGGATCTGGATTGCTGTCTAGGGTGGAGGTCCTGGGTTGAGTGACCAATGTGCCAGAGTCTGAGAGGGAATCCAACTAATAGCTCTGGCAGCTGAGAAAACACCAGCAATTTGGGGCAAAGCTATCTGCTCTGGAAGCAGAGTTGTACTGTGACAGAAAGTTTAGAAGTCAAACTGGCAAGATGAGCAAGCAAAGGAAGCCAAGCAAGCTCAGCAATCTGAATCTTCAATCCTTTTTGGGGGGCAAAAAGGATCAAAGTATGGAACAGGAAGAAGACAATGAAGTTAGATCTCCTGGAACAAAAGCTTCCAAGAAAAATATGCACTGCTTACAGGTCATAGAGGAATTTAAGAAGGGTATTGAAAACCAAATAAGAGAAGAGGAGGAAAAACTAGGAAGATAAATGAGAATGATGCAACAAAATCATGAAAAGAGAGTCAACAACCTGACTGAATAAATATCACCTTAAATAAATTAACTAACTAGGGATGGTTAGCTGGCACAGTGAATACAGCACCGGCCCTGGAGTCAGGAGGATCTGAGTTCAAATCTGGCCTCAGGCACTTCACATACTTACTAGCCATGTGACTTTGGGAAAATCACTTAATCAACAGAACCCAAAAAATGACACAAAGAAGCTAATCACCCACTGAGGACAGCCCGGCAGGCTGGCAGGAATTGGCCAGCACAGCACTCTGAAAGCTGAGAACAGCCCTACGTGAGCCAGAGGTTTTAACCCCAGGGCAAGCTGACCAACCACCTGCTGGAGGGCCACCAGATCACCAGCAGCTGTGGCAATTTCCAGAATTATCAACACATAAATGCTAAGGACAAAATGAGAGGTAATTACATTGTGGACTTTGGGATCCAGTAGTTGGGAGTATGTCAGCCTTTTCCCCCTGGGTAAGAAAGCGCTAACGCACTGCAACCCGGCAGCCGCCCCATCATGAAAGCTTCAGCTCCTGTCCTGCAGAGTGTAGGGGCACCAAGTGACCAGTCTGAGAGGTAATCACTCTTGCTTTAACCTGCTTGGATATGGATTGTGGTCTAGGATGGAGTTCCTGGGGTTTGTGACCAGGTGGCCAGAGCATGTGGAGGCTTCAGAGAGGGCACCCAATTAATGTTTGGCAGCTGAGAAAACCGCAGGGTTTGGGATGAAGCTCCCCTGAATGGTGACAGCGTCCTACTGTGCCAAAAGGGGTCTAGTGACTGAGTGGCAACATAAGCAGGCATAAGAAGCAAAATAAAGAGAGCACCCCAACTTTACATTCCTATTTTGGTGACAAAAAGGATCAAAGCATGGAACAGGAGGAAGACAGTGAAGGCAGAACTCCTGCACCAAAAGCTTCAAAGAAAAATACAAGTTGGTTAAAGGCCATAGAGGACCTTAAGAATCACATAAAAGAAGTGGAGGAAAAATTGAGAAGAGAAATGAGAACAATGCAAGAAAATTATGAAATGAGAATTAATAACCTGATTGAAGAAAATAACTTCTAAAAAAATAGACTAACTCAAATGGCAAAAGAGGCTCAAAAGGCAATGAGGAGAAGAATAACTTAAAAAGCCAAATTTGCCAGATGGAAAAAGAATCTCAAAAGCTCACTGAGTAGAATCATTCCTTCAGAATTAGATTGGAGCAAATGGAAGCTAGTGACATTATGAGAAATCAATATGCTGTTAAACAGATCCAAACAAATGAAAGAATAGAAGGCAATGTGAAATATCTCATTGGCAAAACCATTGACCTGAAAATAAATACAGGAGAGATTACTTAAAAAAATTATTGGACTACCTGAAAGCCATAATGAAACAAAACAAAACAAAACAAAACCTTGAAATCATTCTTCAAGAAATTCTCAAGGACAATTGCCCTAATGTTTTAGAACCAGAAGGCAAAATAGAGATTGAAAGAATCCACTGATCTCCTCCTAAAAAAGATCCCCAAAAGAAAACTCCTAGAAATATTATAAACAAGGTTCCAGAATTCCCAGATAATGAGGAAAATATTACAAGCAGCCAAGAAGAAACAATTTGAATATTCTGGAAACACAATCAGGATAACACAGGATCTGGCAGCTTCTACATTGAGGGATCAAAAGGCTTGGAATATGAAATTCTGGAAGTCAAAGGAGCTGGGATTAAATCAAGAATCACCTAACCTGCAAAACTGAGTTTCATGTTTCTGGGTAAAATATGGTCATTCAATGAAATAGCTTTCAAGCATTCTTGATTAAAAAACCCGAGCTGAATAGAAAATTTGACATTCAGATACAAGAAGGAATAGAAGCATGAAAATGTAAACAGGGAAAATAAATCATAAGGAACTTCTCAAAGTTGACCTATTTATAATCCTACATGGAAAAATGATAATTGTAATTTATGAAACTTTTCTCAGTATGAGAATAGTGGAAGGGAATATATGTGTGTGTGTGTGTGTGTGTGTGTGTAGGAAGGTATATGGGTGTATGAATACATATGTAAGTGTGTGTATATATGTGTACAATTATACATAGACAGGGGGCACAGGACCAATTGAATAGGAAGGGATGATACTTGAAAGGCAAAATTGAGAGGTGAGACAGGAATATAATGAGAGGAGATGGGGAGAGACAGAATGAGGAAAATTATCTCCTATAAAAGAGGTAAGGGGAAAATGTTACAATGGAGGAGAAGAACAAAAAGGCAAAAGGGAATGAGTCAATCTTACTGTCATTGAATTTGGCTTAGGGAGGGAATGACATGTATACTAAATAAAAACATCTCACACACATTTTTCAAAAGGGACAGGGTCAAAGTAGAGAATAGAACAAGTAGGGGTTTGGGATAGGATGGAGGAAAATATAGTTAGCCTTTCACAATAAATCCATTGCGGAAATGTTTTGTGTAGCTACACATATACAACCTATAATGAATTGCTTATCTTCCCAGTAAGGGTTGGAGATGAGGAAGGAAGGGAAAGAATCTGGAAATCAAAGTTTTAAAATCGTGTTTAAAATTATATATATATATATTTTACATGCAACTGGGAAATAAGATATACAGGCACTGGTGTATAGAGATCCATCTTGCCCTACTAGAAAGTTGGAGGTAGAATGGGGGAGGATATAGGAGAAAGCAGACTGGGGTGGGGAGCATATACAGTGGGATCACTCTATTGGGATGTTGGGTATGGTAAAGATGGGGAGAAAATTTGCAACTCAAAATCTTGTGGAATTGAATGATGTAAACTAAAAATAAACATAAAAATTTATTTTTAAAAAGAATATATTTGTATTATTCAAGGAATACTGCTGGATATCTCCTTTTTTTTTAATATGGGATAAAATTGTTCTTTGTATACTTGATTCGATCAGATTGGAAATTTATTTGGCCCTAGATTGTTGCTATTTATGTTTTGAGTTCATTTATGACTTGTTGAGTTTCATATTTATTTTTCTGGCAAATTTTATATTTTTGAAAGTATTCATCAAGCTAAAGAGTTGGAAGTTTATTAGCATATGCTTAAGCAAAAATAATTTCTAGTATTTTCCATTGTTTATTCTTCATCTATTGTGAATTTTTATTTTTAATTTTTGATGCTAGTATTTTGGTTTTCCTCTTTCTTTCAAAAATAATATGTAAAAATTTATATATTTTAAAGAAATATGAAAACAGATTTATTTTTCTTTTTAATTAACTTAAATTTTTGCTTTAATATTGTTATTTCTTACTTGATTTTCACAATTCCCATTTAAGTATTTAATTGAGATTTTAAAATATCTTGTCTATTTTTTTTTTTTGTTTTAACCAACTTGCTTCTTTTTAAAATTTCAATTTTTCCACGGACAAAGGTGCAACATGGACATCCCTAAGTATTATGGTTTTACTCTTTGCTTTTCCCTTTATCTCATTTAACTTTTCTCTTAAATATTTAAATGCTATGCTATTCAGGATCTATGTGTTAATTATTGGCATTAATTATTTCTGCTGACTTTGATGATAATAACGTTTTTTATCTGCTTAAACCTTGTTTATTATAATTTCTCCATAAGAAATAATTTCTTCCTTTGCTTCTTTGAATCCATTTGAAGCATTATAGATTTTGTGCTAGTACTTTTGCTTTTGTAATAGGGTGGTTGAAAACTTACCTACTAACACTGGTTAAGAATAAAAAACTGCATGCTACAATATGCCTACTGGAGCAACAAAATAATGGGTGTGAGACATTGATTGGTTGATCTGAAATCCATGGGTTTAAGTCTTGGATTCCTTGGGCCATCCCACTCCCACCCCTCTCACCAGGCACACAGTCATATTCTCAATTCACCCAAGTGTTACTCTTGAAGCAGCATAGTGGCTAGAGCTTCACACTTGGAGCCAGGAAGACTTGAGTTCAAATTTTTCAGCCTCTATTCCCCTGATATAAAAACTGGGAATAATAATAGCACCTTTTCCACGAAGTTAATGTGCACTTCAAAATAGATATATAATCGGCTTTGCAAATATTAAGCTTCTATGGAAATTTTGGCTATCATTATAAGGTCATCTAATGCAATGCATTTTACAGACAGGCAATTTGAGGCTCAGAGAAAATAGGTGATTTGTGTTAGGAAACACATGATATAAAATGCAAAGTAGTATCTAAATCTCTTCCATTTGGTCAGAAGCACCTCTAGAATTTTACTTTGTTACATTCTTTAGATTTTATAGAAAGAAATCATCATTAAGCAGGACAATTAATTTGTCAGCCCTTCTGCAGTTGAGAGTGGAAGCATTCCAAAAGTTTTCAGGATATTTGAAATCTCTCATTACTATGTTATATGAGTATTATTAGGTTAACTATAAATATCCCAAACTCTTCTCATTTCTTTCTTTCATTCAGTGTTTCTGTAATATACAGGCAGCCCATGAAGCAGTAGAGCGCTAGACCTGGAGTCAGGAAGACTAATCTTCCTGAGATCAAATTCCACCTCAAATACTTAAGCCTGTTTACCCCAGTTTCTTGTGAAAATGATTTGAAGAAGGCAATGGCAAAACAATCCTGTATCTTTGCCAACTGTAATAGTAATGGAATTTAAAGATCCCCTGTATTGATTTGGTTTTGGGGTTGAGTATTAAAACCCAGAACTTGTGAATCCGACTTGTGGGGTGGATTTGTTGATGTGAAAAGAGAGGGCTGAACTGGGAGGAGCTGGTGCCATGGATTTAGAGAGAGGCCCAAGTAGAGAGAAAGACCAAGCACAGAGAGGCAGAAGAACTTTTGGGATCAGCATTGTGGAGGCAGAGAGAGAGAGGATTGCTGAGGGCCAGATGGAGCTGCCCAGAACTTTTCAAAACTTCCACCCTGAGCTGCCTAGGACTGAGGAGGCATGGTTGTGATGCCAGTATTTTGTCTGTCTGTTTTGATGTTGTTTTGCCAGATTTGTCTGCTGGTGAAGGACGGTGCTGTTGTTGCAGAGGTGCTGGAAACTTGCTCTCGGTTCAGAAGCCATGAAGAATTATTTTCTTGTTGGATGTGTACAGAAATCCTGGAAGAGGGTCTTGCTGATGATTTCATGGGTTTTTGGACTGTTCTGCAGGCAGAGAGTGAATTGGTGAGGACACTAGCAATGTATATTGTGGCTTTGTTAAGCTTTGACTCCCCAGCAACAGAGATTTCTGAGAACTTGCCTTAGTTCAAGATGAAGAAAAGACCTCTCTTTGGGTATTAAATTCTGTGATGATATCTTATTCTTGTTGTAGCTCAGGGATAGATGGCCTTTGTGCTCTCCACTTCCCCTTTTGAAAAGGTGCTTGGTGTTAACTGATGATAATTGTGATTCAGTTGTGATCCAAGGGTGGGAAACTTTTGACTTTTTTGTGCTCTGTGACTGACCAAATAAATGTACTTTATTTATGATTGGAAACTAATCTCCATTTGAGAATAGAGACTTTGTGATTGACTAAATGAATGCACTGCTGAGGGGTGGAGTAGTACTTGGAAATTATTGAGTTACACTTGATGAATGCTGTATTTTGATTTTCTCTGTCCTGTGAATGTTTTGTCTTAATTTGTCACTGAATAAAATAGAGTTACTCTGCTGATGGTATTCTAAATCTTGGAAGTTGCCTCTGCTTGGCCTTACATCAACAAAAGCCCAAATTGGGTTACAAGGTATTATACACAACAGAAATGACTAAAAAGCCATAACAACAATCTTTAATAAACATCCAAGTTACTATTCCTTCTGCTATTCACTTTATTGCTCTTTAGTCAGATGCTCTCTACCATGTTTCTCCCTTGGGCTATTGGATTTTTACACATGATTTAACTTTTTAATAGACAAGGCTACTTTATTATCAATTTGATCTGTTCTGTTCCTTCTCAGTAAACTACACTGTCCCATAACCATATTCCAGATGTGAGTCCCATCCCAAGACATTTCATTGATTTATTAACTATGGCTATACTTCCCAAGAGTTGGTCTGCTCCTTTTTGTCTTTCTTGGTGAACTCATTTGCTCCCATATGCTAAATTATCATTCTTATAGGAAAAATGCACACACACATATCTAGAATTACATGGTATATTTTACAATTGTACACATCACATAATTTGTTTTAAGTTATAATTAAAATTATACCTTATAATATGTCATATATGTATATATAAATATATACATTCATGCATGATTATGTGTATGTTTGTACATCTCTGTGAGTGTTTGTGAAGTTTGAGTTTTTCTACTGAACTCCAAAATCACATCCCCAATTTCCCATTTCAAATGCAATATCCAGAAACATCTCTAATTCAACATTCCCTAAACCCATGTAATTATCTCCATTTGCCCTCAGCTCTTCTTTTCTGCAAACTTCATTTCTCTTGAAAGCTACACCTTTCTTCCAGTCTTGTGGATTCTTAACCTCTGTTTTTCTCACTTTCTTAGTCACTTATTCCCCCTCATTCTTCATTAGTAGCCAAATATTGACATTTATACTTAAAAATACTTCTGAAGTATTACTCCTTATCTCCACTGAGATAGTCAACAGCATTGGTCAGACCCCTATAACGTCTGGTAGAGATGAAAATTTTTCCACCTGATTCATCTCTCTCTACTCCAATCTATCTTCCATGCTTTTCAAAGCAATTTTCTTTATGCAGAGATCTGACCATGCTGATAATTTTCTCAATAAATTTTAGTGGTCTCTATTGCCTTTCATTTCAAACAGAAACTCCTCTGTACACATTTAAAAGATTTTATGTTTTGTTGAGTATTTTGGGGCCTCTTTTAACAAGTTATTAACTCATTTTTTTATTATTTTCTTTTTATTTTTCTTTCTTATTATTACCCTCATTTTGCTTCCCAATTTTTCCTCTATGTCTCTTGATTGATTTTCAAAATGCTTTTTGAACTCTTCCATGGCCTGAGATCAATTCTTATTTTTCTTAGAGGCTTTTGATGTAGGAGTTTTGACTGTTGTCTTCTTGATGAGGGATGGAATCCCAATAGGTTCAGCAGGAATTCTGATCTTATTTAAGACAAGAAAACCTGCAAGAGAGTCTGGAAAGAATTCAAGGTCTCAGGCTTAATTGGAGTGAGAGTTGTAGAAGTTTATTGTTATGCTTCTATGAGAAGTGAGCAAGAGTCCTTTAGGGGACCTGTGAGTGAGAGGGGTACATGCTTTTACTTTTAAAGGGTAGGGCTGCCATGTTCAGGGCTGACCAGACAGGAGGGACCTCAATGCATAGATAGATAGTTTAGATAAGATTTGGGCTAGACCAGAGGAGACCTGAGGCAAGGACAAAGGAGGGTGTGGGCCAGGCCAGAGGGCAAATGAAGACATTAAGAAAGAACAAAGGGGTCACAGGGTGTTGCCTAATCAGAGTGTGGGATAGGAGGAAGGGGCAGAGCTCAAGGATGGGAAAGGACAAATTGCAGTTACCACTGCACAGATTGGTTTTACAAGTTGGTTTCACAAATTGACTTAGACCCCAGGTACCCCATCATTCTGGTTGTATGTTTTGATTTTCTTTGACACCAAAGTAATATTTTATAGTCTGAGGTCCCCCCCCATTTTTTTAATGCTGCTTACTCATTTTCCCAGCCAAATACTTGACTTTTTTTTTTAACACTTTGTTAAGGTAGGACTCTGTTTCCAGTGTGAAGGGTGTGCTTCAGGGGTTTTGTGCAGCTGTTTCCAGAGATAGTTCTAGATACCTGTAAATTTTTAGTTCTTCCAAGGTGATATGATGAAAGGAGAGGTATTTACTACTTTCTTGATCTGTGCTCTAGTCTGTCAGTAACTACAAGAACTGGTTTTGGTTTTCAAACATCTCTACCTCAGTCACAAGATCAGCCATACCAGCCCTCCTCCTCACTCCAGGAATACCATCTAGGACTGCTACCCAGATCCAAGTAGGTCAAAGCAAAAGAATCTTGCCTTAGCATCAGAAAAAAGATTCCTGAAATCCCACTCTGAATAGCCACTCTATCCCCTCAACATCTATGGACTGAAAGCTCTGGAAGTCACCATCCTGGGGCTGGGGCCACACTGCACTCCTATGTCACTCAGGTCTACCAAGACCTTCCCCTCTGACCGTATAAGTTGTCTTTGGCATTTCTGGGTGGAGAAGTCTTTAAAGTGCCACAGCTGTCAGTGATTCAGTCCCCTGAGGCCCACTCCAGCCTGGTCTGTGCCAACACAGCCCACACTGTACTGCCCTCTTTTCTCAGATTGGTGCAAGAGACTTTTCTTTTCAACCTTCCAGGTTGTCTTGGGCTGGAAATTTGTTTCACTCCATCATTTTGTGGGTTCCTCAGCTCTAGAAATTGTTTAGAGTCATTTTTCACAGATGTTTGGAGGAATTTGGGGTAGAGCTCAAGCAAGTCACTGCTTTTACTCCAGCACCTTGTCTCTCCCCCCCAACTAAACTTTTATATTTTGGTACCAGATATTAGAAAGATAGATAGATGATAGATATAAAGATAGATACAGATTTACATATGGATACACATATATCTTTCTGAACATATAAGACATAACAGATGTCATTCTATTTCCTGTCTCTTTGCTTTTTTTATTGGCTATCCCTCATTCCTAGAAAACACACTGTCCTGGCCTCAGCCTCAATGAATTCTTAATTTATTTCAAAACTCTGCTTTACCAGATCATTTTATATGATGCCTGTTTTAAGTCATCTAACTGAAAATTTCTTCCTTCAGTATCTACTTTTTGTTTATTTTGAAATTTTTCTACATATGGGTAGTCTGCATATACTTATATATAGGTGTATGTTGCCTACTTTGATAGAATGCAAGTTCCTAAAGAATAAGAACTGTTTTATTTGTATCTTTATATCTGAATACATGGCTCATTTTAGACAATCAATAAATGTTGATCAGTGAAACATAAATGGATTGGTTGATAGTTCAATAGCGTCAATATCCACCTGACCCCACCATGTAAATAAAGCTAGCTATACTATTAAAAGGCAACAAAACTTTCCAAAATTTAATTGATTCAGGGGTTAGGTTTATAGTAACTTATCCTTCTGATGCAGTTTCCTGATGGATGATACCAGAGAGTGTTTAAATTCCTTTCTGGGCACTAAGATCATAAAAATGTCCACAAATATAGAGTCAGGACATTTCAAAACTGGAAGCTCGTCCAACTTATTGTAAGTAATTACATTTTGTACTTCTTGCCAAGACATTTCTTTCTTTTCTTTTTTTTTTTTTGCATGGAGATAAAGGTACATGTGTACTTGAGTTAAGTACTGTGCCTTTATTGCATATGCTTTAAGTGATATGGCTGAGATATCTTTCTTTAATTAAGGAATAAATGACCTACAAGTCTCTCATTAGTAAAAAAAAAATTGTATATAAACTGCAAGGAGAATGGCTTGAGTCTGGCAAGGTTCAGAATAGATATCTATGTAATAAAATATGACTCCTTGCATTTGGAAAGATGGTTTGCCCTCTTTATTAAATTCTTCTTTTTTGTTGCTATAGTATACACACAAGGTCTCCAATTCCATTGCATGCTCATTTCTTAGATACCGTCTTTTATGAATTGTTATTTCTTTCCTATTATTCTTTATCTTGTGCTGTTGAACATTCCATTCTCTCTCTGTCTCTCTGTCTCTGACTCTGTCTCTCTGTCTGTGTCTGTGTCTATGTCTCGGTCTCTGTCTCTCTCTTTGTCTCTGTCTCTCTCTCCCTCTCTTTCTCTCTTCCCCCCTCAGCTCTTCTCTCTCTGCCTCTCTCACACACACATACAAATTTATTTGTATTACTTACTAATACATTTGTGTATATGTATTTATATACACAATAATATCTCTACATATATGTATGTATGTATGCACATACATATATGGTGTTTGGGTCAACATGTCTCCTTATATTTTAAATTTAAAGTATTCTTGATTAGATTGACAAAATTCATATATATATATATATGCATATATATATATATTCGTGTGTATATTTTGCTATATGGTTATATCAATATTGCTATAGGTATACATATATAGACATTTACATGAATGTAAATATAGCTATGGATATAGATGAAGATATAGGTAGGTGTGAATGTAGGTTTAAGTGTAAATATAGAGATAGAGAAATTTAAAGATAGAAATATCTTATGATCTTTGATTAATCCCCTCCATCTATTGCCAAGAACACATCATTCTTACATTGTAAGCTAAGGTCTAGAAATTTAAACCATATTCACAGACATCATATTTTAGCCCATTTTTAATTCCAAAATTTTTCTTTCCTCAATATATTCTTTTAAAAATATTAAAATATTCTTAATACATTAAATGACAGTAATAAAAGCACCATTTATATCCATGAGCCCTCCCTAATTCCTGCCATTGCTAGAATTCTATAATGTTTACCACTTTAATATAATCCACACAAATATGCACATATATGTGTGTATGCATATGTATGTGTGTCTGTTTATGAAATATTCATGGCTTGTAAGATTTTTTACAAGATCAAAAATTAGAGGAGGCTAGGTGGTGCAGTGAATAGAGCACTGGCCATGAAGTCAGGAGGATATGAGTTCAAATCTGGCCTCAGACACTTAACACAAAAACAAGCCATGTGACCCTGGGCAAATCACTTAACCCCAATTACCCTCCAAAAAGCCAAAAAAAACCCTAAAAGAAAATAAAAAATTAACTTGTAGACTGTAATGGTAATAGGAATTTAATGATGTTCCCTTCCTCCTATGCCTAAGGGAATTTGAAGATCTTCTCTGCCCCTTAATAGGCCAAATATAATCACATGGAGCATTTGGTGGGAGGTGCTTGCTGAACAGGTGGAGAAGGAAGGGTGAAACACAGCCCAGAGGAAGCTGGGAATCAGAGAAAATAGAATAGAGAGAGGAGAGAAGATACAGGCAAGGAGAAAGCTAGGCCTGTGAGTGTTTGTTTGTTAGAAGGCTTTGGGATGGTGTTGCTCTCCAGAGTATTATTGTATCTTTGTTGCTAGGATGGTATAGCATCAAGCACCCCAGCATCCCCAGGGCAGTTGCCAACACAGGTTCCTAGATCTGCTTTGCTAAAGGAAAGCAACTCAAAATGTGTTAACAAGCTTACTTCAATCAATCAAACAAATATCGTTTACCTAGTTAATGGGAAAAAAGGTCAGCACCCCGAACTTCAGAGTATACAGACAAAAGTTACAAGAAAACAGAAAAGCATATCAAGCAGACAGGCCTCCAGACTGTCCAACCATAACATCCATACCAAATCACAGTTACCAGTGAGGGACGCATCAAAATCTGGGTTTTTCAAAGCCAGGGGCTTCTCAACAGCTGTCCAGAGTCTCATCTATTCAAATCATATAACACTTCTCAAAGTGAGCCCCAAAGCAAAACCTAACATCAGGGCTTCTCCTGGCTCAGAGAATGTAACAACCTTATTGACCCACTGCCCAATCACAAAGTACCTACTGAGAAACAAGCTTCCCACAACAGGCTCCAGGTGCACTTAAGCCCAGGGCAGGGAAGATCTTAAAAATTTACATTCCTATAACAGATGGATTCAGTTTTCTGGTGTTGGGATTTGACTTTCCCATATCTGAATAGATGTTTTGATCCTGTCTTCTATAAGTAAAGTCTGTTACTCCTAGTGATTTATAACTATGCTGCAATATTCATGGTTACCATTGGTGCAGTGAATTTTGCCTTGTCACTAAACAAATTTATCCTTGAATTGCTAAGAAAAATAATAAAGTGTTGCAAAGGGTTAGTAGAGAATCATTTCAGTTTATTATGTGCTTATATTATTCAGTTTATTATTATTATTATAATCAGATTTATTATATGTGTATTTGTGCATATATTTCTATATATTTTTTTCTAAATGAATGGGTTTTTCTAAATGAATAGGTTGTACAGTAGATAGAGACCAGGCCTGGAATCATGAAGACTCATATTCCTGATTGGTTTCAAATCCAGCCTCAGATGCTTACTAGTGGTGAAACCCTCAGCAAGTCACCTAATCCTGTTTACCTCAGTTCCTTGTGTGTAAAACAAGTTGGAGAATGAAATGACAAACCACTCCAGTATCTTTGCCAAGAAAATCCCAAATTGGGTCACAAAGAGCCAAACAAGACAGAATATTAATGAATATACATGTGATGATATATTTGTGTATATATGTGTTTGTGTGTGCATGTGTATGTATGCACTTGTATACATAATGTATAATTACACTGCCACAGAGCATTATGTATGTGTGCATTTTTGATTGTGTATGTTCACACAAATGATGTATGCATGCTGCTGAAAACCAGTACAAGATTCTAAGGATAACTAAAGAAAAGTAAAATGCTATTAAGTTACATGTTAGTGTTCGATGTACCTTATGATGTTCTAATTCTTTGAAAACTGGTCATATTCTTTAAATGATAATCCCTTTCTGGTGACTATTTAACATTTATATTCACTTAACCAGAATGTTCCATTTTCTAAAACTTCGGAATAAAGTGGGATACAATCTATTACTATGTTGGCTACAATGTACTTAACCAATAGAATCTGTACACTCATGAGTTGCTTTATTATTAACATAAGCTCTAAAATCACAATGATAATAATAGTTACACTAGGGACTTGTTCTGATCATATGGACATTTCTTGAGGTACAAGTTATTGGAAAATTCTAAAATCGCTTTAATAGCCTCCCCACTTAAAAAGAATTATTGTTCTCAGTTGTCAACCCTGTTTCTGATATAAAATAGAACAATAAAATTGAAAGTGAACCTCATTAGGCTGTTCTATTCTGCTGCTTTAGTTACAATTTATCCCGCTTTTGAACTCAGCAGAAGGCAGAGATAGTGCATTTGATATTAAAAGCCAACTGATCACATGAGCTCTAGACAAATTAAGAACTACATTTAGATACAAAATTGCTCATTTAGCAGTATAAGACTGCCCTTAAAGAAATAAGTGAAAGGTAAAAATACAATAGAACACATATATGGAAAATGCTCCAAGAGATATTCATTGTTATAGATAGAAGAGATGTGGACAGATATACTATGCTGTGTCTGTGGAAATTTTACTGATGTAAGTGATACATTAGTCACAAAGTAAGCTGACTTTTTCAATGCAATAATCAACTTATACTCTTTTCATTTCAAAATAAATGTTATCAGAAGACATGGGAATCATTGGCTTAAATAGAGAAATTAAATGTTTTATTTACTAAGTTGTACGATGTTGTTTCATTGCTATTTTTAAAGTTTATTGTATTATGAGAAAATTATTCCATGAGCTCAAATATGACCATTCTTGAGACAAAGTTAACGCATTCCAACTGATATCTGGAGTCAAGAAACATTGATTAAATTCTTAATATGTGCTAGACAGGGCTCTAAGCTCTGGAGATATAAAGAAAGACATGACATCCCCTGCCCTCAAGGAACTAAAAATTCAATGAAGGAGACAATAACTGAAAAGAAAAGCTAGAGTGGGAAAGTGGGGAAATGACCAGGCAAATGCTTGTGGGGTTGGGGGCGGGGAGAAGTGTGGAATGATCTAAGGAAGTGTAATTTTCTGAAATGATTTCAGGTTTCATATTTCTGGAGATGGTGAATACTAGGAAAGTAGTTGGACAGGAAATGATAAGGAGAATTTCATGCATACTTTCATTAAGTAGTGCTGCATCTGAGAGGAGCTCTCTAGTATTCATCTTTCATCCTCTCCAGTCAGAGGGAGGAAAGGTTCCCAGGAGCAGGGACTTCTGAGTAAGTGGGAGTTTCTGAGTTTCTCTAATTATTTAGAACTATGAATTTAAAACAAATCTGGAAAAACTATGAAATTTCATCATTACTCAAACTGGATCATAAAGTCCTTTTGAGATCAGTAATCTACTATATATAAAAAAAATCAATTTATTATTCCCAAATTTTATTGTGCAAAGGGGACAGCTAAATGCAGTCCCATAATAGGACTTGTTCAGTAATTATACGTTCATTAGAGCCACCAATAGGACTCCACTATAACTGTTTAATAATTATATTAATGTAGGCATGCCTTGGGTCAAATCTCATATTTATTAAAATGCTAGTTGAATTTGATAAATGAAGTTAGGGCAAACCTGATATAACGACTGGTTTTTAATAGAGGTGTTAGTCTACCACTCATGTTACAGAAGTTTCATTTTAATTAGAAATAGAGATACCATTGTGTGATATCTAAAATAATCCCTTTTAAACTGAAGTAATAATGTGAGGTATTCAAAATGTATGGAATAACATTAGTAGAGCTTTGAGGTTTTTATTTTTTTAATTCTATGACATTCTTATAACTTTTTAAACACAGCCTTTATATACGACACAACATTAAAGAGGCAATTGGTACTAGTGGGAAGCAGATCTTTGAAAAAAAGATACTGGCTAGTTTCCAGGAAGGCAGAGCAAATATGGTAGCTTAAAGATAGGGACTCACTTGAGATCTCCCCCGAAAGTCCTCCACATACATTGAAATAATTACTGTAAACAAATTCTAGAGCAGTAAGACCCCAAAAGATGGAGTAAAACAATTTTTCAGCCCAAGACAACTTGGAGGGTTGGCAAGAAAGGTCTATTGTAACAGAGTGAGAGAGAAAGACAGTCCAGCACAGGCTACACCAGCAAAGACTGGGTGTAAGCAAACCAGGAAGAGACATTGGGTAGACTGAATCAATGGCATCAGTGGTTTCCATACCTCTCAGTCCACAGACACCAAAGATAACTAGAAGGTTAGCAGAAAAGATCAGTTGCACCAGGGTGATAGTGAAGTGCAGTCCAGACCAGGGGCTACCAGCACAGTTCCAGGCCCAGCAAAACAGGAGCAGGCCTTGGGAGTCAATGTATCAGCACCAGCAGTGTTTCCTTCTGGAGCTCTCAAACTGCAGACACTAAGGGACTCTGTTCAGAAGGAGATTATAGGCATCTCTTTGTTAGCATGGAGACAGGACTCTATGTCTTTGCCCATACTTGAATTTAAGTCACAGTCTTGGGTGGCAGCTCCTGGGTAAGGAAGAGCACCAGTAGACCAGAGCTTAAGGTTACAGTAGAACAGGGACTGTCATCACATTTCTAGGGCAGAAAAGAGTGCTTGTTGTCACTCATAGACCAGACCACTGGCCAGGAGAATAGTAAATACCTCTCCTTAGAACAAAACACCTTGGAAGAACTGAAAACTTACAGGTCCCTAGAAATATCTCTAAAAACAGTTTCACAAAATCCCTGAAGCTTGGGACAGTGGGACCTACACCCTGAAATCAGAGCCAGAGTTTAACAAAGAGTTAAAAGTCAAGCATTAGTCTGGGAAAATGAGCAAAAATCCCTCAGAATTTATGAACATTGAGGTAATATGGTGACAAAGAACATCAAAAAACATACTCAGAAGGACATAACAAAGTAAAAATTTCTACATCCAAAGGCTCCAGGAAACATATGAATAGGTCTCAGGTGGTGGAAGAGCTCAGAAAACATTTTGAAAATTGAGAAAGACAGGTGGAAGAAAAATTGAGAAGAGAAGTGTGGGTGATACAAGAAATCATGAGAAACAACTCAACAACTTGGTAAAAGAGACACACACAAAAATTTGAAGAAAATGATACCTTAAAAAAAAAGGATAGGCCAAATGGTAAAAGAGATATAAAAAAACAATGAGGAGGGAAATGCCTTTACAAGTGGAATTGATGAAATGGAAAAGGAGGTCCAAAAGCTCACTGAAGAAAATATTTCCTTAAATATAAGAATGGAACAAATGGAAGATAATGACTCTTTAAGAAAGCAAGAAACTTCTGAAGAAAATCAAATGGATAAAAAGAAGAAGACTATGTGAATATCTCATTGGAAAAAAATGACCCAGAAAATAAAGAGATCCAGGAGAGATAATTTAAAAATTATTGAACTACCTAAAACCCAATTATCAGAAAAAGAATCTAGACATAATCTTTCAAGAAATTATAATGGAAAACTGCCTTGATATTCTATAACCAGAGGATAAGACAGAAATTGAAGGAATCCACTGATCACTTCCTGAAAGTGATCCCAAAATGAAAACTTTCAGGAATGTTATAGCCAAATTCCACAGTTCTCATGTCAAGAAGAAGATAGGGCAAACAGCCTGAAAGACGCAACTCAAGTATGCTGGAGCCACAATAGGGATAACACAAGTTTTAGCAGATTCTACATTAAAGGATATGAGGCCTTGGAATATGATATTCTGGAGGGCAAAGGAGCTAGGATTAAAACCAAGAATCACCCACCCAGTAGCATTGACTATAATCCTGCCAGTGAAAAATGGATATTCAATGAGATAGAGGACTTTCAAGTATTCTTTATGAAAACTCTAAAGTAAAATAGAAAATTTGGCTTTCTTTTTTTTAAGTTTTTTTTTGGTCTTCATTAATTTGTTTGTTTACTTTTAGTTTACAAGATTCAGTTCCACAATTCCTTTAGTGTCGAATTTTTAAAGGGAATAAGAGAAAGAAGGGTAATAGAAGGGAGGGCAGATTGGGGGAAAAGGTAATCAGTAGCAAAACTTTTTTGTGGAGGGACAGTGTGGAAGGAGAGAGAAGATAAATAATGGGGGTGAGGTAGAATGGAGGGAAATACAGTTAGCGATAGTAATGGTGAAAAAATGAAGCAAGTTTCTCTGATAATGGTTTCATCTCTCAAACATATAGAGAACTGAGTCACATTTATAAAAATAATGGATATTCCCCAACAGATAAATGATAAGAAAAATAAGAACAGTTTTCAGATGAAGTAATCAAAGTTATCTATAGCCATATTAAAAAAAATCTAACACTACTGATTGGAGATATTCAAATTAAAACAATTCTGAGGTAGTACCCTCACACTTAATAGATTGGAAATAAAGGAAAATGATGTATGGTTGGAGGTATGTCAGAAAAATGAGAAATTAATGGGTTTTTGGTGGAATTGTGAACTGATTCACATATTTTGTAGAGAAATTTGGAACTATGCCCAGAGGTCTACAAAATCATGCATGCTCTTTGACTTACCAATAGCACTAGTAGTTCTGTATCCCAAAATAGATGAAAAAGAAAAAGTACTTACATCCACAAAAATATTTATAGTGGCTCTTTTCTTGGGACAAAGAACTGGAATTTGGGAGGGAGCACAGACTACTATGCTATACTATTGTTCTATTAGAAATGATGAGCAGGATGTTCTCAGAAAAACCCTTGAAAGACAATGTGAGCTAATACCAAGTGAAATTTACTGTGTATAAAGTAACAGCAATATTGCGAGAGGATCAGTTGTGAATTATTTAGCTATTCTTAGTAATACAATCATCCAATATAACTCTGAAGGATTAATTATTAAAAATGATTTTCATACCCAGAAAAAGAAATGATGGTGTCTGAAGACAGAGTGAAGCATAGTATTCATACATTATTTTCTTGATTTTTTTCTTATATTTTCTTTGACAACATGATTATTTTGGAAATGTTTTGCATGACTACATATGTAAAACCTACATCAAATTGTTTGCCTTCTCCACAAGGGGATAGAGGTAGGGAGAGAAGAAGTGAGAGAATTTGGACCTCTCAGTTTTAAAAATGAATGTTAAAAACTATTTTTGTGTGTTAACTGTGGAAAATAAAAACCTAAATAAATAAAAATGAAAATAAAAGAAAAAAATTGGCTATTATTATGAGGAGAGTAAGACCTATGGACAGAAAATTCAGGAGTATTTTGGTGACAACTGAAACCATAGAAAAAGGGGAAAGTCTACAGTCCCCACAGGCAGATGTGGCCTATATTATATTCTGTTTAAGAGAGTTATGCTGAAATCTAAATTATTCCAGAAGTTTCTTTACAGTTTACTACTAGTGTAACCTAATATACCTACTATGAAACACTTAGTAGAAAATTAGAGCTTATTTAAAAATTTTCTAGTGTAACATTTAATTCTACTTCCTCAAACTATATTTTGTGTCAACTCCTCCCTCCTGTTATATATATTAGATTATTTTATTTGCTTATTTAGTTTCACAAATATTTCCTGTAAGTGTTAATCTGTTGGCCTCCCTGGTAACATAGCACCTGGATATTTACATACGCTGTGATGGGCAGGCATTGTGTCTCCTATAACACACTCCCAGGGTCATAGAATATTGAACTTAAAAATCGTGTTGAATAACAGTGATCAGACTATACTGATTATTCTGATTATTGCTTCCTGAAGCTTTTTATTTAAAAACTTCAGAGATCTCATTTATTTAACTGTATACCCACTTGCCACTTTAAGGGAAACCACTAAGTAACATAATATACATTATATACAATATAAAATATACAAATACAAATACAATATACAAATAAAATGTTGAACATTTTGTGTGGAAAGACATGAGATAAAATGCTTCTTCAGACACGTTCTAGTTGCATGACATTGAGAAATTCAATTAACCTCTTAGCCTTAGTTTCCTCATTAATAAATTGGAAATAATGATAGTATCTACCTCACAGGACTGTTATGAGGGACACGTGAAATAACATATCTAATGTATTTGGTAAAGCTTCAACTGTCATAAAAATACTATTACTATCATTTTCTACACAAATATATGTTCTCTGGTATACTTGGACGACATTTCCTCCAGTACAAACTGAAGCTTTTTTTTTTTTTTGGAGGGAGGAAGACAAGGAAATTAGAGGTTTAAGTGACTTGGTGTAGGTCATACAGCTAGTAAGTGTGACAAGTGTCTGAGGCTGGATTTGACTCCAGGTCCAGTGCTCTATTTACTGCACCACGTAGATTTCCCTGAAGCTCTATTTTTATAGTCTTATAGCTAGAAATTTTTTTTTTGTTCTTCCAGTCCAATTCTATTATTATAGAAATGAGGAAATTCAGACCAGAGAGGTTAAGTGATTTGATGTAAACACTTCACAGAGTAAGTGACAGGGAGGGGATTTGAATACAGTTCCTTTGAGATGAGGGTCCCCCTGCTGCCTCTAGCCACAACAGTAGCTGTTATTAGTTATAAGGGTTTTTCTTTTTTCATCATTTGTCATTTCCATATTTGAATTCCCAAAGATGAGCTCAAAGATTAAACTAGAATATTTCTGCCTAGGACTGAGAGGGTGGTGGTAATAGTCCCAGTTTACTGAATAAGTTGCTTGACGCAAGAGATGAGTGTCTCCAACTGAATGCGATATACCTCCCCTGTGGTCCACTGCTACTTCTTATTGGGAGTGAGAGTCCTATGTTATGTAATGAATGAAAAGTTTGAAAGACAATGTTTCTGTGCAATTAACAATTTCATTAATTATTGCTAGGGGGATAATTAATAAAATGGTCATTAGCTATCTTGCATAAACCAAAGACTCCTCCTGGAATTTTCTTGATGCTTTCCATGAAAGAGTAAATATTCCTAACAGGCAAAAATCAACTCTAATTGATTACTAATTAATGAGAAAATGAATATTAAAATGAGAGTTAAACCTATTCTAATGAGAGACTGGGGGTTCAGACTTTGATTATGTCATTCATTCATCTCTACCCAGATGAACCCCACTCTGGGCAATAAAGAAGAAGCAATCTACCTGTACCCAAGCCTGTTTGAGTAGAATGCAATGGGCTAGAATTAATTTAGATAAGTTTCTCATTTTGGGGTAGGGGAAGAGTCTATTACTATTCAGCTGAAGTAAAACAAAACAAAACAAAAAACAGTGATAGCAATCCAAATCTTGGACAAAGTAAAAGCAAAAGTAGACCTAATTAAAAGAGATAAGAAAGGAAACTACATCTTGCTAAAAGGTGCAATAGACAATAAAGCAATCAAATTAGAATTAGTTTACCCATCAGATATATAGGATGAACAAGAATTCATGAGTAAACAAGAGATAGAGAACATTACAAAAGGAGGAATAGATCATTTTGATCATATTAAATTGAAAAGCTTTATACAAATAAACCCAATTGCATTGCCAATGAGATATTCACAGGTTCTATGGAGGTTATGAATATGCCAGCATGATTCTTAATCACAAAATATAATAGACCCTCCACATGAAAGACAAAACCAAAAAGTTTACTCAAGCACCAGAAAGTCAAATCCCAGAAAGCCAAATCCATCATAGTAACAGAGAAATCTATACACAATAACAATGCAGGGGGCACTGCCATTTCCAAGCCTTCTCCTTGCTAGGGCCTTCCCACAAATGAACACTCACAGCTTGCTGCCTGCTTTAACTCTCTCCCTCAGCTCTAAGTTTTCTCACCAACTTCATTTCTCAAAAATATGGAGAGCTGAGTCAAATTTATGAGAATACAAGCCATTCCCCAGGTGATAAATGGTCAAAGGATATGAAGAGAAAGGTTTCATATAAGGAAATCAAAGCTATCTATAGTCATATAGAAAAATTCTCCAAATCACTATTAATTAGAGAATTGCAAATTAAAACAACTCTGAGGTATCACATCATACCTATCAGATTGGTTTATATGACAATAAAGGAAATGTTGGATGTTGGAGGGCATGTTGGAAAATTGGGACCCTAACACACTCTTGGTGAACCTGTGAACTAATCCAATAATTTTAGAGAGGAATTTGGAACTAACCCAAGAACTATAATAGGGTGTGTACCCTTTGATCCAGCAATACCATTGCTAAGTCTATATACCAAAAACATCCAACAAAAGGGAAAAGGGCCAATTTGAACAAATTTACTTATATCAGCTCTTTTTGTGGGGGCAAAGATTTAAAAATCAAAGGACTGCCTATCAATTGTGGAATGGTTAAACACACTGTGGTATATATTTATAATAGAATATTATTGTGCTATAAGAAATGACAAGCAGGATGATTTCATAAAAACCTGGAAAGATTTACATGAATAGATGCATACTGAAGTGAATAGAATGAGGAAAATGGTGTACACAGTAAAAGCAATGTTGTTTGATGAAGAATTGTGAATGACTTAGTTTTTCTCAAAAGTACAATTCAAGACAATCCCAAAGTACTAATGATGAAGTATACTATCCGCCTCTAGAGAAATAAATGATATTATTTGAATATAGACTGAAACATGCTATTTTTAACATTAGTTCTTTTATTTTATCTGTCTTCTTTTAAAAAAAGAATCATATAGAAATGTTTTGCATAATTGCTCATGTATATACTATATCTGATTTCTTACCATCTCACAGAGGGGGGAGAGGAAGGATGGAGGAAGGGAAAGAATTTGGAACTCAAAACTTCAAATAAAAATGTTAATAGAAAAAATAAATGAATTAAAAATAAAAAAGAAAGAAATCTAGCACACCAACTTCCTTAACCCAGGAAACTCCCTTTTAATCTCTTCCATGGTACACAGTAGTAGCTGCCTCACTGGGGATATGACTGGTTAGTTCCAATTAGGAAATCCTCCTTCCTTATTTCTTTCCCTTTTCCTTCCTTCTTTCCTATTTTTTTTGTTCCTTCCTCCCTTTGTCCCTCCCTCTGTTATATTCCCCCCTCTTTCCCAATGAAGAATTATACTTTTACATATGGGTGCTCTGCTCAAACAATTATAATTTCCTTGAAATAGAGCCCTAGAAAACCAAGTTTTGATAAAGCCCAGTCAGATTCAACTGGAGCTATTTGATTATGCTTTAAGTCCAAATCACTCTCACTAATTGGTCAATAGTAGATTCCATTGTTTGTTTATTTATTTATTTTTTTGGTTCAGAATGAGTGTTAAAAAAAACAATTATTTCTATTCTGTCCAGAAACTCTGAGGGTCTTCTACTCCCATATTGACTTTTTTTTTTTTCTGAGTAGGTAAAAGAGGCAATTTTTTGCCTTATATCTTACCAAGGCTTACATTACTATATGGGTATTGTCTCAGACAAACAGATCTGGGGAAAACCTTAACTTAAAAAGGCAAGGTATCCCAGTGCATCTGGGGTCATCTACAGTTATCATGAACTATGTCTTTCCACTGGACCCCGGTGGCTCTGGAAGAGACAGGGAGGCTGATGATTTTGCACAGGCCTGCGTTACTAAATTCATTTCACTTGCGAGTCAAGACATCACCTTCCTGGTATCATTGGCCCTCTTTTAGAAAGTAGGACAAAAAAATCAACAATGGTGATGACAACAATTCTACTACCTCTGCACTTTCAAGTGAAAGAAGAACCAAGACTACCAGCCTTAGCTCTTTGTTTTACCAATTTACAGGTCGGTTTTCCTTTCTACTCCACCATGCTATTCCTCTACCCCCACTACAATACATCTATTTATATAAACAGGGCCATTTGGGAGAAATGATTACTAGTTTGTTTCATTTCCTTTCATTGGGAATCCAGTGAAAAGAAGCTACATGCACTAGAAATGGATGGTTAAGCATAAAAAATTTAATTCTTTCTTGTCAAATCTATGTTCATATTAACACTTGCATTGCAATTAATCCACACCTGCAAGCTTTCAATCAGCAACTCTTACCATTGGAAAGGAACAGCTAAGTGGCACAATGGTTAGAGTTCCAGTCCTGGAGTGAGGAATACATCTTCTTGAGTTCAAAACTGGCCTCAGATACAAACTATCTTTGTGACAGTGAGCAAGTCACTTTTCCCTGTTTGCCTCAGTATATTCTAATCTCTAAAAGGAGCTGGAAAAGGAAATGACAAACCACTCCAGTATCTTTACCAGGAAAGCCCCAGCTTATGAGAGGTCAGACATGACAGGAATGACTGAACAACAACAACCAATATTAGAAAATCTGGTTTTATTCTATACCTTGAGGTACTACTGCAAAACTCTTGAAGATTCAGGCTAATAAAATGATAGTATCTGAAAGCTTGTGCCTACTGTATGTCCCCAAATAAATGGGCTGATAGTTATTTGTAGTAACACAGATTACAGAAAGATAAATATCAAGGAAAAAGAAAGAAATTATTTTATATGAAAGAGTTAGCCTCAAAGGTGGGAAATGGGGATAGGAGAATAAATTTTCTTTTCAACTCTGAAAGTTTTCTTAAAGGGCAACATTATCCTTTGCTGGACATGGATACTGGTGGTAAGGGGAGAAATGGAGCTTGGTTCATTACACTTTTCCTCCTGCACTACATACGAAAGTCCCATTTCGAAGCATGGTTAGCACCCTATCTTTCACGGGCTTTGCCTGGCACTTAAGAAGTGGTGCATTACTCAAGATCTCTTCAAAGGAAGCACCAAGATCTTCCAAAAACTAGTAATTTCTCCATTTACTGTCTAGTGAGTCTGTCAATCTATAAAAAATATTAGACCTCTACACTGCCTGCAGCAGTCATCTTCTTGGCTAAATTAAGAGCCACTTCAGTGAGATTTCTGAATGCCAGTAAATGCTGCAGAAATTCCAATTCATTGCTAGACACTATTAGCAAAAGGGGAAAGGGTTCATTTTGGAGAGGATTCCAGTATTCTAATCAGAAAATCACTTAAATACCAAACATATGGGAAAAAACCTCAAAATTCCACAGTATAGCCTTTGTAAATTACTAAGCTCTGATGTTGGACAGGTTTATTACTAAATGCTACAGATTGTCAGTACTATATGTATGAGAACTTCCCAACAACTGCTTCTGTTACAACACAGCAGAGATCACAAATAAGTTCTTGGGACTGAACATCAAGGATTTATTATAGAAAGAGGTGGTACTAAATAATTTAAAGGGAGGCTGTTTCTGAAAGAATAATTGATCTTTAAATGTATCATAATAACCATGTGCTACTGCTGACAAAATTGAGGGACAGATGAATATCTAAATTTCTATCCTTTATACTACCCTGAGAGTGGCTTTTACTTAGCAGTTCTCTTATTCCCATAGACTAAATCAGTAGGACAGTGATCTTAAAGCTCAAATAGATATTTGCTTTTATCCACATTTATCCAGAGAGAAACATATCAATGCTGAAATATGCCCTACTACACCATATACCATCATAATATTTACAAGTACAAATAGAATTGCAATGTGAGTGGTCAACTTAATTTATTCTAAGTCATACTAACAACATGTATAGAAGCCATTTAAAAATCATAAAAACTATAAACCATAGTTCATAAGAAAATTGTGAGGGTCAAGTGAGACAACATATTTAAAATTCTTTGTGTTTTCAGAATATTTCTGGGGACCTATAAGTTTTCAGTTGTTCCAAGGTGGTATGATTTACAGAGGTGTGTTTACTACTATCCCATATTGTGCACTAGTGTGTAAGCAACAACAAGCACTCTTTTTTACACTGTAACAGTGACCTGAGGCCCTTATCCCTTGCAGAGTCAATCTCTGCTGGTCTAGTGTACCTCCTCACTCTGGGGCTGAGACCCAGGACTGTGATCCAGATCCAAGAATGGACAATGCAGCAGAGTCCTGCTACTGGTGCTACCAAAGGGACCCCTTTAAATCTCCTTCTGACTATTTGTCCAAACCATTACAGTCTGTGGGCTGAGAGATCTGGAAACTGCCACTGCCACTGCCACCACTGGTTCAGCCACCTTAAAGGCTTATTTTTGGTTTTCAGGGGTCTGGTCTGCTCTCAGGGCTAGACTGTACTCTACTCTCACCCTGGTGCAACCGAGCTTTCCTGTTGTCCTGAGTTGTATTAGACTGGAAACTTTCACCCCATCCTTTTTAAGGATCTCCCACTCTAGAAATTTTTTTTTCAGGTACTATTTAAAAGTATTTGGAAGGGTTTGGGGAAAAGCTCAGGTAAGCCTTTTACTTTTCTCAGCCATCTAGGCTCCACCTCCCAAATCTTTCCTTATTACAAATCCAATCATCTCTACTATTCATCATTCCATATTGTGTATGTATACTTTGATGTATACAAATGAATAAATATTAAGGCCCTTTGAACTTTAAGATTAATTATAAAGGCTTAAGATTTGGTTAGTTCTATAATACTTTTCAGTCCAATAATTTTTTAGTAAGATGAGAAAATGATACCCCATTCTGCCTTCTATTTTCCCCCTGTTTATCAAAATCCCAACTGAATTGATAGGATTTCAATAACCAAAGCATTTTTTAAAAGTAGACAGGGAAAGGTGAAAAAAAAGTACATCCATATACGTATGAGCAATTCATCCATACTTTACCATTTTTTTTCATATATTTAGCTATTTTCTAAAATTCAAGCACATACACTCATCTATTCCCAATTTTTGAAGTGTAGCTATACTCTCCATGAGATTCTCAGTTCCGTGCTGGACAATAGTGTGCAAACAATAAAGACAAGGTACTAAATACAGGAAAAATGAATCAATTTTAGCTATATTTTCAAAGCTAGCAGTTATAACCTATGATAAATTGCCATGACCCAAGACACTAAACCACATAATAAAGGAAACAGCAAGCAATTTAGGTCAGAGTGTCTCTTAAAATGTAAAACTGTGTGAACTCAGAGTTTTTATAAGAGGACTCATAAAAGTTCCATTTCTTCCACTTACTTGCTGCTTCTCTATTATCGATTGTTTGTTTCAGAAGTGCCAATCTAGTTAATGCTCTGTATATTTTCAGTTGATTTGGTCATAAACATTTGTCCTTAAACTTGGTATATGTGGATCCAGACATGGGTCAATTATTCACCAAACTAAGTTTATACTATATTTAACTTCATAATGCCATGGGAATTACTGAAAAATGAATCTGATAAAATTTTGGAGATCTGAGAGGTAGTCATTGAAGTCTTAATTCTATTGAAAAATGAAGATCAAGAGCTCAATAGTTTCTCGACTGTTTTGATTAGTTTACTCTAATGAGGCAGTACAGGGCACTGATGAGGGGAGTGGATTTGTAATCAGTGGACTTGGGTTCAAATTATAGCTTTGTCACTAATTTCCTTATAACTTTGAGAAAATCACATAACCTCTTGGAGCATTCTCATTTATAAAATAAGTAGTTTAGACTTTGCTAGATTATCTCTAACATTCATAGTATGTGGGACAAGAATAACCCTTGCCCAAAATAAAATAAGCAGAGATATCTCCAAGTAGAAACAGGAATGATTTATTTAATTATTTCTTTTTGCAAGAAGGGTGGTTTTGCTAATAGAGGCAGTCTAGTAGGAGAGGCCAAATACAAAATGCATAGCTTGGTTATATCCCCAAAAGATCACCCTCCTTGTTCTGTCTTGTTCCCATTGACTAGGAACCGAGGTACACAATCTTAATCACAAAAATCTGCTGGCATTTGCAGAGGAAATGTCAGTAATATCAGAAGCAGAAGGTACACGTCTAGAAGACATGAAAAAAGAAAAATATGTCATCAGTATCAACTTAGATATGAAAGCAGAAGATAAATGTTCTAACAATATCAATATACATATGAAAGCAGACAACATTTTATGAATCATGGGGATTTTAAGACATGGTGACCTGCCCTGAGTTCCACATAAGGATTTCCAATTTTATTTTCATACTGGTCAGATGGTGGTCAGTGGAAACAAATGGGCCTGTGGTTAAATGTGCAGGGTTTGTGCTTTCCCCTCCTATGCTTAGCTAAGCTTTGCAAAAAATTTCAGCTTATGACCAGGGAAGTAAGGCAATAATCCCAGGAGCAGAGCCCAGGTTTGCTAAATCTTTGGGACTTCATTAAAGTTCTGTTCAGAATTCTGGAAAGTTACCTGAGAAGTTTTCACTTTTTATTCCATTCAATAGGTGTATCTACAGTTCAGAGTGGGATTAGTGACATTTGGAATAGTTCTGATCTAATGGCGTAGAATCTGAGAGTAAAAAGTGACCTGAGGTTGCCCTATGGTTCATTTCCCCACATTCAGAAAGTATCACACTAAATATGAAATGCCTTCAATTCACTGGATGGTTCTTTTAGTCACCTGCCTCAGAACTGTGAGGAGGACTGCCTTGCCACAACCTCAAGAAGCTCTGCCACACCATTGCTCCTCAACCCAGGACCACCATCCAAGACTGCAACCCAGATACAAATGCAGGGCAAAGCAAGAGAATCCTATCTCCATGCCAGCAGAGAGATTCCTGCAATTGCCCTCTGGTCAGTCTTCTTGTCCCCCCCACTGTCTGTGGGCCTGTAACTCTGGAAGCAGCCATCACTGCATCAGCTGCATCTTCACCTCAGCCTCTTTGGGGCAGGGGCCAGACCTTACACTTCTCTCACTTAGTTCCAACACAGTTTCACCACTGACCTTTAAGTTCTTTTTGGTATTTATGGGTTGAGAAGTTTGAAGAATTCCACAGCTACCAGTGACTCAGTCCCCTGAGATCTATTGTAACCAGTCTGTGCTGGTAGTCTATGCTGTTATGGACTGTGATCTGCTCCCAATCCAGTGTGATGGAGCCTTCCCCTCAGTTTGCCAGGCTCTCCTTAGGTGGAGACATATTTCATATTGTCATTTTGTGGGTTCTGTAGCTCTAAAATTTGTTTGGAGCTATTTTTACAGGTATTTAAGGTAACTGGGGGACAAAATCAAATTCTTGCTTGTACTCCATCATCTTGGCTCCACCTCCTAAAGGAGCTTGCTATTAAACAGAAATAATGCAGGTGTAAGAACATGTATGGTATTAAGAATAATATAGATATAAGAAAAGGTAGAAGAGGGATGGATTTTTTTTTTGCACAAGAAACTGCTAATCAATTATATATAACTTGCATTTCCTTTTAAATATATAATAAAGTTTTTTTTTGCAACATTTTTCTCTCCCACCCTGTATCAGCAATGCCATATTCACAATGCCTATAGAGATTATAAATAT
>NW_027186473.1:22039981-22051542 GCF_028583685.1 Petaurus breviceps papuanus
AGGTAGATAAAGTAGAAAGCACCCACATTTTCAAGCCTTTAAAACAGAATAGGCTACCTCAGGCAAAGGTCCTCCTCTCCCCACTCACAGCAACCACCCAGCGTCCGGGAAGCGCGCTCCCAGCAGCTCCGGCCCCTGGCAGTCCTCAGCAGGAGTCCTTAGCAGAAAGTCCTGCTCCCAGCAGCTCCGGCCCCTGGCAGTGCTCAGCAGGGGTCCTAACTAAAAAAAAAAAAAAGGCAACCGCCGCCAACTGCCAACCGCAGGACCGTTAGCTCGGCTTTTCACTTTCTCTTGCTCTGCTATGTCAGCACGTCCATGGGGCATGGGAGATCTTTAAATCCCATAACCCTTACACACCCCTCTGCCCCCAACCCTGACCTAGAGATGTCTGTCATTAGACAAAAATATGTATAAATATGAATAACCATACTATTTCTGCTTCAAATCATCAGTCCTTTGCCTGGATGAAGATAGTGTTTTGCTTCATATGTCCTTTGTATTTAATTCAGGTATTTATGATAGTCAAAATGACTCGGTTACTAAAGTTTTTCTTGCTGTTACTGGATACAGAATTCTCTTGGTCTTGCTCATTTCTCTTCTCATTATTTTGTGCTGTTCTAGCCATATATTTATAAGATCACTGAACACCTCATTTCTTATATCAAATTGGTATTCCATCATAATTATATGCCACATCTTATGTAGTCATTCCCCAATTGAGAAGCATCACCCAATTTCTAGGTTTTTGCCTATTTATTGAGGAGTTCCATGATGTTTCAATTTAGATACAGAAATATCACAGACATATGGTGCTACCTTGATTTCACACGCTGGACCTGGATGCATATTCTCTAAGATTAATTTAACATAATTACTCAATCAAACATCGTTCAATGGAAGTTCTTTACTTTTCATGATAGGTATAATTTTAATTGTTTAAAATATAAACCCAAGGGGCGGCCAAGTGGCTCAGTGAGTAAGAGCACCAGCTCCAGTGTTGGGATGACCTGGGGATCAAATCAGGGCTCAGATACTTAGCACCACACCCAGAAATAAGTGGCCATGTAACGTTGAGCAAGTTACTTAACCCAGATTTCTTAAAAAAATATAAACCCAAAAGCACCACATTAAATGAACTACTGTTTATACAAACAAATGTTTAGATTAGAGAATTAGTTCAGGTTTGTAAGAAATGAATTTTTGAGAGAAATATATGAGAAAATTTAATTCAGATAACAGTTTTGATTAATTCTTTAACCTAGGCATAATTACCACTTTTTAAAAGTAGTCAGAAAATTCAAATTCTTAAAGAAAAACTTGATTATAACATGTTTCCCCGATAATAAGACCTATCCCAAAAATAAGCCCTCCCCTTACTGTGTAAGATTCCTCTAAAATAAGCCCTCCCCCGAAAATAAGCCCTATTGAGATTGCTACTGTAGTGAAGGTGATCCCCTGCACTACACGCTAAATTACGGTACCCTCTGTATGCACCGTTCCCCCCCTCCGGGTGAAATGCACACCGCACTCCGAGCTGCATCCAATCAGAGCTGCAGCAGTGAGCGCGTCATCCTGTTCTTCCCCAGTGATTTGCTTATTGAATAAAGGTACCTTTTTTTGTTCACATTTACCTGTTTATTAAAATTGCTGTCAATGTTCATTAAAATAAGCCCTCCCCTGAAAATAAGCCCTCTGGTGTTTTTCTGTCCAAAAAATTAATAAGACAGTGTCTTATTATCGGGGAAACACGGTAGTCATTTTGTATCAAATACATTTTTTGAAATATTTTCCTTTTTTTCTAAATGAAGAATTAATATTTCTCTCTTTCTCTCTCTCTCTCTTTCTCTTTCTTTCTCCATCTGCTCATATTACAATAATGGAATATTAGGAAATGCCCCCTTGACTGAATTAGACAAGAACCTTGACTGAATTAGACAAATACCATGTCTTTCATTTAGTCTTTCTTTTTAATCAAATTATATGCTTATAAGGAGCCAAGATGGCAGAACAGAGAAGGCATCCAAACTTCCTCTCCTCTCTGCCACACAACTGAAATACAAGAATCAAGAGAAGCATGAAAAAGTAATCAGGAAAGAGAAATTATAAGGAACTTATTAAAGTTGAATTATTTACATTCCTACATGGAAAGGCAATATTTATAACTCATTAAACTTTTCTCTGTATGATAGTTGAAGATAACATATGTATATATTTGTGTATGTATGTGTATTTGCATATATACACATATATAACAGGTGGGTGTATGTGTGTGTAAATATATATGTGTGTGTGTGTTTCTGTGTGTACATGTTTACATAGACAGAGGGCACAGTATATGAAGGGATGATATCTAAAAAATTAAGAGGTGATAGAGGAATATATTGAGAGAAGGAGAAAGGGCGAGAGAAAACATGGTAAATTATCTCACATAAAAGAGGCAAGACAACTCTTACAATGGAGTGGAACAGCAGGGAGGTGAAAGGGAATTAGTCAACCTTACTCTCATTGAATTTGTCGTAAGGAAGAAATAACATAAACTCTCAATTGGATATTTTACCCTACAGGAAAGTAAAGGGTAAGGGAAGAAGGCCTGGGGAGATGATAGAGGGGAGAGCAGATCTGGGGAAGGGGTAGTTAGAAATAAATATTGTTGGAAAGGATCATGGTCAAAGGAGAAAATAGAATAAGTGGGGGGGGGGATAGGATGGAGGGGAATATAGTTACTCTTTTGCAACATGAATACTATAGAAATGTTTTTCTTAGCTACACATGTATCACCTATATTGAATTGCTTGTATTCCCATTGGTGGTGTGTAAGGAGGGAAGAAGAGAAAGAATCTAGAACTCAAAGTTGTAAAAACAAATTTTAAAAACATTGTTGTTACATGTTTCCAGGAAATAATATATACGGGCAATGAGGCATAGAAATCCATCTATCCCAAAAGAAAGTTAGGGGGAAGAGTGTAAGAGGAGGGATGAGGAGTGTATATGAGAGAGCAGACTGGGGGATGGGTAATCAGTATGTTTGCCATCTTTTGGTGGGGGGGTGAGTAAGGGAGAGATGGGGAGAAAATTTGGAAATCAAAATCTTGTGGAAATGAATGTTGAAAATGAAAAATAAATAAATTCTGGAAAAAATAAAACTAATATAAAATAAATAGTATACCCCTAAAGATGGCACAACCATTGGCTTGAATTTCTAATGACAGATTTCAGATAGAATGACAACAAAGGTAGATGATGTTTAATGGTAAAAACCCATAAAGTACAAGATATTGTCTGCCAATACATAATACCAGATTTTTGCATCTACTTTGGCATTGTACCCCTTATTTCTCTAAATAGAATTAATTTGATGTCATGGAAAGCAAAGAAGTACTTAGCCCCTTGTTTCAGATACTTAAGTATTTAGCACCTTGTTTGAGTACCTTGTGATTTGAAAGTGGGAGGAACTTGTTCATACAATAGGAAGGGGAAGAGAAGAAAAAAATTGACCACAGAAAAGAAGGAGCACAAGCTGGGACTGGGCAGAATTGAGGAGAACACGTGTGGTGGGTGTCGTTCTATTTGTCTATTCTGTCTGTGTTTGCCATGGGCTGCTCAGTGTACAGCATTAGGCATGGTGGGAAATGTGTATAAGAAATGACCAGACCATATGGGTAGTTGAAGGAAGAAGTATGAACTCTGTTTATCTATTCTTAGGACGAGATTTTTAAAGATCAAGGAGACAAAACGACTCAAGTATTCTTATCCTTATCTTAGTCTGTCATATCCTGGAAGTAGCATAGAAATAAGGCTTTCCTTATCTAGGTGCCAAAAAGACTTAGGAAACGTCAGTTAACTTCTTTCATATGCAGTAATATGACAAAGATGCTCTGACGAGCAAGCTTCAAGTTTGAATCCAAAGCCAAGGTCATCGAGGACGTCTGCATAGGAGCCAACCACCCAGGAGTCAATGTGAATCAAATATTCTGGCTCTCACCATGTGTTGATTTCTGTTTGTGATATTTTGTACAGAAGCCCTGGGACCTTACTGGGACCCAGAAAGGGGATTTTCTTGTTGTCTGTTTACAGAAGTCCTGGAGAAGTGTTTCAGAGGTCCTGGGACTATGCTTATGCATAGTCCTGGGACTATGATTTTTTCATCTATAAAACTATATGTACCCTTTGACCTAGCAATATCACTATGAGGTCACTATCTCTAAGAGACCAAAGAAGAAGTAAAAGAACCTACATATACAAAGCTTTTTGTAAGTAGTTCTTTTTGTGGTGGGAAAGAATTGGAAATATAGGGGATACTCATCATTTGAAAAATAGATGAAAAAATCATGGTATATGAATTTGCTGGAATACTATTGTGCTATGAGGGATGAATGGTAAAAGGAATGGTTTAAGGGGAAACATATTGTAAGACATATATGAATTGATACAAAGTGAAGTAAAAAGAACCAAGAAATCATTGCACTCAATAAGAGCAATACTATGATGATGATCAACTGTGAAACACTCACCTACTCTGATTAATGCAATTATCCAGGAGAATGCAGAAGTATTCATGACGAAAAAATGCTTCCTACTTCCAGAGAGAAAACTCATGAACTTTCAGCCTAAATTGAAGCATAAACTTCTCACTATTTTTCTTGCTTTATTGTTAGAATGTGACATTGTCATACCCAAGCTTTAGGATGATCATTTTGACAGCTGAGTGGAAGCTAGAGCAAGCTACATCACAGGTGAACAAGTCAGCAGGCTATTACAATATTCCAGGTGTGTGGGAGTAAAGACCTGTATCAGGTTATTAGTAGTACCCAAGGAGAAAAGGGGTGATAAATGAGAGATGTTACAAAAGTAACAGGTCTTGACAACAGATTTCTTAAATTTTTATTTATTTATTTTCAGTTATCAACATTCATTTCCACAAGAATTTGAGTCATAAATTTTCTCTCCATCTCCCCCTACCCATACGTCAAGACAGCAAATATACTGAATATCCTTTCCCCCAGTCTGTTCAGGTAGTCCAATAATTTTTAAATTATCTCTCCTTGATCTATTTTCTAGAGATATTTCAATGAGGTATTTCACATTGCCTCCTATTTTTTCATTTATTTGGAACTGTTTAATAGTGTCTTCATTTCTCATAAAGTCACTAGCTTCCACTCACTATGATCTACTTCTTAAGGAATGATTCTCTTGAGTGAGATTTTGAGATTCTTTTTCCATCTGTCAAATTCATCTTTTTAAGGAATTCTTCTCCTGTTTGCCTTTTTGAACCTCTTTTGCCATTTGAGTGAGTCTATTTTTTAAAATGTCAGTTTCTTCAATCAGTTTGTTGACTCTCATTTCATAATTTTCTTGCATTATTCTCATATTTCTTCCCAATTTTTCCTCCACTTCTCTTATTTGATTTTCAAAATCCTTCTTAAGGTCCTCTATGGCCTGTAAGCAGCTCATATTTTTTTCTTGGAAGCTTTTGATGCAGGATTTCTGACTTCTTTGTCATCCTCCTGTTCCATGTTTTGATCCCTTTTCTGCCTGAAATATGAGTCTAATGTCAGATTGCTCTGTTTGCTTTGCTTCCTTTTTCTATCTCATGTTGCTACTCAATTACTTGACTTTTGAGCTATTTGCCAATGTAAGATTCTGCTACCTTACAGGGGAGTTTTGTCCCAATTGCTGTGATTTTTTTCAGCTGCAAGAGCTGTTGGTTGGGTGCCCTCTCTGAAGCCTATGCACTGTCTGGCAAGCTGGTCACAGACACCAGGACCTTCACTCTAGACTGCAATCCAGACTCAAGCAGGTTAAAGCAAGAGCAATTACCTCTTAGAGTTTTTGCTTGGGACCCCTATAATCTGAAAGCCAGGAGTTGACAATGCCACGTGGTCTTGGCTGCACAGAAACTGTGCCTCTGTTGCTTCTCCCTCCAGGGCTAATGGTTGGACCATACTCCTGAACTACTGGATCCCAAAGTCCACACTACACTGACCTCTCACTTTGTCCTTGTCATCTATGTGTTGATAATTGTGGAAACCGCCACAGCTGTTGGTGATCTGAATTCCCTCCAGCCATTGGCTGGCCAGGCCCACCTTGAGGCTAAAACCTTCAGCTCACATGGGGCTGGCCTTGGCTCCCAGAGTGCTGCCCTGAACCCTTCCTGCTGGCCTGTTGGACTGTCTTCAGTAGGAGGTTAACTTCTCTCTGTCATTTTGTGGTTTCTGTAGTTCCAAGTTTTTTCTAGGGTCATTTTTACATGTATTGGAGGAGGTGGAAACTGGATCCGCATGGAAGTCCTATTTCTACTGTGCCATCTTGACTCCTCCCCCTCTTTTCATGATTTTCCTGCATCATTCTCATTTTTCTTCCCAATTTTTCCTCCACTTCTCTTACTTGATTTTCAAAATTCTTCTTGAGCTTCTCCATGGCCTTCGACTAGTTCATATTTTTCCTGGAGCCTCTCATTGAGTTTTGACTTTGTTGTCTTCTTCTGGTTCCATGTTTTGATCATTTCTGTCCCCCCAAAAAGATTCCATGGCATGATTGTGCTTCTTCTGTTTGCTCATCTTGCCAACCAATGACTTGACATTTGAGTTCTCTGTCATGATAGAACTCTGCTTCCAGAGTGGAGAGAGCTGTGTCCCAAATGTCTGGGGTTTTCTGCAGCTGTTGTCAGAGTTGTTGTCAGAGCTATGAGGAAGGCGCCCTCTGTATAGCCACCACAAGCTCTGGCATCTAGTGTTTCTCACTCCAGGACCACCACCCAGTACTGCAACCCAGATCCAAGCAGGTCACAAGGCAAGAACAATTGCCCTCTGAATGGTCACTTGATCCCACTATGATCTGCAGGCCAAGAGCTCAAGAGGCAGCCACTTAGCAGCATGTGTAGCCACTGTGCCACCCCCACTTCTACCTCCCAGGGTAGGGGCTGCACTACTCACTTCTCTCACATAGTTCCAACAGAGTTCCCTGCTGACTTCTTTACTTTCTTTTTGACATTTATGGTTTGAGAAGTATAGAAACCACCACAGCTTTCTGTGATTCACTGTTCTGAAGTCTCCCCTGGTTGGTCTGGGTCATAAATCTGGGCTGGTGTGCCTCACATTGGACTGTGCTCAGCTCCCAGCATGGTGCAATAGACCCTTCCTGTAGGACTTCCAGGCTACCTTTAGCAGAAGATTTGTTTCTCTCTGTCCCTTTGTGGGTTTTGTAGCTCTAAAATTTGTTTAGAGTCATTTTTTTACAGGTATTGGAAGTGGTTGGAGTGGGAGCTCAAGCAAGTTCCTGCTTTTACTCTATAATCTTGGCATTGCCCCACAACAATAGATTTTATAATGGGCAGTGGAGAAAGAGAGAATGAATAATTGAGCATACTTCAACCAGGAAGAAGGAGAATTGTGGTGCCCTTAAAAGTAATAGGGAAGTTTCAAAAGCAGACAGACTTGCAGGAAATGTATCAGTACAACTTTGAACATGTTGACTTTCATATGTCTAAAGGATATGCAGTTGGAGATGCATAATAGACAGTTAGAATGTGAAATTGCAGGCCATCAGTTCAGGGCTAGAAAATATTTGAAAATCATCAGTATAGGTTTAATAATTGATTTTTTTCATTAAGACTGGAGGAAAACTGAAATTATTGAGTATTATATATTTATTGATAGAGTTGTAAGAGACCTTGGGGATTATATGGCTAAACTCAGATTAGGAATTCTACAGATTAGAAAAGTGAGCTTCAGAGAGGTGAAATTATAAATATCAATGAAAGAAATAAGATCCCCTGCCTTCTAATGCAGACACATGACCCCAGGTACAGTGCTGGAAGAGATCTAATGATCATTTATTCCACATATCCAGTTTTCTTACTTTTTCTTTTTCATTCTACTCCAGTCCTCTCAAAAATAAAGTTCTCATAAAGCACATGCTACTGCAAAATAAATTCTTTGAGATCAGGGATTATTTCATTCCTGGTGGTTGTACCCTCAGCACCTAAAACAGTTCCGGGCATATAGCAGTTGCTAAATAAATACTTATTGATTGGCTAATGCTAAGATGGTTTATGAGTAACTGCCTTCAAAAGAACCCTTTAAATGACATATTGTATAATTTTTACTACTTGAATAAGGGAAGTATAAAAGAATTACTAAGAAAATAAATTTACGGTTTTTGTCCATGAGAACTTTGTATTTAGCTTAAGTTTAGCATTTCTGAGAAATAAAAATCAGCTTCCATCTATTTTATCACTGTTTTTAGGTAGCTTTTAAAACAAGCAAAGACAATATCAGTCACATAGCTCCTTCACTTTGGATCATTAGATATTGTAAATATATATTAAGCTTCTTAGTTACAATAGGATGTAAGGAATCACCTTAATATCATTTTATGGGTAAGACCTCCCTAATATAGTTTTAAACATTCTTAAAGAAAAAAAAACATTGAGTTGAAAATGCATGTGTTTCAGAGTGGCTAGGTGGTGCAGTGAACAGAGTACCTGCCCTGGAGTCAGGAGGACCTGAGTTCAAATTTGGCCTCAGACAACACAACACAAAAACTAGCCATGTGACCTTGGGCAAGTCACTTAACCCCAATTGCTCTCCAAAAAAAAGGCAAAATAAAAAAGATTGATAAAGAATTTAGGGGCAGCTAGGTGGTATAGTGAGTAAAACGTTGGCCCTGGACTCAGGAGGACCTGATTTTGGTTCTAGCCTCAGACACTTAAAGCCACACACACACACACACACACACAACTAGCCATGTAACCTTGGGCAAGTTACTTAACCTCAATTGCCCTTCAAAAGGTGAAAAAAATGCATGTGTTTCCGCCAAATACAAAGATATTGGTCAAGTTTTCTCATTTTGCCTTTTCAGAAATAAGTAAATTGAATTTGAATTTAGACAATATCAATCTCATTACTGCTCTTTGATCTGTAATTTTTGTTGTTTCAAATCAAGAAACTTCAAAATGAGAAAAAAATTATGCAACAAATGCACTAATGATGCTATTTTTGAAATGAGTACTCAAGTGCATGATACAGGAATAAATGTCAGCCTATTTGGGAAATGAGATTACAGTGAGTTTCATTTATATAAAGTAAAACAAGGAGATAGATAAAGAGAGACAGAGACAGAGACAGAGAGACAGAGACAATTATCTTTACTATAGTTAAGTCTGTAAACCATTTCAATGATATTTATAACATGGAATGGCATTCAGTGATGTTACTGATGCTAATAATGCAGGAAATTTTCAGTGATGGTTAAGGGTAAATGTAAATGACAGATAGACATATATAGGTTTTTTTTTTCTTTTTGTGTTGTAATGAGAAAATAAATTTACTTTAAGCCTATGAATCTAAAAGACACAATGGTTTCTAATTAGGATAGAACTTTGCTTCAAATTACAGATCACTAAAGTTTTCCACAATGTAAATCAGTCTTAGAAAATGTACTCTTTTCATAGAATAAATCTAAAGAGGCTAAGAAGGTATACATTACTCTGAACTGTGGTGCTTTGTTGAGACCCTCATCAATTACCTATACAGCCTCTATGGCAACTAGATATCTAGAATTATTGATAGTAGATAAATTAAGGTATAGGATATTAATAACACAGATGTTCCCAGTTAAGTCATTTTAATATAAAATTATGTATATGTACATGCATATATGTATATATACATCCATATACTATGTATGTATAAATATATACTATATATATAAATATAAATACATATACATAATACATAATAAAGTCAAGTTTTATACATACCTGGCCAAGATTTATCCCACTTGCATGTGAATTAGGATGTATAAGAAAACTCCATTTTTACTTGTTAAATTTGTAATGAATGCACTCACATATTTATTTTATGTTAAGACATGAAAGCAGGTCAAATTCTTAAATATTGATTACCACAGTGTAATGGAATCAATAATAGGATTGCTTCTACCCTTTCTCATTCTGTTTTAAAATTAGCTTCACACTCTCTTTAATATACTATCTAGATCCACATATTTCAGTTCTTGACATACAATTTTCTCTTCAACACGAACCTGTCATTTTTGCATTCTCAATATCCCAAGGAAACGTACACTTACCAAGGTGTCCAAAAATGTATTCTTGACTATATCTATAATGCATATTTCTTTGCTGGTCTTATGTACTCTACTCTGATTATGTTGCCTTCTTTTCTAATAGATCATCTGCCTCTTAAAAGTGTCTTTCTAAGCATTCACTTCAAGATACTATGTTGATATGTAATTATATATGCCTCTATGAATTTGGACATACAAATGTTTATGTGTATTTCTATTACAGTATAAAAAACCTTAAGATTTCATCATCAATTCAATATTTGGATATCTCAAAAATATGTAATTAAATCATTGTTGCCAATCTCTATGTAGATACTGATTATAATGATTTCATGATTTGGTAAATTATTTTTGATAGTTTCTGTATCCAGAAAATTTTTCACCTTGTTACCTGCTATCAGGAAATTTACAAGCATTTTCTGTATATAATTTAATTCAACAAACATTTATTGAGCTCTTAGTTCAGAGGAATATGGAGAGATACAAAGATGAATAAGACATAGCTACCATCCTCTCTAGTAGAGAGCAATCATTCCTACACAAATCCAGGTAACACAAGGTTGTCTTGTAGCACAATGGACCAGAGATTGATTCTTAATCATTTTTTGTCTTGAACCCTTTGATATACTGATAAATCTAATGGATACCTTGCTCACAAAACAATTACTTGAAATATTGAAAACAATATGACATGAATGAGCAACAACAGAGTTATATTGAAATATTTTTTTTTGTTTAAATTTACAGGCCCCAGGTAAAGAATCCCTACAATATGACTTCCAGGAGCCAAGATGGCAGAGTAAGCAGTAAATTGTCATAGCTATCCCATATTCACCTCCAAACAACCAAAAATAGCACCCTAGAGCATATCTGGGAATAGTGGAGGCAGCAGAAAGATGAGGTTGAGCAGGCTTTTTAGAGCAGGCTGGGAGACATGGAACATTGGAAATTCTGGTGCAAAGAGAGGGCAATGCAGAACAAGAAGTGTCCCAACAAGCTGGTAGCATGCCCCACATCAGCAAACCAGTGAGAGATTCTGAGCCTATGTGTGGTGGGTGTATCAGCAATGCCATATTCACAATGCCTATAGAGATTACAAATATGCTGATATAATTATCCATCACAAAATACATCAGGTTTGCCATTTGGGGAAATAAACTAGAAAATTTATTAAGATACCAAAAGACTGAGTCCCAAAACCAGAAAGTGAAAGCCATCAGAGTAGTTATGACATTGGCACAGGTAGATAAAGTAGAAATCACCCACATTCTCAAGCCTTTAAAACAGAACAGGCTACCTCAGGCAAAGGTCCTCCTCTCCCCACTCACAGCAACCACCCAGCGCTCTCCCAGCAGCTCCGGCCCCTGGCAGTGCTCAGCAGGGGTCCTTAGCAGAAAGTCCTGCTCCCAGCAGCTCTGGCCCCTGGCAGTGCTCAGCAGGAGTCCTAACTCAAAAAAAAAAAAAAAAAAAGGGCC
>NW_027186473.1:22051642-22084087 GCF_028583685.1 Petaurus breviceps papuanus
GTTAGCTCGGCTTTTTTTTTTTTCTTTTTCCGCTTTCCGCTTTTTCTTGCTCTGCTATGTCAGCACGTCCATGGGGCATGGGAGATCTTTAAATCCCACATCAGCAAACCAGTGAGAGATTCTGAGCCTATGTGTGGTGGGGCAGGCAAACACCAATACCAGAAATGCCCCTCTCCCCCCCACCTCCACTTGTATTAACACAGAGAGGGGAACTGGCAGGCTACAGTTACCAGAATAACCACATGCTTCAGTATAGCCCCAAGGGGACAGGTGTCCTTTAGTTGCTATAATTCCATTAGCTTCAGGGCAGGCCAGGGCAGATAGACATCTTCTGGCTGCCAGACTTACCTGTACTTTGGTTTAGTTATTAGCTGGCAGGCATTTTCTAGGGACCAAGTCTTCACGTGCTTTAGTGTAGCCCTGGGAAATGCAGAAAATCCACACCTGGCCTCAGCATAGGGCAGACACTAACAATAGGACCCCAGATCAGTACCAGGTAAGCTGCCAGACCACAACAAACTCCAGCTTCCAGCACTTGAGGCCCCAGCACAAAAACCCAGTGACTAGGCCCCTGGTCTTCAGCACAAGAAGCTTGGGGTAGTGCCCCCTGTACTCTAGTAGGAGAGCTCAATTTTTTTCTTGAGTTATTCATTTCTTTTATTTTTATATCATCATAATTTCTACCAGTATCATTGCCTTTACCACTTCCAGAGACATTTTACAAAACAAATAATATTTGAAAGACAAAAAAAAAATAAAGGAAAGTGGTTAATTCAGCAAAACTGATAAATACATGGAAACACTTTCAAAATACACACAATCTAGAAGTACATGTGGACCTGTAACATTTATAAAGGGGTGGGATAAAGGTTCTTCTCATATCTCTCTTTTTTCCTTTCTAAAAAAAATAAGTGATTGAGTATTTACTTTCAGTTTACATCATTTAGTTCCACAAGCTTTTGAGTTCTATATTTTCTCCCCCTCCCCTATGGTGTCATGCAATCCCATATAGGTTCTACAAATACCTTCACATTAGACAAGTTGTAAAGAAAGATTATGGAGAGCTCAACTTTAAAAGTCAGGAAATAGGCAATCATAATGAGCACGAAGCAAAAAATGATCACCGACCATATAAAGTTACCATGGTGACAGGGAAGATCAAAACAAAAACTGAGAAGAGGACACCATTGTCAATTTACCTACACCTAAAAGCACAAAGGGTAATATAAATTGGTCTTAAGACCAAAAAAACTTCTTGGGAGAGCTTACAAAGGATGTTTAAAAGTCTAGTAGAGGTAAAAGAAAAATTGTAAAAAAAAAATAAAAAAAAGAAGAGAGGTATGTAAGAGAGAGTCAGCTTAGAAAAGGAAGGACAAAAATTCAGTGAAGATAACAATTCCTTAAAAATTAGAATTGGGAAAGTTGAAATAATGATTCCATAAGAGATAATCAATAAAACAAAATCAAAAGAAAGAAAAAAATAGAAGAAAACATGAAATATATTATTAGAAATAGAACTGACCTGGAAAATTGATTAAGGAAAAATAATTTAAGAATTATTAGACTACCAGAAAGTCATAATCAATAAAACAGCTTGGATAAGATTTTTCAAGAAATTTTCAAGGAAAACTGCACTGATATCCTACAATCTACTGATCACCTCCTGAAAGAGATTCCAAAATGAAAACTGCAAGGATCGTTATAGCTAAATTCCAGAATTATCATGCCAAGGAGAAAATATTGCTAAAAGCCAGAAAAAAATAATTTAAATATCTTGGAACAACAGTTAGAATTATACAGAATTTAGAAGCTTCTACATTAAAGAATCAGTGACTTGGGATAGGATATTTTGAAAGGCAAAGGAACTAGGGTAATCACCAAGAAGCAATGACCTGGCAAAATTAAGCATAAGGTTTCAGGGTAAAAGATAAGACATTCAATCAGATAGAGGACTTTAAATAATTCCTGATGGGAAAAAATAAACAAAAAACAGAGCTGAACAGAAAATTTGATCTTCAAATAAATGACTCAAGAGAAGCACAAAAAGGTAAACAGGAAAAAAAAACATGTCATTCAATACAGTTAAACTATTTACATCCCTACACAGAAAGATGATATTTGTAACTCTTCAGAGCTATATCTTTATAAGGGCAGTTAAAAGGGCTATATATAGGCAAATGTTGTGGGTAAAATTTCACTTTGATGTGATGGTAAAAAGTTAAGGGGTATAAAATGTATTGTACAGGTAGATGAGGAAAAGGGGTAGTGGAATACTATAATTTATATACCATGAAGCGGGACAAAGACTTACTACAGTAAAAGCAAAGAAGGGAGGGGGGCGAGGATTGTTTGAACCTTACTCTAATCAGATTTAGCTCATAGAGGGAATAACATGCACATTCAGTGGCTTATAGAAACCTTTATTACCCTATAGGGAAGCAAGAGGAGAAAGGGGGGGAAAAGGGAGTGGGTGGATGGAAGACACAGAAGAAGGGAAGAGGGAAACAAAAGGGAGGAGGACCAATAGAAGAGATGATAGTAGATTGAAGGAGGCAGTGGTAAGAATCAAAACACTATTGGGGAGGAAAAGGGTGAAAGAAGAGAAAAAAAAGAAACATGAAAAGAAGTAGGATGGAGAAAAAGACACAGTTAATAATCATAATTGTGAATGGGATGAACTCTTCCATCAAATGGAAGTAGATAGCAGAATGAATTAAAAACTAGAATCCTACAATATGTTATTTTACAAGAATCACATCTGAAGCAGGTAGATACGCTGTAAGTATCTAGTAAAGGGAACAGGCTGGAGAAAAATATATTATGCTTAAACAACAACAAAAATCAGGAGTAGCAATGCTGATCTCAGACAAAGATAAAGCAAAAATAGACCCAATTAAAATGAATAATGAAGGAAACTACATCTTGCTAAAAGGTGCCATAGACAATAAAGAAATATGAGTACTAAATGTATATGAATCAAGTGGGATAGGATCCAAATTCTCAGCAGAAAAGTTACTTATAGGAAGAAATAGAAAAAAAACTATACTAATGGGGGACCTCAACCTCACCCTTTCAAAATAAACAAAAAAGAAGGTAAGAAGGTAAAAAGAATTTTAGAAAAGTTAGATATGGTCTTTGTTTAGCTCTTTGCTGTCTTAGGCCCACATGCTTTTGCATTAATAAAGCTCCCTTTGGCTAAAGAGAGGGTCTAATTGAATTTTTTCAAAATCTGAACCAGCTCTCCCCACTCTGAACCCCAACATTTTGGTGCCAAAACCCAGGAGCCCAAATAATAATTGGACTCTTATGATCTTCTCCTAGCCACTGGGATAACAGGAACAGCCCTTGAGGACAGGAAAGGATACATGATGATTCCAACTCTAAGAAGTTTCAGGGAAGTAAAAGTCAGACAAGAGTTGATCTCCACCAACCAGATCCCAGGAGGCCAGAGGAGTGGGTGGGAGAAAAAGTACAGAGGCAATTCCTTGAGTCTCAACCCCTATCGAGAGACTAGAAGTACCCTGGGGGAAAAAAGTACCTCTGGGAAAAACCAGGGTGTCAAATCTGATGTCACTCAACAAGTACTCATCTACTGGAACTTCTCTGCTACCTACTGTGATCACCAGACACAAGGACTGAAATCACAGGACTGTGGCCTCCTTGGGTGTTAAGATCATACCTGGAAGTGATGAAATCTCTGAAGAAAAAGGATCCCATTCAGTGACATCAGGAAGACTCCAGCAAGATATTCTCCTGGGATCTGGGTTTGTAAAAGCTTGTGAAGGGGAACGTGGAGGAGAAGTGAGGCAACTAATAATCCCTACACGGAAGATAGTAAAGGAAGAGAACCAACATTTCAAAAGAATTATGGACAAAGATAAGACAAGCTCCTCAGGAGAAAAAAGCCAGAACTGTGAAAAACTGGGGGGAAGTTTCAATCTTGGCTCAAAACTTGCTACACACAAGAGAATCCAGAATGCTTATTCATGTGATGAATGTGGGAAAGCCTTCAGTCAGAGCTCTACCCTTATTGTACATCAAAGGGTCCACACTGGCGAGAAACATTATGAATGTCAGGAGTGTGGGAGAGCCTTCACAAGGAGCTCATACCTTATATGACATCATAGCATCCATACTGGAGAAAAAACTTATAAATGCAATGCATGGGGGAAAATGTTCAGTCAGGGCTCAAGCCTAATTGTCCATCAGAGAATCCACACTGGGGAGAAGCCCTATGAATGTAATGAATGTGGGAAAGCCTTCAGCTGTAGTTCCTACTGTGTTTCCCCGATAATAAGACCTATCCCGAAAATAAGCCCTCCCCTTACTGTGTAAGATTCCTCTAAAATAAGCCCTCCCCCGAAAATAAGCCCTATTGAGATTAATACTGTAGTGAAGGTTATCCCCTGAGCTACATGCTACATTACGGTACCCTCTGTATGCACCACCTCCCCCCCTCGGGTGAAACGCATGCCGCACTCCGAGCTGCATCCAATCAGAGCTGCAGCAGTGAGCGTGTCATCCTGTTTTTCCCCAGTGATTTGCTTATTGAATAAAGGTACATTTTTTTGTTCATATTTACCTGTTTATTAAAATTGCTGTCAATGTTCATTAAAATAAGCCCTCCCCTGAAAATAAGCCTTGTCCAAAAAAAAATAATGATAAGATAGTGTCTTATTATCGGGGAAACATGGTATCTTATTGTCCATCAGAGAATCCACACTGGGGAGAAGCCCTATCAATGTAATGAATGTGGGAAAGCCTTTGGTCAGAGCTCACATCTTATTTTGCATCAAACAACTCATGCTTAAAAGAAACATAAGCTAGCCACACTGGTGAGAGCACCATCTTGACAGGCAAGGTTTCAGCTATGCTAGTTCAGTATTTATTTCTGTGCTCTTCCATTTGCCTAATAATGCTAGGTGCTATGGGAATGGGAGTTGTGCATTGAACACCACTTGGATATAGAGAAATGGAAAAGAGAGGGAAGGACATTCCAGGTGAAGGGAACAGAAAGAGGAAAGGCAGTTAGGAATGATTTGGGGGTATATGGGGAGGAGGTGGAATAGGAAGGATAGGTTATAAGTATTGGGGTATAGTAGTAAAAATTGACTAGGTAAATTGGACCAAATTATGGAGGACCTTAAATTAAGAACCCAATATTTCCTGAACCTATTTATGTATGAAATGAGCCATATTTAAAATTGTTTTCAGTTATCAAGCATGTTTTTGAGCTATTTTTTCATGTATATGGCCAAAGGGTGGAAGGAGAAAAGAAACTTTAGGATATACTAGAGCCTCACATCTTACAAAATACGTAGGTTCCCCCCACACAATGGGAAAAATTCTTACCCTTCTCAGACCTCATGAAGAAGATTGGGAAATCTCTAGGGAAATGATGACAGACTCTAAAGGGTAATTTGTCCCCCTTTCTAGAACAAACACGTTGGGTGTGGGTAAGGTCAAAAAGTGAAGAATAAGGGTTCTCTAATCCACATTTTAAAATGGTACTGAGAGGCAGAGGACACTGATCTTAACAGAGAATCTAGCTTCAATCCCAGACTTGGTCAAGCCACTATAAATAAAGGGGATGAATAAGATGATCTCTAAGTTCTCTTCCAGCTCAAGCTCAACCCCTTCATTTTATATGATGAGACAAATGGAGCAAAGATAGTTTAAGTGTTTTGACATAGGTGGTAAATGGCAGCACTAGGAGTAACTCCAAATCCAAGAGTGAGCCAAAACACAGTATTCACCTTGATTTCACCAGTGAAAATATTTAAGCAGCTAAACTAGAATTGAGCACAATGACTAAAACTGATTTGGGAGAAGAGAAGGTGAAACACTGCCCTCTGGTATGGGACTATGGGAGTGAAAAGTTGAAGAAGTGAACCTAGGAATGTATTTTGCGCAAGTGGCTTTCTTTGTTTCTTGCGATTCTATGGGGGACAGATGGGCTATATCAAAAATGACTGTAAAATTTAAAAAGCAAATATATTCACAGTCATCCAATAAGGAAAAAAAAACCCACCACTCAACAGTTTGTTTTTTCTCATTTGCTGAGAAATAACAATTTAGATTTTCACCCTGACTCTTACAGAAAAAAGTCACCTTGCTTGGAAGTTTAGTGTACTGGAAAGAGCACAGGATTTGGAGTCAAAGGACTTAGATTTGAAATCTAATTCTGCTGCTTGGTGCTTATAATTTTAGGCAAGTCACTTAAACTCCTCAGACTGAGATCCTTTATGTGTAAAATTAGGAGATTCCACTGGACAATTCTCATAGAACGTTCAGCTTTTAATATTCTATGCTCCACTGATGATTACAAAATAGCTAATTTTTTTTTCACATGAGATTGAAAAGCTTTTCCAAACAAAAACAAAAAATGCATGTAGCATGAGGGAGGCAGGTATTTGGGAAATTTTATAAGATATTCCTGCAAAGAGTTTTGGTTTCTAAGATATGTAGACATCTAAGAGAAATAAATGATCAGAAAGCTGTTGCCAAATAGAAAAGGAGACAAAGGATAGGAACTAATATTTCTCAGTGCAAACTAAGGTTTCACCTCCCATCCAGCAAATTGGTGAAAATGACTCAAATAGTGTTGAAGGAGTTACAGGATGATAGGCATGCTAGTGCATTGTTGATGGACCTGTGAATCAGTACAACTATTCTGGAAAGCAGTTCAGAATTTGCCTTTCTTTGAACTACAGATTCTACTGCTAGGCATAAAACCCACAGAGGTCAATGGTCAAAAAGAAAGGTTCCATATACACCAACATATATCAATCTATGTTGTGACTGCAAATAACTAGAAACAAGCTTCCCAACAACTGCAGTCTGGCTGGACAAGGTATGGTCCCTGGATGCAGTGGAATATTACTGTGCTAAGAAACAAAGATGATAAATGCAGAGAAGCATGGAAAAACAACAGGAACTGATGCACAGTCAAGTAAGCAGAACCAGAACAATTACACAATGACCAACAACCCCCCAAAACAAAACAATGTCGTCAAAATACAGAAAACAAATTTGTTTCCAAAGAGAAGTGAGGAGATATCTATCTCCTATTCCTTTACAGAAGGAACATCCACAGATGCTGGATTTTTGGGGGTTTTTTTTGAGGGGGTAAGGTAGGGCAATTGGGGTTGAGTAACTTGCCCAAGGTCACATAGCTAGTTTTTTTTTGTGTTGGGTGTCTGAGGTCGGTTTTGAATTTGGGTCCTCCTGACTCCAGGGTTGGTGCTCTATTCACTGTGCAACCTAGCTTTCTTTCCTGTTTTTTGTATGAAATCTTATATAGGTTTATTCTTTAGGAGTGAGATGGGACAGTATTACAGGGGACCATCTAGGCAATATAAAAATGCTTTTAAAATTTTGTGATCCTAGTCAGAATTTGGTGTGTCAGTTGAGGCCATGTTCATTCCAACTGCAAAATTTTGAAACTACAGCCTAAACAAGTTATTGTAATTTTAACTATACCACAATTATATTTGCAAATCTAAAAAAAAGTTAGATATGATAGATCTATGGAGAAAACTTAATTGTGATAGTAAGGAATATACCATTTTATCGTTGGTATTCAGCACCGACACAAAATTGACCATGAGGGCAAAAAATCCCTTACAATCCAATGCAGAAAGGCAGAAATATTTAATGCTACCTTTTTCTGATCAAGATGCAATAAAATTATGTGTAATATTGGGCAACGAAAAGATAGACTAAAAATTAAATACAATCTAAAAGAATGAGTAAATCAAAAAACAAATCATAGAAACAATCAATAACTTCATCAAAGAGAATGACATCGATGAGACAAGACACCAAAAGCAGTTCTTAGTGCCAATTTTATATCTCTAAATACTTAACATAAATAAGCCATACAGAGACCAGATCAATTCATTAATTGGACATGCAGCTTAAAAAAACAGAAAAAGAACATATTTTAAATCCCCATTTAAAGGTGAAATTTGAAATTTTGAAAATCAAAGGATAGCTTAATGAAATTGAAATTAAGGAAACTATTGAAATACTAACTACACGAGTTGGTTTTATTAAAAATAAAACAATAAAATAGATAAACTTTTACTAATTATTTTTTTGCTTTTTTTTGAAGGGGCAATTGGGGTTAAGTGACTTACCCAAGGTCACAGGCTAGTTTTTGTGTTAAATGTCTGACACTGGATTTGAACTCAGGTCCTCTTGACTTCAGAGCTGGTAGGGAAAAAAAAAATCATGCACAAAGATGCACTGTGCCACCTAGCTGCCTCTTAATATATTAAAAAAAAAAATAAAGAAGGAAACCAAATTACCAGCATCAAAAATTAAAAGGGTGTATTCACCCCCTTTGAAAAGGAAATTAATACAATAATTAGTAGCTTTTTTGTCCAACTGTAAGCCAATAAATCTGCCAATCTAAGGGGAATGTATGAATGCTTACAAAAACAAAAACTGCCCATATTAACAGAAGAGGAATTGAAATACTTAAATAACCCCATTTCAGATAAAGAAATTGAACACATTGTGAACGAGCTCCCTAACAAAAGAATCTCCAGTGTTAGATGGAGTCACAAATGAATTCTACCAAACATTTAAAGAAAAATGAATTGTAATGCTATGTAAGCTATTTGGAAAAATAGATGAAGAAATAGATGTATGAAATTCTTTCTATGATACAAATATGGCACTGATTCCTAAACTGGGAAGAGCCGAAACAGAGAAAGGAAATTATAGGCCAATTTCACTAAATAATGTAGATACACAGCTTTAAAATAAAATATTAATGAAGAGAATATAGCAACTTATCACAAGGATAATATACTATGACCAGGTGGAATTTAAACTAGGAATGGAGGGCTGGTTCAACATCAGGAAAACTATCAGCATAACAGACCATATCAATAACAAAATTAACAGAACTCATATGATTATCTCAATAGATGCAGAGAAAATCTTTTGAAAAAATACAGCACCTATTACTGATAAAATCACAAGATGGAGTCTTCCTTAAAATGATAAGTAGTATCTATCTAAAACCATCAGCAAGCATTATATTTAATGGGGACAAACTAGAAGCATTCCCAATATGATCAAGGTGAAACAAAGTAGCCCATTATCACTAACATTATTGAATATTGTGCTAGAAATGTTAGCTTTAGCAATAAGAGAAGAAAAAGAAATAGAAGGAATTAGAATTGGCAATGAAGAAACAAAACTATAACTTTTTGCAGAAGATATAATGGTATGCTTAGAGAATTCTAGGGATTCAATTAAAAAAAAAACTCCTAGAAATAATTAGTGACTTAATATAAATAATATAATACATTACATGATAATTTAATAGAATGACAATTCTACCTAAATTAATTTACTTATTCAGTGATATACTAATAACATTCCAAAAATATTTCATAGAACTAAATAAAATGATAACATTAATCTGGAAGAAGAAAAGGTCCAGATTGTCAAAGGAATTAGTGAAAAGAAATTCAAGGGAAGATGGCCTGGCTTTATCAGATCTAAAACTGTATTATCAAGCAGCAATCATTAAAACTACTTGATAGTGGTTAAGAAATAAAGTAGTGGGAATGGCTAGTTGTCTCAGTGAGTAAAGCACCAGCCCCGGAGTCAGGAGGACCTGTGTTCAGTTCTGGCCTCAGACACTTAACACCCACAAAAAAAAAAAAATATCCGTGTAACCTTGGGCAAATTACTTAACCCCAATTTCCCTCCAAAAGGTAAAAAAATAAAAAATTATAAAAAAGAAATAGAGTCGTGGATAAGTAGAATAGGTTAGGTAATAAGGGACAGTAGTCAATGACTATAGCAATCTACTGTTTGATAAACCTAAAGACTCCTGATTCTGGAATAAGAATTCACTGTTTGTCAAAACATGCTGGGAAAACTGGAAAATAGTATGGCAGAAACAAGACATAGACCAATATCTCACACCATATACCAATATAAAATCAAAATGGGTACATGTTGTACATATAAAGGGTGATACTAAAAACACGTTAGGTGACCAAATAATAGTTTGCCTGTCAGATCTATGGAGAATAGAAGAATATATGACAAAGCAAGAGATAGAGATTATGAATTGCAAAATGGAATATTTTGGTAATGTTAAATTTAAAAAAGTTTTTGTCCTTGTGTGCTCTTAATCCTGAAATGTGAAAACTTTCAGAAATTACTAACTCATTTTTTAAAACAAATTTTGCCACTTAGTAATTGTTTTTTGCAGCTGGTAATACAACTTCTCTTGCTCTATAATCCTAACCCTCAGGCTCAGAAATGTGATCCACATGTCACTTTATGAGGTCTTCATCTCTCAGACAACTTGCCTCTTCTTTAAATAGCACTTCGTATATAGGGAGAATAGAATGTAAAAATATTCAGACAATATGACTGAGCCACTAATGCAGACAGTCAAAACTTTTGTCATTTTCCTATTTCCATACTAACTATAAAATCACATTTAAGCATCATCTTTCATTTTTTCTACAAGATTAGGTATAGTTGTAGGTCATGCATGTATATAATAATTTATTTATTGCCTCAATCATTATAATGTGACCTCCTTAAGGGGAGTGACTATGCTTTTGACTTTCTTTGAGTGTTCCCAGAATTTTGAAAAAGTACCTGACACAGAGTAAATGATTGATAAATGCTTTTGACTGATCGGAGTGCTTCAGCACTTTGGGTGGTGACCAAACCTCCAATCTCAAAAACGTGGTTTCAAGTATCATATCTCTGACCTTGGCAAAAGTGTTGAGACCCAGTATCAGTTTTAACTAATTACACTTAGAATTCTATTTGCCTAGCCATCAACTCCTTTCAAAAAGTTGATCTTTTGTAATTTGTAATTATATTTTGAGAAATTATTTCCAGTTACATGCTCATGAGATAGAAAGTTTGAGAGAGTAAACAACTCCAAAAATGAGAAAGGGAAGGATTCATTTAACTAACAATATCATATGTATATATACATATATACATATATATATACATACATGTACATACATCTTTATGACTGCCAAATTAAGTAATCCCATTCTATGTTTTTTTTCTTTGAAAACCAGGCTTTTTGTTATCTTTTGTTTTAACTATTATATATTTTCAATGTATCCCTCTGTCCTGCTATTTTTTCTTTAAAATTATTGTACAGATACAGATTCTTTAAAATTATTGCATTAGTGACTCTTTATACCTATATTTTGACACCTTGAAACATCTTGCAAATCAAATTTGATTTATTTTCACATCATTGGAATTGTAACTGTATGCTGGCAGAATCACTGATTAAAAACCAAACACAGAACTTATTATCTTTCCCCTCAAAAATTTCCCCATCCCCTTCCTTCTATATTTCTGTAGAGGGCAACACTATCTTCCTAGTCCCTCATATTCACATTCTAGTAGTCATCCTATAATCCTTACTATTTCTTATGCCCCATCCCATATAACCAAGCTGTTGCAGACTTGTTGATTTCACCTTTGCAACAACTCCCGTATATTCCCCATTATTTCCTATGAAACTGGCACCTCTCTAGTGTAGGTCCTTGTCAATTCATTTCTGAATTATTGTGGTAGCCATTTGTTGGGTCTCCCTCACTCTAATCTCTCCCCCTCCAATCCATCATCCATTCAGTCACTAAAGTGATTTCCCTAAAGCATAAGTGCCATGTCCCAATTCAATAAACTCCAATGTCTCCCAAATGCCTCCAGGATCAAAAACAAAATGTTCTATTTGGCATTCAAAGTCTTTCATAACTTAGTTCCCTCCTGCCTTTCCAGTATTGCTTCAATTTAATCCCTAATTCTTAAATCTAGTGATACTGCAACCCCTAGCTGTTCCATGAACAATATATTCTACCTCTCAGCTTTAGCCATTATCACTGATTATTTCCCATGCCTGAAATAGTCTTCCTTCTCTGATCCCTACTGACCTCCCTAGCTTCCATTAAATCCCACCAAAAGTTCCATTTTTTATTGGAAGCCTTGCCTAACTCCCTTTTCTAGTGCTTCCCTTCTGTCAGTTATTTGCTATTTATAATTTACATAGCTTGTTTTTTACATATTTATTTGCATTATGTCTACCTCATTGGATTGTAAGCTCCTTGAGGGCAGGAACTCTCTTTTGCCTAGCATTATTTGAATTCCTAGTATGTTGTTGTTGTTGTTTTTAAATTCCTGGCACTCAGTAACTTTTGGTTAAATTATTTAACTTCTGGATAAAAGGAGCATTAGTCATTTCCTGGCCTAGCTACTGTCCAATTCATCTTTGACCATAGACTCCTTTAAAAACTATTAGTCCAAACTTTCAAATAAGTATAACCATGGGGAATTTTGCTTAGTTTCTATTTCATAGTTTGATAACCATTTTTCCAGTCTCACAATGACATACCAAAACGTTGATATTTATATGTGGATTAAGACAACAAAATTCTAAATTAAAAAGATACAATCACAGGACTTTTCTAAAGCAACGCTTTTGAATTGATCATTAGAGGCCATTACTGTATAATTAAAATAAAAGTAGTTCCTGTTTACATTAACCAGAAATTGATTGGACTGTTCAAATATTAATCTAGCTATCTGTGAACTGAAACTAAAGTTCCATATAGGATACACAGATATCATTATTTTGTTCACATTATTTGTTATCTAATTATTGTTGTTGAAGTGGCTTTTCCCTCTCAGAAGTTGAAAAGAGCAAATAATGCCTCTTAAATACAATTTTGATACCCATAAAAATACAAAAATCATATGAAGAAAGTTACTCTGTAAAAAACAAGAAAGTTAAGACAAGCATTAAATGGTCAGCAAGTTGCTTTTGGCTGATTGAAATCAGATTGTTACTGAAATGGAATTCTTTCTCATCAGCTATGTTAATTCAGAACAGATCAACTCTTAAAATGTCTAACCTGATCTGTCATGGATAACAGAATCAAAGTGCTCAGTTTTAACAAGGTGATACCCTATATCCTTTTCACCAGAAAATTGAAAAGGCTTTCATCAGCCCTGTGAGCAAAATGCCACTATCATTTTTACTTTAGAAGTGGATTGAAACATCCATTTATGCAGCTATGGTTTCAAAGTTTTGAACAGAGATAGAATGGAATTTTTAGTCTTTACTCTTATTTTACTTTTTGTGTCACTGAGTAGCACAATATTTTTGGTTCCAATATTCATCACACTCAACTTCTCCTCTACCACAAATTAATACATAAAATTAGATTTGTTTCAAATTTCAAGAAGTAAAATCAGTACTCTAATTATTAATCAATTGCAATAGCTAGACTTAAAAAAGTGAAATTTCAAGATAATTTTGCTGCCGCAAAACAAATTCTAGAAAATATTATTACGTTTAGTGCCACTCTCTTTTGTAATTCTTAAAACTTAAGATAATCTATAACATTTTAAATTAACTCTTTCCATTTATTGTGTATAAAAACTAAATCATCCATTGTGAATGTTTTTAATTTCCATGTGACTATAAAAACAAAATTTGTTAGAACAAATTGGAAGCAAGACAAAAAAAAAAAGAAAAAGAATAAACATCAAATAGTGTAATGATCTTTTTGAGTTATATTTCAATAGGACAATACTGCTTTTTGTCCTGATAGTCTTAAGAGAGATACTGAAGAAATTTCAGGTGAAGATATGCTAAAGAACGTTATACTCCCTGGGAGAAAAATAAGTAGCTGTTATCTGTCCCATTGCGTTATGAATTGACATTTTCCTCTACTTATTCTTTGGTCAGGAACAGATGGGTTGTGATCAGTGTTACCAAAAGTAATATCCATATCAGCAAGGCAACAGATCCATTGTAATGTCCAACTAAAATTAAATTTCACTTTCTTCAAATGAGGGGACTGAATAGATAGCAAACAGACATCCTTATTATAAATTTAAAATCAGTTTAGAAATGAGATAAGTAGGAGTGATGTGTAGATATTTGACATTTCTAAAAGTGTAGCTTAAAACATAAAGAGCTGTTCTTTGAGCCAAGGAGACCTGGCTTTAAATCCTACCTCTGACACTCAGAATGGTCTTTTAATCTTAAACAAGTAAATTAACCTCTAAGGACTGTAAGCAACTACAAAAGGAGAAGGTAACGTCTGCATTGGTAAAGGGAGTTTCCTCCTCTGGGATAACTCTACATAGTAAAACCAGGAGTTCTGTTCCTACACATTTGCATTTTACTTTTAAACAAGGCCAAATAGGATTTTTACTTATATGACAATTTCATTTTTAAATTTGCCATAAAAGTGCTACATTATATATTTCAGAAAATAAGTATAATTATAGTTTGGTGATATAATATTTAAATTATTTTAATCATATTTCAATTTAGTCAGTGATGCATATTTTAAAACTTCCTAGCAACAGTGTGTACTACAGATAAATATTTAGCCAAAACTGAATTTGTCTAAGACCCAACATGGAGGTTGATTTATTAACATAACCACAAGAATGTATTGTAAAGTGTTTGCACTTATAAGAAATGCCTTGGTGTTGTACCCTTAGGATAATGTTATGAGAACAGAATGTACATTTTTTTGAGAGAATGGAGCAAGGGAAATCTGCAAATATTTTACTCTAATTCCCATTGTTGTCTAGTGCTTTCCACAAGCAATAAACAAGAATAAGATTGAGGGGAAGGGGTATGAAAGTCGAGGAAATGAGGGAAACCTGCATTTAATGGCTATAAATGAGGTACCAGACACTGTGCCAAGTGCTTTATAAATATTATCATGTTTGATACACACAATAATCCTAGGCAATATGGGGTAATATTATTATTTCAATTTTACAATAATGGAAACTGAGTCAAACAGGAAACAAAAAATGTAGCAGAACTTTCTATTTTGGTCTCTTGCATTTTTAGAAGCCACATTCTCCAGGCAATAATATTGTTTAGAGATAAAAAATGAAGATTTATCAAAAAGACTCATTAAATTTTTAAAACTTCTATGATAAAATGACTGATTTTTCATATTCCACATGATGAAAAAAATAATAACTAAAAAAGCTATTATTTCTTTCTAGAAGAGAGCCCTGAAAGAACAGGCTTATGTCATCTCTGTCTCAGTCTGGAACACATTTCAATGAGCTTATACTGACTACATTTTTTTAGATGGATCTATTAGTTGACTCACTTTTTAGAGCATGTCTTTGGATTTCTCACATCTGTCAAAGCCCATACAAATCCCCCCTAGAGGAAGCAGATGTTAAAAAGTAATAATTTAGATGTTTGTTTTGCCTCTTAGACAGAATCTGGACAGCAATCATCGTGGTATGTTAAGCACCATTAGCAAATGCAAATTGTTGATGATTTTTTGGATTAGTTTATTATTGATCTTACAATTGCTTATCTCAATAATTAGTACTGGAGAGACTATAATAAACACAAATACTAAACTCTGGATTATGTACATGTAGGATATTGTAAAGCTGAGTGTTAGCATTCAAGCCTACAAAAATATATGGCTGTTTTAGTGACATACTAAATCAGCTGATGAATTGCCAGTTGGAATATAGTCTTACTGAAAAGCATTCTGCTCAGTGCTATATTTCACTGTTGTTTGAAATATCAGATATAGACGCCAGTCAAGCACTGGTTTTTACAGACTGGTTCACCTTGACCTCTCTTTGAATTTTATTTTCTCATCTAAACAGCAATCATGCCCATTTTTAAATTCCAAATAACAAAAGGGAAGATTGATCCTTAGAGGCCTAGCTGTGTACTCTTCATTATGTTGACATGCTTGTTACTTAAAGTTTATCTTTTATGACACAAATAGAGAATGATAAGAGATGTTTGTTCAAGCACACATCATGTTTTCACCTTCCAGAAACTTCATGAGGAATGTTTCTAATTGAAACCAAAATGGCCACATGGTAATAAGTAAGTTACTAACACTGTAAGATTTTTGAGTTTGCAAGGAAAGATATATTCAAATGACATATAAAAAAACTTTAAAAATCCTATCCTCATAATTTACCCAACAATGACATCCAGCATTCTTAACACATAAGCCAAAAATAATGTCTATAAACAGTTGATGAAATTTTGTTTTGGTCAAGGAAGATTTCCTGAATATTTAGAGGAGAGAAAGCAAACAACATGTTCAAAAGTTCAGTGACCTCACTCATATTTGCCATTGCAAAACCATATTTTCACTCTTGTTTATAATAATTATTATATTGTGCATGTTTTTTAATTATTCTGTTTCAGACTTTATCCACTGTATATTTGTCTGCATAATAGAAAAAAAAATTATTCATTTGAGTAAGCAGAAGTTAGTAATAGATAATTTTCCCCCTTCCCAGAAAGATGAAGTAATCTCTGCTCATTTGCCAGGACTCTGAAAGTGACTATATTATATACAATATTATCTAGTAGGAGGAAATACATATTTATCTATGGTTGAGTATAACATGTTAATTGTTTTCCAGTTGCACAAATTACAAAAGAGTAAAATAAAAATCCTTGAGTTTTTTGTTTGCTTTTTAAAAGTTTTTTGATAGATGCATTCCAAGTTACTTATGTTTACTGTAAACCATACAGTCATTAAAAAGCATGTCTTAGTCACCAGAACACCAATTACTGTAAAAATTTGCCCTGGGGTCTTGTTTTGCTGTGATGGGGTGAAAGGGTAGATTTTAATGAATTTCTTTCCAGAAGCGTTGTGTTTTCTCCTCCAAACATTCTATAATTGTCCAAATCATTCTTGTTTTCCTTGACTTTAAGAATCCTAGAGGATTAAATACCATGTAAAATATGACCTCAACTTGTATTTCTCTGGAGAGTCAGCAGAACTGGAGTGACTTTATATTTCCAAGTAGTTGGTTAGCATTCCAAAATGTTTTTTTTAATTTCTATATCACTTCTTATGCAATTGCTTCTATCATGGCAACATATAGAAATAATTCAATATTATTCATAGTAGTACTAGTAAGGAGAAAAATTGTAAATCAAGCTGAGTCACTCATTGCCTTTACCACTTCTTTCTGCTTTGCAGTAGCCTCTTCAAATCAACATTATAATTATGAATAATATATAAAGTAATATCACAAAATATATAAACATAATCGTATATGTATATATTTATTTACAATTATTTTGTGAAGTAGATCATGAAAATATCATTATTATTTATACTTAACTAATGAGGAAAGCTAGGTTATTTTCCCACAGGCATATAATGAGTATATTAGTATATATCAGAATAAAAATTCAAACATTAATCTTTCAATTTCAAGATCAATTTCTCTTCCACTGACTCTCTAAATGGCACTTTTCTACTCTATGTTCTATTGTCTTTGGGGAATGTCTCCTGGCATCATGAGTGCAAAGGGTCCATGTGGATATAATTAATCAAGTACTATACTGGGTATAAGGAGAACTCTTGTACTCAAATACTGAAATTAATAATTACTAGGGTGAAGATTCTAGGAAGATGGCAGAGTGGGTCCAAGCTCTTAAGATTTTCTCCCACAAAAGAGATAAAATACTACCTCAGGGTGAACAAAGTGCAGGTAAAAATAAATAAGAACGGGGGTACAACAGGGGTCTTCCTGGGAAAATTTGACATCAAAAGAAAAATCAGAGGACTAGGTTTGTTCCCTATGAAGAGTAAACACCTCAAGGCTAGGGTCTTAGTTAACAAAAAGCAGCAAGCCCTGAGGTTAATTGGCTTGAGAGGCTGCTTCAGCCACAGCCACAGGAACTTTTATGCTCCTGGATAGTGAGAGGAGTTGGGCATCTGAGCTGGGGAAGATCAAGGGAATCTCTAATTACAAGGAATTCCAGATCCAGCTATGCTGTGAAAAACGTGGACAAGAAGGAAGAAGCACATGCCAGATGAGTACAGAAGCAGTGAGGCAGATAACCCCTGGCTGTGGGCAATTACAGGATGTTGGGGGTTTGGCTTTGGTTCCAGGCTAGAGGAGAGACCTGAATATCCAGGAAAAGAGGCACTAGCCCCAATACTCCAGTACTAGAGGTGATTACACAAATTAAACTATTACCACAAAAGAATGCACAGGGAAAAGAGAAATAATCCAACCACAGAAAGCTATTATGGTAATAGAGATAACTGGGCTTCATCTTCAGAGGAGGATATTGAAGTAAAGAAACACCCAAAGAGTAACATCAAATGGTCACCTACCCAAAAAGAATTCATAGAATATCTTTACAAAGACTTTAAAAATCAAATCATTAAGATGGAGGAAAAACTAAAAAGAAAAATGGAAATAATCCAAGATAAACAAGAATATGAAAGTCAACCACTTAGAACAGAAGATCTAGAATCTTAAGGAAGAAAATGAAATCTTGAAAATTAGAATTGCACAAGGAAAAACAAAGTCAATAAGATTATAAGAGATCAAGAAATAATTAAACATGAATAAAAATGGAGGAGAATGAAATATGATTAGTCCCGTCCAGCGGGACCAAGTTATTCGTGGGGTCGAGGAGGACCCAGCCTGCAAAGGAATGGGTGGGAAAGAAAGAGTGAGACCAAGCGAGTTTTTGTCAAGGTCTGATTTTATTATGCTAAAGCAAAACATATATACTCTTGGGGGATGAGGAAGTAGAGAAAGGGGGGAGGGAGGGGAGTTTCCATGGGTAACAACCGAAACTTCTATGGTTGTAGCAACTTGTCCGCGGTTGTAGCAAAGAAACTTCTGCGGTTAGAACATCTGGTACATTTTGCGGTCCACCGATTCTCAGGACAGGGTATTCGGGGGTGTGTCTTTCTTATGGGGGGAAGGGTACCTGGCCCGAAGGCCTTCGCTCCCAACAATGATTAACAATGAATAAAAATGAACTCTGAAATAATAACTATGAATAAAAATGGAGGAGAAAGTGAACATTTTATAAGAAAACAGCAGATCTGAAGAATATCAAGAAGAGCAAACAAAAAAATAATTGTACTAAATGAAAGAAGTGATTAAAAAAAGAATCTTGATACAATAACACAATAAATAATTAAAGAAAATTTTCCTGAAGCAATAGAGCAAGGAGGGGGGAGGGTGGAAATAGAAAAAAAAATCCACTGGTCACCACTTAAAACAGATTCAATGAAGAAAACTCAAAGGAATATTATAGTCAAATTTCAAAACAACCAGCTAAAGGATAAAGTATTAAAAACAAAAATAGCAAAAATAAAACAATTTAAATATGATGGTGCCACAATTAGAATCACACAAGACCTAGTAGTGGAGACATTAAAGGACTGCAAGCCTTGGAACATAATACATCAAAGAGGAAAAGACCTGGGGATCCAGGTGAAAATATCATACCAAGCAAAGTTAAGCATCACCATGAATGAACAAAAGGACATTTGATCAACTGTCTGAGCAAGAACAACAACAACAACCCTGAATTTTCCAAAGAGCAAAGAGAAACATAAGGTACATAACAAAGACTGATTACAAGGGATTCAATAAGGACAGATGGTTTACTTTTTATATATGTAAAATGCAAAACTTATGTCTAAGATGCAAATTAATAATTGCATAATTCTTAAGAAAGATTGGAATAAACATGGATATGATATGGATTTTTAAAAAGTAAAACCATTTAGGAACAGCTTAAAAGAATAATTATTTTATTCAAATGAGGTGCAAGGGGAAGAATTAATACAGGAATTAGATGGGGGAGGAGGGCTGTTAGTTCTGGCTATCTACTTTCATTGGTAATGTGTTTAACAAGGAACAATACTCATATTTCAAAAAGTATAAAAATCTTCTAAATTCAGAAAAAAAATAAAATGGTAGGGGCATAGAGGGGGGAAAGCATAAGGGGGAGGGATGGAAGGGGGAGGGAATAGATTATAGGGGCTTATAGAAAAATGTGTACATTTATGGTAACGGGAGGATGGGAAGGCATTCTTATAGAGGGGAAGGCAATTACTAAGAGAACCAAGTAGTGGTGAGAAGTACAGTAGAGGAGGCAAAAAGATAGGAAAGAAGGGATATGCACAAACATTAAAACAAAGATCAGGAGTAAAATTTGTTTGGGAAATTATATGTCTATATTGTGTATAATTGTAGCCTTCTAGTAGGGAAGAGGAAAAAAAGAACAACATAAAAAGTGCACAGCAGTGAACAAAAAAGAACTTATAAGGAAGCAAAGAAAAGATGGACAGCTCTCAACACAAAGTGTAGTATTTATCATAAGGGCTTTGTGGAAATGAAAATTTATTGCTAGATATTTTTAATCTTCTCTTACATTACATGTACATGATAGACATTTTTATTTCTTATTTTGTATTTGTTACAATATTTAAATTCATTATATTTTTGTTTCTTTTCTCTATTCTGTATGTGTGTTCTGCTGTTTGAGTCTAAAATAAAATTTAAAAATAAAAAAATGTTATTTGGTGCTGGCTATGTTAAAAAAATATACTTGCTCTACTTCTGACATTTCTCAACTTCCATCTTACCCTAAAATTTCCCCCCCAGTGCTTGGGTCCTCTTTAAAATACAACATAATTCAAAAGTAAATGCCCCCCAAAATTCTCCAGTTTTGATCAAATGTTCAGGCTTGATAACATTGACTCTACTCCTGGCTCTGCTTCTGGTCCCCTAAGTCTTCCATATCCCTTTCCAAAGCCCTTTTGTATGGTGTTTTTCCTCATTAGAATATAAGCTCTTGGAGGTCAGAGACTCTTTTTTTTTTGCTTACATTGTATCCTCAGCTATTAGTACAGTGCCTGGCATATAGTAAAGCATTTCATTAATGATTGTTGCCTTGTCTGCCTTGCCCCTGAACCATGATTATGATCTGTAAAATGGGGATTATACTTCTTATTGAATGTAACTTACAGAACTATTAGGAACCTAAAATGAGATAATGGATAGATATAAAGGTCTTTGCAAATATGAAATATTGTTAAATCTTGCTCATTTCTATGTCTTCCTAAAAACAAATTATAATCTAAAGGGACAGGGACAATAATAGGAATTGTTTTGGTGGTCAAGTGTATCAGCAAGCACCCCAGTGTCCCCAGGGTGGCTGCCAACACAGGTTCTTAGATTTGCTTTCTTAAAGGAAAGCAACTCAAAATGGGTTAACAAGCTTACTTTAATCAGTCAAATATGTATCATTTACCTAGTTCAGGGGAAAAAGGTCAGCACCCCGAACTTCAGAGTATGCAGACAGAATTATCAAGACAGAGAAACAAATTAAGTAGACAGGTTTCCAAACTGTCCAACCATTACATCCATACCAAATCAACATCTGGGTTTTTCAAAGCCAGGGGGCTCTCAACAACAGCTTTCCAGAGTCTCATCTGATCAAATCACAGAACACTTCCCAAAGTGAGCTTCAAAACAAAGCCTCAAATCAGGGCTTATATAGCCTTCTCCTGGCTCAGAGAATGTAACAACCTTCTGGACCCACTGGCCAATCAAAAAGTATCTACTGAAAACCAAGCCTCCCACCCCAGGCTCCAGGTACACTTTAGCCTAGGGGCAGGGAAGATCTTAAAAATTTACATTCCAATTATATCAAGTGAAAGTGTTCTGCTTCTATGGGGAAAACAGAAGCTTCCAGGGATTCAAGCACATGGTTCTAGGTAGATGGCAGGTCACGGGAGAGTCATAAACTGTTCTTATAGGTAGAGGTTCAATTAGCCACAAGAAAGACAATGCACAAGGGTGAATGAGGATATCATTATAACCAATCTTGTCAACACTAAGGAAGCAAAGGTATTAAGGAGCAAAGTAAGAACAGTAATCCAGGGCCAAAGAAGTTTGAGTAAAATCAGTAACAAGGCAGATAGTTGCAATAATAACAAACATTTACCTAATAATTACTTTGTGCCAGTCACTATGCTGAGCACTTCACATGTATTATTTCATTTGATCCTCATAACAACCCCCACAAGCTAGGTGCTATTATTATCTCTATTTTCCAGATGAGGAAACTGAGGTAAACAGGAGTTAAAAAACTTGCCCGAAATCACCCAGCTAGTAAATGCCTGAGCTCAGATTCAGATTCAGGTCTTCTTTACCCCAGCCACTGCACTTCTGTCAAGTATGCTACCTAGTTTTCTCACACCTATTACTCTCAATGCCTTTGGGAGTACCTGGAGGCTTCTTAGTTTTACTAGAGTTGTGTACTTGGTTCCACTACTGAGGTTCCACCTACTGATTTGTATCCTCACAATGGAAGACAGTTGTTTTGGGGACAAAAAGCACGGATTTCATGAGACATGGTAGACAGGCATCTCAGAATGTTGAGAAGATAAAAATGCTGGTCTTAGAATTTTATGGTATAAAAGTTAATATAGAAAAAATAAAGCTTAAATCTGTGTCATTATGAATTAAATTTTGAATGTGTAACTATACTGATGTTGAGCATACAAATTATGCTTCATTATAGTTAAGCATGCTTACTTTATTATGGTTTTGGTGACTGTGGTCAAAATTCAAATTCAAAAAGGCAGCTTGCTTAGGAGACAGAAGACTTGATATGTAATCTTATCTTTGTTAACTAAAGAACCCCAGGTGAAAAATCACATCTTTAAAGGCCATCTAAGGCCATCTAGGTAAAAGCTAGGTGGCATACTGGAAAGAACACTGGGCCTAGAGGTAGGAAGACCCTAGTTTCATCCTAGATTTGGAAAGTCACTTAAGCTCTGTCATGTTCCTCAATTTTAAAATGGAAATAGACAAAAGAAGACCTATTTCCTATTTCCTGGGCTGTTTACATGGACTAAATAAGATAATATTGGTAAAGAGTATAGTACAATGCCCAGTATATAATAGGACTGTATAAATGTTATCATCACCAGCATTATCTAATCCTCCTCTTTATTTTATAGATAACACTGAGGTTCAGAAATGTTAAGCAACTTACCTGGAGTCACAAATCTTTTAAATGTTAAGGGTGGAATTTGTACCTGAATCTTCTATTTCCAAGTCAGCACTCTAATAGTGTGGCTTTGGGGAGTGAATGTAAAATCAATGTAAACTATTTTAGTCCCATTTTCCTCAAAGGACAGTTGTAAAAAAGTGGGAAAATATATATGAATGTATTTAGAAAATTTTAAAATTTCTGAGTGTAAATTATGTTTTAATATAAACATCACTAACTAGCTAATTATACACACACACGCACACACACATAACATCTATAAACCATCTACAAGCACTCATTAACTACTAAGTGCCTACTATATGCCAGTCACTGTGCTAAGAGCTTGATAATTAGGTACAAAGAAAGAAACAATTACCCTTCTCAATGAGTTCATATTCTAATTTAAAGAGTCTCATAGAACTTTTAAGGAAATAAGCAATTTGATTTTTCTTTTAAAGTACATTTAGAAATGCAAAAGAAAGGTCAGTTAGTCCCATCAAATACAACTTGAACCCAAAATACAAATTAATTAAATTCAGGTTCTAGAACCTCAGGAAAGGAAACCCAAAGGCATGAGAAATTGGTGTAGGTCACCTTCAAAAGGAACAAATCAGTAACTGAAATTCATTTTCCTCACTCAATTATTTCTATGGTACACAGATCATAAACCCAAGATTGGGCTCTACACATCACCAGGAGTGCTTGAGCCACTGATGACAGATGCTTTTTACAGAGCCATTACCTATTGCTTTTGAGAACTCTTGGAGGACAAGATAAGTGCCACAATACTAGAACCAGGTAAATGAATTACTTATATTTATAAAATAGGTTTTCTTTTGGTGGGGGAATACTGAAACATTAAGCACTGATATATAGAAGATAATAAAATAAACAAAGTATTTAATGATTTTTTGGGAAAAAATAAAAAATTAACAAGTTAATCAAAGCAAATAATCACCAATTTGGCTTTATAATCATATATACACACAAACACAAACCCTCCTTGTCAGTCTATTCTATATTTTCTTCATATTATAGAGTAATAAATTGTGCACAAAAGAAGGAACAAGATATATCTGAACAGAAGACATTCTTAATTCTTCCATGCAATGCTCTAAATAAAAAAGAAATTCGGAAGCTATGATCTGGAAATATAACTCTTAAAGTATACAACTGATTGACATACATTGAGCATGCAATAGCTGAAGGTTAAGGTCTAGTTCATTAAATTATATTCTGTTTCTATTATTATTTTTATTTATCAGCATCCTTTTGATTATCAAAAAAGATAAAGGAATTTAGGAAATACTACTATAGAATCTCAGATATGGAAATTACCTCAAAGGTAAATATTAAATTAGACCAATACTTGAACAGAGATTTCTTCTACAATATTGCTGCAATGTTGTCATGCAGTCTCCACTTGAACACCTTTAATGAAGATAAAATCACTACCATAAATGACATTTTGTTAAACTTCTAGAAATCACTACTCAGAGAAATGTTTTCTTATTTTGTGACTAATGTTTTCCTTTTTTTCTGTGGAGGATCTATATAATGTAGTAAAGTCATTCCTGCTGATCCAGGCTTTTCTCACAGCTATCATCCAAGGTCAGACCTTCATTTTCTCATATGTGAACTATTAAAAGAGTCTCCTGCTTTGCCTTTGCTTCCATCCCTTATCCATTTCCTCTCACAAATACCATTGTGAGTTTACTTAAACACAGGTCTGACCATGTTACCACTTTGCTTAATAAACTTCTGTCATTCCTATTACATCCAAGTACAAATAAAAACTCCCTTATTTGAAGTTTCCAGAGACTAACACCAATCCACCTTTGAAGCTTATGTTTTATTTTTAAAAGCCTCATTCTTCATATGTTGCCTCAATTTATTGTTTTAATTTCATTAAGTATTTACCAATTAATATAAAACTTAACTATTAATTTCTAAAGATGTGAGTACCAAATTATCTCCCTCTCCCCTCATTCCTTTGGTCTTGAGAAAGCCATTATGTTTAATTTCAATTATACAGGTGAGTTCACATAAAATATGTTTCATTATTAGTTTTGTTGTAAAAGATAACATAAACAAAATAAAAATAAAGAAAGTTTAAAAAATGCACTCCCATCTGAATCCATACTTCATCAGCCAAAGGTCTCTGGAGGTTGATATCATGGGTCCTTTGGTATTGTCGTGGATGATTTTCAAGATCAGAGTCAATATGTCCGACAGCTGATTATTTTTGCAATATTGTTCTTATGTTGTTTTCCTGATTCTGATCATTTATCTTTGCAAGAAATTATGTCTTCTTAGGTTTTTCTGAAACTATTCTTTTTTGTCTTTTCTTGTAGCACAAAAATATTACATCAAAATTATACATACAGCAACTTGTTAGTCATTCCTCAATTGATAGGCATCCCCTTGATTTCCATTTTTTTTAATCAACAAAGAGCTTCAATAAATAATTTTGAACAAACAGATCTAGCAGTAGCATTGTTGGGTCAAAGGGAAAGGACAGTTTAATAGCTTTTTGGTCATATTTCCAAATTGTTATTCAGAATGGTTGCATTAGTTCACGACACATTGACACAATATATTAGTGCATCTATTTTCTTCATTACTTACAGCAATTATCATTTTTTCTTTTCTGTCATGTTAAGCAATCTGATAGGTGTGCAGTGGTATCTCAGAGTTATTTTAATTTGTATTCCTCTAATCATTAGTGATTTAGAGCATTTTTTTCATATGGCTACTGATAACTTTGATTTTTTCTTCTGAAAGTAGCCTGCTCAAATCTTTCGACCATTTATCAATTGGGGGATGACTCCTATTTTTTTTTTTTATAAATTTGGCTTAGTTCTACATGTATTTAAGAAATCAAGTCTTTAATCAGAGAAACTTACTACAAAATTTTCCTAGTTTACAATTTTCTCTCTAATTTTGGCTACAGTGATTTTGTATGTAGAAAATCTTTTTAATTTAGTATAACTGAAATTCTCTATTTTGCTTCCCATAATTCCCTCTATCTCATCTTTGATTATAAGTTCTTCCCTTATCCATAGATCTGACAAGTACATGCTTCCATTCTTTCCTAATTTGCTATTATTCTTTATATTCACATCATCTATCCATTTTGACCTTACCTTGATATACAATGTGCAATGTTGAACTATGCTTAGTTTCTGCCAAGCTCCAGTTTTTTCAACAATTTTTGCCAAATTTTGGACTTTCACCCAAAACTTGGATCTTTGGGTTTACTAAACACTATGTTTATGGTGATTTACTACTGTGTATTGTGTACCTAATCTATTCTACTGATCCACTATTCTATTTCTCAGGCAGTACCCAATCGTTTTGATGATTGAAGCTTTGTAGTATAGACTGAAAACTGGAACTACTAGGTTACTTTCCTTCACACTTTTTTTAATTCCCTTGATATTCTGGATTTTTTTTACTTCCAGATGAATTTTGTTACTATTTCTTCTAGTTCTGTAAAATAATTCTTGGATAGTTTTATTGGTATGATCCCAAATAAGTAAATAAACTTTTATAAAATTCTCATTTTTATTATATTGGGACAGTCAATATAATTGTTTCTATGACTTGTTCTTTGACCCACTCATTCTTTTTTTTTTGGAGGGAAATTGGGGTTAATACCTTGCCCAAGGTTACACAGCTAGGTTTTTATTTCTGTGTGTGTTAAGTGTCTGAGGCCAGAACAGAACGCTGGTCCTCCTGACTCCAGGGCTGGAGCTTTACTCACTGCACCACCTAGCCGCCCCAACCCAGTCATTCTTTAGGATTGGAATATTTTGTTTCCAATTAGCTTTTAATCTATGCTTGCTTGGTCCTTTATTAAATGCAATTTTATTGCATCATTCTGAAAAAAGTTGCATTCAATATTTCTCCTTTGGTTTGTGAGGTTCTCCTGACCTTTTACATGGTCATTTTTATTACAGTATGTTGCATAACTGAGAAAAAATATATTTCTTTCTACTACTATTTAGTTTTCTACAGAGTTCTATCTTATCTAATTTTCCTAAAATCCTCTTCATCATAATGACTTCTTTTTTATTTATTTTATGGTCAGCATTTTCTAGTTCTGAGAGGGGAAAGTTGAGGTATTCCAGTATCCTAGTTTTACTGTCAATTTCCTTCTGTAATCCATGTAACATTTCCTTTACGAATTTGGATAGTATGCTTTTTGGTCCATATATGTTTAGTACTGATATTACTTCATTGTCTATGATTCCTTTTAGTTTGATGTAGTTTTCTGCTTGTCTCCTTTAATTATGTTTATTTTTGCTTATGTTTTGTTTGTGTTCATGATTACCATCCCTGCCTGTTTTTGTTTTTGTTTTACTTCAGGTAAAACATTTTGCTCCAAACTTTTATTTTAACTGTGTGTGTGCATGTGTGTGTGTGTGTGTTTCCAGTGTGTTTTGTGTAAACAATGTATTGTTGTATTCTGATTTCTAATCCATTCTGCTCTCTGATTTTGTTTTATGGTTCAGTTCATTCCATTCACATTCACAGGTATGACTATTAAATATGCATTTTCCTCTATTCTCTTTTCTTCTTTTTATCCTACAGAAAGGAGCCCTGTCTAAATTTTCCTGGCTTTTTTCTCACTGCTATTTTCACAACTATTTTGGGGGTTTGGAAGTTTTCAGTGCTTCAAAGGTGGTGTGATCTGGCAACAGGTGTGGTCACTGTTCTCTTGTTCTGCATTCTGGTTCTTACCCATGACGGGCCCCTGAGATTGGAATCAATACTGATCATCAGGGTTGCTGCTCCCTTGTTATCAATCTATTTCTATATGATCCCTGACTCCTTGGGGATAGAAGTGATATTGCCCCTCATGGCTTCCATTGCCTCTTGTCAAAAAGTGCTCTTCTTTGTCCTTGAATTATAGCCCAAAAGTGGATACAAGCAATTAAACTGCCAAACAGCTGCTGGTTTTATATCCAGTGCTAGCCCAAGGGTACCCTCTAATCACTTTCTGACCATTTACCAAGTCTCTTTATGGTCTGTGGCTTGAGAATTCCCAAAGCTGTTAATGATTCTCTCACCACTGATGTTTCAACCATTGGGGCTCAAGTCCAGGTTTGTCCCCATGTCACAGATTTCCACTTCCAATCTCCTATGTTTTCTTGCACTGGATAAATGTTTCACTGAGACCTTTGGTTGGTTTTACCACTAGAATTCAATTTTAAGCATTATTTTAAATTTATTTGGAGGTAAATGTTGGGAGAGCTCAACTAAGTGTTTTGTGTATACTGTCTTGGCTCCACCCTCAGAAGTACTTAAACTCTGAAGAAGAAAAAATCCTTTGTACCTCCAACCCCTGAGATTTTCCATGTAAAAATAAATTTAAAAAATAAAACAGAAACAATATAATTCAATAACATTTAATGACATTCATTAAAATAGCATACAAATATTCTGTATGGCTAGTCATCAATCTCAGGAAAAAAGGAAAGGAATTTCATATATATATATATATATATATACAAACACACATTCCATATTCTTGCTGGAGGTAAACTTCTTTCCAGACTTATTTTGCATCATTCCTCTTCATGTACTCTTGTCTGGTTGAACTATGCTTCTTACTCTTCTTCACAGAGGACAATCTATTACTTGTGTTTGTGACTTTAGTCAGGCTTTCCCTATTCAGGAATGCCTTTTTGTCTTCCTAGATAGGATGCAAAATTTATTGAGGACAAATGCTTTGGGACAGCTAAGTGATGCAGTAGATAGTACACCAGGACTAGGAGACTCATCTTTCTGAGTTCAAATCTGACCTCAGACATTTACTAGTAATGTGATCTTGAAAAAGTCATTTAACTCTGTTTTCATCATCTTTCTGATCTGTAAAATGAGTAGGAGAAAGAAATGCCAAAATACTTCAATATCTTTGCCAAAGAAAATCCCCAAATAGGGTTATGAAAAGTTCAAGAGGACTGAATAACCACACTTTTCCATATTGTCTTTATGTTCATGTACTCATTCAACAATGATTACTGCATGCTTATTATGTGCCAGGAGCTATGCATTTGAAATACCAATATAAAGAAAGGAATCACTGCTCACAATGAACAAATGGAAATATAAAGCACTAAAAGAGATGTTAAATTCTGAAGAGTCAGAGTACCCAGTTGTAACAGTAATGGAATTTAAAGATCCCCCTGTATTTGTTTGTTTTTTCATGTTTTTGTGTTGAAATGGAGAGCTTGTGAATCCCACTTGTGGGACTGACTCATTGATGTGAAAAGAGAGGGCTGAATTGGTAGGAGCTGGTGCTGTGGATTTAGAGATGCACAAGCAGAGGGAAGGACCAAGCAGAGAAAGGCAGAAGAACTTTTGGGAGCTGCATTGTGGAGGATTGCCGACGGCCAGTTGTAGCTGCCCAGGACTTTTGAGAGCTGCCATCTGGAGCTGCTAAGGAATAAGGAGACATGGCTTTGATGGCGGTATTTTGTTTGTTTGATTTAATGTTGTTTTGCCAGATTCATCTGCTGGTGAAGGACAGTGCTGTTGTTGCAGAGGTTCTGGAACCTTGCTGTTGGTTCAGAAACCCTGAAGAAGGATTTTCTTGTTGTATGTTTACAGAAATCCTGGAAGAGGTTCTTGATGATATTTTCAGGAGTCCTGAGACTATTCTGCAGGCAGAAAGTGAATTTATGAGGACTCTGACAGTGTATCTTGTATCTTTGTTTAGCTTTGTCTCCGCAGGAACAGATGTTGCTGATAAATTGCCTCAGGTCAAGATTAAGAAAAGACATCTCTTTGGGTATTAAATGCTGTGATGATGTATTAACCTTGGTCTAGCTCAGGGATAGATGGCCTTTGTACTCTCCACTGCCCCTTTTGAGAAGGTGTTTGGCATTAACTGATGATAATTGTAATTCAGTTGTGATCCAGGGGTGGGAAACTTGACTTTTTTGTGTTCTGTGACTGACCAAATGAATATATTTTGTTTATGATTGAAACTAATCTAAATCTCCATTTGAGAAAAGAGACTTTGTGATTGACTAAATGAATGTACTGCCCAGGAGTGGAGTAGTACTTGGAAATTATTGAGTCATACTTGGTGAATCCTGTATTTCGACTTTCTCTGTTCTGTGAATGTTTTGCCTTCATTTGTCACTGAATGAAATGGAGAATTAACTATGCTCATATTCTCAACCTTGGAAGTTGCCTTTGCTTGGCATTGCACCAGCTTATAACCCATTCAAATCCCCATGTCTTTCTCATATGAACTATTGCATTCTGATCCATGCTAGACTTTTGAAATGTGTTTATTTCAACCTAATAAAAAAACCACACCTCTTTCTATCTATTAAGGTTTTAAAAATTCTTTGAATGATCCTGATCAGATAATTTTTAACCTGGATTTTGTCATCCAGTTCATTAATTAATATTTCCACTTTCACATATTCTGAATATTAGACAAAACTGTCTTCTTAATTGACTTTACAATAATTTATATTGCTTTCTAGATAAGTTCTGGTATGCACTCAACACATGAATCAACAAATAAGCAAAAAGTAAATAGACAAATGTATGTGTGCATAGTGTAGGTATATGATTATATATGCATATGCAAGTAAGTTATGTAAATATAAGTACATATTTATTTACAGAAACACAAATATACTAATACATATGTGTGTACATATATATACATGAGATAACATAAATAGAAAATTATCTGATTCTCTAATTGAGGAGAGTGAGTTTTATGGACAAGTTTGTTTTTAATACCCCCATGTGTAAATGTAGCTATACATTTATTTCTTCATGTGTATGTATATATTTGTGTATTTATATGTGTCTGTATAGAGATATATAGATATAGATATATTTGTCCATATGCATATGAGTTTGAGGAAGCCACATTTTGCAGGGGAAAAAAGGGGCTCAGAGTCAGGATGGCAGAATTTCAAATCTGACTTCAAACACCTACTAGCTCTGTGTCCCTAGAAACATCACTTAATCCTATGTTCCTCAGTTTTCCCATCTATAAAATTAGCTGAAGAAAGAAATGGCAAATTGTTCTGGTATTTTGCCAAAAAAAAAATACAAAAGGGGTCACAAAGAGTCAGATTGACTGAAAAACAACTAAAAAAATAAATATGTGCATGTGTCTATGTACATGGGTATACATATGTATGTTCATATGCCTATTCACATAATAAAAGTAGGTCCATTTACAGAAACATATTACATATGCAGATATGTATTTATATGTAACATGTATGCATATGTATATTTTTGGATGGATATATATGTATAATTTTAGAGCTAAGCATAACAACCCTCAATTTAAGAAATAAAACTGCAGGACCTATCCTACCAAAGAAGGCATAATGATTAATGACCAAAAATGCTAGATGAATGAATATCATAAAAGCTGCCAAAATCTTGATTCCCTAACCAGTTACCTTTTACCTTACATATTCTCTTGGTGTAGCTATACATTATTAATGCTGAAAACTGTTATTTCATTCATGAATAATTTAAGAAAGAGAAAATGGATGATAGGAAAGATGTAATGAAGTCGAGGAACAAAAGAAATGACTATCTGTGATCTGCATTGTAGTGTGTACAATGCAAGCTAAGTTCCATTATCATGAGTGGCAGCAAGAACAAAGTGCTGAAGAGATGAACTAGAAAAGGTAACATCTATAGACAATTAGATTCTATAATGTTTAATACTTATTTTAAATCTGAGAGAAATATCTCTATATGCAAATTATGTGAGTGTACATGATTATTTTTTTTCTCTCTGAAATATTCTCACCGATATATAAATGCAATTAATCTATGGTAAAGAACAATGTGAGGGAAAGACTTCAGGATTCAGGGTCAAAGCAGTTGGATGATTTCAACACTGACTCTGCTATTTATTATTTATGTGATATCAGGGAAGTAATTTCACCTCTCTCTAACTCAGTTTTGTCATTTGTAAAATGAGAAAGTTTGATCTACAAGACTTCTTAATTCCCTTCCTGTTAGAAATCTATGATCATATGGATCCTATTTTATTGTTTGTTGTCGTTCAGTCGTTTCAGACATGTCTGACTCTTTGTAAGCTCATTTGAAGTTTTTTGGCAAAGATTCTAGCGTGCTTTCCCATTTCCTTTCCCAGCTTTTTTTTATTTTTATGGATGAGGAACTAAGGCAAACAGGGTTAAGCAATTTGCCTAAGGCCACACAACTAGTCAGTTTCTTAGGCCGTATTTGTACTCATGAAGATGAGTCTTCCTGTTTCTGTGTCCAATGATCTATCCCCTAACTGTTTACTATTTTCACTGTCTACCTTTGCCTTAAAATATGACTTATAATCACTCTTTAAAGGGTTTTGGCAAAGTATTACCTTCTTAATCTATTTAGAAGTTCCCTGGCTGTGTAACCTTGAGCAAGTTACTTAACCCGAATTGTGAAGAAGAAGAAAGAAGAAGAAGAAGAAGAAGAAGAAGAAGAAGAAGAAGAAGAAGAAGAAGAAGAAGAAGAAGAAGAAGAAGAAGAAGAAGAAGAAGAAGAAGAAGAAGGAG
>NW_027186473.1:22089087-22089853 GCF_028583685.1 Petaurus breviceps papuanus
ATGGATAATTATATCAGCATATTTGTAATCTCTATAGGCATTGTGAATATGGCATTGCTGATACAGAAATACAATCCAGTTGACTTGTACCACTCACCAGAATGCTGTGCCATCCAATTATATTGATATCAAAGGCAGCTCATATTAAAATAGCTCTGGATGATTCTGTCAACTAGGTACAATATCCTGGTAATCTATTCACTTACTGCTATCCAATTAAAATCTGAGTATCATTCACTATATAGCGAAGCAGTTGTAAAACTTGGCCCCATTTCTCTTTTCCTCTTTCTAAGCAGAGAGGGTAGCAAAGAGATAATGACATTTCTAAGAGGCTTCATGTCTCTTAAATTCTAGATGGCATTGAAGAGTAATAGATGTAACTATAGTCTAATTCAATCAATTTCATTATTTATTCAACCAATCAACAAGTTGTATCTGAAGACTTCTTGTCACTTGACTTCTACTCTAGTTTGTTTCTTCAAACAGCTGCCCTTTAATCCCCTCTTATGTTTTCTCTCTTGACATATTCTTCAATCTCTTCAATACACACTCAAATTCAATGGCTTTAATGACAGTCTCTTGGTACATAGAGATTCACATTTCATTTATAAGGTGAAATTCAATAAATCTCTTTTATGAAACCAAGAGTCATTACTTAGTCATCACTTAGACTGCAAAAGGGTACATGATTTTCAAAAGTTGTTTCTTTTACACTCTTAAAAGAATTAAAATAATGACCTTAGACTGAGGGACAAAATACCCTGCA
>NW_027186473.1:22089953-22124908 GCF_028583685.1 Petaurus breviceps papuanus
TTTTTTTTTTAATCTCCTCCAGATATCACTTTATTTTTTTTTTTTAAAGCAATCGGGGTTAAGTAACTTGCTCAAGGTTACACGGCCAGTTATTTCTGGGTGTGGTGCTGAGTATCTGAGCCCGGATTTGATCCAGGCCATCCCGACACTGGAGCCAGTGCTCTTACTCGCTGAGCCACCTGGCCACCCCTAAGCAATTGGGGTTAAGTAACTTGCTCAAGGCTACACGGCCAGGTGTTTCTGGGTGGGTGCTAAGTGTCTGAGCCCGGGATTCGATCTCCAGGTCTTCTCAACACTGGAGCCGGTGCTCTTACTCGCTGTGCTACCTGGACGCCCCAAAACTGTTTCTAATAATAACTCATTGTTATTTTTTATATAAAAGGTTTTTTTTTAATCTTTCCCTTTAAAGTATTCATACAAATGAGGAATCACACTACATTTAAAAGAGGGATTTTTACACTTTACAAAGGGCTCTAAGCCACAGTTTATATCTATGTCACAGTTCCTTTTCTGTCACAAATTACTCAAAACCCATCAGACAACTGCATTCCTTTGAACAAATATTTTGGTAGTCCTTTTTTAAATTAAGCCCTTGTTCTTTTCTCAGTCCTTCCAGTTAACAAACTTTTGTAGTTTGTAGTTTATATTTTTAACAGTTTGGTTAATTTCTTTTCTTACCACAAAAGTACTCATTTCTTGCCCTTTCGATGCTAAATCATTCCATATGAAATGTTCATTTAAAAGGACAGTGGATACGCTGGGATGGTTATGTGATTAAATTTCGAGATGAAAGGTCAGTCAGAGTGCTAGCAAGAAAGATGTGAGTTCAGTTCCTGACACCAACAATTAATAGTTCTCTGATCATGGGAAAGTCTCTCTCAGAGGCTCAGTGTTTTGTTTTGGTTTATTTTTGGTGTTTTCATCTGTGAAATAGGGACAATACGCCTATAATATATACCTCACATGGTTCATTTAAGGCTCAAATGAGATGACAGATATAAAGTATTTGAAAAATATCCCAAAACTATCTAGAAGCTAATCTTTGGGCCATTTTTTTTCCAGTGCAGACTAGTGGTAATAAATTGATGAGCAATTCCCCATCTGTGGTTTTCCACAGGAATGAGGAGTATTTGACTTTAGCACATTCATCCATAAACTCATCATAGACTACATGAAGAATTGCAGATCATAGAATCTCTGAAGTTATTTAGTTTAACCCACACCTAAAGCAAGATAATATGAATACTATGAGATTTCATGTCTGTGGGAATTTTCTAATCAGAACAGAGCAGCATCTCTCTACAACTTGGTAGGTAAGTCCAAGGGAGTTGTTAAGGCATAAAATATTAAATGACTTAACAAATTTAGGTCACATAGCTAGTGAGAATTAAATATGAAATCATAATTCTAGTGCATTCTCTCTATTAATTATTTCCTGTTTATCCTGTATATAGCTTGTTCTGCTTTATGGGTTTGCATGTTATTTCCTCCATTAGCCTGTAAGTTCTTTGAGGGCAGGAACTTATTTTTGACTCTTTTTGCATCCCTAGTGTTTAGAACAGTACCCGAGACATATTAGTTATTTAGTAAATGTCAAAATGATTGATTGGTTTGCACTCAGGTCATTCTGGATCTAAGTAGTAGATTTTCTAAATTGCCTTTGCTACATCTACAAGCTAGAAGGGATAATGTTTTCCCATTTTAGACCATCCAGACCCCAGCCAGACATCCAGAAGTATGAAACTCTATACTTGCTGAAGCATTCTATTCTCCTTTTGAAGAGTTAGAAAATATTCTTTAACTGAAGCTTAAAATCTGCCTCTCCATAATTTCCAGTTATTGTCTATGAAAGGAAGATTCTGTTGGGAATAAAGTTATTGTCCATAGAGACTACATCATCATTCTGTGAATACAGAGGTCCTGTAAAAACCCAAGGGGCATGCTTCATTTTTGTATCAGGCTGCTGGTTACTGAATCATTGAAAATGAGATATGGGAATATAGGCAAATGGAGGTTGCTTTCCCCTTAAGCAAGAAACCAGTTTATTGCTTTATATTATAAATTTTAAAATTGTTCATTTGGCTGTGAAATTATAATGACTAAGTTTGGCCCCAAAGAAGAGACATGAGAAAGTACTTCTCTCCCTTATTTGCAGACGTGCAGAACTATGGGTGCAGAAACCCACAGGAAATGTTAGATTTGTTGATTTCTTGGTTACTTTTGCTGAACTATTTTCCCTCTTTGTTATTTGTTATAAAGAATGGCTCTGTGGGAGAAGTAGAGTAATGATGAACTGGAAATATAAGTATAATAAAAACAAGATTATCAGTTAAACTATTTTCAAAAAGCTACATTCTTTTTAAAAGATGATTTACACATAAATAAATTGAAGTCTTCAAAAATAAAACTGGCAGGGAATAGAGCACCAACCTGGAGTCAGGAGGACCTGAGTTCAAATCCAACCTCATATGCTTAACACTTACTAGCCGTGTGACCTTAGGCAAGTCACTTAAACCCAATTGTCCTGTTTTCCCCCCTCCAAAAAGCAAAAGACAAACAAACAAAAAACAAACACAACTGTATTTGTAGTTTCAATAAACAATTTCTTAATGCTTACTATATGTTAGGCTTATGTTAGAATTTTCAGGCAATTTAAGATCATTAAAATATTTGTATTATAAGCATCAAAGGAAATCCCAAAGGACTAATGTTCAAGCACACTATCTGCCTCCAGAATAAGAACTAGTATTGTTTGAATACAAACTGAAGCACGCTATTTTTCAGTTTCTTTCTTTTATTTTTTTCTTTTATTTCATTCCTATTGAACAAAATGACTTACATGGATATGTTTTACATAAACGAACATGGATAACCTGTATCTGATTCCTTACTCTCTCAGAGAAAGGGGAGTAGAGGGAGAGAGGGATATAATTTGGAACTCAAAACTTTAAATAAAAAAATGTTAAATAATTAAATATATGTATGTATACATATGTATGTGTGTGTGTGTATATATATATATATATATATATATAATATGTACTACTAATAATAGTGGTAATAGTATTAGCAGTAGTAGTAATAGTAGCAGTAATAATAATTTAGCACTTATCTTGAGCTAGGCATTATGATAAATGTACTTTACAATTATTTCATTTTTTCTTTACAACAACACTGGTAGATAGGGACTACAATTATTCTCATTTTATTCATGAAGAAATTGGGGCAAAAAGAGGTCAAGTGACTTGCTTTAAGTGCCCAAGGACAAATTTGAACTGTCTTCCTGTCTCCAGTACTAGCACATGAAATGGTAATGGGGATTTGAAGATCTTCCATGCCCCTTGTATTAGCAATCAAACAGATTGTCTCAAGTTCATGATTGTATGAAGTATTAAGATCTAAACCTTGTGAATACCACAGTGCTAGGAACTTGCTGATGTAACAGGAAGGGGCAGGACAAGGAGGAGCTAATACCATATATAAGAAAAAGCACAAGCTAGAGAGCCATAACTTTGGAGAATTGAATTGAGAATTGCTGAGAGAGAGGGAGAGTGTGTGTCAGCCAGAGCTGCAGAGAATTTCTGAGAGACAGCTAGAGCTGCCAGGAACAAGAACTGCTGAGAGCTAGAACTGCTGGGAGTGAGCAGTGTGGATGCTGAGCAGCTACTGTGAGGAGTGGAGGATCCTTGCTTGAGGGATAGATTGAAAGAGCAGGAACCTTGCTTGAGGAAGCCTATTTTGTTTTGAAGACTTGCAAATGTGGGTGTTCTCTGAACTGACTATGTGTACCAACTTTGTGGTTACTGTAATGGTTTCGACTTTCTTGTTTTGGGACTCAGATTAATGCTATTTGGATAAATGTTTTGGTTTTGTCCTCAATGTGGAGAGCCTGTTATATTTTTGTGATTCACAACTACATCAGCATATTCATAGCCACCATGGGCACTGTGAATATCACATTGCTGGTACAGCTCTCTACTCACTGAGCCAAGTAGCATCTATGTAAATACAATATTAAGACTGTACAAATATTATCTAGCCAACCTATTGCTATTCAATTTGAGAAACATGACATTATTCATCTATAGTGTATTAACAAGATACAAACATTGGTGACGTAAGCATAATGCTTGTTTGCCCATTTGTATGTCATAATCAATACAATATATGTTTTTACTCATCCACTTATTTTCCCAGCATGGATGCACAAGCTAATAGTTTAACTAATAATGAAGACAATTCAAGGGTTTATTTTCTTGGTATTGTGGTTTTTAAAGAAATTAATATTATCACTCAATCAGATGCTTCTTTTGCCTGAACCTTATGGGAGACATTTCCTACGATTGTTGCAAGGCTCGATGAATACTGTATATTTATGTGCAAAACATGAACATATGTATATCATACACACAAAGATTCTCCTTGCTTTCTCACATTTATTTTAAAAATATGGGTATAGTCTAAGTAAGTTTTGGCAAGTAATTTCTATCAGTTCATCAGGTATCCAGTCTCATTTTTATAGTCACAAAACTAACTGGAGCCATAGGGAAAATAATATGCTGCTGAATTAATTTTTATTGCTTTTTAAAGAAAGTATTTGATGAATTACAGCAAAATGAAGGCTTAAAAGGCTTTCCTTAAAATGCCTCTCCTCAGAATATCAAAATTATAGAAAATTTCATGACAAACTGGACTACAAATATTACTTTGTCCAACAATTTACTGACTATTGGCATCAAGTGAAACATTAAACAGAGAGACAGGTGTTCACTAAAAGTAACTGTAATTTAATTTTTAAAAACCAATATGCATAAATGCCAAACTGGTGCTTGTCCAAAGTAGACATAAGGATGATTTTATGTAAAATATTCAAAATCTTCCTGTGCTCTCACTCTCTCCTTCCTCTTCCTCCTTTCTCTTTCTCCTTCATTTTTGGCATTTAATTAGGTATAGAGACTTAGAGTTAGAAGAGAATTTATAGTTCATCTAATGCAACTCCTCATTTTATAGACAAAAGTATTGAGACCTAGAGATTTTAAGTAGTTACCCAAGATCTCATAGTAAGTGGTAGAGCCATGATTTGAGCATTGCTCTTTTAATTCCATGTTCATAATTCTTTCCACTCTTTCTTCTCTTTCTTCCAAGTGAGAAATAGCTATTGCACCCTCTAAGAAGCAAAAGAGAATTTTGAACTATCCATGTGATGTGAATTTCATCCACATGCATTTGACATGGAAAGCTAATCTGTTAGAGTCAAGCACAATTTATATATTTCTTCTTTTTCTATTTACCAAATTCTGCCTAGAAGCCAATATTTGACTGACAACATTAATATTTGATAATGAGTACTATGTACAGAGTATAATCATCTGATTGGTAAAAATGTAAAAGCAGAAATGATTAAAGTATTAAAAATTCACACTTTTATTCAGTTTAATTTCTTGCAATTTTATACCTTATAGCATAAAACCGATATTTCTTATATCAATGTGCCATGAAGATTTCATAAATTCCCCATGTATTTCTAAATATAAATTTGACATATTAATTATATTGCAGTTTGGATATATGTTAAAATTTCAAAGTAAACACATTTGCAATATAAAATAGGATTGGTTTATGAGTAAATTAAATCAAGACTGTTTAGCAGATTCATTTGGAAGAACATAAAATGCCATCTGATTATTTGATTAAACCATTATGCCAAGGCAGCTTACTTCTTACTCTGCTCTGTTCCAATACATGAGGACACATTTACTCCAGGATGTAGAGGGGAGATATACCTTCCTAAAGTCCCATTCTCCTTATGGTCTCTGAATTATAACAGGCAGGAGGAACAATACAATTCTAAGTTCAACAGTAAAATAAAGGGACTTACGCCATTCATAATAATAAGGTTAAGTTTAGATAAATCTAATTAGTATTTTACTTTTAGCTTTGTACTTTAATTAATTTTATTCTTGTAGCTATTATATTCAGTATTCCTGAAAATATTTTTCCTGAGCTGGAGGTGGGGTCAACATGGTGGAGTAAAGGCAGGGACTTGCCTGAGATTTCTCTCCAAACCCCTACAAATACTTTTCAAAAGTGTCTCTAAACAAATTCTAGAGAATTAGAATCCACAAAAAATATGGACTGAAAACATTTCCAACACAAGACAACTCAGAAGGTTGGCAGGAAAGGTGTGGTGCAGCAGGGTAAGAATGGAGCCTAGTTCAGTGCAGGCCTCACTAACACAACCACTGCCACAACAAACCTGGAACAGGCATTGGGAATGACAAGATCAGAAGTAGCATTGTCTGCTTTAGGAGCTCTCAGCCCACAGACAGTAAGAGGATTGTATTGCTGGTCAGAAAGAGCTTATAGGGGTCTCTTTGCTAGCAGTGAGGCAGAACTCTGTTACTTTTTTCCATGATCAGATCCATGTGTCAGTCCTGGGTGGAAGTCACAGGGTGAGGAGGAACAGAAGCATAGCAAGTTTTGTTGCAGCAGGGAAGAAAAGAAAGCCTGTGATCACTCACAGACTAGAGCACAGGATAGAAGGGTCATAAACATCTCTTCTTAGCTCATACCACCTTGGAAGAAGTGAAAACTTAAAGGTCCCTAGAAGTCTCTCTGAAAACAGCTGCACAAAATCCCTGAAACTTGGAACAGTGCACCTTCCAACCAGGAAACCAAGCCCTATAGGCTGGGAAAAAGAAGCAAACAATAACAGAAAATAAAACAAAAAACCTCTGAATATAAAAACTTATTTTGGTGGCAAGGAAGATCAAAACACACACTCAGAGAAAGACCATGAAGTCAAAGATCCTACATTCAAAGCCTCCTAGAAAAATATGAAATGTTCTCAGATCATGGAAGAGCTCAAAAAGGAATTTGAAAACCAAGCAAGAGATGTAGAGGAAAAATGGGAAGAGAAATGAGAGTTCTGCAAGAATATCATGAAAAATGAGTCAACAGCTTGATAAAGGAGGCATAAAAAATACTGTAGAAAATAATACCTTAACAAGCAAACTAGCTCAAATGGTAAAAGAGTCTCACAAAGCCAATGAGGAGAAGAGTGTATTAAAAAGCAGAACTGGCAAAATGGAAAAGTACCTGTATATCTTTTTACCCAGTTGCATATTAAAAAATGTGTTTTAACATTTATTTTTAAAACTTTGATTCCCAGATTCTTTCCCTTCTTCACTCCTCACTGTAATGGAAATGCAAATTTAAAGATCTTCCCTGCCCCTAGGCTAAAGTGCACCTGGAGACTGGGGTGGGAGGCTTGTTTTTCAGTTGATACTTTTTGATTGGCCAGTGGGTCCAAAAGGTTGTTACATTCTCTGAGCCAGGAGAAGGCTATATAAGCCCTGATGTGAAGCTTTGTTTTGGGACTCACTTTGAGAAGTGTTCTGTGATTTGATCTGAATTCTGGGAAGCCATTGTTGAGAGTCCCCCGGCTTTGAAAAACCCAGAATGTGGAAACCCAGATGTTGACTGGGTATGGATGTAATGGTTGGACAGTTTGGAAATCTGTCTACTTGATGTTTCTGTCTTGATAATTATGCCTGTATACTTTGAGGTTCAGGGTGCTGACCTTTTCTCCTGAACAAGGAAAACGATATATGTCTGACTGATTAAAGTAAGCTTGTTAACCCATTTTGAGTTGCTTTCCTTTAACAAAGCAGATCCAAGAACCTGTATGGGCAGCAAACCCTGAGGACGCGCTTGGGGTGCTTGCTGCTACACTCACCCACACCCTCTGGGCGGACATACAATTCAAAATAGGTTGCATATATGAAGTTATGCAAAACGTTTCTATAGTAGTTATATTGTGAAAGACTAAATATATTTCCCTCCATTCTACCCCTCCCCCCCACTTATTCTATTTTCTACTTTGATGTTGTACTTTTCAAAAGTGTTTGCTTCTATCTACCCTCTCTCCCAATCTGCCATCCCTTTTATAATATTCTAAGCCCTTCGATCCCTTCAGGTAGAAGCTGCTAGATCTTGTGTTATCCTGATTGTTTTTCCACAATACTCAATTTGTTTCTTCCTGACTGCTTACAATATTTTCTTTTTGATTTGGGAACCCTAGAATTTGAGTATAATATTCCTAGGAGTTTTCTTTTTGGGATCTTTTTCAAGAGGTGATTGAAGAATTCTTTTGATTTCTATTTTGCTCTCAGCTTCTAGGATATCAGGTCAACTTTCCTTGAGAATTTCTTGGAGGATGATTTCTAAGCCCCTTTTTTTGATCATGGCTTTCAGGTTGTCCAATAATTTTTGAATTAACTCTCGTGTATCAATTTTCCAGGTCAGTGGATTTCCAAGAAATTATTTCACATTACTTTATATATTTTCATTTGTTAGGATCTGCTTTATAGTAACTTGATTTCTCATAAAGTCATTACCTTCCATTTGTTACAATCTAATTTTGAAGGAATTATTCTCTTCAGTGAGTTTTTGAAATGCCTTTTCCATCTGGGCAATTTGGCTTTTTAAGGCATTGTTCTACTCAGTGGCTTTTTGGGCCTCTTTTGCCATTTGGTTGAGTCTATTTTTCTTCAGTCAGGCTGCAGATTCATTTTTCATTATTTTCTTGCATCATTCTCATTTCTCTTCCCAATTTTTCCTCCACTTCTCTCACTTGATTTTAAAAGTCCTTCTTGAGCTCTTCCATGGCCTGTGAGCAGTTCACATTTTTCTTGGAAGCTTTTGATGCAGGACTTTTTGCTTTGTTGTCTTCAACTGGTTCCATGTTTTGAGCCTTTTTGGGTGACAATTCTATGTTCTGAATGTGCTTCCTCTGTTTGCTCGTCTTGCCAGGCAATTACTTGACTTTTGAGCTCTTTGCCACAGTAGAACTCTGCTTTCATAGCAGAAAGAGCTGTGTCCCAAATTTCTGGGTTTTTTGTAATTGTCAGTGCTTTTGTCAGAGCTATGAAAAGAGCACCCTATCTACAGCTTCCACAAGCTCTGACATACTAACATTCCTCACCTCAGGACCTCGTACTACCCTACAGTCTGCAGACCAGTAGTTCCAGAGGCAGTCACACAGCAGCAGCTACAGGCACCCTGCTACCACCACCTGTCGCCCAGGAGGCAGGGGCCAGGACCACACTCTTCTCTCACCCATTTCCAACAGAGGTCCCTACTGACATTTTACTTTCTCTTTGACATATATGGGTTGTGAAGTCTGGAAACTGCCACAGCTGCCAGTGATTTTCTCTCCTGAAGTCTGCTCTGGTTGGTCTATGCCACTGGTTGGGACCACCCCAGGTCTGAGACCACGTGGCTCATGTGGGACTGCACTCAGCCCCCAGCCCAGTGTGATAGACCCTTTCTGGTGGCCTGCCAGGCTGCCTTCAGTGGGAGATTTGTTTCTCTCTGTCACTTTTTGGGTTCTGCAGCTGCAAAATTTGTTTACAGTCATTTTTTTACAGGTATTGGAGGTGGTTGGATCATAAGTTCAAGCAATTTCCTGCTTTTACTCCACCATCTTGGCTTTCCCCCTAAATAATTCTTTAAAAATTAGAATGGAGTAAGTAAAAGTTAATGACTCTATAAGAAGTCAAGGAACATTAAAAAAGGATGAAAAATAGAAGGCAATGTGAATTAACAGTCCTGGAAATAAAATTCAGGAGAGATAATTTAAAAATTATTGGACTGCTTGAAAGTCATGAAAAAAAATAGAGCCTAGACATGATCTTTCAAGAAATTTTCAAGGAAAACTCTCCTGATATTCTAGAATGAAAGGATAAAATAGAAATTGAATGAATCCACCAATCACCTCATGAAAGAGATTCCAAAATGATAATTCCCAGAAATATTATATTTCAAATTTCAGAGTTCCCAAGTCAAAGAGAAAATGCTTCAAGAAATCAGAAGGAATCAAGTATCATAGACCCACAGTCAGGATAACCAAAGATTTAGAATATTCTACATTAAAGAATCAGAGGGCTTGGCATATTATATTCTAGAGGGCAAAGGAGCTAAGATTACAACCAAGGATCACCTACTAGGAAACCTGAGTATAATACCTTAGGAGGAAAATAGACATTCAGTGAGATAGAAGACTCTCAGGCATTTCACACTGAAAAGATGAGAGTGGAATAAAAATTTTTATATTCAGATAGAAGACTCAAGAAAGGAATAAAAAAGCCTATGAAAGGGAAATTATAAGAAAATTAATAATGTTTCACTGTTTACATTCCTACATGTTAAGATGATATTTGTAACTCATAAGACCTTGCTCATTATTAAAGGAGTTAAAAGTAGTACATATAGACAGAGGGCAAAAGTATGAGTTACATGATGAGCTCTTACAAAAACATAAAGTTAAGGGGTGAGAGTGGAATGCACTTGGAAAAAGAGAAAGGGAAAGGTAAAGTGGGGTAAAATATCTGGTATAAACAAGATAAGAAAAAACTTTTATAATGGAGGAAAACAGAGGGGATGTGAGAAGGGGTGAGTGAACCTTGCACTTCTTCAATTCTGAGAATTGCCTCCAAAAGGAAATAACTTTCATACTCTATGGGGTATAGAAATATATTTTATGGAGGCAGGCCAGCGAAGGGTAGTAGCCCCCAGAGACAGGCCAGGAAAGTGACTGGCATGCAGAGGCAGGCCAGGAAGAGGCCTGATCAACCACAAGGGCCACTACCAGGCCTATGACCAAAGGGCTGGGACTAGAAAGAGCAAGGTAAGAGACAAATGCAGGTGACCCTGTTCGGTATAGCAAATACTCTTGGGCCTACAACTTCATAGCCCAGAAATTTTAAATAAAAGTCCCTATCAGGACCTCCAAAGACCAGGATGATAGAGTGAACCTTTCCTTCTCCAACCCCCTCCCACCCTCTGACCTTGAAAACATAGTTACTATTGCCTCAGGAAAAAACCCTCTACAGTAAATGTTTGGGATCCCTAGAGGAAGGGTGGGGCTAGACCCTGCCTCAAAATGGGTAAAAATCATACTACAAAGACTCTGGACTCCTACTATCCTCAGAGGGAAGAACCAAACTCAGAGAGAGACAATGTGGACTCCACATCCACAGCTGAAACATCAACAGGGAACAGGTCCCAAACACAGAAAGCTCTCCTAGATAATCTCAAAAGGAACTTTGAAAACCAAATGAGAGAGACAGAAGACAAAATGAATAATTCTCTCAAAACCAAAATTGCAGAATTAGAAAAACAATGTAATGAAGAAAACATCTCTCTAAAAAGAAAAGTTTATGATATGGAAAAGGAGCTCCAAAAATTAACCCAGGAAAATGATTTGCTAAAAACTAGAATCAACCAAATTGAAACAAATAACTCTATGAGGAACCAAGAATTAGTCAAACAAAACAACAAGAACGAAAAATTAGAAGAAGTGGTAAAATGCCTCAATGGAAAAATAAATGACCTGGAAAACAGATCCAGGAGAGATATTCTGAGAATCATAAGCCTACCAGAAAATCATGACAAAAAAATTAGCCTGGACAACATCCTTCAACAGCTTATTAAGGAAAACTGCCTTCAGACACTAGAACCTGAGGGTAAAAAAGAAATCGAGAGAATCCACCAGACACGTGCTGCAAGATATCCCACGCAGAAAAGTCCTCAAAATGTTGTGGCCAAACTCCAGAACTACCAGGTAAAAGAGAAAACACTGCAAGTGGCCAGAAAGAAACAATTCAAATATCGAGGGTCCACAGTGAGGATTGCACAGGATCTGGCAGCCTCTACACTGAAAGATCAGAGGCAGTGGAATACAATTTCCTGGAAGGCAAAAGAGCTCGGGTTACTAACAAGGATCACATACCTAACAAGACTGAGCACATTCTTCCAGGCAAAGAGATGGTCATTCAATGATATAACAGAGTTTCAGACATTCCTGATGAAAAAGCCAGACCTCAATGGACAATTCAACCTCCAATTACACAATGAAAGAGTGACATAGAAAGGTAAACAAGGTAAACACACACACAAACACACACACACACACACAAACACACACACACAAACACACCCTGCCATTTAATGAGAGCAAACTGTTTATAGACAAGTAGAGGGTATGGGTATAAAATACACAAAATGACAATTTTAAAAAATATCATTAAGGGCTACAAAGGGACTGCAATGGAAGAAGAGGAATGAAAGAAGTGGAAAATGGTAAATTGTACCACACAAAGAGGAATAAAAGAAATATAGCAGAGAAAAAGAAGAGAGGGTGATGAGAATCATATGAACTTTTCCCTCATTGGTTCTAGTGCAAGGAGGGAATAACAGCCAGTTAAGCATAGGACTCTATGGAGAAGACATGCAAAAATTATCATTTTAGAGGGAAAGAGGGTAGGGTGAGGAGCTTAGCATGAGATTTGTTCCTGTCACTCTTGGTGCAAAGAAGAAATAACATATGTCATTAAGTATAAAATATCCTACAAGAAGTAGGAGGGGGAAAGGGATATGAAAAGGAGGGGGTGGTTAGTAGGGAGGGTAGAAGTAAGGGGGAAGGGGAGAAAAAGGGATGGGGACTGATAAGGGAATACTGAGGGAGGTGGTGGTCAAAAGGAAAACTTTTATTATATTATATTTATTATATTAAGGGGAGGGAAGGGAGAAAGGGGAAAATATGAGCATTAACAAGGGAGGGAATAGGATGGAGGGAAAGAAAAAGATAACACTTATAACTGTAAATGTGAATGGAATGAACTCTCCCATAAAACGGAGATGGATAGCAGAATGGATAAGAAATCATAAATCTACAATATGCTGTTTACAAGAAACATGTTGGAAACAGAGGGATACACACAGGTTAAAGGAAAAGAGCTGGAGTAAAATATATCATGCCTCAGCTAAAGTAAAAAAAAGCAGGGGTTGCAATCCTTATCTCATATAAAGCAAAAGCAAAAATTGATGGAATTAATAGAGATAAGGAAGGAAATTATATACTGTTAAAAGTGTTAAAAGACACCATCGAGAATGCAGCTATATCATTACTTAACATATATGCATTAAGTGATATAGCATCCAAATTCTAGAGGAGAAGGTAAAGGAATTAGAGGAAGAAATAGATAGCAAAACTATAATAGTGGGAGACAATAATCTTGCCCTCTCTGAACTTGATAAAACCAACCTCAAAATAAACAAGAAAGAAGTTAAGGAGGTGAAGGGAATTTTAGAGAGGATAGGTATGATAGATCCCTGGAGAAAACTGAGTAGGGATAGAAAGGAATATACTTTCTTCTCAGCAGTTCATGGCACATAATCAAAAATTGACCATGTTCTAGGGCATAAAAACCTCACAATTCTATTCAGTAAGGTAGGAATATTAAATGCATCCTTCTCAGATCATGATGCAATAATAATTATATGCAATAAATGGTCATGGAAAGACACACTAAAAACTAATTGGAAATTAAACAATTTAATTCTAAAGAATGAGTGCATCAAACAAGAAATTATAGAAACAAGTAGTAATTTCATTCAAGAGAATGATAATAATGAGACAACATACCAAAATTTGTGGGATGCATTAAAGGCAGTTCTTAGGGGAAGTTTTATATCCCTGAGTGCATATATGATTAAAATAGAGAAAAGGGAAATCAACGAATTGGGCATGAAATTGAAAACCCTAGAAAAAGAACAAATTCAAAATCCCCAATTAAATACTGAATTAGAAATATTAAAAACCAAAGGAGAGATTAATAAAATTGAAATTAAGAAAACTATTGAATTAATAAATAAAACTAAGAACGCTTTTTTATGAAAAACAATAAAATTGATAGACCCCTAGTCAATATATTAAAAAAAAGAGAGAAGAAAACCAAATTATGACTATCAAAAATGAAAAGGGGGAATCTACCTCCAATGAAGGGGAAATCAAAACAATAATTAGGGATTATTTTTCCCAATTGTATGCACATAAATTTCACAATCTTAGGAAAAAGGATGAATACTTAAAAAAATACAAGTTGCCCATGTTATCTGAAGAGGAAGTAAATTATTTAAATAACCCCATCTCAGAAAAACAAATTGAAGAAGCCATCAGTCAAATCCCTAAGAACAAATCTTCATGGCCAGATGGATTTACTAGTGAATTCTATTAAACATTTAAAGAACAATTTATTCCAATACTCTACAAACTTTTAAGGAAAAATTATTGAAGAAGGAGTCCTACTACATTCTTTTCATGACACATATATGTTACTGATACCTAAATCAGGGAGAGTTAAAACAGAGAAAGAAAATTATAGACCAATCTCCCTCATGACTATAGATGCAAAAATTCTAAAAAATATATATTAGCAAAAAAACGACAGCAACTTATCTCAAGAATAATAAACTTTGTTCCAGGTAGGATTTATTCCAGGAATGCAAGGATGGTTTAATATTAGGAGAACCATCAGTATAATTGATCATATCAACAATAAAACTTGCAGAAAGCACATTATCATCTCAATAGATGCAGAAAAGTCTTTTGACAAAATACAACATCCATTCCTATTAAAAACATTAGAAACTATAAGAATAAATGGAGCCTTCCTTTAGGCAGCATCTATTTAAAGCCATCAGAAAGTATTATATGTAATGGGGAGAAGCTAAAAACATTTCCCAGAAGATCAGGGGTGAAAAAGGGTGTCCACTATCACCCCTCTTATTCAATCTTGTACTAGAAATATTAGCAGTAGCAAATAGAGAAGAAAAAGGAATCAAAGAAATCAAATTAGGCAAAGAAGAGACCAAGCTATCACTCTTTGCAGATGATATGATGATATACTTAGAGCATCCTAGAGAATCAAGTAAAAAACTACTTGAGACAATAAATAAATTTGGAAAAGTTGCAGGATATAAAATAAACCCACATAAATCCTCAGCATTCCTATATATTTCCAATGAAATTCTATAGCAAGAGATAGAAAGAGAAATTCTATTTAAAGTTACTGTAGACATTATAAAATACTTGGAATCTACCTGCCAAAACAAACCCAGGACCTATATGACCACAACTACAAAACACTTTTCACACAAATAAAGTCAGATCTAATTATTTAGAAAAATATCAATTGCTCGTGGCTTGATTGAGCTAATATAATAAAAATGAATATTTTACCTAAATTAAATTATATATTTAGTGCTGTACCAATTGATTTACCAAAAAACTACTTTATAGAGCTAAAAAAAATAGTAACACAATTCATTTGGAAGAATAAACGGTCCAGAACATCAAGGGAATTAATGAAAAGAAATGCTAGGGAAGGAGGACCAGCTATACCAGATTTCAGTCTGTATTATAAAGCAGCAGTCATCAAAACTACTTGGTACTTGCTAAGGAATAGAGCAGTGGATGAATGGAATGTATTAGGCACTCAAGATAAAGAAGTCAACGACTATAGTAATCTATTGTTTGATAAACCCCAAGACCCCAGTTTTGGGGATAAGAACTCAGTATTTGACAAATACTGCAGGGAAAACTGGGATGTAGTATGGCAGAAACTGGACCTAGACCATTATCTAACACCATATACCAAAATCAGGTCTAAATGGGTGTGTGATTTAGGTATAAAGTTTGATACTGTAAGCAGTCTCAGAGAACAAGGAATAGTTTACCTGTCAGATTTGTGGAGAGGGAAATACTTTATGACTAAACAAGAATTAGAGAACATTATATAATGTAAAATGGATAATTTTGATTACATGAAATTGAAAAGCTTCTGTACAAACAAAGCCAATGTAACCAAGATAAAGAGGGAGGTGGGAAATTTGGAAATAATTTTTACAGCCTATGTCTCTGACAAAGGACTCATTTCTAAAATATACAGAGAATTGAATCAAATTTATAAGAATACAAGTCATTGCCCAATTGATAAATGGTCAAAGGATATGAACAAGCAATTTTCAGAGAAAGAAATTAAAGATATCTATAAGCACCTGAAGAAATAACCATTGATTAGAGAAATGCAAATCAAAACAACTCTGAGGTACCATATCACACCAGTCAGATTGTCTAAAAAGACAAAACAGTAAAATGACTAATGCTGGAGAGTATGTTGTCAAATTGGAACACTAATGCTTTGCTCGTGGAGTTGTAAACTTATCCAGCCATTCTAGAGTGCAATCTGGAACTATGCTCAAAAGGCTATTAATAATTTCATATACTTTGACTCAGCAATATCACTCCTAGCATTATATCTCAAAGAGATCATAGAAGTGGGAGGAAGACCCTTATGTACAAAAGTGTTTATAACAGCTTTTTTTTTGGTGGCAAAGAATTGGAAATTAAGGGGGTGCCCATCAATTGGGGAATGGCTGAAGAACTTGCGGTAAATGCATGTTATGGAATACTACTGTGATGTAAGAAACGAGGAGCAGAACGACTTCATATTTACCTGGAGAGGTTTATATGAATTGATGCTGAGTGAAAAAAGTAGAACTAGGAGAAATTTGTACACAATTACTGACAAAACCTATGTGTGATGACCAACTTTGATACACTGGACTCTTGTCAGCAATGCAGGGATATAATTCAATCCCAAAAAAAACCATGATGGAGAAAAATGTGTGCATCCAGAGAAAGAACTAGAAAGAACTGAGTTTTTATCCAGATGGAAGCAAAATACCTGATCTTTTTCTTTTTCTTGTTTGGTTCTATGTCCTCTTTACCATTTTCCATTCCATCTGATACAATCCATCTTTATAACCTGACAAATGTATAATGTGAAAGTATTTACAGATCTTATAATTGAATGTATGCCAACGCGGGGGGGAATAGGAAGGGGGGCAAAATGTGAAACTCAAAGAATGGTGGAGTTGAATCTTGTAAACTAAAAGTAAACAAACAAATTAATAAAAAAGAGAGATAAAAAGAAATATATTCTACCCAACAGGAAAGTAGGAAGGGAAGAGAAGAGGGGAGAAGTGACAGAAGGGAGAGCAGATATGGATTGGGTATAGTCAGAAGCAAAACACTTTTGAGGAGAAACAGGGTGAAAGGGGAGAAAGAATAGAATGAATGGTGTAGGAGAAATAAAATAGTAACAATAGTAAATGTCAAAAAAAATTGAAGCAAGTTTTTCTGATAAGCATCCCATTTTTCAAATATATAGAAAATTTAATAAAATTTATAAAAATAAAATAGAGCCCATTCCCTAATTGATAAATGATCAAAAGTTATGTACAGTTTCAGATAAAGAAATTAAAACTATTTATAGCCATATAAAAATAGTCTAACTCACTATTGATTGGAGAAAGGCAAATTTAAAAACTTCTGAGGCACTACCTAAAACCTATTAGATTAGCCAATAGGACAGAAATGGTAAATTAAAAATTGTGCAGGTGAAGTGGAAAAATGAGATATTAATGCATTGTTAGTGGAGCTGTGAACTGATTAAACTATACTGTACAACAAGTTGGAACTATGCTGAGAGGTTTAAAACCTTGTACACCCTTTAACCAGGCAATGCCACTATGTACCAAAAATATATTTTTAAGAAAGGAAAATGACCTATAAGTACAAAAATATTTATAGTAGCTCTTTTCTGAGGGAAGTGAATTGGAAATTGAGGGGATTTCCATCAATGGGTAAAGGTTAAATAGGTTGTTGTGTGTGATTATGATAGAAAGTTATTTTACTACAAGAAATGATGAGCAGGATTCTATAAGATGAAAAAAATGCTCTAGAAAGACTTGTATGGGTTGATGCAAAGTGAAATGTATTGTGGACAAAGAAACTGCAATATTGTAAGATGATCGATTTTGAATGACTCAGCTATTTTCAGAAATACAATAATCAAGTACAGCTCTGATTGACTTATCATGAAAAAAGCTATTCATCTGCAGACAAAGAACTTAGGGTATCTGCACACAAATTGAAGCATAGTTGCTGTTTGTCTTTTATTTTATTTTTTCTAAGTGTTTTTTTTGTCTATGTTTTCTTTTACAATATTATTATGGAAATGTTTTCCATGACTATACATAAATGAAATATATAAAATTGCTTGCCTTCTCCATGGGAGATGAGGGTGGAGAGGGAACAAGGGAGAACATTTGGAACTCAAAGTTTTTAACAATGAATGTTAAAAATTGTTTTCATGTGTAACTGGGAAAAATAAAATACTGAATTAAAAGAAAAAAATATATTTTCCACTTCAGATTTTCTGTACTTGAACTACAACAATTAAAAAGTCTGACTCATAAGCAAGAATTAGAATTTAGTTTGGAAGATGAGAAAGGTATATCTGCTATGTAGGTTCATGGTTTCACTACTTCTCTTTTTTCCTAGGCCCTTACATATGATATTACTGTTATTTAATGTAGTAAATTTCATAAAAAATCTTGTTAGTAGTGTTAATTGCTAAAAAAAAAAAGAATTGGATTAGAGTTTCTTTTTACCTAGGAATATATTTCTATACAGGAGGTTTACTACACTAATTGAGCAAGTATAATGGTCTTCAAAATTAAATTGTATTATTAATAATACTCTTAATTTATTATTAATGATATTTGATAAAGAATTATTGTTGATATATTAAATTAGCATTCATTTAAAAATCATTATTAGGGGGCTGAGTCAAGATGGCAGAGTAGAAATAGTACTTCCACGTGGTTTTGGTTCCCACCTCCTCCAATTCATATAAAAGGTGACTGAACAAACTTTGGATTACAGAGCCCACAGAATGAGAGTATCCTAACCTGGCCTGACCAGCCACCAGCTGGAGGGACTTCAGCTCAATAGCAGCTGTGGTGGTTTCCAGAATTATCAACATATAGATGCTAAGGACAAAGTGAGAAGTCAGTGCAGTGTGGACATTCGGATCCAGTAGTTTGGGAGTGTGGTCAGTCTTTGCCCCTGGGGTGAGAAACAGCTGCCGCCATGTGGCTGCTTCATTTCCTGGCCAGCAGATTGGAGGGGACCAAGTGAGCAGTCTGAAGGGTAATAGCTTTTGGTTTAACCTGCTTGGATCTGGATTGCAGTCTAGACTGGAGGTACTGGGTGTCTGACCAGCTTGCCAGACCATGTGGAGGCTTCAGAGATGGTAGCCAACTAATAACTTCGGCAACTGAGAAAACCTCAGAGATTGGAACAAAGCTACCCTGTCTGGTGGCAGATTCCTACTGTGGCTAAAAGCCCAAAATTCAAGCAATAGAGTGGCAACATGAGCAGACAAAGGAAGCAAAGAAAACAGCATCCCAACTTTACACACCTATTTTGGGGACAAAATGGATCAAAGCATGGAACAGGAGGAAGACAACACAGTCAGAACTCCTGCACCAAAAAGTTCCAAGAAAAATACGAGCTGCTTACAGGCCATAGAGGACGTTAAGAAGGATTTTGAAAACCAAATGAGAGAAGTGGAGGAAAAATTGGGAAGAGAAATGAGAATGTTGCAAGAAAATTATGAAATGAGTGTCAACAACCTGACTGAAAAAAATAACACCTTAAAAAATAAACTAACTTAAATGTCTGTAGAGGCTCAAAAAGGCAATTAGCAGAAGAATGCCTTAAACAGCCAAATTTGACGGATTGGAAAAAAAAATCTTAAAAGCTCACTGAAGAGAATCATTCCTTCAGAAGTAGACTGGAGAACATGGAAGCTAGTGACTTCAGTAGAAATCAATATACTATTAAACAGATCCAAACAAATGAAAAAAAATAGAAGGCAATGTGAAATATCTCATTGGGAAAACCTCTGATCTGGGAAATAGATTCAGGAGAGATAGTTTAAAAATTATTGCACTACCTGAAAGCCATGATCAAGAAAGGAACCTAGAAATCATCCTTCAAGGAATTCTCAAGGAAAACTGCCCTGATGTTTTAGAACCAGAGGGCAAAATAGAGGTTGAAAGAATCCACCAATCACTGCCTGAAAAAGTTCCCAAAAAAGAAGACTCCTAGGAAATTATAGCTAGGTTCTGGAATTCCCAGACCAAGGAGAAAATATTACAAGCAGCCTTGAAGAAACAGTTTAAATATTGTAGAAACACAATCAATATAACACAGGATCTGGCAGCTTCTACACTGAGGGATCAAATGACTTGGAATATGATATTCTGGAGGTCAAATTAACTGGGATTAAAACCAAGAATCTCCTACCCAGCAAAACTGAGTATCATGTTTCAGGGAAAAAATATGATCATTCAATGGAATAGAGTACTTTCAAGCATTCATGATGAAAAAAACCAGGGTTGAGTAGGAAAATTTGACATTCAGATACAAAAAGCAAGAGAAACATGAGAAGGTAAACAGCAAAAAGAAATCATAAGGAACTTATCAAAGTTGAATTATTTGCATACCTACATGGAAAAACAGTAATTGTAACTGATGAAACTTTTCTCAGTATGAGTATAGTTGAAAGGGAAGAGAAATGTATATGTGTGTGTGTGTGTGTGTGTGTGTGTGTGTATATATATATATACACATACATACATACATATGTCTATAAGAAGCTATTTGGGTGTATGGATACATGTGTGAGTGCGTGTATATATTTGTACAGGTATACATAGATAGAGGGCACAGGACCAATTTAACAGGTAGCGATGATACTTAAAAAGTGAAATCATGAGGTGAGAGAGGAATATAATGTGAGGACGTGGGGAGAGACAGAATGGTGTAAACTATCTCATATAGAAGAGCCAAGGGAAAATGTTTACAATGGAGAGGGAGAACATTAAGATATAAGAGAATGGGTCAACCTTATTCTCATTCAGTTTGGCTCAGGGAGGTATTGACATACATACTAATTAGGGTATCTCATCCTACAGGAGAATAGGGAGGAAGGGGATGAGAGGGCAGATGATGGAAGTTAGGGCAGGTTGTGGGGGATGAAAGTTGGAAGCACCCACATTTTAAAAGGCACAGGATCAAAGTATAGAATAGACCAAGTGGGAGAAGGGATGGAGGGAGGGAAATATAGTCAGTCTTTTACAATATTTCCACTATGGGAATGTTTTGCACAGTTACACATGTACAACCTATACTGAACTGCTTATCTTTCCAGTAAGGGTGTGTGACAAGGGAGGAAGGGAATGAATCTGAAATTCAAAATTTTAAATTTAAATATATATATACTATTATAAATATTATTTTACATGTAAATGGGAAATAAAATATATAGGCACTGGGTCATAGAGATCCACCATGCCCTACTGGAAAGTTGGAGGCTGTGTGGTTGAAGATATGGGAGAGAGCAGATTGGAGGAGGAGATATCCAGTGGGATTGCTATTTTGGTTTGGTGGGTACAGGAAAAATGGTGAGAAAATTTGTAACTCAAATCTTGAAGAAATGAATGACGTAAACTAGAAGTTAATATACCATTTGATTTAAAAAGTCATTATTATTGAATGCAACCATGAGTGTTTCCTATGAGACTTCACCTTAAAAGAGTATTTTTAGCTTAATAGGGGAGAAAGATAAACACAAATATACCAAAAAATTATGCATGTGATCAATATCATATTGGTAGTACCAATATTCAGTTCAAAGGAAGAAGACTGTTCCATTATGACTGTAAATATATGTAACAGTAACCACCCTAGCACAACTAGGATGGCCTGCTAGCACAGAATAACAATCCTACTTTTTTTTTTAAAGCAATAGGGGTTAAGTAACTTGCTCAAGGTTACACGGCCGTTATTTCTGGGTGTGGTGCTGAGTATCTGAGGCCGGATTTGACCCAGGTCATCCCGACACTGGAGCCGGTGCTCTTACTCGCTGAGCCACCTGGCCGCCCCTAACAATCCTACTTTTAATTATATTCAGTAGCTCAGGGGAAATGTAAACACCCTGAATGTCAGAGAAAATACAAGGAATGAAAATATAAGCAGAGAAATTAGTATAAAGACTAAAAGACAAGGCTCTGACTGCCTGAACAAAAGCAATATTGCTATACACTTTACATATGACATTGAATTGAGAGAGGCTTTACATCTGAACAGTGGGACACTGAACATACTTCTACTCAGAGTCTCGACCAGAAATTCCCTGGCTAGGTTTGTGAGTGCTGATTAGCGGAAGGCTAATAGATGGTATAGCTTCATGTTGTGCTATCGTGGATTAATTTCTTTGCTACTATGATGGACTTGAATTTCTGGTGTTGGGATTTGGTTTTCTGGTGTGTGAATAAATGTTTTGCTTCTGTCTTCTATATGTAGGGTCTGTTATATATTTTGACTGAGAACTGTGCTGGCATATTTACAGTCACCATTGGTGCTATGAATATTGCATTCGCACTACATTTGGTCACAAGTATGGGAGCATGAAATTTCAGACCTCTTTTTGGAGACAGAAGGAATTTAGAAGAAGAAATGTGTATTCCAGGATGGGAGGATTTACCTTGTTCCTCCCCAGGAAGCACTCTCCCTAGGGACTGGGGGACAAATTTGGGGCTCTGTGAAAACTGGGAATTGAACCCACAGAAGGGAAAACCTAGATATTTTGAAGCACATTTACAAGGAATACTAATAAAACCAGGAAGGGAACTGGAAGGGGTGTGTAGAAGAGGCTGGATTTTACTAACTGTATATATAAGAGCAGAGATAATGTGCAAAAAGAAAAAACTCAGATGGTAAGGAAGATAGCTGATTTGCATGAGAAATTTGCTGTCCTACAGAGTGCAGGTTCTTCTTTAGAAGAGGAAGCTGGAGGATCTCAAGTGGTAGAAGAAATTGCTATTGTGAGTTTGACTCATAAAAAACTAGAAAAAAAAAAACTAACAAGAGAAAGGATCATACAGTTTTGGTAGAGGCTGAACCTAGTTGCCATAATGAGGAGGTGTGGGTATTATTTGTTGCTGTTCCTGCTGCATTGCAAGTCCATGGAGAGGGCCATGGGTAGAAAATGATACAATGTTAAATTATCAGGCTTTTACAGGAGCAGAAGTTTGCCCCATACTTCAAGATAGCAGGAAAATCAAGAGGGCCAAACAAAGTTCAGGGAAATAACTGACTTTCACTCAGCAAGAGGTTACTGATATATTAAGTAAATTCACTTAAAGGATCAGAGAATTGTTAGTGTCTTGGGTGGTGAGAATTATTGATGAAGGGGCTGGAGAAGTATGGGTAGATAGAGTGGATTGCTTGAAATTTATAGGTATTTGTCAGACTCCTTTTGTCCAGCAGGCCTTTAGAGATTACCGTATGCAAGGAGGTGATAATACTATCAGTTAGCTTTAGCTACTGAGGGATGCAATAAAATGCACCCCACTGATTCTATATGGCCTAGTGCAGAGACCCTAGTACTCACTTAGGGACTGTATGAGAAAGTTAAAGGAGGAAGTAATGAAACTGCTATTCTGGTTGGAGATACAAATGCATATCACGATATCCCCTTAGCAGTTTCTCATAGAAATATCGTAGAGAAGATGGCTCCCCTTACTTATAATCACTTAATTCTGACTCCACTACTTGGTGAAATAAGGCATTCTCTTTTGGGGGTACTGGACAAGATTTCGCAGCTAACTGACTTAGGAGAATGGGGTAAAGATCAATTTCCTTGACAGAGAAGAGTAAATAGATAGTGGATTTAAAGTCAGAATAGACTGACAAGAAAAGAGTTACTTAATGCTCTATTGAGAACAAGGGTTGATTTAGAAAGAATCGATGTTATTCCAACTAATGAACTATACAAAATGTATCAAGAAAAGGAGACTGATGTTAGACAGAATAGAGAAGTGAGAACTGTCTGTACAGATACTCCTGAACCATTGCTATAATAGTGGGTTCATGTTCTCTAGAAGCACAGCTGACCATATATCTACCTCTTTTTGTCTGTTAAACTTGTTTGCAAGATTTGTTTCCTTCAGGCTTAGCACCTTCCACCTGCAGATGCCTGATTGCTTAAGCTGAATGGCAGCCCCTGTCCATTATTGTCACCCTTGGACCTGGTGTCAAACAAGCTCCAGATGCCAGCTAAAAAATTTACCTCTAGAATGGAATCTCTCAGAGCATGGACAGTTCTATGTCCAATTTCAGCAGGAAGTAGCTATGGCAAAGAGACCTTCACCCATTACCCCAAATTCTGAGCCCCATTAATTCAAGGGGGGAATAATAGAATGCTTGGGGTCAAGCTCTCACCCTGAGATATTGTTTAATTCACTTATTTTGTGTTATCCCTGTTATATTGTTATAAAGTTCTCTTGTTACCAGTTACCCCACAAGATACCCCTAAACTCCCATTAACCTATGTAATGAAACATATTGTTAATTTATTTTTTTATGTAAGAGAAATGAAAAATCTTGGCATCCAATGTAAAGCTAATGGGAATTTGAAGATCTTCCCTTCCCCTTCATAGACCTAAGGGAATTTGAAGATCTTCCCTGCTTTCAAAAATCTTCCCTGACCACTGAGATGCTGAATATAATCACATGAAGCTTGTGTTGGGAGGATTTTATTGAAAGGGAGGGCAGAGCCCACAGGAATCTGGGAGTCAGAGCAGCTAGATGGGGAGAGATTAAGTAATCGGGGGGCAGCTAGGTTTGTGAGTGTTGGTTTGTGGGAATGCTAAAGGAGGGTGTGGCTCCATGGTGTGTTATTATGTATTAACTCCTTTGGTACTATGATGGATTTGACTTACTGGTGTTGGGATTTGGTTTTCTGGTGTCTGAATATATGTTTTGCTTCTGTCTTCTATATGCAGATCCCATTATATCTTGTGATTGAGAACTATGTTGGCATATTTACAGTCACTACTGGTGCTGTGAATATTGCATTGCCACTATAGTCTCAAATTCAGAAAAAGGGGTATAAATTATAAATATACATTGGGGAATCATGTATGTGAAAATGATTCTTAAAGCAATAGTTTACATGAAACCATCAAAAAAGAAAATAGATAAAGAAGAGAAATGAGTTGTAAAAGAGGACTGGGAAATACCAAGCAAGTGGGTGAGAAAATAAAAGGAAAGGAAACAAAGGAGGGACAGTTATAGGTACAAGAAATGAAAAAGGAGAAATAATTGCATGAAACTGAAGGTGTAAAAATGTTTTAAGAAGAATAGATTATGTAGAAAACTATTTCAGAAGACCTTAGGAATGTAAACAAGTTACAAAGAATGATAACTAATTGGAAGGAAAGGAACTAAATATATCACTTTGTAGTCATCCTTTTAAGAAAGACAAGGTAATCTTTGACTTCTCTAGTGATATTCTTCTATGTAATTATTTAATTTTTAACATAATTGGCTCTTATCTATCCAATGTAATTAAAAGCTCTTTGAGGTCTAAGACTTTCTGTAGGTCTTTGTAATCAGTTAGTCCAAAAACTCTCTTTTGGTAAATTTTATTGATGTATAGAAAAACAAGTTTGTGCAAATATTATAAAGTACAATAAAGTAAAACAATTTTATTTCCTTAATTTTCTAACCTCTTTGATTTTGCTGTCACCCTCATTGACAACATTTTTTCTTGACCTTTCAAGAATTCTATTAACATTGTATTCATTTAAATCAAATGAAACCATCATTAGAATCAGCATTGATCTTATTATCACTGTTGACCAAAGTAACAGCATTTGTTTCCTGCTTTCTCTGTTGAGCTGAGCTATTGTGGGGCTCAGAATATGAGTTTATATATTAATGTAGCAACATTTTTATATATGGAATTATAAGTATCCAGTTGAGAGATGGACATAAATAAAGGAATAATTCATTTTTAGTTCTCACTTGAAATGTTACAGTAATTTTATTTCTCATTTCCTCTAAAGTACTTTCTTTGTCTGAGTTATGCTACTGGTTCATTTTACTTTTGTTTGTGGTGTGTGTGCATGTGTGTGTGTGTGTGTGTGTGTGCGTGTGTGTGTGTGTGTGTGTATGTATGTGCCAGTGAAAAGAAACAAAGAAACAGCAAGTTGGACAGTATATCTAAGATATAGATGGTACCTGGTGGAGAAGGGAACAAAGGGAATAAAATGTTGGATGGTTGAAAAAGTTGAAAAGGTATGGATTATAAAGAATTTTAAATTTCAAAGAGAAGAATTTATATGTGGTTCTGGAAATAATAGGGAATCACAGAGGCTCAGTGAGCAGAGATGTTACATAATCAGATCCATGCTTAAACAAACCAAACCAAAAAAAAAAATGTGGCTTTTTACTGGTAAAGTAAATAGAATAGAGGAAGTATTAAGACAGGGAGACCAGTTTGAAGGCCATTTTTAATTCCAATATTATATGAAGTCTTTAAAAATAGGAAAAATAACAAACCCTACCAAATTTTGTCAAAAGTACAAATATTGTCTTGGTAAACAAATAAGGGAGAGTCAAAACAGAAATAAAACTATAGACCTATGTCCCTAGTGAACTTTGAATAATTTCAAATGTCAAACAATATATATATATATATACATATATATACACATACACACATATACATATATATGTTAGTATATAACACGTTCCTCTTCTCTCCTCTTCTGCATCTGCTAAATTCAATCACTTGCCAAGTCGTAACAATTTTATCCCTTATTTTCTCTTAAATCCTATCACTATCTATTTTTGACACTCAGGACTTCTTGTCTATATATACTATCATAATAGCTTCCCAATGAGTATCCCTGTTTACTGCTTCTCATTTCACAAATTTATCCTTCACACAGCTGCTGAAATAATCTTCCCAAGGCACAAAGTTTTTTAGTAGGTTTTCCTCTTGATTTAAACATTCAATGGTTCTCTGTTGGCTATAGGATGAAAAGAATATTCATAACCCTCTCTTTAAGACTTTTGTAATATGGCCCCAAGCCACCTTTCCATCCTTATTTCAAATCATTTCTATCCATATGCATTATATTTGGGTTAACATATATGAAAATCATTATGCTGCCTTCTAGCTTCATGTTTTGTGGAAGAAATGTTCTTCATGCTTTGAAAGTCTTCCCCTCAAATCTATGTCTTTTTAAAAGCCCTATTCTTTTTTCTGCCAAGTACATTTTACGTGTAGCTTTCTCTGTGAAATATCTGCATCGGTTTTGGGCACTTAATAAATGCTTATAGAGTTGACCTATATTTATTTGAATTTTTAGAGGACTTTCTGTTCTTATTTCAGAATTAGAGTTATTTTAACCGCCAGCATAGCATCCTTAGAAACTATATATCGATATCTTAATTTTACAGATGAAGAAACCAAGTATTACATTCAATTACTTGCTAAAGATCATACCAAATATCAGCAGAGGTGTGGTTAAAACTCAGCTATTATGACTTTCCTCACATGCTTTTTACATTATACCATAAATTACCTACCAGATCGAGGTATATTGTTTGCACTCTCTTTTTTGTTTGTTTCTTCTTTCTTGTGGTTTCTCCCATTTGTTCTAATTCTTCTTTACAACATGACATATGTGAAAATCATTATAATATAAATGTATATGGAGAGCCTATATCAAATTACACACGATCTTGGGGTGGTGGGAGGAAAGAGATGGAGAGAAAACTTGGAACTCAAAATCTTTTTTTAATCTTTTTGGAGGGCATTTGGGGTTAAGTGACTTGCCCAAGGTCACATGGCTAGATTTTGTGTTAAGTGTCTGAGGCCAGATTTGGACTCAGGTCCTCCTGACTCCAGGGCCAGTGCTCTATTCACCATGCCACTTAGACGCCACATGGAACTCAAAATCTTATATAAGAAAATGTTAAAAACTAAAAATAAGTAAATATTTTTTAATGAGAAGCTTGGACTCTTCCATGAACTAGTTCTTTAAAGTCTCTTTTCATTCTGATAGTGATTCTATTTTGTGTGGTTTGGAGGAATTTCCAAAGGTCCAAATAGAGAATATATCTGCAGAATGAAAAAAAAATCTGTTAAATAAGGATTGTATTTCCACCAATTTTAAATGTAAAGTTTGCATTTTGACCTGAAATCCTGTCCTTTTTTATATCTAATATTCACTCACACTCAGGGCGGCCAGGTAGCACAGCGAGTAAGAGCACCGGCTCCAGTGTCGGGATGACCTGTGGATCGAATCCGGGTTCAGACACTTAGCATCCACCCAGAAACACCTGGCCGTGTAACCTTGAGCAAGTTACTTAACCCCAATTACTTAGGGGTGGCCAGGTGGCTCAGCGAGTAAGAGCACTGGCTCAAGTGTGAGGATGACCTGGGGATCAAATCCGGGCTCAGATACTTAGCAACACACCCAGAAATAACTGGTTTTGTAACCTTGAGCGAGTTGCTTAACCCTGATTGCTTTAAATATATATATATATACGTATATATATATATTTAAATATATATATTCATACACATACCTATAATATATTTCTATATTGACCATAACTCCTTCCCAACATGTTAATAACAGACTTAGGAATATTTTCACCTTGCTTTTCCCTCAAAACAATTTTGTTAAAAGCATCATATTCAGTTGGCAAAGATCTATTCATTACTGAGGCACACAAAGATTATTAAAAGCTGTTTAAGAACTCTCACCCTATTTCTATGTACTATAGCTTCCTACATTATTTAGTATTTTGTCACTCTGATCAAATTTTTCCTTAATGTCCAAATGAAATCTCTCCTGCTTTTTCTTTAAGGTCATTTTCTCGTGTGTGTGTATGTGCGTGTCTGTGTGTGTGTTTTCTTTGAAGGACATACAGGATAAGTTTTCAGTATTGTCTTCATAAAATCCACTTATGTGTTTCTAGACCATATATGTGCTCCCTGAGCCTCTTTACTGTATGTAGTCTGCCCATTGGATATCTTTGACCTTATGTGATAGGATCTATTTTTTCTACAATTTCATCATACATGTCACTCCTTTTCAGAACTTTACTAACTTCCTCCCATTTTTATTTGAAATGTGCAGATAATAACTGACATGATGACTTAGAAAGATCAAGCCATATTGAGTAAGATGAAAGTATTCTGTTCAAGTACAAGCATGTCTTCTCCATGGTCCAAGCATCATGTTTAACAATTTATTCAAAGAATTCATCAAGTCTTTGAGAAGTATGCACTGTACTCCAGGTCCTGTCCTAAACACTGGATATACAACACACACACCCACACACACACATACATACACACACATTAAGTCTTTGCCTAGGGAGAATTTACACTAGCATATTACATGCTGCCTTTTGTCATATTTATAAGTTCATTCTAAATTACATTTCTCTCTGAAACATTTATAGGACCCCAAGTGTCTGTGTGTGTGTCTGTGACTGTGTGTCTGTGTCTGTATTACTGTGTACACATGTGAGTCTAAGTGTATACTTCTGTACCACAGTGTAGTGGGAAAAATATCAAAAGATTTGGAGTTCTAGGAAGTGGGTCCAAATCAAGCTTCTGATACTTGCTTCCTATATGACTTTGAGCAAGTTACTTAAGCACTCTAGGTTTCAATTTTCTTATTCCTAAAATGAGGGTGTTGAACTATATGTCCTCTAAGAAATTTTTCAGATGTAAACCTATGACCTTAGGTTTAGCCCTATGCTATCTTGCATTTATTTTATTAGGTAAAAGGAATAGTTGTCAACATTAGGTTCCAGGGTGGGGTAGGAGAAGGACTAAAACTCTTGTAGTCAAAAAACCTGGATGTAAGTCCTAAATTGATTTCAATAACCACTGTGTGATCTAGAGTTATTTAAGCTCATAAAGGCTCATTTTCTCATTCCTAAAATGTACATAATACAATTTATAATATATATCTGTTTTGTCCATGACTTAGAAGAATCCTACAAGTACCAGCTGGTATCATAAAAGTAATATAGAATTGGCAGCCAATGGATATGGATAAACATGAGACTTTAGTAGAGGTTCAAGGAAAATACTTCTGATATTACATGTGCTTAAAAATGCATTGCTCAGTAATCACAGTGATTAAATATTTGAAGCTACTGGGTAACAAGTTTGGTACAGCAGATATTAGAGAGGGGAGCTATGTTAGATGCTTAATATCTTCCAAAAGAAGAAAGAAATGGCTCCCCTGTTTTCCTATGATTTCAAATGCTGCTCCAAGGGGCAGTTACAAAAGGAACATTCTATGGAGAGTAAGCTTATGGATAGTGTTTTATTGGCCCAAATGTTCAAGAGCTTGGACAAACCTTTGGTTGAAGGTATTTGTGAAACTTCATTAAGCACAATCTCCTACCAATTTTGAGTTGATATGCCTAAACAGAAAATTTAAGGTAAAGAGAGGGCCTGGAAGTTACCCCCAATAAATCAAAATGAAAACGGTACTATGTGGCTGTAAGAATTTCTCATTTAGGGGACACTGAGACCAAAAACTAAGGTGCTTCAGTCCAACCACACCTTCTGTCCAATAAGACCTTTGTTGAACTCTGTAATAGAACCTCTAATTACAGAGAAGGGCCTTGGGCCCAGAGATCAAGATAGCCTAATAAGGTAACAATAACCACTATGAACAGATAAGAAGGCTGCATTGGCCTTTGCTTCAACTGTGGGCAGAGTATATTCATTCTAGGTGTGCTCAAGAGAAAGATAAAACATGGATTTATCAGGGAGAGAAGTCCATTATATCATGATTAGGAAATGATGAAACAATGATTTATAGGGACTGACCAGGAAGCCCCAAACTCTAAGTGTTCTCTCTCTAAAGTGGGGGATTTCAAAATAACCCAATAATTCTTTAATAATAAAATGAGAAGCATATATTATTATTTATCATTTGATTTAATAACTGATTGATACATCACTAGAGAGACACAGATAACCTATTCCTGACTTTTTAATGGTGTCATTAAGGAAAACGAGTCAGAAATCTGTGGAACTTGAAAAAAGAAACCTAAGGTATATGTGTTCCAATGTCTAGAATTGAAGAAAATATGTTAGATGAGATCTTCAAAAGGCCAAGTAGAATCGCACCATCACTGTGCCCCTCCCCCAATTCCTAGAAACTTTGCCCATGTTAATGGCCAAGACTGTGCTTTTCTTAGTTGGCACTCTTGTTGTGGATAACTCAAGGAAGCATGGAACATCTAAAGATCACTCATAAGGAGTTAAAGACAGTGGCTTTCATCAAGAAAAATTCCTAGTGTGCAACTCTGGGATAATAGGGTTAAAGACTTAGAGGTAAAAGGGAATTTGAAGGTCATTGAAGTCCAACCCCTTATTTTATAGATGAGGAAACTGAAGCACAGAGAGGTTCAGTAACTTGCTCATGGTAGCCCAGCTACTATGTGTCAGGGATAGGGTTTGGATATACGTTTTGCTGAATCTAAGAAAATAACATACTTCAGTGTAGTATACTCCTATACTACACTGAAGGGGTCTGGGGATGGTTTCTCAATACTATTGCTTATAAATCTTGAATAGTGTAGTATCTACTTGATCAATTAGACAGTGTAAATTAACTTTTAATGAAACTATTTTGTACGAAACACTCTCATCCCCATGTGTACCTCTCAAAATTTAGCATATAGAGTCGAGGGGGAAATTAGCTCAAGTTAGAGAAATTAGAGAACATACATGGTAAAAGAGTAAGTCACTGTTTCTGGTTGAAGTATGTCTTATATTTAGTGTAATATTAGTCTGAGGGTTTGTTTGTTTGTTTTTTCAAAGGAACTTGTATAATATTGTTATCAGGTTAAGTTATGGAGGAGAGTTTTAGTTGTGGAGAATCATGCCAACCACCCAACAAGAACCCTTTTAAGGAAATCACATAAGAGAAGTGTTGATCAGTGGAGCATAAAGTTACTTTCTACTGGCGTAGATGTGCCTTAGTTGTATCTAAAAATTTTACAAATAAAAACACAACATGCCTCACTCTTCCTATCAGTAATATGGAAATTATGGTAACTGAAGTGCCTGTCTGCAGCACAGAGTTGTCTTGAGATTCTGTGTGTGGAGTAAATAAATGCCTTGAAAACCATAAAAAAGCAAAATACATGTAAGTTATTATTATGATAACTCTGTACCCTTGTGTACTTAAAAAGGGAATTATTAAGTTTCATTTGAAGAGTAACAAATATCTAAATTTCCCAGTTTTCCTTATTGGATCAATAAGACAGAAAAATGTCAAGTCTCCAATATGTACCTAGAGTATTTATGTGAAAAGAGGAGTCTCCAACGTACATATTACACATAAATGCTATATATGACATGATATGAAATGACATACGTGACATGAAACAACATAATATAATTAATATAGTATAATTAATATGTGATGTAATATATGATATATTATATGATATAAGCATACATGCCATATATACAAAATATTTAATTAAAATATTCACAATTAAGGACATTGTTTTCCCATTTAAAAAGATTCCTGACAATGAACATCTACAAGGATTTAGAATTTTTAAATATTACAGTATTCCCCAAATTCCAAACCCATCATTCAGCATCTATTTTCTGTTCAAATTTTTCAGTTCTCATCTTTCTTACCCCCTCTAATCTCCTCATATTTCTCCTCCTACTTTCTTTTCTCCTCCTCCTCCTCTTCTCTGACTCTCTCTCTACACACAAACACAAGACACAAACAGATAAAAATATATTCATTTATTTTATTTATTGCTATGAACATAATGACAATGATATTTAATTTCATATTTATATACCAAATGTATGTGCATATGTGTTATATATGTGTATATATACATCACATATTATATACAGTAAACATACAGTTTCCCCCAAAATCTTCTAATTTAGGCCAGACCAGCATAGAACCAAGTCATGTTTTTCTGTTCCTCTATAAAAATTTGTGTTTCCTACATTCCTACAATTCACACTTTGATGCACTGGACCACAAATTTATGTAAGTTTAAACTATAAAATAAAGACCCCATAATAATCAAATGGTTAGAGAAATGGCCAAGTATGTGTGAGGCTTCCTCACCCAATTTCTTTGGTTACCTCACATTTATGAGCCTTGTCTCTTCTTTTTGTCTACATTCAACATATCTTAATTTCATTTTCTGTTGAAGGGTGCTTTGGGATATCTAAAGCTCTTGAGTTATGAGATTTTCATGTCAACAGAAATGTAATTACCACAAAGGAATCCCCATAACTCACCGAGCATAAATTTCTAAACAGCCATATCCCTGTAATTGCACTTTTCCCTTTGAGCCAAAAGGAATAATTTTAATGAATGTTTGTCTCTCCAATTAACATCATCATGGTGCATTATGTTGTGTCTTATTTTCTCTCATGCATAGTTTTGTTTAATTAGGCCACACTTAGAACTTTATTTTAAGTATTACAAATATTTTACTTTAGATGTTGTTGGTTATATTTTACAAAAACATAGAACTGTTGATTAGGATGCTTCTTTTGGTCCCAGAGATGACAGGAATTGTTTCTTTTCTATGTGAGTAGTTTTACATTAGTTAATAATAATGATATTATTTAGTAATTCTGACTCTCATTTCTTGTTTGCAATAAGGGAAGAAATATTATCAAAGCCCTTCCTGATTAAATGCATATCATTTGTATTGTATATATTTCATAGAAATGTAAGGTGGGCATTTGAACAACTGGATAAGAAGAAGATGATAACTGGGAAGAGGATGCAGACTTCTTCAAATATAGGAATGATAGGTTTCTGTCTATACATAAAAAAACAGCTAAAAAGAGCATGTAAGCATGAATTTATCAGCAATATTGCAAATCTAATAGAAAATACTAAAACTGGGAAGGAAAAAAAAAGAAAGGAAAGAGAAGGCATGCCTATTTATAGATGCCAAAGAGACTAACTACTATATAGGGGGAAGAAGAATACTAGACATGCAGAAATTCACAGTAGACCAAAATCTGATAATGACATCAGTCGTAAATCCCATGAACAACAAGTATAGTACTATTTCTATGAGAATTTTGAAGAAGTGAAGTGACTATGGAATGCATGTGCCCATTAAAATACATATTTGTGTAATGTACATTACAACATTTGTATTACAACAGTTGTATCAGATATCTAATACTTGGGTCAAAGGACATAGCAACACATCACACTTCTTCCACACTTGCATTATATATATATATATATATATATATACATACATACATACATACATACATACATACATAACAGTCAAGGAAGAAGAGTATAAGATAAATAAGTGTCATGTGGTTCTGAAATGGCAACATCCAAAAAGAAAAACATATTTAAACTCGGGCATGCACATTCTAGGACATACAAACTGGGATATGTGAGGTGAAGGAGGAGTGTACTATTCCGTATTAAGAAGATATACACGTTTATGAAAATTTGGGGATGAGAGAGGAAGGGAAATGAGAAAATCATTTAGGTGAAATCAGTAAAGATAGGGGAGGAAGTGATATATTTGTTAAACAAACTACAGACTAGCTGGAGAAAGAAGGAGGAGACAAAATGTTTGGGAAATAGATCATAAGCCTGGGATGATTCCATAATCTAGTAGTGATAGTCAACTTTAATTATTGAGACATTTGTTACTGAAAGTCCTTCTCTTCCCTAAGCACAAAGACCTAATAATGCCTTGGTTGATAATTACATAATTCTTCAAAGGTTATAAAAACCAGTGAGGAGAACTTCTATTCTTGATCTGCTTCTCAACAGCAGGGAGGAATTGGTTCTTAGACTACAAATGGGAAACTTAAGGTGCAGTGACCATATTTGCCCTAGTTGGTCTTTTTAATTTCTAGCCATTGTTCAGTGCCTTATCATGACTGTTATAATTCTTCTTATGGTTTCAGGTGTGACTGAAGTATTGGTTTTTATGATTAGAATCATGGCTAAGTAATACATCAAATTGTTTCTCTTCTGTGGCTGTTATTATTTTTATTATCTACTAAGACAACAAAGCGCAACTCCCATTTTAAAAGACATTTTTAGCAAATAGAAGAAACACTTATATTCAATATGGTTTATTACTGTACCTTTTGTTTACTTGTTAATAGATTTCTTGGAAAGCTAGTCTCTTAAAACTTCATAAGTTTCTTTTTTTAAAGCAATTGGGTTTAAGTAACTTGCTCAAGGTTACACGGCCAGTTTTGTGTGTGTGTGTGTGTGTGTGTGTGTGTGTGTGTGTGTGTGTGTGT
>NW_027186473.1:22124918-22146293 GCF_028583685.1 Petaurus breviceps papuanus
GTGTGAAGTATCTGAGGCCAGAACCGATCCCAGGTCTCCCGACTGTGGGGCCGGCGCTCTTACTCACCAAGCCATCTGGCCGCCTCTACTTCATAAGTTTCTATTCTAAATGTTCCAAATTTTCATTACCTTAAAGGTTTTGAAAAAGACCATGTCTCACCCACTCTAAGATAAAAGTAGCTTTTGCTAGGTCATTCCTGGGATTTGAGCAGCCTATCTAGACTAAATCACCATCACCTCCTAACATGAATGACTATATAACAATGTTAGGTTAATTATAAGGAACTGCCCATCCTAGGTTTTCCCACAGACTCCTCATGCTTAAATTTGAGGATATTGAGGGTACTAAAGATATGCCAAGCCAAGTGGCCTAAAAGAACAATAAAAAAGTGGGGGAAAATGTTCCCTGAAAGCTCAGTACATGTATGAACCTTCACTGATAGTCTTAAAACTTCAAGAACACGTGAAGCAATTTAGGAAAAAATTATTAATGAGGATTCATACTTAGAAGCAAGTCTTTTTTTTTCTCTATATAAGCAATATCAACTTGGCCTCATTTATGTTGCTGCTAAAGATACATTGTTATACCCTTACATCTATACTAACAATGGTGTCATCATGGAGAACCAGGAACTTTACAGTCCTGGATGAGTGTATATGTTAACTGAAAATACTCAATGGGACTTTGACAGCTTTTACGTATCACAGACATTAATCAGATGATGACATGCCTACAAATGATGTCCCTCAATAACTGCCATCCCTCACATATCATATATGTGAGCTATGAATTTGCTTTCACTTAGTGACAAAGAGGTAACATTCACCATTTAATTATTCTTTTGAAAAATTAGATGTTAGCTCATGGGGAATGGCCAAACCTTGAAATGTGTTTCAGTCAGAAAATCAACTGGAAGTTCAGAATTAGTAAGAAAAAAAACAAGACCCTAGGAGGAGTTCATAATTAAAAATTGATAATGAAAAGATGAGACAATCAATACTGTATCTCAGCTCTTTTGGGGGGGGGGAGAAATCAAGCTCAAAAGAAGTGAGAGGCTTTCTGACTTAAAGTCTGTGGTGGAGTGAGGGAAGGGTAGTTGGCAGAGAGGTGGGGCAAATTGCCTGGATACAAGCCAATTTCTGGTGAATGGGTCTAGAACACAATGTGATCTTGGCCCAGGGTCCATTATAGCTTAATAAGAAAGGGACAAACTTATATTTAGTAAGTTGTTATGCAAAGAGACTGAGAGGAATCCACTTCAAACAGACTATTCATCCTTGCCTTAACTACCTGGAAAAGTCCTGAAGCCAATCTGGTTCGATTATTCTGTAAGAGTAAGGAAAGAAACATGAAAGAAACTCTTCTGGCTCTGCCCAAGAAAAAATGAGAGGCACGGTGCCCCAGCATGCAGAGACGTGAGGTTTCATGAGGCCCCAAACTAGCATAAACCCCTATATGCATTTGGAGACTTTTAAGATCTCAGCAGAAGATGTAAACATTTCCCCAATTCTGATTATGCAAGAAAAAGGAAACAAGAGCAGAGACAGCTTTAGGAAATCAAGAAATGAAAGTCAGAGATCATGGCAGAGAGTGGGAACATGTCATGAAAATTTGTCCGGAATAAATTAGGACATTAGTAGCAGTATCCTTACTACAGCCTGGAAATAGGAAGCAGAGCCTTCATACGCAATAAAAGAGTAAGGAAAAAGGGACAGTGTAGGCCTAGGACAAACTCTCAGTCAAGGAACTAAGAGTGAAGACATGAATAAATATAAAGAAAATTCTGAAAAAAAAATAGAGGAAGGAATACTATGAGCCGGGAGAACCTCAGAGAAATGAACCTTATTGAATAGTTACTAGACTCAGACACAGGAATATATGAGCTCAAGTTTCAGTTCTGACATATACTTTTATGTGACTTTGGGCAGTCTTAGTGTCTTAGTGTTCTAGTTCTTAGTGTTCAACTGTCTAAGTCTATAGGTTGTAGAGAACGTAGCTACTGGCATTCGTACAATAAGTCTCTCATACTCTTCTTTTGCAAATAATATTTTCCCTTAGTTACTTGTAAAGACAATTTTAAATTTTCATTAAAAAAATTCTCTCTTCCTTTATCCCTTCGACCTCCCTGAAATGGTAACCAATTTGATATAGCTTATACATGCTCAATCATGCAAAACATATTTCCACATTAGTCATGTTGTGGAAGAAGACAAAAGCTCAAAGGAAATAACACACATACATACATACATACATACATACATACATACATACATACATACATATACACACACAAAATGCAGAAAGTGAAAAATAGTATGCTTTAATCTACATTCAGACTCCATCAGTTTTTTTTTTCTCTGAAAGTGGATAGGATTTTTCACAATGAGTTATTTGGAATTGTCTTGCATAGTTGTATTGTTGAGAATAGCTATCATTCACACGTGATCATCATACAGTATTACTGTTACCGTGCACAATATTTTTCTGGTTCTGCTCACTTCATTTTGCATTAGATCATATAAGTCTTTCCAGGATTTTTTTTCTGAAATCAGCTTGCTCAACAGTAATATTCGATTATAATCACATACCACAAATTTTTTAGTCATTCTCTAATCAGCAGTCACCCCTTTATTTACAGTTCTTTGCCACTACAAAACTAGTTGTCATAAATATTTTTAAATAAATAGCTCCCTTCTGTCCTGCACCCTCCCTTTTTATAAATCTCTTTGGAATACAAACTTGGTAGTGGTATTGTTGGGCCAAAGAGTATGCACACATCCAGAACCCTTTGGACATAGTTCCAAATTGCTCTCCAGAATGGATGGATCAGTTCACAACTCCACCAACACTGAATTAGCGTCCAAATTTTCCAACATCCTCTCCAAAATTTATTATTTTCCTTTTCTGTAATATCAGCTGATTTCATAGGTCTGATGTGGTACCTCAAATTTGTTTTAATGTGTATTTCTCTAATCAATAGTGATTTAGAGCAGTTTGCATATTACTATAGATACCTTTTTTTTCTTCATCTGAAAATTCCTTCTTTATGGCATTTTACCATTTATTAATTGGGGGATCACTTGTATTCTTATAAATTTGAATCAGCTCTCTACATATTTGAGAAATGAGGCTTTAATCAAAGATGCTTGTTATAAAAATTGTCTTCCAGTTTTGTGCTTTCCTTCTAATCTTAGTTGCATTGGTTTTGTTTATGCAATAACTTTTCTAATTTCATATAATAAAAACTGTTTTACATCTCATAATGCTCTTTATCTCTTATTTGAACATAATTTTTCCCTTCTCCATAGATCTGACAGATAAATTAATGGTATATGATGCAAGAAACTACCTATAGACTAACATCTTATATCATATACCAAGAAAAGGTCAATATGGGTACATGATGTAGACATAAAGGGTTATGTCATAACCAAATTAGGAGAGCATGGAATAGTTTGCCAGTAAAAGCTATGGAGAAGAGAAAAATAAAAATTATGACCAAATAAGAAATAAAGAGCATTATGAGATGTAAAATGGATAATTTTGATTATATCAAATTAAACTACAGGCCATATTTATAGGTATTTTTATGCTGAGATGTAACAATTATATAGCAGATAAAGAATTAACCTTGGAGTCAAGACAGCCTATATTCAGTTTCTACTTCTAATCCAAATGGGCCAAGTGATCCTGGGCAAATCACTTAGCTTCTCAGAATAACCACAACTTTTTCTCCCCTGCAATTGTCTAAGACTTGAAATTTGAGATAAAGTGTTGACCTATATTTGTAGAGGAAAATTCTCAGCAGAAACTTCCAGAAATTACAGGTATAGTTTTAAGAAAAAGTTTATCATGCACCATCCCATTATATAAAAAGGATGAAAGAAAATGCCCAGGGACCGTGAAGAGTGAACTCTTTTGCTAAGGTTTGCCTTCCTTCTGTGGAAATGGGTGGAATTTCTCATTACCTGACACCTCCAAATCACAGCACACCAAATTTGTATATTGACCACATTTTGTTGTTCTTTTTAAATAGAGATTGGATTCCCATCTTTCTTCTCAGGTGTTATGAAAAGAAACACTGTCTGAGAGGTTGCCACATTACTTTATTGGAATGATGACTAAAGGTACTTGAATTTAGTGTATGCACTCCATTAAAGTTACTGCCCCTATGTAGTGCCACAACCCTAATGAACTATTGTTCTCCTACTACTTTTTCTCTTCTTGTTCTTTATCTTTTCATATTCCTCCTCTTCCTATTCTTCTCCTGGATGCCCATCCCAAAAACACCTCATCTTAGTTATATGACATTGACAGGTCAGTTAATCAACCTGGTTTCAGTTGCCTCATCTATTATAAAATAGGAATAATAAATACAATAATGTTGTTTACAAGAGTGTTTAAGTTCCCTTTCAACTCTAAAGTCTGTATTGCAATGATTTCTCTTCTGCCTTTCTCAAAGTTTCTTAATGAAACAGTATCATTTTCAAGTAAGTAGGTGTTTGTTGCCTAGTCTGGTAACCTAGCTATCATATTTAATACTATTTATGAAAATTTTAAGAAGTGTGGGCAAAGGTCCAGACATACATGATGCCACCACCATAGCTATATCAATAAGCTTCTACTCAAGAAAAAAAGGGGCATAACAGAACTAAGAACACATCTTCCTATTGCCACCATTGCAGTCCATATTGGCTTCCTAGAAGTATATAAGAAGAAATTGTCAGCTCATTTTTTCCATCTTTTCTAGTCTAATGGAAATATCTTCTTGCAAACAATATAGCATGAGTCAATTGTTCATAAATAAAATAAAGATGTCTATAATTCAGAGAGGAATAGCTATGACCTAAATAGCAAAGCATACATAATTATGAGAGGTATAATATCTTGCTATGGAGCTACCTTAAATATATTATTGACGTTTATTTTTCTTCCTCTGGTTTCTACTTCATATTATTAAGCACTAATTTCACTACTTGTCTCCACAGGAACACTACAGACAAAAGCATTCAGAATCAGGGTTGGCAGGGTTATTGAGAGGACATAAACAGTTATGCTTAATACATTTGATGTTCCACAACTCAAATCTGAAGATGAAATATTCTTAAAAATGATTTTAATAAATTGGTGATGTTTACAACAGGTTTTGTAGGTGAACTTTGTGAAGTAAATGATCTCAGGGTTTATTCATTTAAATGTATCAGTAGACAGTCTCAGTGAAAATGAATGATCATTTTACCAAGTGAAAGAAGAAATACATTGGCGAAGGAAAGTAGTGACTCTTATTACATGTCTATTAAAATACTGAATCATCACATAATAAAAGAAGGAAGATGAGTTTAAAGTTTTGATTTCTCAGATTATTTTTAGAGTGTCAATTTAGATTCATACTTACTTGAGGATATAAATCTTCCTCACAATTGTGGTGGTGATTATAGCAATAATTCAGGTTATAAAATATAAATACATGAAGAAATGATACTTTTCAGAAAATTTACAGAATAATTAATTAAATTGCATGTAATTACATGATACAGAGTTTAAACAGATACCTGTAACATTTCTATACTCACATATTGAAAAAAAATCTATCTAAGAGAGTTTCAACCAATCCCTGCACATTATTGATGTGATATTGGAAAATTCACTTTATATCTTAATTTCCTCATATATAAATGATGAAATTGAATTAAATCATCTATTATCCAAATAAAAATAAATTTTAGGAAAGATTTCCTTCTTCCCTTCCTCCCTCCTTTCATTTGTTCCTTCATTCTTTCCTTTCTATTTTTAATACAAATCTATGTTAAATATGGTGAAATCTATGATCCTGTAATTCAAGAAAATAGTTCATGAGCCACATGAACATCATGAGGAGAGAGATCATGTGGTCATTAAGATCAACTATAAAATGACCCCAGGAAAAAAACATATAAATCTCTAATTATATCTAGCATGTTAGCTAGCTAGATGTTAGCTCTACCTCCACCTCTATATACACAAAACAAATCCTCCTAATTCTAAGCACCACATGCAGTAGAGGTTCTTAATATTGTTGTTGCTTTAAATTTCATGGATCCCTTTGGAAGTCTGTTGGAGTGCATGACATCCTTCCAGAAAAAAAAATGTTTTAAATGTTAAAATAAGCTACATTTAATTGCAAAGGAAACTAATTATATTGAAATAAAGATGTAAAATTTTCACATCCAAGTTCAGAGAGTCCCCACAATCTATTTACCCCAAAGGAGTCCATGAATCCCATGCTGAGGACACATGCTCTAGAGAATATTATTTGAGTCCAAATTATTAATCCTAGACTTGTGACAAATACCCTGTGAAAACTTCATAGAACATCACCAAAGGGTGAAGAGGGATTTCTTCAATTTTTTTTCTTGCTGTTTATTATGAAAACAAAACTAATGCTCCAAAGGAAGAGTCTGTGATCATCAGCAACATCAGGGTACTTGCTAGCTATTAAAATTATTATTTTCTGTTGTAATAAGCCCACTTTGCAATAAACAAGCTAAAATTAATTTACATTGACTCATTTTCAGTAACTGTCACAAGAATATGCTAGAAACAGCATGAAAAAAGTTTAAGAAGGAAGTCACAGTAAATTTGCAAGTGCATCATACAGAATAGCTACATTTTAAATACTTAAAAAAAAAAAACCTTAACTCTCTAGAAGCATTATGCCAGCTGGGATGGCCAGGTTGGAATTCTCTCACTCTTATTTCTTATGTTGAGATCCAGATTCTGTTTTACTTTTAAACATAATATAATGAATGAATAATGCAATAATGGATTTTTTTAAAGAGCATCAGAAAAAGGTATTTTTCCTAACTGTATTGTGAAATAAGTTATTAAACAGACCTGATTTCAAATTAGAGCTTAGACCATTATTTAGCTGTCACCCTGAGCAAGTCACTTAACCTCTCTGTTTCAATATCCTCACCTGTAAAATGGGATTAAAAAAAAACTTGAGGGTTGTTGTGAAGATCTAACAAAATAACATATGTAAATTTCTTTATAAACATTAAATAGCTATATTTATATTATCATCATTGTTGATGTTTTATACTCACAGGAAGAATCAGAGATATATATCCTTTTATGGATATCTGAACCTATATTAATATTTGGGGATATTTTATTAGTTTTATGGACTCGATATATCATTCAGTTATAATTGTTTAATCTTACTTTGAAATCTTACTTTCTTACTCACCAATTCCAAGTTTTGGTTATTATTATAAAGTGATTGAGAATGTTCATTTGGCATAACTGTTTTATCATGAGTTTGGTGGTATCTTTTTATTTGAATATAAAAGATAGAACATTAATCCTAAAAAAGCAACTTAAGAATAATCTGGTTATGTATTATAAAAGACAATTGTGAGCTATAGAGAAATGTTGAACTATTCAAATAATAAAAATTATGATGGAATTTCACATATGACTATCACTTAAGCATTCAGTTCAGACAAATAAGGAGACTCTAGGAGGTATTATTTATTGAGTTCATTGTTTTTTAACCAAAATTGAACCTTAATACTAAGGACTTCTTCAGGACAATGACCATGGTGTGGAAACTGGAAGTGATTCTTGACCTCCCAACCAGCTGACTTTTTTTGAAATACTATAATATGAGTTGATCTTGAACTTAAATATGAAACAGCTTTTCCATTCACTCCTCCATCCTAAAAGCCCAATCACCACATCAAGTCCTCCATAGATGAGGACGAAAAGTACAAGAAGCCAAGTGTCAAAGTTCTTGTTCCCGAGCACTTTTTCTGCTGCTGCAGGGTCCATCCACTGAGTATGTCCAAGTTATTGCTTCTACCTCTAATTTAGGTGATAACATATTGAATATATGATACTCAATATTTTCATATTAAATTTATCCTTAAAATGGCACATAATTGTACATAGAGGCATTATGTCATAGTTGACAAAAGATTCTCCATGGAGAGAGGAATTCTTTGCATTCAAGGTCTGATTTTCCACACTGGGAATTAATTATATTAATTACCCTTTCTGATAAAATCATAGATCCAAACACACACACACACTTTATTTGTATGCATATATATATATATATACATATATATTTATTTATTATTTGTGCTTTTTCTCCTTTATGGAACATAGTGACATATGTTTTAAAATTCTTTACAAAAGGCATATGCAGAGTCTTGTTATAATTAAAGTAAGGATAAACAGAATAATATCTTATATATTTTTTTTTCTCTCTTGGGGAATTTTTTTTAATGTTTCAATTTAGGTATTATCATTAATTATATTCTATTTATTATGGGTTTCCCATAATTTCTTGAAATATTAAAATGATATTTTATAACAGATAATTATTTAGCTAAATTCTTTAGTTTTTTTTAATATATCTTTAACATTTTTGGCCCTTCCATTTAGCGATGCTGTTTTATTTCATTCAAAAGTAAACCTCAAGTTTTAGCGTTTAAAGTATTCTGCAACTTCTAGAAGAACAAGTCAGAGATTTTATCAGGTGTTTTATATCAGCCTTCTGGGCATAAAATAATCACCCAGAAGTTTTCTGTCTAGCATGTCCTGATGGAGGCAACTAAAGAAAATAGCACCTGGATCTCTGAAGGAAGAAATGCACAGCTGATCCCTACTGTGCCAAACAACGGCAGCAGTATTATATACCACCCTCTGAAAAAGTACAGGCAAAAAAAAAAAAGAAAACTTCTGTTGCTCTGACATCCCTGTGTTCAACTTTTAAGGTCAAAGAGAGTTATGGGCAGTAATTTCAAGTTATTGCTACTGGAGACATCTCATAGATAGTATATTAAATGAGATGTTCTCTTCAAAGGTAAAATACATACTTCAGTTGCAGCTGGGAACCACTTGTAATGTCAGTGCAGGTGAGGAGCCAGCATTAATCTTTCAAGAAAGTGGATTTTAAGATGGATGGAAATGATCATGACCATGATTAGCTAAAACTTTGATTCATCAGGAGGGGTTAATAGTGTTAGTATATATATTTCCTTCATCAAGATGCAGATGTCTGTGCATCACATATGTGACAGCATCTCACAAAGATCACATTCAATTAGAAGGTCTCTAAAATGGTAATGGATTGTTAAAGGATAGAGCTGGCAGAAAGGTGGAGGGAAGACTGTTAACGCACTTAATGTACCAGCATTTTTGTTGAGTAAAACTTCAGTAAATTTCTGTTTAATACAGTGGGAAATGTTTGGTTTGTGATTTTTTTAGTTCTTTCCTCTTTTTTATCTCCCAACCTCCTACCCCAGAAAGGTACCATCAGGGTTGTAAGAAGGTGGTGAAATAGTGTCCAAGGATAAAGTACTAAAGATGACAGGTGGAAGCTAGAGGATTATAGAGTAGACTCCCAGGAGATGGGAAGTTAAATATAAATGTTCAGGGAATGCTGGTAGATGATAATAAGGATGTGTGGGGAGGAGGGGAAGTAAATAAAAAAAATAAAAGAAAAAATACACTTTTCAAAAACCTGTTGCATTTGGTTTTGTAGATCTCACAATATATTTAAATGTAGTTACAATACAAACTTAATTACCAAAACAACATTTGAAATATAGAGATTTATTATAGTGGCAAGGAATTAAGAAAGATTTAGCATACATAAATTTCTATTTATTTTCATCTAGAAGCCAGGTCAGGAAAGTTCTGTTTTCCATTTACTAGAATTTTAAACAATCTCTTTAAACACAACATTTTATTAAAGAGGGAATCATTACTCATAAGTATAGAAACAAAGCCACAAATGGGTGAAATCACTGGAGGTTTGCCACAGAACAGGTAATTTAGAAAACACCCAATTGAGTGGGCACTGACAGCATGCAGTCCTTTGGCACCATGGCTAAAAACAGTACTTAGTTATCAAGATGATGTAACTAAAATAGGATGTTTTCAAACAATTAGCAATCTGGGACCAGTATCGTGCAGACCCTGTTACTCCTCCTAACTAGGAGGCTCCTTGTACTCTATAGCACTTATCCAGAGGAAAAACATGTACTTATTTTTTTTATTTTTGCTTTTTGGAGGACAATTGTGGTTAAGTGACTTGCCTAAGGTCACACAGCTAGTTTTTGTGTCAAGTGTCTGAGGCTGGATTTGAATTCAGGTCTTCCTGACTCCAGGGCCAGTGCTCTATTCACTGTGCCACCTAGCTGCCCTGAAATACATGTACTTATGACAGTGTATCTGATCAAAGAATCTTGGATTTGGAAAGAACTACCAAAGCCATCTAGTGCAAGTCATATCTGTACAAGAATTTTCTCTATAGAAGTCTGGGTGGAGCCAAGATGGTGGAACAGAAGCAGGAACTTTTCTAAGCTCCTCCGCGAATCCTGTCACTAAACATTAGAAAGCGAATCTGAATGGATTTTGGAGTGTCACAATCCACTGGGAGAGAGAAAATGGCAGAATCCCACCCAGGAAAGTGCCCACGTGGGTCCGGGCAGGGGGAGCGCAGAGCACATGAAAGTTGCAGCAGTTAAGACTAGAGAGAAGACTACAGTACAAAGAGAAGGAGCCCAAGCCAGCAGACTTACCCACCCCAAGGGCGATTCACAACCATCTCACGAGCATCTCACCTTGGGACAGGAGGATCCATTGGAGCTGGGTAAGAGAGGGCTCCAGGCTCCCAGCAGAGACTCTTCCTGGGGCTATCAGCCCCTTAGCCTGGAAGTTTAGGAATCACCTGCCTGGTTTTCCAGGGGCCAGGATGGCAAAGTAAACTCTGGCTGCTCCAATTCCCTTTCCCAGACCTAGAAAACCAGGAGATAAGTTTCCCACCCAGAGTGAAATCCTGAGATAGTGGAAATAGAGTCAGTGAGAAGGGGTGTAACTAAGGCAACAAGGACTCTGAAGAGAAGAGGGGGAGGGGTCCCAACAAGCCCCACCTCACCTGACCAGTAAAAGCCTGCCTGAGTGGTAGCCCAGGAGCTTAGAGGCAGAAATCTGAAGTGGCAAGACCACCCCACCTCCACAGATTACTCAGGGAGCCTCAGCATAACTCAGGGGAAACACTGAGACTCTTGGCATTGGCCTCAATTTAGACATCCAGAGGATACAGCACACAAAGTAAACAACCAGGCATTTAGCTCTCAGAATGAGAAATTAGGAAATAGGAAATTACAATGGGAAGGCAGGAAGCTGAGATGTAGAAGGGGAAGGTAAGAAAATAGATTAGAGGTTATTATAGTGATAAAGAACAACCAAATATAGAGGACAACATGGACTCTATACTCATACCTGAGACCACAGAAGGAAATATGAAATGGTCTCAATCCCAAAAAGCATTCTTGGAGGAGCTCAAGAAAGTTTTTAAAGGCTGTAGCAGCAAGCACCCCAGTGTTCCCAGGGTGGCTGTCAACACAGGTTCTTAGATCTGCTTTTCTAAAGGAAAGCAACTCAAAATTGGTTAACAAGCTTACTTTAATCAATCAAACATATATTGTTTACCTAGTTCAGGGGAAAAAGGTCAGCACCCTGAATTTCAGAATATACAGAGGTTATAAGCATAAGTTACAAGAACATTTCAGCAGACAGGCTTCCAAACTGTCCAACAATTATACTATGGGGGCTGAGATAATTGTTTGTTTCCCAGTTGTGGTAGCTGTGACTTTGTGGAGCCATGAAACAGGAGAGAAGAATGGCCTGCATGCTGACTTCACTTAGCTGAGAGCAGGAATGGTGAGCTGCCTGCATTGGGACTTGGGCAGAAGCCATGAGCAGCTGCCGCCTGCAGGAGGAGAAGAAACACAGGAGTTTGGAATTCAGCCACTGGAAAAGATAAGGACTGTGCAGCAAAGCAGGGGCACTGAATGTGTTTCCTTGCTGCATCCCACAGTTTGGGACCCAGGGAGAGGATGTACTTGTGACTATGGTGGGTGGGGTGAAGTGTTGTGGACCTCCAAGGATCCCATCCTGTTGGTTTTGTTGCCCAGCTCCCTCTCTGGACTTGGAAGCAGGGGCTGGAGCAGTGTGAGGGGAAGGACACCCCCCTCTGCCCAAGAGAACTTTATTTGGACACTTATTTTGAATTGAGGTGATAATGCAGTGTACTTTGTGTTTGTTTAAAGCCCTGTGACTACTTTGGTAACTTCAGTTATGTATCTTGCAATGTGACCTAAGATCATTAATGCTAATTCAAAAGTAAATTGTCTATGCTATGGGCATGAAAGATCTTGGGGCTAAATGTTATAGGGATTTAAATTTTTAAGATTTTCCCTGTCCCTAGGCTTAAGTGCACCTGGAGCCTGTGGTGGGAGGCTTGTTTCTCAGGAGCTACTTTGTGATTGGGCAGTGGGTCAAGAAGGTTGCTACATTCTCTGAGCCAGGAGAAGGCTATATAAGCCCTGATGTCAGGCTTTGCTTTGGGGCTCACTTTGAAAAGTGTTGTGTGTTTTGACCAGATGAGACTCTGGCCAGCCGTTGTTGAGAGCCCCCCGGCTTTGACAACCCAGATGTTGATGCTTCCCTCTCTGGTAACTGTGATTAGGTATAGATGTATGTAATGGGTGGACAGTTTGGAAGCCTTTCTGCTGAAATGTTCTTGTAACTTGTGCTTGTAACCTCTGTACATTCTGAAGTTCAGGGTGCTGACCTTTTCTCCCTGAACTAGGTAAACGATATATGTTTGATTGATTAAAGTAAAATTGGTTTTTTTTAGTTGCTTTCCTTTAGAAAAACAGATCTAAGAACCTGTGTTGGCAGCCACCCTGGGGATGCTTGGGTGCTTGCTGCTACTAAGGCCAAATTAGGGAGGTAGAAGACAAATTTAAATCTACAGTGACCAAATAGGAAAAAAAAAAGTCTTGCTGAAGAAAACAAATCCCTAAAAAGTGAAATTAGTGAAATAATTGGAGAAAATACCTCCCTAAAAAGGACCTTCAAAACTAACCGATAGAATAATTCACTAAAAACTAGAATCAGTCAAATTGAAGCTCAGGACTGTATGATGCATCTATAGTCAATCAAACAAAACATGAAGATTGAAAAATTGGAAGAAAGTATAAAATATTTCACTGGAAAAAAACAACTCACCTAGAGAACAGATCCAGGAGAGATAAGCTAAGAATTATTGGTCTACCAGAAAGCCATGATGAAAAAAGCAGCCTGGACAACATCCTACAAGAGATTGTCAAAGAAAACTTTTCTGAAGTCCTAGAATCAGAAGGTAAAATAGTTAACAAAAGAATTCACCAGATTCCTCCTGAAAGAGATCCCAAATTGAAAACTCCAAGAAATATAGTAGCCAAATTCCAGAATCACAAGATTAAGGATAAAATACTGCAAGCAGTCAAAAAGAAACAATTCAAATATTGTGGAACTACAGTCAGGATCACACAGGACCTAGCAACTTCTACATTAAAAAATTGGAGAGATTGGAATTTGATATTTCATAGGGCAAAAGAGCTAGGACTACAACCAAGGATTAACTACCCAGTAAAACCAAGCATAATCTTTGAGGCAAAGAAATGGTCATTTAATGAAATAAGGTGTTGTGACCCTAAGGTTTCTAGCTGAGTCTTACCTTCCCAGGTCCTCAGTGCTCATGCTGGCCACGTCCTGCGTGTTCTCATAAAGGAGAAGGCGAGTCAGTGGAAATGGAAAGAGGCACAGCTTTATTGGCAGGACAGGCGTGTTGTTACATCTCCCCCTCTCTCCTCAGTTCCCTCATGCTTTGGCCCTTAAATCCCCAAGAATGTACTTGCAGAGCTCGTGGATAGCTCATGAGGGAAAGTAGGGGGCCAATCAGAGAACAGGGATACTGTGACAAGAATAGTTTGCCTACTCCTGCGCACTTACCCTTACTCCCAGAGATTAATCTCAAGGTAACAGAGTAAATTGTACACAATCTGAGAGACTAGGCACTTCCTAGGGGTTAGGGTGCCCCGACTACAGATGAGATCAACACATATTGCTGATTGCTCCGTATCTTGTTATGTTGGACCTGAACTCAGAGAGGCTGCCTGAAACCCAAAGAGGAGGTACAGGCCCCAACAATAAGTGACTTCCAGACTTTCCTGATGAAAAACCCAGAGCTCCATGGAAAATCTGATATCCAATTAGAAGACTCAAGAAAGACATAAAAAGTTAAAAAAAGGAAAACACACTCACACATGCGCACTGATGCACACATTCACATAACTTGGGATTCAATAAGAGCAAAATATTTACATCCCTACATGAGAAGCTGATAACTGTCAATATCAAAATTTATATGATTATCATGACTTTTACAAGGGTAATACATAGATAGAGGGTGTGGGTACAAATGAACTAGTCTGGTGACAAGAAACAAAAACAAAAAACCTTATTAAGTGAGTCAAAGGGACTATAGTGGGATAAAAGGAAAGGATGAGAAAGAAAAAGGTAAATTATGCCATACGAAGAGGCATGAAAACACACTATAGTAGAGGGGATGGAAAGAGGGAGATAAACATCATTTGAACATTATTCTCACTGGTTCTGGTTCAAAATAGGATCAACATAATCAGTTAAGATTAAGATTTTACCATGAAAAGACACGAAAGGAGGGAGGGAGAGGAGCACTGTATGAAATTTACTCTCATTGGTTTGGCGTTAAAGGGGAAATATCATACTCTGATAACTATAAAAATCTATTGTGTCCTATAGGCAGTAGGAAGGCAAGGGAAGAATAAAAAGGGCGGGTTAGGTGGGATGGAAATAGTAGGAAGGGGAGAGGGTAGGTAAAGAAGGGGGGGTCACAGGGAGGGAACACTGAGGGAGGTGGTGGTCAAAAGGCAAACCCTTAAGGAGGGGAAGGGAGAAGGAAGAAACAAAAACATAAGCAGAGGAGGGAATAGGATGGAGGGAGAGAGACAGATAGTCATCATTTCTGTGAATATGAATGGGATGAACTCTCCCATAAAACAGAGGCAGATAGGAGAATGAATTAAAAACCATAATCCTACAATATACTGTCTACAAGAAACATATTTGAAACAAAGGGATACCCACAGGATAAAGGTAAAAGGGTGGAGTAGTATATATTAGGCCTCAGCTAAAATAAAAAAAAAATCAGGGGTAGCAATCCTTATCTCAGATAAAGCAAAGAAAAAAATAGATCTAATTAAAAGAGATAAAGAAGTAAACTATATCCTGCTAAAAGGCACTATCAAAAACGAAGCAATATCATTACTTATCATATATGCACCAATTGGTATAGCGAACAAATTCCTAGAGGGGAAGTTAAGGAAATTAGAAGAAGAAATAGATAGCAAAACTTTGCTAGTGGGGGACCTTTATCTCCTCCTCTCTGAACTTGATAAAACGAACCTCAAAATAAACAAGAAAGAAGTTAAGAGGCAAATAGAATTTTAGAGAGACTAGATATGATAGATCTCTGCAGAAAACTGAATGGGGATAAAAAGGAATATACTTTCTTCTCAGTGGTTCATGGCACATACTCAAAAATCAACCATGTACTAGGGCAAAAAACCCTCACAATTCAGTTCAGAAAGGCAGAATATTAAATGCATCCTTCTCAGATCATGATGAGATAAAAATTATATGCAATAAAGGGCCATGGAAAGATATACTAAAAACTAACTGGGAATTTAAAAAATGTAATCCTAAAGAATGAGTGGGTCAAAAAAAATTATAGAAACAATCAGTAATTTCATTCAAGAGAATGACAATAATGAGACAATATACCAAAATTTTGGGGATGCAGCAAAGGCAGTTCTTAGGGGAAGTTTTATATACCTGAGTGCATACATGAATAAATTAGAGAAAAGGGAAGTCAATGAACTGGACATGCAAGTGAAAAAGCTAGAAGAAGAACAAATTGAAAATCCCCAATTAAATTAATTTACAAATTAAATTTGAAATACTGAAAACCAAATGAGGGATTAATAAAATTGAAATTGAGAAAATTATTGAATTAATAAATAAAACTAAAAGCTGGTTTTATGAAAAAGCCAATAAAATTGATAGACCCTTAGTCAATATGTAAAAATAAGAAAGAAGAAAACCAAATTATGAGTATCAAAAATAAAAAAAAAGCATGAGTCTAACTCCAATGAAGAGTAAATCAAACAATAATTAGGAATTATTTTCCAAATTGTATGCACATAAATTTGACAATCTTAGGGAAATGGATGAATATTTACAAAAATACAAGTTGCCCATATTAACTGAAGAAGTAAATTACTTAAATAAACCAATCTCAGAAAAAGAAATCAAACAAGCCATCAGTGAACTCCCTAGGAAAAAATCTCCAGGGCCTGATGGATTTACTAGTGAATTCTATCTAACATTGAAAAAGTAATTGATTCCAATATTCTACAAACTATCTGGGAATATTAGTGAAGAAGGTGTCCTACCAAATTATTTTTATGACACAAATATGGTACTGATACGTAAATCATGAAGAGATAAAACAGAGAAAGGAAATTATAGAACAATTTCCCTCATGAATATAGATGAAAAAATTTTAAATAAAATATTAGCTAAAAGACTACAGCAATTTTTCACAAGAAAAATACATTTTGATCAGGTAAGATTTATTCCAGGAATGCGAGGATCATTTAATATTAGGAAAACCATCAGTATAATTCATCATATTAACAATAAAACTAGCAGAAGCCACATGATTATCTGAATAGATGCAGAAAAGGCTTTTGACAAAATACAACATCCTTTCCTATTAAAAACACTAGAAAGAATAGGAATAAATGGAGCCTTACTTAAAATAATAGGTTGCGTCTATTTAAAACCATCGGCAAGTATTTTATGTAATGGGGATAAGGTAGAAACATTTCCAATAAGATCAGGGGTGAAACAATGTTGTCCACTATCACCCCTCTTATTCAATCTGGTACTAGATATGTTAGCAGTAGCAATTAGAGAAGAAAAAGAAATCAAAGGAATCAAATTAGACAAAGAAGAGACCAAATTATCACTCTTTGGAGATGATATGATGATAAACTTAGAGAATCCTAGAGAATCAAGTAAAAAACTACTTGAGACAATAAATAAATTTGACAAAAGTTTAATAATATAAAATAAATCCACATAAATCCTTTGCATTCCTGTATATTTCTAATGAAATTCAACATCAAGTGATAGAAAGAGAAATCCCATTTAAAGTTACCATAGACATTATAAAATCTTTGAGAATCGAACTGCCAAAACAAAATCAGGACCTACATGATCACAACTACAAAGCACTTTTCACACAAATAAAGTCAGATATAACTAATTGGAAAAACATCAATTACTTGTGGCTGGGCTAAGCTAATATAATAAAAATGACAATTTTACCTAAATTAAATTATATATTTAGTGCCATATAAATCAATTTACCAAAATACTACTTTATAGAGCTAGAAATAATAGTAATAAAATTCATTTGGAAGAACAAAATTTCCAGACTATCAAGGGAATTAATGAAAAGAAATGCTATGGAAGGTGAACTAGCTATACCAGATTTTAATCTGTATTATAAAGCAGGATTCATCAAAATTACTTGGTACTGGCTGAAGAATAGAGTAGTGGATCAATGGAATAGATTGGCTACACAAAATCAGCAATCAATGACTATAGTAATCTATTGTTTGATAAACCTAAAGACCCCAGTGTTTGAGATCAGAAGTCACTATTTGACAAAAACTTCTGGAAAAACTAGAATATAATATGGTAGAGACTGAGCATAGTCCATTATCTAACACCATATAACAAAATCAAGTCTAAATGTGTGCATGATCTAGATATAAAGGTTGATACTCTAAGCAATCGTGGAAAACAAGGAATAATTTACCTTTAAGATTTGTGGAGAGGGAAGACTTTATCACCCAACAAGAATTAGAGAGCATTATAAAATTCAAAATGGATAGTTTTGATTACATTAAATTGAAAAGCTTCTGTACTAACAAATCCAATGTAACCAAGATTAAGTGGTAGATGGGGAATTGGGAAAGAATTTTTACAAACTATGTCTCTGATAAAGGACTCATCTCTAAAATATATAGAGAATTGAGTCAAATCTATAAGAATACAAGTCATTCCCCAATTGATAAATGGTCTAAGGATATGAACAGGCAATTTTCAGAGAAAGAAATAAAATGTATCTATAAGCATATGAAGAAATACTGCAAATCACTATTGATTAGAGAAATGCAAATCAAAACAACTCTGAATTGACTCACCAGTCATATTGGCTAAGATGACAAAACAGGAACATGACAAATTCTGGAGAAGATGTGGGCAAATTGGAACATAAATGCATTGTTGGTGGAGTTGTGAATTGATCCAACCTTTCTGGAGAGCAATCTGGAATTATGCCGAAGGGGCTATAAATAATTTCATACCCTTTGACCCAGCAATACTACTTCTAGGGTTATATCCCAAAGAGATCGTAGAAGTGGGTGGAAGAACCATCTTTACAAAAATGTTTATAGCACCTCTTTTTGTGGTGGCAAAGAATTGGAAATTAAGAGGATGCTCATCAATTGGGGAATGGCTGAACAAGTTGTGGTATATGCATGTAATGGAATACTATTGTGCTATAAGAAACAAGGAGCAGATGGACTTCATATTTACCTGGAGAGGCTTATACAAGCTGATGCTGAGTGAGAAGAGTAGAACTAGGAGAAATTTGTACACAATTACAGTTACAACGTATGTGTGATGAACAACTTTGATAGACTGGACTCCTCTCAGCCATGCAGTGATATAACTCAATCCCAAATGACGCATGATGGAGAGAGATGTTGACATCCTGAGAAAGAACTAGAAAGAACTGAGTTTGCATCCCAATTGAAGCAAAGTACCTGATCATTTTGTTTTACTTATTTAGTTTTGTTTACTTTTTACCATTATTCATTCAATCTGACTAATGTCTAATGTGAAAGTATTTGTAGATCCTATTCTTGATTGTATGCCATCATGGGGTGGTAGGAGAGGGAGGGAGAGAAATTTGACACTCAACAAATTGTGGAATTGAATCTTGTAAACTAAAAATAAACAAACAAATTAATGAAGACCAAAAAAAAAAAGAACTTCCCTATAACATGACTCTCTAACAATTGTTTATCCAACTTTTTCTTGAAGGCCTCAAAAGTGTGGGAACCTAGCCTCTTCCAAAGCAGCCAATTTGTTTGTTTTTTTTTTTAATAATTGCAATTATCAGTGAGGTTTTACTTGTTTAAATGAGATTTTGTGTCTATTTACTAGAAAGTATTTTGGGGAATAAAAAGAAACCATTAAATTCTAGTAGTAAATTAGGGGAAATTTAATTTAGAAAAATTTAACTGTGGGGGAAATGGTGCAGTCAAGACTGCAGAGTAGAACCCCTACTTGGAGCAGGCTTCTCTTCAGTCACTTCCAATACATGTAAAAAAATTACTCTAAACAAACTTTAGAGCTACAGAACCCACAAAGAGACAAAGAGAAACAAAGCTTCCACTGAAAGAAGCCTGGCAGCCTAACAGGAAGGATCTATCGCACCAGGCTGGGAGCCGAGCACAGTCCCATGTGAGCCATGTGGTTCCCGGCCCCTGGGTGGTTCTGGCCAATGGCAGGCTGAAATAGACTTCAGGAGAGATAATCATCAGCAACTGTGGGGGTTTCCAGAATTATCAACCCATAAATGCCAAAAAGAAAGCAAAAGGTCAGTGTGAAACTTTGTGGGGACAGTGGAAATGAGAGTGGGGTCTGGCCCCTACCCCTGAGGTGACAAGCAGCAGAGATGTGGTTGCTGTGTAGCCACTGTTGCCTCGTTGTCTGACAAGTTCTCGGCTTGCAGATTGCAGGGGGACCAACAGACCATTCAGAGGGTAACAAATCTTGCTTTAAACTGCTTGGATTTGGAACTCAATTTTGGGTGGTGGTCCTGGGTGTGTTACCACTAAGCCAGAGCTTATGGTGCCTGTAGAGAGGGCACCCAACTAATAGCTATAGCAGTTGTGAAAACCCCAGCAATTTGGGATGATGCTCTCTCCATTGTGGAAGCAGAGTTCTACTGTGGCAAAGTGCTCAAGAGTCAAGTAATTGACTGGAAAGATGAGAAAGCAAAGAAAAAGTAATCAAACCACAAATTTCTTTTTGGGGACAAAAAGGATCAAAGCATGGAGTGGGAGGAAGATAGCAAAGTCAGAACTCCTGCATCAAAATCATCCAAGAAATCAATGAAATGGTTACAGGCCATGGAGGAGCTCAAGAAGGATTTTGAAAATCAAGTAAGAGAAGTAGAGGAAAAATTCAGAAGAGAAATGAGAATGATGCAGGAAAATCATGATAAGAGAGTCAACAACCTGCTAAAGGAAACCCAAAACTACACTGAAGAAAACAACACCTTAAAAATAGACTAACTCAAATGGGAAAAGAAGACCAAAAATGCAATGAGGAGAAAAATGCCTTATAAAGCTGTGTTTGCTAGATGGAAAAGGAATTTCAAAAACTCACTGAAGAGAATAAATTCTTCAAAATTAGATTAGATCAATTGGAAGCTAATGACTTTATGAGAAATCAATATACTATAAAACAGATCCAAAAAATGAAAAAAAATAGAAGGCATTATGAAATATCTCATTGGAAAAACTACTAGCCTGTATAACAGATCCCAGAAGAGATCACTCAAAAATTATTGGACTACCTGAAAGCCACGATCCAAAAAAGATCCTTGTACCATCTTGCAAGAAATTATCAAACAAAATTGTCCTGATATTCTGGAACCAGAGGGCAAAATAGAAATTGAAAGAAATCACCAATTGTCTCTTGAAAAAGATCCCAAAAAGAAAACTTGTAGGAATATTACAGCCAAATTCCAGGGTTTCCAAGTCAATGAGGAAATACTGTGAGCATTCAGGAAGAAACAATTTGAGTGCTGTGAAAACACAATCATGATAACACAAGAACTAGCAGCTTCTACATTAAGGGATTGAAGGGCTGGTAATATGATATTCTGGAGATCAAAAGAGCTAGGACTAAAACCAAGAATTACCTACCCAGCAAAACTGAGTATAATGCTGCAGGATAAAATATGCTCATTCAATGAAATAGAGAATTTTCAAGCATTCTTGATGAAAAAACCTTAGCTGAACAGAAAATTTTACTTCCAAATACAGGAAGCAAGAGAAGTATGAGAAGGTAAACAAAAAAAAACTATAAGGAATTTATTAAAGTTGAAATATTTATATTCCTACATGGAAAAATGATAATTGTAACTTTTAAGACTATTCTTACTATGAGGATAGTTGAATGTAATATGTGTGTGAGTGTGTATATGTATATATACATATATATGTATGTATAGGAGGATGTATATCAGTGTGTATGTGTATATATATATATATGTATGTGTATATATATATATATAT
>NW_027186473.1:22146393-22227002 GCF_028583685.1 Petaurus breviceps papuanus
GTTGAATATGAAAGGATGATATCTAAAAAATAAAATTCAGGGGTGAGAGAGGACTTTATTGGAAGAAGGAAAGAGGAGGAGATAGATTGGGGTAAATTATCTCATATAAAAGAGGCAAGAGAAAACTGTTACAATGGAGGGGAAGAATAGGAATGTGAAAAGGAATGGAACAACCTTATTCTCATTGAATTTGGCTTAAGGAGGGAATAACAAATCACTCAATTGGGTCTCTTACCCTACAGGAAAATAGGGGGATAGGGGATAGGAGTGGGGAGGATAGAAGGGAGTGCAGATTGGGAGAGAGGGTAATTAGAAGCAAACATTTTTTAAAAGGTATGGGGTCAAAGGAGAAAGTGGAATAAGTAGCAGGGCAGGATAGGATGGAGGGAAATATAGTTGGTCTTTCACAATATGACAACTATGGAAATGATTTGGCTAACTGTACATGTATAACCTACATTAAATTGTTTGTCTTCCCAGTGGGGGGTGGGTGAGGAGGGAGGAAGGGAAAAAATCTGGAACTCAAAATTTTAGAAATAAATTTAAAAAAAAATATATATATATATATTTACATGCAACTGGAAAATAAGATGTACAGGCACTGGGGTACAGAGGTCTGTCTTAACATTCTAGAAAGTTAGAGGGGTGATGGGGTAGTATATAGAGGAGAATGGATTGGGGGAAGGGCTATTCAGTGGGCTTTCTATTTTGGGGTGGGGTAGGGGAAAGAGGGGGAGAACAAATTGTAACTCCAAATCTTGTGGAAATGAATGTTGGGAACTAAAAATAAATTAATTAATTAAATATTTTTCAAAAAGAAAAAAAAAGAATTGTAGATAATTAAGAAAACTAATAAGATAATTGTATACTGAATTTTAAAAAATCCAGATATAAGATAACAAAATTGGGTTTTCTATCTATATTTAGTAGATAATTACTTCAATAATGTCAGGTACACATGCACAGCTCATTTGGAATAGCACATATCTTACATGCAAGGATAAATATAGGAATTTTCTGCTTTGAAAGTTAAAGTGAAAACCAATAGGGGAGGACCAAAGGCCTTGAAATTTTATTGTAATTGGAATAATATAAATATCAAGCCTACTGTTGAGTCCCCCCAGGTAGTGGACATGACATTATATTATACTATACTACACTGGACTCCCCTAGACTATATTATATTATATTAGACTAGATCAGGCTAGAATAGACTAGACTAGACTATGCTATGCTATACTATACTCTGCTATACTATAGTGTGGTATGCTATGTTATGCTATGCTATGCTGTGCTATGCTATGCTATGCTATATCATACTATACTGTATTATATATTACATTATTGTTATTTACTATATTATTTTATTTACTTTATTTTACTATATTATTATTATTGTTCAGTTCTTCAGTCATACTTGTCCATAGGGTTTCCTTGCAGAGATTTTAGAGTGGTTTGCTATTTCCTTCTCCAGTTCATTTTACAGATGAGAAAGCTGAGGCAAATAGAGGTTAAATGACTTTCCCAGGGTCACATAGCTAGTAACTATCTAAGGCTGAATTTTACTTCAGATCTTCCTGACTCCAGGCTGGGTGTTCTATCTACTTTAGTACATTACATTATACTATACTATTTTATTCTATACTATACCCTAGCCTATCACACCCTAACATACACCACCATCCCCTACCGTATCATACTAAACCATACCACACTGTACTATATTATAATACTCTATGCTACAAAATGAAAGTATTAAAATAGCAATCATATTTAGGAAAAGTACCTAATCAGTATATACTGATATACTGTTCATAACAATCATCAACATTGCTTGTAACGGTTCAATAATATAGACACATTATTTCTTTATATTCTAAATATAATATACTGAAAAAATAAACAATTACTAAGTGGTAAAATTACTTCTCTAAAAACATTTTTCCCTGGTAACATATCTTGCAATCTCTAATTACTTGGATTCTTACAAGACTTTAACTTAACTTAAGATATTAGAGTATGACATGTAGAGTATTTTACCAACTGCTAAAAAAAGAAAATTCCTCTATCAGTCAATCATATTAGCAGTAGTATAAAGTCCCCCAATTTTGACAATCCTACCTAGATGATCAGACAAGGGTAAGATGTTAGAGGGTATCTTGCCTTATTCTCATATTAAAAACTCAATAAATATTTGTCAACTGAGTGGAAAATCTAATAGCTTCAGGAGAATAAAATGAAATTTACATAGTAGGGAACTGGAATTCTCCAAAGGTAGCAGTACCCCACCCCCCACACACACATATACAAACTGCTACAGTGGGTAATATAGCTGAAATACAAGAAAGTGTGAAGAAACGCCAACCTTAGGATAATCACTGTAAGATTTCAAGAGGAAGTTGAGATTCATTGTGGGACACAAATGACATATACAACAGGCCTTTGTGAAAATATAGGGGAAACCCACATATTTAATAAAGATCTTTGTATCCTACAGATTTCAAATACTGGAACCTCCCTGTAATCTATGACCAGACGTCCAATCCCTAGCCAATTACAATGAAATAATGAAAGACTCACAAAACTGGTAGCTCTGGTAAAATTTCTCTGATTTAAAAAGATATCAGATGGAAAAGTTTCTTTTGGAACTAATTGGGACTAAAACATTCCTTCTAAAGGTGATAAAGTTTTAATGGTGTTTGCATTTCTTTCTCTAAGTGGATACAGAATTGTCTTTCACACTTAAAGCATGGGAAGTAAGCTCCCTAGAGGCAATAGGCCTGAGGACTAAAGTGGCAATAATAAAAATAAAAAGGTATGTGCTTGGGGAAGTGGGGTGGTTTTAGTGGAAAGATCACTGGATGTGATTCAACTTTTAGGTTTAAGGAAGAACTCCTCTATTTGATAGCCATGTTCTTGGAGCCTCTGCTTTGTCACGTGTAAATTTGGGATACTACTTGCAGATGAAGTATGTTTTAGCTGAGGTAGAGGTAACCTCAAAGCCAGAAACACCTAGTTGTTAAGTCCTCTGACATATACTTGCAAATTATTTAAATTGTCTGTGCTATAATCAGCTCCTATATGATATTTTCTGTGGCAGAGAGGGTTTTGATCTGCATTGGTAGCAAGTTTCCTCACTCTGGAGTCCTCTGTAGCAATAAAATAACAGGTTTAGTACCTATCCATAAAATTTACCTTACTTACTTCACAAGTTTTTATTTGGCCCAAACTTATGTAAATATTGGTTTATAGAAATCAAATTAACAACTCTTTCCACGGATACATATCAGCTACCCATAGTCTAAGTGAGTAAAACTGAGTAACTAAAGAACTATGATTTTCTGTGGTTTAATAGTTCATCAGAAATAGCATTTAAACTTAGTTCTCCCTAACTCCAACTCTAGCTATCTTTACAGTAAATTCTATTACCTTCCAGGGTTGATCAGAGAGAATAGCTTTGTGGACTGTAAAGTGTCATATAAATATTAACTGTTATTATCACAGATTTGGAAGACATACATCATCTTAAAGAGGGGCTTCCGTTGAGCCCTGAGGATAACTTTGTCCTTAAGGATCCTAAGGAGTGTAATAGGTGAGGGAGATATATCATAGCACCAAAACTTAAAGACTATGGATTTTTCTGAATATAATTACTGCTCAGGAAATGTCTTTGAAGTAACCATATTACATAATTTCAAAAAGAAGGCAAGTTTGGGGCGGCCAGGTGGCTCAGCGAGTAAGAGCACTGGCTCCAGTGTTGGGATGACCTCGGGATCAAATCCAGGCTCAGATACTTAGCACCACACCCAGAAATAACTGGCCATGTAAACTTGAGCAAGTTACTTAACCCTGATTGCTTTAAAAAAAAGAAGGCAAGTTAGCTGGGTGAAGTTCACTTTAATGTCCTCTGATCTAGAAGCTTTGAAGTAGGGAAGGGTAATTTTGGCAATTCCTTCACAAAGTAAGAAATGCAGAGTTATGGCAGCTCCGTAGTTTTGTAGCATTTTAGTGTTCTATGTGTGTAATAAATAGAAGTGAAGTGGATAGCAGAAAATGGTAATGAAAAGGTTCTTTCTGTAATGGAGTAAAATGGCTAGAATATCGGGTCTATGCTTTTTCTATACAAAGTTAATTCCATCCACACTTGAAGCCTGGCAATTGGTAGCAGGAAGACAATAGTGCTAAGAGAATATTGTGTATAGTAATAGCAATATTGTTTAAAGAATAATTGTGAACAACTAAATTATTCTGAGTTTTATAAATGTGAAATCAATAACAAAGGACCTATGAAAGAAGATGGCATCCACCTCCAGAGAAAGAATTACTAAATAGATGCATGCAGGGTATGGTTTTACATATAAATGTAGATGCATACATACAGACATATATACATACATATGAAATTTTATAACTTAAAATGTAACAATAATTAATTTAATTTAAAAAAAATTAATGGAAAGGATATATTATTATTACTCCCAGAAATTTTGAACTAGAAAGAGAGTATAGCCAAAACATAACACTTCCAGGACTTATTTAATACTTAAAAGTGTCTGGAGTAGAAAATAATTGTATATTGGCATGGCTAGGTGGCACACTGAATAGAGCACTGGTCCTGGAGTTAGGAGGACCTGAGTTCAAATTTGGCCTCAGATACTTAACATTTACTAGCTGTGTGACCTTTGGCAAGTCACTTAACCCTGATTGCCCTGCCGTACCCCTTCCAAAAAAAAAGCAAATAACTGTATAATTCAATGTAATTAATTCAGTTTAACTCTAATTCAGTATCTACTATGTGCCTAATAACATGAGTTATTAGAGATTAAAAAAAACAGAAATTGTCATTGGCTGCAATAGTATTATATCCTCTGTGGGATATGATATGCATGTAGATAAGAATAAATATGTAAGAAAGTATAACTAATTTCAAGAGGTAGAAAGCACTGATTCCTGGAGGTATTAGGAAAGGACTTACGAAGTACATAACACTTTACTGGACCTTTAACTTAGTGATGACAAATAGGATTTGTCATTAGGTATGGCAAGTAAATAGAGTGACTTTAGGATCAAGATTAGGATTAGAAGTAATTATTGGATTGCAAATAAAAGAATAATGGAGTGACATGATCATAAAAAAGTCCATGGGAAAATAATCTTAGCAGAAAAATAGAAACAATTGGTCATGACAAAGGAATTTGTCTGACTTGTCTTTGAGGAATTGCTGATTTGCATCTGATGGTTGGCCCTTACCCTGTGGATATCTGTTGAGAAATAGCAATAGGAATAATTTTTTAATAACTGGGTCCATAAAACCAAAGGAAGATAATGAATGAAGGAAAAATCCAGAGATACCAGTGGGTCCCTCTGAACTTTTTAAACCCAGTAGGAAGAGCTGATGTGAACACGAGATTCTTTGTCTAGGAGCTGGGAGAGCCAAGAAGCAAATGACGTTGACTCACCATAACACTCTATGGACTTGAGAAGAATAAGTCTTTTTTTTTTTGCTTATTACAAGGAGACCACAAATCATCCCAGTAAACTTACCATATTAAGGAAGACAGTAGAGAGAAAGAAAGGCAAGAAGCTTAAAATTTACAAAATCATAGAGTTGGGCCCTTACAAAATCAAATTCTGAGACATATTCCTAATAATTAAAATGATCAATCTGGTCCTCTGGGATAAAAGATGCCTGCCATATGCTAGAGGAGGGGAGGCAGACATCATATATTAGTAAAACAAAATTGAGTATATCTGGGCATCTGTTGAAGGGGAATCATATGTGGAGAGACATAAAGCAAAACTAAATAACATTGTCAACAAGGAGACTAATGACAGTTGCTGTAACAGAACATGGTAAGCTTGGGGGCAGCAATGGTGACAAGACTGATAACAGGAATTAATGGGAATTAGGAATTAAAGAAAATTCAGCAAAGCAGTAGAGGAGGACAGTGGATGAAATATTGATGTGGATCAGTAGGAAGCAATCAAGAGAGTGCAGAGAGAGGAACTATGGAAAGGAGTTCTGAAGTGTGGGTACTAACCCTCACTGAGGTACAATCCAGTACAATATCAAGTTTCATGGACAAAATATAAGTCTCTGGAGGAAAGTTGCTTTCCATGGACACAGATGTGTCTGTTCTGATGAGCCTATATTCACTTTTTTGCAAGATTTGTGTCTATCAGAAATTTAATAAACATTTAATTGGTTTTTATTGAAGTCTTTGATTAACGTCTTTAATGGGACAGTGGAGTTTAGTTCATTCTTTTTTTATTTGCTTTGAATATGGTGACTGTTGATGTATAGACCATAGTATAGGACTGATGCTTTGGCTCAAGGACTGTGAATGAAGCATAGATCCAAAATATAGGAAAATAGATTAGGAATGTGAGCACTCCAATTGAAGAACTCTTCTTTTGGCTGTAGATGAGGATCTATGGCTTTCCAAGTTTGTCCTTGGAGGCTATGTAGAATAAGAGGTCTACTACATGGTTGCTATTGCTGTAATCATTGTCATAGCAGGAAATTATATGACCAAATGATCATTAAGGGCAATATCAGCACCAACATCAAAAGTAGAATAGTAGGTGTCCCTGTTACACTTATAGTATACAATCTAGTCCTCTGTGTAACTGAAAATGTCCTTTAAGACTCCCTCTCCTGCTTGCTTCATCACTTTCTTGATATCATACTTGATAAGTTTCATCAGGTAACAGGTGATACCCAAAACAGATAATTCATGAATAAGAATGTAAAAAGGCATGCCTGTGAATTTCAGATTCAGTTCAGGTATGACCTTCTGTATAGCTTTATCACACTAATAGAAGCAGAGATTCAGTTTTGGGCAGCACCATGCTCATCATGCCAAAACTTGCTATAAGGGTGACCTACTGTCTTCTGGGTAGCCATAATGTTATGGTGTGTGGTCATGAGTCCTTCTACAATGACAAAGTTGCTGTGAATGACCTTGGCCAAGGAGGTCAACCAATAGGTAGTGAAGAATGCATTATTGACAACCTTAAAGGAACTATTGTATTTCATCATCATGAGCATAGCAGCATAAGCAGAAGGTATAGAGATAATAACATGCTTAGCTGCACCTTTCAAGTGAGTTCCAGCCTTTACCACCATGGGAAAAAACAGTGAATGCTACTACATGTTTATCTCTGTTTAATTTTGGTGGGATCCTACCTTGGGAAGACAGTAATGACTTTCTCATTGATCAGCAGCTTTTCATTCTTGATCTTAATAAGACCCTGGAACTTGACATGTGGAATCATATTGGAAGAAATAAACCATTCACTTGAGGTCAATGAAGGCATCAATGATGATCATAAAATCCACTCTTGCCAAGATGAATACATCCCTGGCCATAAGAAATCCAAAACAACCAAATCCATTGACTCCAGCTTTCACTATCTTGCCTCAGGCATGCAGCTATAGCAGTGGATCCTAGCGATGAGCTTAGGAGAACTTTTAAGAGCCCTACTGCTTTCTTTTTTTTTTTTAAGCAATCAGGGTTAAGTAACTTGCTCAAGGTTATATGGCCAGTTATTTCTGGGTGTGGTGCTGAGTGTCTGAGCCCGGGATTCGATCTCCAGGTCATCCCAACACTGGAGCCGGTGCTCTTACTCGCTCAGCCACCTGGCCGCCCCTAAGCAATTGGGGTTAAGTAACTTGCTCAAGGTTACATGGACAGGTGTTTCTGGGTGGGTGCTAAGTGTCTGAGCCCGGGATTCGATCTCCAGGTCTTCTCAACACTGGAGCCGGTTTTCTTACTTGCTGTGCTATCTGGCCGCCCCACCCTACTGCTTTCTAAAGAGTACTCTTTATAGATCTATATTGAATCATTAATGACCATTCTTTGGATAGATGCCAGCTCAAATCTACAAGCATTTATTGAGTGCTTATTATTTGTAAAGACAATTTGTCAGGTTCTAGAGACACGGGAAAATATTCCCTCCACCCCTGTAATAAGGAGCCTACATTTTTTGGGTCTAGACAAATTACCTCAATTATACACTTGTCTAAAGTACATTTTTAAAATTTATTTTTCACAAATATTGTACAAAATCCAATGCCAAATACCTTGCTGAAATAGAGATGGACTATAACTATAGTGTTTTAATGATTTCTTAGTATAGATAAACTGTTTAAAAAAAGGAAATTACATTTAACTGGAATTATATGTTCCTAATCAATCTATGCTAATTCTTAGTGATTATCTCTTCCCTTTCTAAGTATTTAAAATCCACATGTTTAATAATTCATTCTAGAAATTTACCTGGAATTGGTACCTGGTACATTAATCTCACTGGCTTATAATTGTTATTATCTGGTTTTTACCCCTTCGTGAAAATCAGGATATTTCCTTTCTTCCAGTACTAAGGTCCCTCTTCCTACTCCTAGGTTTAAAAACATGAATGATGTTTATTAAATAAGGTCATTCAAAAAACATTTCAAATTACATCCTCACATTCTTTCAGTACTCTGGGATTTAGCTCTTCTGCTTGTGTCTCAAAACTATTGTGAAGAGCCAGGTACTTTCTTGTTTATGTTTCAATTTTCTCAACCATTTTCTTCTAAACTTCCCAATATGAAGATTCTTTTTCTTAAGCAGGGAGAGCAAATGAAAAACTTCTTGTCCCCACTAAACAGTTCTCTTACTTCCTTGACCTTCTTTCTCTAGTTTAGCTTTAAAAAATCAATTTTATTTGAATTTATTGAAAGTCTCAGTTCATTCTTGGCATTAGCATTCCTGACCCTGTTCTTATAGGAATTGACAATATTCTTTGAATAATGGGCAAAGCAAATAAGTAGAAGGGTGACTTCAGTAGTTTTAAACCAGTAACAGATGGGTTGCTAATGGGATCTTCCATCTCTAAATCATCAGAATTTTAGATTATGCAACAACATCAGTCCACTTTTGAATGAATAGTTATTAGAGTAGCACTTTCTATACTTCATTTTTTAAAATTATCTTATATTAATTAACTCATAATAGTTCTACTAAACCTCGAAGGAAATGAATAGAATGTTATTTGTTCCATTTACCTATGCCCTTGTCAATGAAAATGGTAAGATTTGCTTTCTAAATTCTTTGTATTCTGGGACAATTTGTAAATTCCTAATTGGCACTAACACAATAAGACAGAATAGGGTATCATGTCTAACAAATACTTGTGCTATGAGTAAATGATTGAGTGAGTGAGTGTGTGTGTGTTGGCCTTAGCACACATATAAATATTGAGAACATGTTATTAAATTTATGTTCTGACTTTTTCTCTGATTGGCTCTATTTTCTTACTGATACTTTACAAGGATATAAAATGCCCTTTATTAAATATAGTCACCCTCATAATAAAGAAAAAAATTTATTTTTCATAATGATTTATTATTATGAACATAGAATCTTTTTGAACATTTATGTCGAATGATGCCAACTTGCTATCTGTTCATTAGATTTTTTCTGCTCCTCCTATTTATTATTTCTACTTTAATCAACAACTTTGGCTAATCACTTATCTCTTTTCTCCTTTTCATTTTTCTTCCTTCTTTCCTTTTTTACCTTTCATTTTCCTATAATTCCCACCACCTTCCTTTTTCCCTCTTCTCCTTTCTCTCCTTTCCTTGCATTCTCTCTCTCTCTGTCTCTGTCTCTCTATGTCTCTCTGTCTCTCTCTCTGTCTGTCTCTCTGTCTCTGTCTCTCTCTGTCTCTCTCTCTCTCTGTCTCTCTCTCTCTGTTTCTCTCTCTCTCTGTCTCTCTCTCTCTGTCTCTCTTTCTCTTTTTCTCTCTCTCTCTCTGTCTCTGTCTCTCCCCTTACACACACACACACACACACACACACACACACACATACTCAGACTCACGCACACACACAACTGCATATAGAAGGATCAGTGTTCTGATGAGACCTGACTAGAAACATTGAGACCTTGGAAAAGAAAGGGGAGGAGCTAATGACCATATATAAGGATAATTTCCAGGCTTGAGGCAGCAGAACAGAGAAGAGGACACTTGTGGTGGCAGAGTAAAAAAAAAAAGAGAGAGAGAGAGAGAAAACTTGTGGTATCTTGGCACCCTATTTGTCTGCTCTGTCTGTGTTGCTGTTTTTGATACTTTGTACAGAAGTCCTGGGATGTTACTGGAAGCTCTGAAAGAGGATTTTCTGGTTGTACGTTTACAGAAGTACTGTAGGTCTGTTTTGGAGGTCCTGGGACTTTACTGATGATTTGTACTGACCTCTTGGACCTTGTTTGTTGGTCTGTGTTTAATTCTATGTTGATGATTTTTGTTCAGGTCTCAGACCTTGCTCATGGGTCTGAGTTGATTTCACAGGCAGATAGTGAATCAATGATAGCTCCAACAATATGTGTGGATATTAATGTGGCTCTGTTAAGCTTTGTCTTCCCAGAAACAGGAACTGTGAAGGACTTGAAGTGGACTTGACACTATGAGCTTCAATACGGAATGGGAACTGGATGAAGAACTGGGCAAGGATCTGTACAAGGAACTGGGAGATGCCTGCCTTTGAACCCAGGTGACAGTTGGAGCTGGGACCATGAAAGAGGAACCATGGAAGCTGAGAGCTAGCCTCAAGTGAAGCTGAAAGAAGACTTTACTTGGATACTGTGTACTGACTGAGAAGATTGTGATTTGCTGTGACATAGGAGTGGAAAACTTTGACTTTTGAACTTTGTGACTGAATTAAGGATTTTGTGACTGACTAAATGAATGTCCTTTGTTTAAAACTATATGACAACTTTGGTGAAAACTGTGTAAATAGTGATAAGTTATTGAGTTGTGACATGGTGAATGTTGCATTTTGATTTTCTGTGATAAGTTGTAATATTATGAATGCTGTATTTTGATTTTCTATGAATGTTTTGCCCTTATTTGTTATTGCATAAATAGCGAGTTTGCTATACTATGTAATCATAACCTTGAAAGCTGTTGAAAGCAGCAGTCCTCTAGAAAGCTGCTCATGCTAGGCTTTACAGTGGGTAGGGATATGCTTCCCTTCTTTTGATTCTCCTAGAGAGTCTGACAGCACTGAATATAGAATGAGCATTCTAAATATGCTTATTCATTTTAAGGTATAAGTTTCTCAACTTTTCAATAGCAGGAAAATCTCTCTCACTTATGAAGTTATGAGATACACAACAGAAAAGCATAGGGATTTTATAGGGGGGTTTTTGGGGGGAAGGAGGATGTCTTAGATCAGTTTCTTAACATGGAGGTCCATAAGTTTGATTGGTTTTAATAATATTTTGATCACTGAATTTTAAAATATGTAGCTTCCTTTGTAATTTTCATATTTTACTTTATGCATTTAATAAATATTATTCTAATAAAAGATTTATAGATTTCACAAGACTGCCAAAGAAGTTGACTAGACAAAAAAGATTAAAAACCTCTTCCCAAGACCATTTGGTCATGATTCCAGAGTCATAACAAAGCAACCAATTATAATCTACTTAAGTTGAGCCTAAAGAAAAGTAGCATACTATGTCAGAATAAATCATATTTTAGAAGTTTGCTTGACTTACAAGTAATGACTTGAAAATGAGTCCTGGAACTAGTTGATGATCATCACTTGTATTCCCTAAGTACCCAATATCAGTTTTCTTTTGCATCATCATTTTCTTCTGTTAAAATGCCTATTTTATTTAAATTCAGTTCTTTATGCTGATTTTCTCTGAATTTTTCCTGTGATTTACTCTAAATACAGATTTTTTTTTCTGTATGTCAAATAAATTTGGAGGAGGAACAGTTTGTAAAAATGGTTCAGCAAAAGTATTGGTAAAGGGGCGGCTAGGTGGCACAGAAAGTAAGAGCACCGGTCCTGGAGTCGGGAGGACCTGGGATTGGTTCCGGCCTCAGACACTTAACACCCGCACAAAATAACTTGCCGTGAAACCTTGAGCAAGTTACTTAACCATAATTGCTCTAAAAAAATAAAAGCATTGGTAAGAATGGAGACAATCATGTGCTATCTATACTGGTTTCCTCATACATTGGTTCTCTCTCCCTGGATGTTTTATTGTCTGTTCTCATATTCATGATAAGAAGTTAATTCATAAATGATTCAGACTAATTAAATTACCATGTGCTATAGGACATGCATGCTGTGATACCTTCTGCATTCACTTATTAATAGCTATATAAATACAAAATTGTTACTTTTATCCTAAGTTCAGATTTCACTGTTGAAAGGAGTATGAATACTTTGATAATTCTGCTACAATTAGTTTTATCTCATCCAAATCAAGACACTAATTGAATAGGAAGCTAAAATTCCTCTCAATATTAAAGGAATTAATTAAGCGGTTGAGAGAAAAAAATTTAAATTGAAGGTAGACTTTTCATTTCTTGCTTGATACACGAATATTTTTGCTTTGGTTTTTTTGTTTATTTGTATTTTAACTTTCACATATTGTGAAATATTCTGGGCATTTCTCATTATTTTATTCCAATAGCATTTGATTTGTTTTCACTGGGCAAGTTCTGGTGTTAGGTGACATTTTTTATGCTTCCTTTAAAATAGTATAATTTAAAATGAATCTGGCAGCTACCTATGGCAAAATTCAGCATTTAAAAAATCATATATACCTTTTATATTATTAGTTTGTCAGGCATATTTGACATATTTCACCCCTGAAATTCCTAAAGGTCTACATTTTTATTTTCCACTCTGACCATTTTCTATTCAGCAAATACCTGTTCAACAAACACCTGATGATGGATGGATTGCCATTCTCTCAGTTATTCTGCTGCCATTTATTCCTTTCTACTTACCTGCTTTACCTCTGTCTTCTGTGCATTCTCTTTCTCTCAGACTTCTTCCACTTTTTCTTGACATTCCACTTGTTGGCTTTCTCTGCATCTTCCCCCATGCTCTCTGTTCTGCAAAGCTTAGCTTAAGGATAGGAAATGTAATCATCTATCTATGGCATCACTTGCATAGTTGTTAAATAAATGATACTTAACAAATTTATTATAGCTATATGAAACATTAACATACCCAAATAATAGGTCTTTCTAACTGTCCACATTGCAAAGACTTTAATTCTGTGTGAATGTGTTGCCCATATAAGTTACATATATGTCCACATGAATCTCTCCAAATGTGGTTCACAGAGATGTACAGCTATCTCTGAAAAATTAAATCTCCCTTTAAGGGAGAATTTATTTCCTGCCAAGAAGGGAACAGGCAATTTTCAGCAAAAAGCAGGCTGTTTTGTTTTCTTCAGAGAGGGGATTCTAGACTAGAAATATATAAGATCTCCTAAATCAGGGGAGGGAATTTGGGGCCACGAGGCCACATGTGGCCCTCTAGGTGCTTAAGTGAGGCCTTTGATTAAATTTAAATTTCACAGAACAAATCACCACACTCACCCCAGCCCTAAATATTGTTAATTTACAGGAAACAATTTTTGGTTTCAAGTCACTTTTCTTGGTGGCCATCCCTTAATGGAAAAGCAGTGTCCCAAGTTAGGTCCAAAGACTTGACTCTTTGTGATATATATATATATTATTTATATATATTTACAATAAATGTTAATTACAGAAAGATCATGACAACTAATTAATAACAAATGAGTCCTTATTCAAGTTGATAGCAAACATAAATCAGAGAATTTATTCAGACTTGAACACGCCACTGCAATTGCCAGTACAAAAAGTAAATGGATGCTCCTACTGGGAAGGGGAGTGGGAAATAGAGAAGAAAATAAGATGGCAAAGAGTAAAAGAGGCAAGGAAGGAGAGAGAGACAGACAGAGACAGAGAGAGACAGAGACAGATAGAAAGATACAGATAGAGACAGAGAAAGAGAAAGAGACAGAGAGAGAACTTTTAACATCTCCTGTTATGATGCCTCCTTGAAGAAAGTCTGGAACTGCTTCTCTCTCTCTATCTTTCTCTGTCTCTGTCTCTGTCTCTGTCTCTCTCTCTGTCTCTCTGTCTCTCTGTCTCTCTCTGTCTCTCTGTCTCTCTCTCTCTCTCTCTCTCTCTCTCTCTGTCTCTCTTTCTATCTGTCTCTCTGTCTCTGTCTCTCTCTGTCTCTCTGGCTCTGTCTCTCTGTGTCTATCTCTCTGTCTGTCTCTCTCTCTGTCTCTTTGTCTCTTTCTGTCTATCTGTCTCTGTCTGTCTCTCTGTCAGAAAAAGCAAACAACAATTTTCATTCCACAAGATCTCATTAATGCTATCTTTCATATAGCCATTACAAATTACCTCTACCAATGAAAGTTTTATGCAATGCTTAGATTTAAGTGCCATGTTACACATTAAATTGTTCAGTTATTTTTGCAGTCACTTCTGAATCTTTGTGACCCCATTTTCAGTTTTCTTGGCAAAGATAATGGAATGATTTGTCATTTCGTTCTCCAGTTCATTTTACACATGAGAAACTGAGGTAAGCAGGGTGAAATGACTCTCCCAAGATCACATAGCAAGGAAGTAATTTGAAGTTAAAACTTGATATGTCTTCCCATCTTAGTCAATACCTCCAAGTCTCCACAAGGATTCCACAAGGAAAATTATCAATAGTAAGATGGAAAAAAAACGAGTTCTTTCATTAATAACTAGAACAATACAAATTAAAGAAACTGTGAGGTTCTATGTCACACCCATTAACTTAGCTAACTAGATAAAAAAAATCACAAATATTGAAGAGGCTCAAGAAAACAGAAACATTAACGCAGCAGCAACTGTGGAAATTATTTTAAAACTATGTCCCAAAATCATTAAACCATACCCCTCTTTTACTAGTGGCACACCATTATTAGGCCTATATGCAGAGGAAAACAAAAAAGCAAACAATAACAAAGACTCATATGTTCAAAATATTTATAGCAGTTAGTTTTTTTTTGTGGCAAACAGTCAGAAACTAGAAGGCCATCAATTGAGTTGTGGCTAAGCAAATGATGGAATATGAACATAATAGAATGCTGTTATACCATATGAAATGATGAAAGGTATATTATCAGAGAAATTTGAAAGATATTAATAAAATTATATAAACAAAAGGGATAGAATTAGGAGAATGATTTGTAAAATGAAAACAACATGTAAAGATCAGTCTCTTTGAAAGAATTAAGAAATTTGATCAATGTGGTCTACTGATAAAACCAGCTACCTGTCTCCTAATAGAGTATTGATATACTCAAGATTCTTTAATTTTTCAAATATGGAGGAAATGGGAAAGGAGGAAGAAAGAGAAAATAAATCATTATGAATAAAAAATGTCCAAATTTTACAAAAGGAAAATAATTCATGTCCTTTTAAATGCAGGATAATTTTAGCATCGATATACATGTGTATAGGTATACATATATATATAAACATATTTTAAAGAAAAAATATATGACACATTCATATTAATTTTGTGCTGTCAGGTTGGATACATTATAATAAAGGCTTAAGCCACATCTAAGCAGTTAAATATAGTGGACAGGAGGTTCAGATTTTGTTAGTGGGAGGCAATCTCCCTTTCCTGCGTTAAACAGTTATCTTCTCCTCTGAATTGCTTTTATTGTTATGTGCATAGTATACAAATATTGGAAAAGGAAACATAGAAGACTTGTTATGACATAACCTGGGCCTTGCAATAGGATAGGCCTTGCATACATGATTGTAAAAGGGCATAGTTGTTTGTTTGTTTGCTTTTTAATTGTCCCCACAGACGTTTTTCCTGAACAGCTAGTTGTCCTATTGTTTAAGTTTATAGCCCCTAATAACAGCTGACTAACCTAACAAGGTGGAGGAGAAGGAAAATAACAAAGTAATTTAGAAAATGTGGAAGCCTGACATTTTTTAGTCTACTTCTCAACATAACATTTAATGAAAAAGAACAATTCATTACACAAGAAATAGATGGAAATTGGATTCTTGACTTGGTGTAGCCATTCTGATATACAATTTGGAAATACGTTAAAAAAAGTTAATACACTATTAACATTCTTTGAAACTATGATTTGGTTTATGGCACCCTGTAGATAGGAAGTTAGTGATAGGGGAAAAAAGAACACAAGATTTTTTCTTCATTATTTTTTTTAATTTTCATTTCCAGAAATTATCAACAGATATGAGCAGGTAATTTTCAGAGGAAAAAAATCAGTTATCAATAGTCATAGAAAAAGTTATAAATCACTAATAATTAGATAAATTAAGATGAAAACAACTATGAAGCATGACCTCACACCCATCAGATTAACTAAAACGATAGACAATGAAAATGACAAACACTAGACGTTATGAAGGAAAATAGACAAACTGAGATACCTTTGGAGAGCTGTGAACTACTCTGACTCTTCTGGAAAGTATTTTGGAACTATACTCAAGTAACGCCAATTTTTTTTTTTTTTTTGCTTTTTGGAGGGGGAAAGACAGGGCAATTGGGGTTAAGTGATTTGCCCAAGGTCACATAGGTAGTAAGTGTTAAGTGCCTGTGGCTGGATTTGAACCCAGGTTCTCCTGAGTCCAGGGCCGGTGCTCTATTTACTGCACCACCTAGCTGTCCCAAAATATTTTTTTAATGCAGTACTGTTTGTGATAGTAGTAAAAATGGAAACAGAATGGGCTTCCTTCCATTCAGTGAACAAACTGCTGTCTTATTATATATATATATATATTTTTTTTTTTCACAATTCATTTCCACAACATTTTGAGTTCCAAATTTTCTCCCCATCTCTTTTCTCTCCCCCACCCCAAGATGGCACGCATTCTGAATATCCATTACCTCGGTCTGCCCTCCCTTCAATCACCCACTCCCCTCTTATCCCCTTCACCCTTACTTTCTTGTAGGGCAAGATAAATTTCTATAACCCATTGTCTATATACTTTATTTCCCATTTGCATGTAGAAACAATTTTTAACATTTACTTTTAGAACTTTGAGTTCCAAAATCTCTCCCATCTTCTCTCTCCACCCACCCATTTTGAGAAGGCAAGCAACTCAATATAGGTTATACATGTATAGTTATGCTAAACACTTCCATAACATTCATATTGTGAAAGACTAATTGTATTTCCCTCTATCAAATCCTGTTCTCCATTTACTCTATTTTATCCTTTGACCCTGTCACTTTTCAAAAGTGTTTGATTCTGACAACCCCTTCCCCAATCTGCTTCCCCTCTATTATCTCCTTCCCCCTACTTTCTTGTAGGGTAATATACCCAATCAAGTTTGTTATGTTATTCCCTCCTTAAGCTAAATTCAATGATTAGCAAACTGTTATCTTATTAATACAATGGATTATTATCATATTGGAAGAAAGAATGATTATGAGGAATTCATAGAAAGTTGAGAAGAATATGAAAAATATAGGATGAGTAAAGCAGAGACAATAGATCTATACACATGAATACAATAATATAAATTATAACCACATTTAAAACAATCAAAATCTGGCAAATTGTAATAAATGCTTTCCTCTGTGTGTGTGTATACACACAGAGACACACACACATATAAGATAATAAAACATGCTTTGTCCCATTTAGTAGAGAAGTGAAGGTCTATAGATTTGGAATGTATAAGTTGTCCAATGTGGCTATTACATCAATTGATTTTACTTTGATTACATGTAAAAACAAAAAAAAATCAGGAATAAAACAAAATAAAAATGGGAATCTTTGGAAGGTTTTATTTTTATATCTTGTTTCAAGGTCTATGTTCTCCTCTGTGCTGTTTACCTATTTAGGTAGAATGTCTATCTGTTTATATTCGATATTTTAAAATGCTAAAAAGAAAAAAAAACAGTGAGTTCTTATTCTAAATTCAACTAGATGTTTCTTTACCTCAAAAGTCTCACTATGTAGTTGTGTTATTCAAAGATAAAGGACTCATTATCATCCTGTACTAATGAAGAGGAAACATAGAGATAATAGATTTTTTTCTGTACTAAACCTGATAATATAAGTTACCAACTCAAGATTTATGTCAGTTGAAGAGTATATTAGATTTCCACAATTCTGAAAATCTAAGGCAATTAAATTGCCTTTTTATAACCTTCATCTGCTTAATCCCCTAACTAACCTTTTATCTGTCTCCAGTGTTATCCAAATAGAGATTTATGTACCTTTTCATGTGCTTACCTTATACCAAATGTTCTCTGACAAATTATTTACAAATGTTAATGTTCCAATTTGGCTCTGACAATGTATTAATTTAGGGTAGATTTGTTTTTAATTCATGTCCCCTTTACCTCCACTCTTCTACTCAAGGGATTAAATTAGAGTTATGCATCAAAGAAAATGAAATTTGAAAAACTTAAGTAAATGAAAGTATTCTATTAAAATATAGTGTGTAAAAGTCCTTACATGTATAACGAATTGATTGTTTGCGCCCATTAGTGTGTATGTGTGTTCATCAACACAGGGCAGCACTTGCTCTTGCCCAGAGCTTGTATTTGAGGATCCATAGATAAAGATAAACAGGGCCAGCTGGTAACAAATTTGTGATTCCAGTGCATTTTGTTTCCTTTGTCTTCAAAATCCCTCTCTTGCCCTTTTCCACTTTTATAGGCTCTATTCAAGCTCTTAAGAATTCAATGATTTTTTAAAAATCCCTGCCCTTATAAAGACATGAAAATGTTTGATATTTATACGCTAGCAAAAATGTGTTTATGCAAAACATGTTAATTCTCCTCATTTTATTCACATGATAAGTAATTCATTTCTAATTAGAGGATGAAGATCTTTGTCTCCTATTAAAGGAAACTCAAACTATGAAAGCAGTAGTTAATAGTTCCTAATGTTACCTTGGAAGGCATTACCTAGTCAAATGTCTTAGAATCTATTATTTGACCTTTTCTGTTTGGTATTTTTACAAATGAGTTAGAAAAAAACTCCTAAAGTGAATGATTATATAGTTTACAGATTATACCAAAACAAAAGGAGTAGTTACAATCTCGGAAGTAAAAAATATTTCATAGCCTAGAACCAGGGACCAAATTTAACCAAATTTAATAAGATGAAGTGTAATGTCTATCACATTATATCATATGGATTGTTAAAGTGATGTTTATTTAAAAAAACATGTTGGAAAGAAGAATTTTTGGAAAATAGTATATCTGAAAAAGATTTGGTGTTTTAATTGATTACTAGGTAAATAAATTCATCAGTTAGATAATCATCAATGCCTAGCACATGTTAAATATTTAATATATTTGTCCAACTTAACTGACTAGCCAAACACAAAGTTTAATGTGATCTTAGATAACTTTGAGAATGAGTATCAATACTATACACTTCAAGTCCTGCTGCCTTTTGCCATAAATGAACCTTATCTTGACTAACCATTCAGTTCTATGCCACATTTTAGGACAGTGAAAGCTCACTTCAAGTGTTTTAAGGGTTATTATTGGGAAAAGAAATTAGGCTTCATCCACTCAGCAGATATTACTAGGAGTAAAGGAAATGTGTTTCAGAGAGGAACATTTTGGCAAGATATAAGGAAAAAAAGATTCTTATGTTACAAAAGTTGAATGGGCTGTCTTGGAGACAGTGAGTTTCCCCTCAACTGAAAATCCGAAAGACTAAATAGTCACATGCTGAAGATTGAGTGGGACTATAGAACCTCCTAATGGCTCAAATTCTGATGCCTAAATTCTTTTAATAATTTCTATAAGGTGAGGGAAGGGAAGGGGTATAGAAAGAACAAAGGTTGGTTATTGTCCTTCATAATCAAAGAGGACCAAAAGGACATAACTATGTCATAAACAATGTACAGTGTCTCTGACTGGGGCTTCTCAGACCAACATGAGCTCAGAAGGCTCTACCACAGGTGAGGCACAAATACTCCCTTGAATTATTTGGAGCAGAGAGGACTCTAAATTTGCACATCTCATGCTTTCTTTGAGCTACTGCAATTATGCTTTGCTCAAGAACATAGTATCTTCTTTGATAAGGAGTCTCCCAGGGCTCACAATTAATACCAAAGTTCTTCAGAGAGTCCTTGTTTAATACATTGTATTACTTCTGATCTCCTTGTGAGTATTTTTCTCCCTTGAGTTCTCTGTGAAATAGTATTCTAGGTAAATGTGTATTTGTCATTTGAACAGCGTGGCCCATCTAAGTTACACTCTCTGCAGTAGAGTTTGAATGCTTGGCACTTCAGTTAGAAAAAGGACCCCAGTGTCTGGTACCTTATCTTGCAGGTAATCTTCAGAATCTTCCTAAGACAATTCAAAGGGAAGCAATTCAGTTCCCTGGCTTGGCACTGGTCTACAACAATGAAGGAATCACAACAGCTCTATAGCTGTTGGCAGGTATATTGATACTTCTCTCTCATATTTTCCTTAGGAACCTTCCAAACATTGAGCTTGATCATTATTTATAGGTACATCCCTGGAAAGTATACTGTCAAAGTAAGCAAATTTCTCCATTTCCTTTAAACCATAGTTCGTCATATGGATGTTGTAGTGTTGGCTGGTGGAGAACCTCTGTTTTCTTGTACAAGTAGACCAACTTATGCCAAAATTGGCACAAGATAGAGTTAATACTTACTCTGATGCCTCTCAGCCTCAGAAACTGAACTGAGTGAACAATTATATTCAAGCAAAAAGTAAAACACCAACTCTTCTGCCACTTTAGTTTTGGCTTATAGTCTTTTCAAATTAAATAATTTACTATCAGGCTGGTAGCTGAATTTGATGCCATTTTCATCCTGGTTGAAGGCATCTGACAACACTGCTGAAAATACCATGCTAAAAATCATGGAACAAGCAGATAGCCCACCTTCATTCCATTGGTGACTGGCAAAGAGTGAATGTATTTTCCATTATTCAGAACCCACAAACAAGAAAATCCATTTACTCTGACTAAGCTAAGCCTGGAATGTTCTCCCTCTTCAGATCTGACTACTGACTTCTCTGGTTCCCTTTAATTTTTAACTAAAATCTCATCCTATCCCGGAAATTTTCCTCAAACATTCTTAATTCTAGTGTTTTCTTTCTGTTTATTTCCTAGATATCCTACATATAGATTTATTGGTTTGCATTTATTTGTATTTTGTCTTCCCTTTAGAATATAAACTTTTTGAGGTCAGGGGATTTTTTTTCCATACCTTTTTGGTATCCCTAGTGCTTAGCGCAGTGCCTGGCTCATAGTAGACACTTAATAAATGCTTATTTGTTGACTGATTGATTAAGCTATGAGGGGAAGGAGAGTGGCCAGTGAGTGAAGTCAGAAGATGATTTTGATTGAGGGACAAAAGCATATCCTTAGATGTGACATAAAAAAATCAGGGAGGTTTAAATGAAAGGGGTGGATACAGGGGGTGAAAGTTGTCCTTGGGATTCTAATGTTGGGAAACAGCAGCTTACTAATATCCTAATAACAATCTATATGTAAAGTTGAAATGTAATAGTAAAATAGCAAATTCTACAACTAGGTGAATTAAAATACTAAATGGAGGATATAGTAAAACAACTTACCTAGAATAATGAGTCACTGAATTCTTCAAAACCTATATGGTCATCTTCTGTCCTAAATAAATTAGGTTCCATACCTGTCAAACTATGAGAATAGTATTCTTAAATTAATTAACAGGTCAATTCAATAAAAAAATTAATTTGACTATTTTAGTCACTTGCCAGTTCATTTAAACCTATTACATGTATGGTATCATCTTCATGAAAATTGTAGACATGTCTTCTGTATTACATGGAATAAGGTTATACGTTGGAGAATCTCTATTTTAATCGGCAATACAGCTGTGACATAAAGTAATTAACTAGAATTTGTTTAATATGCAAAATGTACCCTCCTGCAATGAAATTAAGTCCCAATTTAAAATGATTAATTAATGTGTTGTCAAATATCAATAACTGAAAAACAAAACACATGTTCTCTTTCTTCACTGTGCTGGCAGCGCAGCATGAGTAAACCCAAAAATATATTCACAGTAAAATCAGTTACTCTGTAAATGAGCTGACTACCTAAAAATGACTTTCATAATAACGTGGTACTTCCAGTTCACTTTAGCATCATGTGGGAAGTTCTCAGGCCTCCAATTTTCCCACTCCTAGAATGCATTCCGAATGTATCTGCATCAGCCAATCCCCAGTCATCATTAGTAATACACTGTGAATTTTCTTGCATATATTCTGAGAGCGTGATTGAAGAAAGTAAGAAATATAGATGCATATTATTTTTGATAATTGTGTGTATTCCTAAAAATATAGGATTGTTTATTCCTAAAAACCAACTGGTGATTGCTTTGTAATCATGCCATGTTTTAAAGGCAATTGGAATAATTCATCATTTAAAGCAGAAGTTCTTGGTCATTTTTTTTCTGCCATGGAACCATTTAGAAGTCTAGTAAAGTCTATGGACACCTTCTGAAAGTATTAATTTATATAAAAAGTTAAAAATTAATAGGATTACAATATAACTCAATTATATACAAAATAATTTTAAAATGTAAACATAAAAAGCAAGCTTATGTTAAAAACCCACAATTTAAAGCGATTCCATGGGATATCCATTTGAATGTTTATTATATTTGTGCAGTTGTGTTATTTGACTGGTGCTGATGGAGAGGCAGTTTGGTGTATTGCAAAGAACCTTGAATTTCGAGGGGAAAAATGGATTCAAACCTGAAATCTTAGTTATGCCATTACTGTTGAAAATCATTTTATCTCTTGGCATCTCAGTTTGTTCCATTGAAGTTATAGTACTGAACTCAATGGTTTCTAAGGTCCATTTTACATTGAAATTTCTGGGATTCTAAGATACTGAGAGATGTCTAGCCAAATCCCTGAGACTGTAGTATTTCTGCTAAGCATAACAGTATTTATTGGTAATATTACCAAGTTGTATAGATTGACTATTAAAGTCTCTCAGGATATGTAGTCATGACATGGTACAGACAAAAGAAGACTATGGATCACAGCCAAAAGACTCAGAATTAGAGAAACTGAATCAGAGCTTGAGGAATCAGGTAGGTCCTAAGTGTCATAAAAGTTCTTGGTTCTAGGTCATGAAAGAACGGTGAGAGTGAAGACAGAGAGTTGGAATCCATTGCCTAGAATAAAGGAAGTTACAAAGAATGAGAAAGAAAGTAGGATTCAGAGAGCTAACACAAAACTCAGGATTCATAATATGAGACAGTTGTAGGATTAGGTCAGACTTGGAGTTGAGTCAAAAAGGAAATTATCAAGGTGAACTGTATTCTAGAAACGGGTCTGCAGTCTAGAGTGAAGGTATCTACTGGTATAGAAATTCCAAGTGCAGAGGTCAGCATTTGATGAAGATGAAGAATTTGAGAGAATGGAAAGGATCAAAAGTCAGTAATAGGTCCAGAGAAGGAAATGACAAATCATTTTAGTTTTTTTTTGAAAAGAAAACCACAAATTGTGTCATGAAGAATTGGTTATTACAGAAAGGACTAAATAACTACAACAATAACAGTGACAAAACAGATCTGGAATTCAGAAAGACAGTATGGGCAAAAAAGGGTAAGAAAACCTGTTCTGACCACAAGGGCTTAGAATCCTGGGAAGAACTCTGGACAAGATGAACATGACCGCAATAGTAAACAATTTCACACTATGTTAAGGCAATATTTTTTGGGGGGGTGAGGTCCTTATTTTTATGTACTTCTTATTTAGGGCATTGAGAAAAAGCCAGGCATTATTAAATTAGTTTCAGGCCTGATGGATATTGCTTACATGAGAAGGGAAAGTGTCTTGTGCAAAGAACAGGAAGGATGCAGGTGTCCTGAAATTGCAAATATGTTGGAGTAATATGTAAGAAGATTGGAAAAATAGGAGTGGGCCAGGGTATGAAGAGTTTGAATTACAAACAGAGGATTGATACTTGATGCTGAATGGGTTAAGAAACCACTGAAATTTACTGAATGGGGGTAGAAAGTGACATGGTCAAACTTGCCCCTTCTTTAGGAAGATCAATATGATAGCCAAGAAAAAAAGATTGGAGGGGAAACCCACTAGCAAACTATCACAATAGTCCAGACAAGTGATAATGAGGGTCTTCCCCAGGATGATGGTAATGTCAGAGGAGACAAGGGGGCATAAATGAAATATTATGAAGTTAAAATTGACAAGACCTGACAACTGATTGGATATGAGGAAGGTTAGTGAGAGTGATTATTCAGAGAATCACTTAGTAGGAGGTGAATTACTGAAGAGAAGAATGAATTTTCATTCTCAGTTTCCTTCTATCTAAACTGAGAAGTTTAAATTCGATTGCTTCCGAGGTTGTTCAGTAACAAAATTCGAAATAACTAATGGGTTAGGACAAATAAAACAAGAGAACTTCTCTAATGTACTAGTAGAGGGCAGGATCCTGATAACAAAAACAAAGGGCTAACATAGCAAGGAGGCTTTTATATGTTAATTCCATTGTCCAGAAAGAAAAAAAAAATCTGGGATTACACAGACCAAGTTAAATATTAGAGGAATATCACAGAAATATTCCTAAACCTCATGCACCCATAAAGGGTTTCTCATTTTTGACACCAAAACTTGGATACTGTCTGAATATTTACATCAAAAAGAAAAGGGGTTTTCAATTCTTCTCTGAGAAATCAGGCTAACAATATATCTAATATAATCTTGACTTTATTCATGCACTGTAAATAGCTAAGGTTCATACTCTAACCCATAAACAATCAAGATAAAACTCTTTCCCATTTTCCCTAGACAACTATACGCTAAGCATCATAAAATAAACTGGAATTTAGACACCACTCTAGAGAAAAGCACGCAGGATCACTAGTGAGTCAACACCCTTCCCCTCTTACCTGTAGAGTCCATCAAACTCACAGTTCAAATAAAGAGCTAAGTCCATATTTATTCCTCCACATTATTCATTTTTATAAATATGTTTCTTGGCTATGGCTTCTGCTTGGTCCAGAAACTTTGCTGAGATACCTTCTCTTCTCTCTAGGAACGTTGGTCCAGTAAAGGATATCCTCCAACCAGGAATGCCATTATCAATTTGCTGATTATGACCCCTACTTCTGCAGCATCACACTGGCTTGGCCAAGAAACACCTGGTCATTCAACCCCTGATTTTGTGTGCTGTCATTTTTTTAAGCCACACAACTCCTTGGTCTCTTGAGATTATACAGTTCCTTGATGCATATGGTTTCCTACATAGATAAAGATTTCTTTCTGTATTTATCTGGTGTATTTATTTCTAGCTATCTTAGCTCTTATTTTCCAATTTGTCTGTAGGCAGTTCTTAAAAAAAGTGAGAGGGTGCAAGTCCAAGTGTATTCATTTTGTCAAAAATGAGGTATTAAAGAAGGATGCACTAGCATGGGTCAAGCTACATTCTATCAAAACCATAATCTTGCCATGAAGGATATTGTTTTTAAGGTCTTTAAGACCTTATTAACAGTGAAACATCAATACTAGAAGCCATTTCTCATCAATATGTAATTAGAGTTTCTGCATCTTGCATAAGAAATTTTACATGGAGAATTAATTTTTATTGACCCAGAACAATACCCGGGAAAATATCCTTCATGTAAATACTTCTTCGTTATAAATAACCAGTCTCCAAATTTGGCTTTCAGTTAAAAAACTACACATAGGGGGAAATGAAAATATCTTGTCTTTGTTAAAGTAAGACACAACATCTTAGCGCAATAGTTAAGTTCCTAATACTTTAAATTGCGAAACAATTACACAATCTAGATTGGGATAATCAAGTTACCCATACATATCAAATCACTTCCACTGGTGAGGGTGGGTGGAAGAAAGTATAAAAATGAAACCTTATTTTTAAGGATTTTAAAATTTACATGAGAGATTCATTCATTTAATAAGCATTTATTAAACACCTATGTGACAGATACAATGCTGGGAAAAATAAAACAATCCCTGCCATCAGAGAGCTTAAATTCTACATTATAACAGGGTCAGAAGCAGCATATACATAGAAAAATAAATACGGCATGTCTACATACTTCTGGCAGAGGGGTATGAGGATTCTAGGAATAAGTAAAACCACAAGAAAAATATAAACTCATGAAAAATTAAAACAATAAGAGTTAATAATAATCTAGTGCAATAAAACATATGTCATGAGACAGGGCATGAATAATTGACAAACAAATTAGACAGTGATTGTTAGAAAACTTGAAAAGTTGGAGAAATCATTAGAGTAAAGTGGTCAGAGCTTTCTTGGAAAAGGAAGAATTTGATTTAGATCTTAAGGAATAAATGGGATTTAACTAACTAGGAAGAAGATAGAAAGTTACTACATATCTGTGAAATTACAATCTTAAAAAGGAAAAAGAAGCAAGGTGAGAGTTTTAAGTGTCTGAATTTAGTTAAAATGGTAGTGAAAATAAAGAGGTATGGGAGGAAATCCTAGAATAGTAACCAGAGGAGGTAGAATTGGGGGGAAGAGGTATATTGGATAAAGGCTTTAAATAAAAATTGAAAAATATAAACTTTATCCTATAAGCAATAAATAACCAAGTGATCCTCTTTGAGCAAAGGAATGACATTATCAAAATGATAGTTTTCAAATAATAATTAGATAACAGGATGGGAAGAACTGAATTCCTCCAGGTTTGAAGAGTGGAAAACTTAGCAGAATATTATCCTGATGTAAACAGAAAAAAAACAGAGGTAAGAAATATTGGAAGTAATAGAAAATACATGCTTATTGATAAGCTATGGAGTGAGTGTGGGATAAGAGAAAGGGGGAAAGAAGAGTTAAAATACTAATTGAAACATCCTTAGCAACATGAAAGTAGCATTTGAGTTGTGAGAGGAAGAGGACTAAGCAGATTTCAGGTCAGAAAAAGAGTTCAGTTTTCAAAATCATCACCATCATATCATCATCATCATCATTTTAGAAATATTTGATATTTTAAGCTCTAAAACACACCTTAGGAATGGCTATATGGCACAGGGAACAGAGCACCATCCATGGAGTCAGGAAGGCCTGAGTTCAAATCTGACTTTGGACACTTAACACAAAACTAGGTGTGTGACCTTGGGCAAGTCATTTAACCACAATTGCCCTCCAAAAAGCCAAAAGAACTCCAGAAACCTTATATGCATTATCTTATTTTAGCAGTTTAATATACTATAATAATACAACTCCTCCTCTTCCTCTTTCTTCTCTTCTTTCTACTCTTCCTTCTACTACCACAACCACCACTACTACCAGTACTATATGTGTTGAGTTTGCAAGGGTGATGAAACATAGCATAACAACAATGTGATATTCACAGCACCCATGGTGGCTATGAATATTCTGGTGTAGTTCTGAATCATAAAAAGGTAACAGACTCTCTACAAGGAAGACAGAACCAAAACATTTATTCAAACACCAAAAGACTGAATCCCAACACTAGAAAATAAAATCCATCATAGCAGCTGAGAAGTTGGTACACATAACCAGTGCAGTGAGCACCAACAATCCTAAGCCTTCCCTCTGTCAGGCCTTCCAAACAAAACAAGCTCTCTTAAGCAAAAATGTCATTCTGTCACTTAGGCTAGCTGCTCTACCTCCATGCTGTCTGCTTTGTTTGTGTTCTCCCTGTCTCCTACCTTTGTTACAGATCCCAGTTCTGACATGTTTTCCCATTCCATGAAATTGTAATTCATAGATCTGTTAGAGAATATTTACTCACTAAGTTTGAGGCCTTCCTTATATCTTGCATCCTTTCATAAGCACCCATGAAGAACTTGGAATCCATAATCAATATTGAATGACCTGGATTAGGATTCATTGGACTTATTGGCTCAGCAATTTATTCTCTGTATTAATTGGGATAGTCATTTCTCCTTGATTTTTAGTTTTTTCCTCTCTAAAATGAGAGAATTGGACTAAATTGCCTTTAAAGAATTTTAAATGCTAAAATCCTATGAATGTTTGCAATGAATACAATTGTTACAACCATTCAAAAGATGGACATTTTTATGCTGAAATGTGTTCACAAAAACTAATATGATTAATAATGACATGTAAGATTTGATGGCCCATTTGTAAATTATCTGCAAACATAACCATGTCCATTTATGTATACATACACAAATAAACACAAACATGCATACAGACACAGAGTGTCCCCAAAATCTTGGTGCAATTTTACATAGTATAAGTTTAGGGGAAGAAGGTATCAGGAAGACCTCAAGATGGCAGTGGGACTTCAGTTGAACATTAAATCAAGTCAGAAGAACAAAGAGACTGAAATAAGGATTGATAACCTTCTAGGCAAGTCAGGATGCCTATGCAAAGGCATGGAAGTGAAAGATAGATGCTTATATATGAAGAGTAGTGAGTAGACTAATTAGGTTGGAATGTTAAGTATATAATGGGGAGAAATATGAAATAATTTTTGGCAGACTGGAATCAAATTGTATAGGGATTTAAATTAAGAAGAGAGAAGTTTGTATTTTATAACAATCAGTGAAGCTTTTTGAGCAGTGGATTGACATAGTTAAAGTTGTACTTTGATTTAAGAATATTAATTTGACAACTTCAATGAGTAAAGAAGAAATGCACTACACACTAAGGGTTAAATTGAATGAAATGTAAACTATATGTGTGTACACCTACATACGCACATATCTTCATACATACATATATATATATATATATCACATGAATATGCATGCATGAGTACATACTGTTCACATATACACATACTGTAGCAGCAAGCACCCCAGCGTTCCGAGGGTGGCTACCAACACAGGTTCTTAGATCTGATTTTCTGAAGGAAAGCAACTCAAAATGAGTTAACATTCTTACTTTAATCAATCAAATATATCATTTACCTTGTTCAGGGGAAAAAGATCAGCACCCCAAATGTCAGAGTATACAGAGGTTACAAGCAGAAATTATAAAAAGGCAGAGAAACAATCAGATCAAGAAGACAGGCCTCTAACTCTTTTGACTGTTACATCTATACCTAGTCATTTACCAAAGAGGGAAGCATCAACATCTGAATTTTTCAAAGCCAGGGGGCTCTCAACGGCTGCCAAGAGTCTTGTCTGGTCAAATAAAACACTTCTCAAAGTGAGCCCCAAAGCAAAGCCTCCCATCAGGGTTTATAAAGCCTTCTCCTGACTCAGAGAATGTAACAACCCTCTTGACCCACTGCCCAATCACAAAGCACCAAGGGGTGGGTGTTCCTGAAAAACAAGTCTCCCACCACAGGCTCTAAGTGCACTTAAGCCTAGGGGCAGGGAACATCTTAAATTTACATTTCTATTACACATACATATTTAAATACCCAGTACATATACATATACACATGCATATGAACATGTATACACATACATGTACATAATCTGTTTAGGTCTATGATTTATTTTATATAGTTAAAACTAAATGAAACAAAACAACAAGAACAACCACAAAACTAAAAAAAAAAAAAACAAACCCCCATCTACAATAGGTTGGCAACTATTCTATAACTCAAAGTCTTAGGGAACTGTCCAGGAGCACTTATAGGTTACATGACTTGCCAAGGTGATTTAGATAATATTTATAAGAGAAGTTTAGATGCCACAGAGTAGGTAGCAATGTCTTAACCATATATATATTGTAAGAGCCAGTAGGACCTCTTCCAGTCTTACCAACGGGAGTGCTAACATTCTCTCCTTTCACACAGTACCTCCTCATCCCCCCACTGATGTCATAGTTCTCTTTGAGAACAAAGGATAAACAACTTCCGTGAGTAGTAGTGTGGAACCAACTGGAACTAGCCATTTGGGCAACAGAGTTTCTCTCTCTCTCTCTCTCTCTCTCTCTCTCTCTCTCTCTCTCTCTCTGTCTCTGTCTCTGTCTCTCTTTCTTCTTTCTTTTTCTTTGCTTCCTTCCTCCCTTCTTCTCTTCCTTCCTGTCTTTATTTCTCTCTCCATAGGATATCATATCCTTACTTGTGCATACTCTGATGGAAGAAATGTGAAGTTTGATCACTGAAACCTCACAGGATATCTTGGGGTATGTGGGTTATATTTTCTTTTCTTAAGGATATATCTTACATCCAGATCAACATGGCTCTCATTGATTGCCCAGTAGGTCCTAGACCAAGCCCCACTTGATCATAGTTTGGGGCCTGATTGGCTCAGAGTGAATATAAATAATAATTGTTTCTGTTTTGACCAGAAACCCAGAAAGTCTTCCCCTCCCAGACCTATTTTTCTTTTAGCTAGGTGAAAATGTCCATTCTTTGCTTCATTTCTTAAGTAGCCTTAATCACTGAATGGGCATCACCTCAGTCAAACTGAGAACTGTTAAAGACCTTAGCTTTACAAGGTCAATGTTTCCCACTGCATATGGGATCATCTATAGTCATCCTGATCTATATTTTTCCACTGGCCCCAGATGGCCTCAGAGGAGAAAGCAAGGCTTATGACTCCATAGTCCTCCCTTCTTTAAATCCAATTCACATGCATGTCATGGCATCACCTTCCTGATGTCATGGTCCTCTTCTAGAATGAAGGACAAACAATAGCAACAGCAAATATGCCAACAAAACAAAACAGTACTGCCTTTCAAATGAAAGAAATGGAATAAAAGATACCATCAAGGACATGTATAACTGTAAAATGATTTGGCTAAACATGTAAGGAAACTGAAGGATACTAATATTTCAATATCATCCATACATACATATTTAAGGCCCAGAGAAATTCCTACATCCCATTACATATATTCTTTATGGAAGATTTATTGTAGAACATAGATATGAATAAGCTAAGAAGAAAAAGATGGGTTGCCCTCTACACTGGTGAATGAAATATACACAGCAAAACAAAATGAAGGCTCCATAAAAGTTTTGAACTTTAAGTATAAGATATAATTGCTACCACCACCATATTTTCATTTAAATATCAGAAATGAATTGCATTGGAACCCAATGAAACATTTTAATTTAAAGAAATACATATACAAAAAATGAAAATATAGAATGTTCTGAAAATATAGCATCATAAAAGTGTCATCACTTTTAATGAAAGAATACATATTATTTGATATACTTACTTTATACTCTCAATTAAAATGTCAAATGATTATATTTCAAGATTCAAAAATCCCGTCGCAGCGGGCGGCCAGGTAGCACAGTGAGTAAGACCACTGGCCCCAGTGTCAGGATAATCTGGGATTGAATCCGGGCTCAGACACTTAGCACCCACCCAGAAACACCTGGCCGTGTAACCTTGAGCAAGTTACTTAACCCCAATTGCTCTAAAAAAAAAAAAATCCCGTCACAGTAGCTTTGATTCTGATTACTTCATTTGGAAATCTTATTTTTCTTGTTTCAAAATGAAATTTGGTAAGTAAATAAAATACATTCAAATGAGGTTTTTTAATGATCCCAAATGCTGAAATCAACGTATATTTATAACTAAAAAATCCAATCTAGACTTTTTTTTTGGAAACTCAGGTTAATGTCTTCAAGTGAACATAGTCTATTTTTATTATAGTAATTATTTAAAAGCATTCTTGTTCTCAGTTTGTGGTCATGAAAATTATATAGTGTCTCTTTCAGTTTCCATTACTGTCACAGTGTGAATAAATCATTGGTGTGGTATATGTCTAAAATACTCCAACACTTAACAGATTCAGCAATAGGGGTAACTACATTGCCCATGAAGATAGCAATCTTCTAGGAATAAATATAGGGTTCCCTACTTTTGGGATAGGAATCCCTGGCCACAAATATATAACAAGAATATTTACAGATTCATATGTGCAACAAACATTGTCATTTGAATGTTTATTTAACTCTAATTTTCACATTTCTATTTTTATTTTAAATGTATGAGGATGTTATTGTGATTAAGGAAATGAAAATAATTATTTCAGAAGAGTTGTTTCATTCAAAATGACTACTTATAATTCTGGATTTTCTCAAAGACTAAAAAGAGTAAAACTATAATATGGGTTATTCCTAAAAAACTGATGAAATCAAAGTCTAGAATTTTTAGCTGACCTGATAAACTATCTGAAAGTCCAGCAATGTGATTTATCCATTGTTTAAATTTAAACAAATTTAGCATTTGTTTCTGTATGTGGCTTTCACTCTCTCACTTCTTTGAAGGGGAGAAGAAAATAGGGAGTAAGAAACTGGGTAGCTCTAAACCCAGAGAGTCCTTGACAATTTTCTGCAAAGGAAGCAAATGAACCAATGGTCATTAACCTTTTGTGTAATAGATCCCCTTGCTAATGTAAAAATAAAAGGAAGCCCATGAACCATTTCTCATAATTATATTCTGGTTTAAAAGAAAAAACAATAAGCACATAGAAATGGAAAAATATAGGATCCAATAAAGATCCCAAACTTGACACGCTACACTTAGGAGAAGAATTCATTTTAAAAATAGTGCTTTTTGGTGTATATTTGCACCTACTATGTCATTATGCTATCAAATGGTGTTAGTGAGGATAAAAATATATTCAAATAAAAAAAACTGTTTATAAATGGATGTTGACTTGGGCCAGTTTTACAATTTGAAATTAAACAAGGTGTTACATGGACCCCTTGACCATAAGTGAAACTCTTGACAAAATTGCTATTTAAGGTGAAAAAGAAATGGATATGTGAAAAAGACAGAGTGACACCTGAACATACTACTTAGTTGAAACATCTCATTTTCTCTAGGTTCCACAGAGATAGGAATATGGAATGGGAATTCTCTTTCAGGAAAAGAATTGCATTACAGACAAAATAAACAGAAACAGAAAGCCCCCTCTTTGTGGGTTTGTGAAGACTGTGTGTTTTCTAAAACAAGTACAGCAGAAAAGCCTCTGGAGCTTTAAGCTAAAAGAGTAATATTACAGTCAACTCTTCCTCCAAAAAAGAGCTACTATCTCAAATGGAAATTCTGGTCAGAATATGGACTTTCCCATCATTTATTTGCCCAGAAAATTTTTAGACTTTGACTTTACCCTATTTTTTAAAGGAATAATCACATATTTCACCTATTGATTTGAATTATAACACACAAAGTACCTTGAATTTTTGGCAGTCTTGTCTGAAACATCCATTGTGTTAGCAGAGAGGGGCTCCTAAGGAATAAATTCATAAAAATAACTATTCCTACTTGTAAATACTGGTTTGTTATTAGATGGTTAGAAATCAGTTCCTAATTAGATATAAAAATTAAGTAGCTAAGAAAAAGCCATCATACAATGGTCAAGATTCTGGGGATGAAATCTCCAAACTTAAGTAGTTTGTCCCTTAACCTATAGCCAAATATATTATCATTCCATATTCAAATCATTTCCATGAGGGTAATGCTCATAAAAAAAAAAAACAACTGTGAGCCATAGTTGTTGAAAAGTCAAAACCACTCCTACTTCATTGTAATAATTACATTTTTTTTATTATTTTATGTTATATTTATAATGATAGAACTCCAATAGGGAGTCATTTAGACTAAGTAGTCCTAATGACCATTAAACATGTAGGCCATGACAGAGTTTTATTTTACTTTCCACTGTTCTGAACAATTTTAACCCTCTGTAAATTAATTAATGCTCATGACTTCTGATTCAATAAAACTTCTGACTAACTACAGTGGACCATGAATCACTCCTTTTCTGCTTCCTTAGATAGTAAATTCAAACCAACTTCTTTTCTTTTTTTTTTTTTAAGCAATCGGGGTTAAGTAACTTGCTCAAGGTTACACGGCCCGTTATTTCTGGGTGTGGTACTGAGTGTCTGAGCCCAGGATTCGATCTCCAGGTCGTCCCAACACTGGAGCCGGTGCTTTTACTCGCTGAGCCACCTGGCCGCCCCTCAACTTCTTCTTTTTTTAATAAAAAAAAAAAATTGTATTTACTTAGAAGCATTCAGAATGTCAAAAAAACAGCTGCAACTTTTTTTTTTTTTTGCAATTACAGAGTGGTATTCAGTTAACAGAACAACAATTATTTCATATGCTGCATCAAAGACAACTGAAGATGAAAATGAACTACATCCCCATATATAACTAATTTGTGCTGTGCACCAACAAGAACCTGCTTTAAATTTCCATGCCAATTTACAACCCCTATACTGTACCAGGCAAGGTTAGCGGCTATTGAAAATACCACTAAAGGACAGGGCTATCTAAAGACACATTCGGTAGTGTGTTAACTATACAAAAAAAGACACTGTACAGTGTAAAAACAAATCTTACACAGCCTTACATTTCAATTTTTTTTTTCTTTAAAAGGAGTGAGTTGTGTACAGGGGGGTTAATTGCTTTATAGACAAGAAAAAAAACTGCTCTAGAACCAACTTATTCCTCGTCATCATCATCTTCTTCTTCATCTTCCTCCTCCTCCTTCTTTTTCTTGCTCTTCTCAGCCTTGACAACTCCTCCCTTTTTACCCACATCAGGTTTTCCTTTAGCCCGGTATGCTTTCCATACTTTTCCTTCAGTTTAGCTGCCTTCTTTTCATAAGGTTGCTTGTCATCTGCAGCAGTATTATTCCAAATTTCTCCCAATTTTTTTTTGCCACATCTCCAATAGAAAGACCAGGATGCTCCCCTTTGATTTTTGGACGATACTCAGAACAGAATAAGAAAAACGTCGAAGGAGGCCTCTTCAGTGCATTGGGATCCTTAAACTTCTTTTTTGTTTCTCCTTTAGGTGGTATGTAGGTTTTCATTTCTCTTTCATAACGAACCTTATCAGCTTTAGCCATGTCCTCAAATTTCCCTTTCTCTTTAGCAGACATTGTCTTCCACCTTTCTGAGCATTTTTTAGAAAATTCTGAGAAGTTCACAGAAGCATCTGGGTGCTGCTTCTTGTGTTCCTCTCGGCAGGTTTGCACGAAGAAGGCATATGAAGACATTTTCCCTCTCGGCTTCTTAGGATCACCTTTGCCCATTTTGATTACTTTCCCTCAGCGCCGCACAGAGTAGCCCAGTGCCCGTCCGGCTCTTACATGCCCCAGCGCTGTCTCTATGGAGCTCAATGTACTGCAAATGGCTGTGAGAGCGCGAGCCAGACGCAGCCTCTCAAACCAAGTTCTGATTTCTTATCTCAACAGAGAAATTCGTCCCATCTAAGCCTAGTATTGCTAAGTGTCTCTGAAAATTTATCCACTATATCAAAAGCTGACAATGCCTCCTTCTACATCTTTCACCAATTACTTTTCTTTATCAAGCCTATTTTTAAGGTATAAAATTTCCCAGTTCAACCCTAGTTTTGAGAATGGATTTTCCTCACCTTTCCTCTATCCCCCTGGATCTGGATGAGTTTTTCACATCCACAGGGGTGAACTTCTGTCTATATTACCATGATATTACCATATCACAGTGTAATAAACTTTCTTTTTTTTTGTAAGATTGCTGAACCATGTAATAGTTTTGTTTGTACTAACTTCCTGAGTATCAATTTCCAATAAATCCTGAATGCAGACTTTTGTTTTAATTAGAATCATGATGTCAAATAAAGTAACCATGATGAGATGTCAGTATAGGTCATTACTGAAAGTGTGACTGTCTAGAAAAGTTGATATTGAAGTCTTTCTTATTTGTGAAATAGCTATATTTCTAAGAAATAAGCATTGCCATGGTCTGAATTCAAATAATAGAGAAAATTATTTAATGTCATTATACTGAATTAAACATTTTGAATGTTTTTATAAGGCTTAAAAGGAAAAATAAAACAAAAATAAGGTACTCCTTCATCAAGTCCTTTAAGTAATTTCACTTAGAAATTGTTTGAACTTGAGAGATAGGGATAGGAGAGAGCTTTAGCAGAACCCAAGGAAATGGCAGACATAAACTGCATCAAACTGAATTTTGAGAGACAAATCCAAGAAAAAGATTCAGAAAGAGCCAGTAAATGCTCCCACATTTCTTTCATTTTCCAAGTTCTACTTTCCTAAGGGAAATATAGTCATAAAATTTATCATGGTGTTTTGATCTAGAACTGGAAGGGTCTTCAGAGGCTATTTAGTCCAGCTCCATTTTAACATAGATAAAGAAGGTGAGACCCAGAGAGTATAAATAGTTAATAGACAATAATCATTTGTGAAGCACATACTATGTACTACAGTATCTCTATACTATAAGCACAAATAAAGGCCAAATAATCATTACTCTTAAGTTCCCCCAGTCTAATTGGGTAAATGATTTCCCCAAAGTCACAGAGATAGTCATAAAATCTCAGACTTCAGATTGATCGCTATCTCCACTAATCCCATACTGATTTCTAATTGAGAAGTCGCACAGTCATAGTGATTTTGACTCCAACTTTTGCAGCTAAACTTTTCAATTTGGAAAGAAAAAAGCAGTTCATAATTAAAAAGAGTTTGAGGATGTAGATTTATCAATTGGCAATATTTGACACTGAACTCAAAGAAAGTATTATTTTAAAATCATGGTAAAGTAGTATCCAAATGTTATAATAACCCCACTGAAACCAATTTCTCACTCACATTGGTCTGTTATGTTAGATTCCAAGTGGAATAATAGTAATTATATACATGGTATTATAGGGGTCACCCAGCAGATTTGGGGTTTCCATATTATTACTCACACCAGCTCCCATCCAGTGTATTCCCAAATATCAATCAAGTATTGTATGTAAATTAGCTTTTCCAGAAGAAGTATTTGCTGAAAACGTATGGTATAAGGATAGAAATAGCAAAACAATTCCCTAAATCTGGGACATATTCTTCCTTGTGTGCACAAGTGCACATAAATATAATGTAACTGAGGTAAATAGGCTCAAACATTGTAAAGCCAAGCAGGAGCAGCTTTCTAGAGGATTGCTGCTGTGAAGAGCATCAAGAATCTGATTACATAGTATAGTAAACTCTCTATTCAGCAGTAGACTAGAGCAAAACATTCACAGAAGTCAAGTACAGAATTCACAATGGTATGACATAACAACTTATCACCAAAGTGGTCACGTAGTTTTAAGCAAAAGATATCATTCAGTTAGAACTTAACTCAGTCATCCTTAAGGAGGCAGACAAAGTACAATCATCCAGTAAGTCTTTAACTCAATCATCCTAAAGGAGCCAAGACACAGTAATGGGCACAAAATGCAAAAGTCAGAGTTCTCCACCCCTCGGTCACATTGTCTTAATCTCTCAGTCAAAAAGCCTTCTTACTTCCTAATTGGAGATTACTTTGCAATCATCTTTAATTCAATCATCCTGAAGAGTACAGGATACAGAGTACAAAGTCTTCCCACCCCTAGGCCACAGTAAGTCATGATATTCTCAGTTTGCTTTAAAAACCCAAGGAGAGGTCTTTTCATCTTGACTTGAGGCTGGATCTCAGCTTCCATGGTTCCTCTTCCATGGTCCCAACTCTTGCCCAAATGCTACCTGGATTCAAGGGCAGGCAGCTGTCAGTTCCTTGTCTGGCTCCTTGTGCAGTTCTTCATCCAGTTCTTTGTCCAGTTCCCATTCCAATTCCATATTGAAACTCACAGTGTCTAGTACACCTAGAGTCCTTCACAGTTTCTGTTCCTGGGAAGACAAAGTTTAACATAGTCACAATAACATTTATGCACATTGCCAGCACCATCACCAATTCACTTTCTATTTGTGAAATCAACACAAACCCAAAAACAAGGTCTGACAAATCAACAGTATCATCCAAGGACCTCTGAAAAGATCAATAAGACCCTCCTCCAGGACTTATGTAAACATACAACAAGAAAATCTTCTGTCAGGGCCTCTCGACCAGCAGTAATTTCCCAGGGCTTCTGTAACAACAGCAACATCCTGTATCAACAGACAAATCTGACAAAGTAACATCAAAAGAAACAGACAAAGTACAAGCATTTTATCCTCACAATTTTGGGAGATATGTACTATTATTATCCCCTTTTCAAGATTAGGAAGGCAAGGCAGGCAGAGGTTAAATGACTTATGTAGGGTCACAGAGCTCATAACTGTCTGAAGGTAAAGACTGTATTGTAAATTAGATTTTCTTTACTCTTTGTTAAGAACTATCTGCTTTGCAATCTAGTTACCTTTACTAGATGGGACTTGGCCACATATGTAGAAAAAGAACAAAACCAAAAATATGTGCACCTTGGATATCTATTGATCCTTGTACTTTGAAATTGTGTTTTGCCTTCTGGAATCCTGTGTGGGTTTCCATTTGGTGTAAATCTCTGTTTAGGTACATTGTAGTTTATTTTATTTTTATTTTTTTAGTTTATATCATTCATTTCCACATGATATTGAGTTACACATTTCCCCCCCCATTTTACCCTACCCACAACCCCAAAACAGCAAACCCACTGAATATCCCCACCCCCAAGCTGTTCTCTCCTATATCTTCCCCTGTCCACCCTCCGACTTTCCAGTAGTGTATAGTGGATCTCTATGCCTCAGTGCCTGTATATCTTATTTCCTAGTTACATGTAAAATAATAATAATGATAATAATATATTTTTAACAATTTATTTTAAACTTTTGAATTCCAGATTCTTTCCCTACCTCCCACATCACCACCCCTTACTGGGAAGATAAACAATGCAAACTAGGTTGTAATGTGTAGCTATACAAAACATTTCCATAGTGGACATATTGTGAAAGACTGATTACATTCCCCTCCATCCCATCCCACTCCCACTTGTTCTATTCTGTACTTTGATCCTGTCACTTTAAAAAAGTGGGTGCTTCCAACTTTCTTCCCCCGCAGCTTGCCCTACCGTCCATCGTACCCCCTGTCATCCCTTTCCCGCCTACTCTCCTATAGGGTGAGATACCTTATTTAGTGTCTATGTCATCCCCTCCCATTGAGAATAAAATAGACTCATTCCCTTTAGCCGTCCTGTCACTCTCCTCAGTTGTAATAGTTTTCCCTTGCATCTTCTATATGAGATAATTTACCCCATTCTCTCTCTCTTCCTCTTTTATTATATTCCTCTCTTACCTCTTAATTTCACCTTTTAAGTATCATCCATTCCCATTCAAGTGGTCCTGTAACATCTATCTATGTATACCTGTACACACACACACACACACACACACACACACATATATATATATATAATGTACACAAATTCACATAATTATTCAAATGTCCATATACCCTCCTATATAGACATATATGTGTATACTACACACACATATATGTATGCATATACATATATACATACATATACATACATTTCTATTCCCTTCAATTTTTCTCATACACAGAAACATTTCATCACTTATAATTATCATTTTTCCATGCAAGAATGAAGTACTTCAACTCTGATAAATCCCTTGTGATTTCCTTTCCCTGTTTAGCTTCTCATACTTCTCCTTCTTCTTGTATATGAATGTCAAATTTTCAACTCTGGTATTTTCATTCAAAAATGCATGAAAGTCCTCTATTCCACTGAATGACCATATTTTCCCCTGAAACATGATACTCAGCTTTGTTGAGTAGGTGATTCTTGGTTTTAATCCCAGCTCTTTTAACCTCCAGAATATCATGTTCCAGTCTCTTCAAGCCCTCAGCATAGAAGCTGCCAGATCCTGTGTTATCCTGATTGTTTTTCTGCATTATTCAAAGTGTTTCTTCCTGGCTGCTTGTAATATTCTCTCCTTTATCTGTGAATTCGAAATCCTGGCTGTAATATTCCTAGGAATTTTCTTATTGGGATCTTTTTCATGAGGTGACTGATGGATTCTTTCAACCTCTATTTTGCCCTCTGGTTCTAAAACATCAGGGCAATTTCCCCTGAGAATTTCTTGGAGAATGATTTCTACTTTCTTTCTTTTAAATTTTTTTTGATAATGGCTTTAGGTAGTCCAATACTTTTTAATTTATCTCTCCTGTATCTATTTTCATGTTTTTTTCTAATGAGATATTTCACATTGCCTTCTATTTTTTTCATTTGTTTGGATCGTTTCATAGTATCTTGATTTCTCATGAAGTTACTAGCTTCCACTTGCTCCAATATAATTCTGAAGGAATGATTCTATTCACTGAGCTTTTGAGATTCTTTTTTCATCTGGCAAATTTGACTTTTTAAGGCATTCTTCTCCTCATTGGCTTTTTGAGCCTCTTTTGCAATTTGCATTAGTCTAATGTTTAGGGTATAATTTTCTTCATTCAGGTTGTTGACTCTCATTTCATAATTTTCTTTCATAATTTTCATTTCCCTTCCCAATTTTTCCTCCACTTCTCTTATTTGATTTTCAAAATCCTTCTTAAGCTCCTCTATGGCCTGTAATCAATTCTTATTTTTCTTGGAATTTTTTTGTTGCAGGTGTTCTGACTTTGTTGTCTTCCTCCTGTTCCATGCTTTGATCCTTTTTGTCCCCAAAATAGGAGTGTAAAATTGGATTGCTCGGCTTGCTTTGCTTCACTTGTTTGCTCACGTTGCCATTCAATTACTTGACTTTTGAGCATTTTGCCACAGTAGAACTCTGTTTCCAAAGGGGGGAGCTTTGTCCCAATTGCTGGTGTTTCCTTAGCTACTGGAGCATTCTCAGAAGCCTCCCCACTCCCTGGCAAATTGTTCACACACCCCAGGACCTCCACACTAGATCACAATCAAGATCCTAGCAGGTTAAAGCAAGAGTGATTACCCTCCGAGAATGGTATGTTGGTGCCCCTACAATCTGCAGGCCAGGAGCTCTGAAGCAGCTACGTGGCAGTAGCTGCATGGCCACTGAACCTCAATCACTTCTCCCTCTAGTGAGTAAAGGCCTGACAACACTGCAGAACTCGCAATTCCCAAAGCCCACACTGCACTGACCTCTAATTTTGACCTTAGCATTTATGGGTCGATAATTCTGGAAACTGCCATAGTTGCTGGTGATCTGAAGTCCCTCCCATCAGTAGCTGGTTGTGGCCACTTTGAGGCTAAAACCTCATGCTTGCACTTGGCTGGGCTCAGCTCCCAACATGCTGAGCTGCCTGTTTCCTGCTGGCCTGCCAAGCTGTCGTCAGGGGATGGTTAGCTTCTCTGAGTTGTTTTCTGGGTTCTGTAGCTGCAAAATTTATTCAGAATAATCTTTTACATGAATTGGAGGAGGTAGAAGTTGGAGCCCTGAGGAAGTCACCACTTTCTTTACTCCATCCCCATGCCTTTTTTTTAGGGTCCATAAAGACTATTTCTCCACATCTTTAGTGATCACAATCCCTGATTCTGCTACTATCGTAAAGGAATATCTTTCATCGTGCATCTACAGGTTTTTTTTTTCTCTGTTATAAGCCATTGTGGAAGATTCAGCTACTAAGCCCATTTGTCAGTGGGAGACTCCTCTGATGTTCTGATTGGTCACCTAATAGCACTTGTCTTCTAGGAGTTTCTATCTCATAATATTTATTTACCTAAAATTAGGAAAGAAGAAATACAAAAGAAAAAGAAGGGATTGTGTGCTCATAGACATGTAGTGACCTGGACAGAGATAAATCCACTTCTTTCTCTCCATTCCAGCAGCCCATAAGTCTTCCTCTCTCAAAAGCCTTCAGGAAGGAAAAACTCGGTCTTTCATGAGTCAAGATAGCAGACTAAGCTGTACTTGTTATCACTCTCTCTTATTGATAAATGCGTAAAAACTCAAATGGCCTCAGCACATGCCTCCTTTCGTTTTATGTTTCAGTGGAGTATATGTTCATTAAAATCTATATTTCCATAGATATTAATTTTATTCACATAAAACAGAAATGAGCGGTGTTTCCTTACTATTAAGTTCTTAGAGAAAATTTTTGAAATAATCATGAAATTTTTTATGCTACAAGAAAACTCTGCCCTCATTACTAGTAGACTAACTAGGTAAGAGGAAGCTATTCATTAACCTTTCCAAATTTGCATTAAGGCAGTGAAGAAACAATCCATTAACTAATAATAAACAACAGGACAGCTACCAGACGTGTCAAAAATAAGGCAATGGAAGAAAATTTTATATGAATCAACTGTATTGTCTTATTTTATCTCTTATTGTAATACCAGGAGGATAAAATTATTTGTTTATAATTCTTAGGATAGGGGTTGGGGTCGGTTTTAGAAATTACATCAAAGTAGGCCAAATATTATTAGTTCTAACCCTAAGAGAAAACAGACCCCTGGATTACTCACTAGCAGGTCTTCCAAAGTATTCTTTTTGAGTTAAATGTACAGAGTAATTAATAGAAAATACAGTTGTTGTTATTATTCTGCAAAGGTGTTTGGGTATCTTTGCTATGTAACTTAATCCTTGTTTAAAATACCTGTATTGGCAGCCAAAATGGTGGAGTAGAATCACAAACTTGGCATGAGCTCCCCCTCCAATCACTTCCAATACATGTAAAAATGACTCTAAACAAACTTTAGAGCTACAGAACCCACAAAGTGAAAGAGAGAAACAAATCTCCCACTGAAGGCAGCCTGGAAGGCCAACAGGAAAGGTCTATCACACTGAGCTGGGAGCCAAGGACAGTCCCTTCTGACCCATGGTTCTGGAACCAGGGCAGTCCCAAACAGTGGTGGCTGGAGCAGACTTCAGGAGGGTGTTCACAAGCAGCTGTGGTGGTCTCCAGATTTCTCAACCCATAAATGCCAAATAGTAAAATGTCAATGTGGAACTCTGTTGGAACAGGGGAAGATGGAAGATTGTGGTCCAGTCCTGGCCCCTCGGAACAGAAGCAGCAGAGGCACAGTGGCTGTACCATATGGATGCCTCAGGAGCTCCTGGGCTGCAGATACTCAAGGGACCAATCAGCCATTCTGAGGGTAATAGCTCTTGCTTTGAACTGCTTGAATCTATATCACTGTCTTGAGTGGTGGTTCTGGGGTGTGTGGCCAGAGTTTGTGGGGGCTGGAGACAGGGTGTACTCCTAATACGTCCAGCAGCTGCAAAAACCCCAGCAATTTGGGATAAAGCTTTCTCCATTATGGAAGCAGCATCCTACCATGGCAAAGAGCTCAAAAGTCAAGTAATTGACTGGCAATATGAGCAATCACAGGAAAAACAAAAAGACCATTGAATCCTTTTTTTGGAGACAAAAAGGATCAAGGCATGGAGCAGGAGGAAGACAGCAAAGTCAGAACTCCTGCATCAGAAACATCCAAGAAAAAACTTGAAGTGGTTAAAGGACATAGAGGAGGGGCATCCAGGTGGTTCAGAGAGTAAGAGCACTGGCCCCAGTGTTGGGATGACCTGGGGATAGAATCTGGGCTCAGATACTTAGCACCACACCCAGAAAAAAACTGGTCGTGTAACCTTGAGCAAGTTATTTAACCCCAATCACTTAAAAATTTTTTTTAAAAAAAAGGATATGGAGGAGCTGAAGAATGATTTTAAAAAATCAAGTAAGAGAAGTAGAGGAAAAATTGGGAAGAGAAATGAGAATGATGCAAGAAAATCAGGAAAAGTGCGTCAACAACCTGCTAAAAGAGACCCAAAAATACACTGAAGAAAATAACACCTTAAAAAATAGACTAACTCAAATGGCATAAGATGTTCAAAAATCCAACGAGGAGAAAAATGCTTTAAAAACAAATTGGTCAGATGGAAAAGGAATTTCAAAAACTCACTGAAGAGAATCATTCCTTCAAAATTAGATTGGAGGATTTAGAAGCTAATGAATTTATGAGAAATCAAGATACTATAAATCAGATCCAAAGAAATGAAAAAAATAGAAGGCAATGTGGAATATCTCTTTGGAAAAACCACTGACCTGGAAAACAGATCCAAGAGAGATCATTTCCAAATTATTGGACTACCTGAAAGTCATGATAGAAAAAGATCATAGACACCATCTTTCAAAAAATTAATGAGCAAAATTGCCCTGATATTTTAGAACTAGAGGGCAAAATAGAAATTGAAAGAATTCACCAATCACCTCTTGAAAAATATCCCCAAAAGAAAACTCTAAGGAATAATATAGCCAAATTCTAGAGTTCCCAGGTCATGGAGCAAATACTGCAAGCTGTCAGGAAGAAACAATTTGAGTATTGTGGAAACACAATCAGGATAATGAATGACCTAGCAGCATCTACACTGTGGCATCAAAGGGCTTGGAATATGATATACTGGAGGTCAAAGGAGCTAGAATTAAAACCCAGAATAAGCTACCCAGCAAAACCGAGTATAATTATACTGAGGAAAATATGATCATTCAATAAAATAGAGGATTTTCAATCATTCTTGATGAAAAAAAAATCAGAACTGAACAGAAAATTTGACTTTCAAATACAAGAAGCAAGAGAAACATGAGAAGTAAACAGGAAAAATAAATCTTAAGGAACTTATTAAAGTTGAACTACTTATATTCCTACATGGAAAAATTATAATTGTAACTCAGAAGACTTTTCTTGTTATGAGGATAGTTGAAGGGAATATGTGTGTATGTATACAGATATATATGTATAGGAGGGTGTATGTGTATATAAATATATATATGTGAGTGTGTGCATATGTATGTACGTGTATATCTAGACAGAGGGCACAGGATGAGTTGAATATGAAGGAATGATGTAAAAAATAGAATTAAGAGGTGAGAGAGGAATTTATTGGGAGAAGGTGAAAAGGAGAGATAGATTAGGGTAAATTTGGCTTAAGGAGGGAATAACATACAAACTTAATTGGGTATCTTACCCTACAGGAAAATAGGGGGATAGGGAATAAGAGGGGAGATGATAGAAGGGAGAGCATATTGGGGGAGAGGGTAGTTAAAATACTTATATTACAAAAAGAACAGAAAACAAATATTCAGTAAAGATTGTAGATGACAAGTAATAAGAGTCCTGGTTTTGAAATCAGAATAGTTTAATCTAAATTATGGTGTTGTTGTTGAGGTTATTGTTTTCCCTGGGTTATTCCTAGGTGACCTTAAGCAAGTCACGTAGTGTCTCAGTGTCCATTTCTTCAGCTATAAAAGAGAGGACATGGGATTGGACGTAATATCTTTCTTATTAGTTTCAAATCCATACTCCAAGATAATTTGTGGTTCATTGTTTATTAAAAATATGCTACAGTTATTTGAAGTTATTATGATTGCAGGAAATTACTATTAACACTTAATTCTTGGCATACATAGCATATAGGTTTACAAAGTATTTTTCCTACAATATCTCATTTTAGTGTCACAACAAGTCAAAGTGGTAGGATATACAGATATCATTATCATCATTTTTCAGACCAGGAACCTAAAGGTCTGAGATTTAGTGACATACCCACAATTGAATAACTAATGTGTGGAAAATTGGAATTGAATTCATTTCTTTTGATTATCAATTTACAATGTTATCATTTCATAGTGTCATATTTAGAGAGTTAAATGTAAATAGCAGATAAACAATAAGTAAAAAATAAGGATGAAGATCATCAAAGATATATTTATTAAAGTTAAAGGTATGAAAAAATGAATTGTGAAGAGACCAAAAAAACTCAACTCTTGAAGTTGCCTCTGGTAATTTCAGTGAACAACAAGAAAACATTAAGTGTAGATGCAAAAATTAGTAACAGAAATGAAAATGTTCAGAAAGTGTTTGTTTATCAAACTTCAACATTTAGTTACTTGAAAATCTTGAAATTAGCTACCCAGAAACCTGAGGCTGAAACAGCTACCAACATCAATACAGAACATTATTCATCTAGAAGCAAAATTTCTTCTCAGCATCCATTTGATACATTTGTCAGAGGAAGAACAAAAGACTTGCTAGCTTTTTCTTGTCCTTGAAGGCTTTTTTGAAAACAAAGACAAAACGGCTTTGTTGCCTCCCCTAGTTTAGTGGTGAAAATCTTTAGCATGTCACAGAAGGAACGCAATCAGGCTCATATGTAGTAATCAGTCCCTAAAGATATGAGAAAGCCAATAAGTGCTATTCTTTTCCTTAAAGCCTGAAGCTGTAGTATTGTATGCAAAGTTCCATTTCTATTATAATGTCTTATCTGCAAATTGGATATGGTCGTGTCATATAAATTTTTAACTTAAGAAGCTAGAATGTCAATTTTATCAAAGTTATATCTGGATATAATACAGAATAGCCTTAAGCGGAGACCTTCCCAACATTGTGCTTCAACTTACAGAGATACAGATAAATTATTAGCTTGCTTCCTAGATCCCATAAGTTATAATGTAACCATGTCAGTAAAAAAAGGCAGTGAAATGAAAATGAGATCTTACAATGTGAGCGTTTCTACTGCTATACCAAGTATAATAGATAACTGGTTTATTAAAATAATCAAATAGATTTGCTTTGGATGAAATTAGGTTATCTTGCTAGAAAAATAACTCAGGAAAATCTGGAATGAAAATGACAGAAAGAGTAGTGGGTTGTTCAATAAACATTATTTATTAGATGTCTACTGTGGATAAAATAGAAAAATGAAATAATCCCTACCTTGTGTGAATTTAGATTATATTTAAGGGGAAACAATACATTCACAAATAAGTAATAATTATATACTCACATATGTGTATACATATGTACATATATTTGTAGATATAGATATCTTCTATGTAATGTTATATATAATATGAAGGTGCCTACATATGATATACATGTATAGAGACACTGCATGTGTAAGTATGCATACATGAATATATGCATACTACAAAATAGTACAGTTAATCCTCAACTTTCATGAAGAAAACATTTCTAGAAAATTGGTTCAAAAGGTCAAAAAATAATGAATGTTTATACATTCAATTTATAGGAAATAATTCTTTAGGTTCCCACAACCACCCAGAACTGTAATATTTCACTAGAGATATTTGAAAATGCATGTTTCTGCAAACAGTTCTTCACAACAAAACATTGACTCTGATAAATGCACTTTTCCTAACACAACAACAATGAAATAACCCATAAAATGTAGTACACAAAATAAAATTGGTAACATGTAAAACATTTTCTTGCTAGTAATTCCCTAGAATTTTGTAAACTTTTGTGCTAATATCTCAGCAAAATTGACTTTGGACAATATTCACTTTTCCTAACATACAATCGATAGTTCCATGAATACTATACAACAAAAAAAAATATTGAAACTGAAACATTTTTAACCCAAACCTTTCTTTCCACTGTATTATATGGCAATGTTAAGGAACAGTATGATGTACTATACTGCTGTAAATCTCTTTATCTTGGCCACCCCTTAAAACCAAGGGAGAGATTGCTGGGAAATTAGTTACTGATATTGAAAGACACTGAGACTGGCTAGGTATCAACCTAACTTCTGACATTCTGTTTTTCATAACTGGTGGATGGTGCTGGAGAGCCGGATACATTAGTTTGAAATAATCTGTCAGTGGCAGCAGATTTATGTGTCCTTTGAGATACTTACAAAACTCAGAGTATGGTGGCATAGCAGAAGTTAGTCCATGTTTAACCTAGAGCCTAAAATTGATGGGATTGATGGGGTGCTTGGGTGCCTGTGCTTGAACCACAGTTTGTAATATCATATCCAGTTCCAAAATCACATTTCTCCCTAACCTCAAACACTGTCTCAGACAGTTTCTCTCTAGCTCAAGGGAAGCATACCCTAACAAAATACATGTCTCTCTTGCTGATCCAGCTGCACCTATAGAATTTATTAGCTTGACCCAACTGTGTACTGGTTGTAGGAGCTGTGTACTGGGTCATACCATCATATGTGTCCTAGATTCAGATATATGTATACTCCCTAGCTCATTATATACATGCTGAATCCCTTGTTGGCTTGGGATATATGTCTACTCCCAATATTCATTTTGTCAAAATTGAACTAAATGGGTGGCAGTTTGTTCAGCCCTGACTGCTAGCTGACTTAGTGATGTTTCAAGCCTAAAACCACACTTCCATGCAGCCCCACTCTCCCCCGCCCAACACACACACACATACACACACACACACACACACACACACACACACACACACACACAAACGTTGGGTTGCTTACTAGTGAATTCTGGGCTATAAGCATGCACAGTAGATATTAAAAGTGCATGTTCCTTTAAGAACTGACCATTTCTTAACTCCTCCCTAATCCTTCCCTGAATGTCCTAGTTAACATACTTGGCACAGGTTTTACTATAGAATATTCTATAAAAACTTTAACTGTACCAGAATAAGTTTGCAGGTTCTCTTAAGAACTCTTGCCCGCTGTATAGTGTAACAATAAAACTTTGCCACCTTGAGTTAGAGAATGCTTGCATCTGTTAATTCATTCCAGACTGCTTTCCAGGGACTCTGGTTGTTGGGGTTCCTGGACTCCCTGATGGCTTCCTCCAGCATCAGGATCAGTCATTTCAATGTCTCTAGCTAGCTGGTAAATTAGCTCCACAGTGGTGGCATACATTCTGATGTGAAGTTTTTCTAACCTTTATTTTCCCTCTATACAATATCAGTGACTGTGAATGCTTGGACTTAGACCCAAAGTATTTGCATTATTATTTGAGGGAGTAATTGTGATAAGAAATTTGTGTTTTAAAGGCAAACCGTAAAGATATGTGATAAATGCACAAGGAGCTACTTACTGTACAACATTTACAACAGTAGGATAAACAAGGCCAAAGAACACCTAGGATACCAGCCACTCTACAAACTTGTTAGCATGGTAACTTTCATTTTGTTTCTCTACTATGTAAAACCACAAATGTCATGGCTTCCATTGCAAAAGTTAAAGTAAGGTTACTAATAAATAAAATAACGTGAAAGCTTGAAGTAGCAAAATTTAACGCAGAAATGTTGAGAACTTCTCTGGGTATGCATCCATATGTGTGTGTGTGTATATGTATACACACACACACACGCACGCACATGTGTATGCATATATATGTATGATTGTGCATATATGATGTGTGTGCCTGTGTGTGCACATGTGTGTGTGAGTGTGTGTGTAAAACAAAGTAAAAGGAAGGGTGAAACATTAGTAATGGAGTTGGTGCAGTCAGAAGATAAAATCTGACAGGAGCTGGATCCTGAACTGAACTGTGAATGAAGAAAGAAATCTCAAAATGGAAAGGTAAGGAAAACTGTACTGGCTGCATGAAAGGGTCTCCTTTATAATTCCTTATAATACATTCTTGCAAAATTATATTCTTTGCTACCCCAAAAAGCTTCTATAAATATGGATGCATAGGGGAAGAGTTACTTTTGTGACTTCTTTAGGGGGAAAAATTCCTAGTGTAACTGGTATCACTAAGTCAGAGATTATGGACAACTTAATAACTTTTTGGTGCTTCATTCCAAATTGCTTTGCAGAATATCTGAACCATCTTACAGGTTTACAAAGAAAGCATTAATATTACTGTTTTCCCATTGCCCCTACAACATTTCATTTCCTTTTTTTAAATTAACTTTGCCAAACTGATGAGTGTGGAATAGAATATTAAAGGTGCAAAAATTTATATTTCTTTAATATTTCCTTAGAACATTTTATATCAAGATTATTTGGATTTCTTTCCCAGAGAAAATTTCTGTTTATCTCGTTTAACTCTTTATTGATTCAAGAATGTATCTTATTTTTATAAATTTCAATCAGATTACTATGTTTCTATGAAATGAGATCTTCACCAGAGCCACTGGGTTAAAAGGTATTTTTTTCACTATTACCTCATTTCCATTCCACTTTAGGATGCATTGTTTGTTTTTGCACAAAAAAAACACAAACAAACAAACCAAAAAAACCCACCACTTTTTAATTGTATATACTTGATTCATCTCAGTTTCAAGTTATGTATACCATGAATCCTGCTTTTTTCATGCAGGTGATTATTGGTATTATGCTATATCCTATTAAAGTTGATGATGCATCACTCCATTGCTTTCTGAGTCACACGCAATACTGATTCTTTGGAGACAGGATGTTTCATAACTAGAAACCCTTGTGTGTTGAAAAGATGGAATTTTCTCTTTGTAAACAATATTTTTAAGTAAGAAGGTTTTTATTATCTTGAATATTATGCTTCCATAATACTTGAATTATGACTTAGAGAGACCTCTTTTTGGCTGGTCCATATCTCATGAAGATGTTAAGTCTTATTTTTGTAAGAAAGATACAATTTACTTTTATGCAATTTTAAAAGCCTGAATTGATAATAGGTTCCCCCACACACACTTTTCCATGTACTAAAGGAAAGTTTTGCAGAAAGTGGCTTTGTAATTCCCAGAATCTCCCTCCCTTCACTTTTTAACCTTCATTTATTAATTTTTAGTTTTCAAAATTCATCTCCACAGGATTTTGAGTTACAAATTTTCTCCCCATATTTCCCCTACCCCACCCCACTCCAAGACACTATGCATATAGAATATTCCTTCCCCCAATGTGTTCTCTCTTATATCTCCCCCCATATCGCCCTAATTTGCTAGTAGGGCAAGATGGATTTACATACCTAAGTGCCTATACATCGTATTTCCCAGTTGCATGCAAAAAAACAAAACAAAACATTTTTTTAACATTTGTTTTCAAAATTTTGGTTTCCAGATTCTTTCCCTGATTACCTACTCAACCACCCCCACTAGGAAGACAAGCAATTCAATATGGGTTGTACATGTGTAGTTGTGAAAAAAGGTTTCCAAAGTAGTTATATTGTGAAAGACTAAGTATAATTCCCTTCATCCAGTTCCTCCCCCCATTTATTCTATTTTCTTCTTTGATAGTGTCCCTTTTCAAAAGTATTTGCTTGTAACCACCCTCTAACCCACTCTGCCCTCCCTTCTTTCATCCCCCTCTTAGCCCCTTCCCTACTACTTTCCTGTAGGGTAAGATACCCAATTGAGTATGTTATTCCCTCCTTAAGCCAAATGCAATAAGAGTAAGGTTGACTCAGTCCCTTCCACCTTCCTGCTCTTCCCCTCTATTATAACTGTTTTCTCTTGCCTCTTTTATAAGAGATAATTTAACTGATACTATCTCTTTCCATCTCCTCCGATTTTATTCCTCTCTCACCTCTTCATTTTATTTTTCATATATCATCCCTTCCTATTGAATTGATCCTGTGTCCTCTGTGTATGAATCATATACACACACTCACATATATATATATATATATTTATACACACATATACCCTCTATGCATACATATATGTGTGTATATATATATATATTCCCTTCAACTATCCTCATACTATAAAAAGTCTCATGAGCTATACTTATCATTTTTCCATGGAGGAATGTAAATAATTCAACTTTAATAAGTTCCTTATTATTTCTTTTTCGTACTTACCTTCTCATGCTACTCTTGCTCCTTGTATTTGAAAGTAAAACGTTCTTTTCAGCTCTTTTTTACTTTTAAAATGCGTTATTAATTTCTGATTTACATCATTCATTCCCGGCAGATTTTGAGTTACAAATTTTGTCCCCGTTTTTCCCCTACCCACTGCTCCAAAATAGCAGTCCCACTGGACATCCCCTACTCCAATCTGGTCTCTCCCATATCTTCTCCCATACCCTCTTTGACTTTTCCAGTAAGGCAAGATGGATCTCTATGTCCCAGTGCCTGTATATCTTATTCCCCAATTACATGTAAAATAGTATTAATAAGAGTGTGTGTGTGTGTGTATAACATTTGATTTTAAAACTTTGAATTCCAGATTCATTCCCATCATCCCTTGTCACCCACCCTTACTGGGAAGATAAGCAATTCAGTATAGGTTTTACATGTGTAGCTAATACAAAACATTAACATAGTAGATACATTGTAAAAGGTTGACTATATTTCCCTCCCTCCTATCCCACTTCCCACTTGTTCTATTCTCTACTTTGATCCCGACCCTTTACAAAAGTGGGTGCTTCCAACTTCCATCCCCTCCAGCCTGCCCTACCTTCCATCATCCCCCCTCTCATACCCTTCTCCCCTGTGCTCCTGAAGGGTGAGATACCCTATTTATTGTGTATTTCATTCCCTCCCTGAGCCAAATTTAATGAGAAAAGTTTGACCTTTTGCCTTCTTACTCTCCATTGTAGCCATTTTCCCTCACCTCTTCTGAATGAGATAATTTACCCTATTCTGTCTCTCCCCATCTCTTCTCATTATATTCCTCTCTCACCTCTTTATTTCACCTTTTAAATATCATATTAAATTGGTCCTGTGCACTCTGTCTACGGATACTTGTATACATATGTGCACATCCACATATGGATCTATATGCCCATATATATATATATATATATTCCCTTCAACTATTTTCGTACTGAGAAAAGTTTCATCACTTACAATTATTGTTTTTCCATGTAGGAATGTTAATAGTTCAACTCTGATAAGTTCCTTATGATTTCTTTTCCCTGTTTCCCTTCTCATGCTTCTATTGCTTCTTGTATCTGAATGTCAAATTTTTTATTCAACCCTGTTTTTTTTTTTCAGCAAGAATGCTTGAAATTCCTCTATTCCACTGAATGACCATATTTTCCCCAAATAGATGATACTCAGTTTTGCTGGGTAGGTGATTCTTGGTTTTAATCCCAGGTCCTTTGACCTCCGGAATATTATATTGCAAGCCCTTTGATGCCTTAATGTAGAAGTTGCTAGATCTAGTGTTATCTTGATTATTTTTCCACAATCCTCAAATTGTTTCTTCCTGACAGCTTGTAATATTTTCTCCTTGACCTTGGAACTCTGGAATTTGGCTATGATATTTATAGGAGTTTTCTTTTGGGGATGTTTTTCAAGAGGGGATCAATGAATTCTTTCAATTTCTATTTTGCCCTCTGGTTGGTAATGTCAAGGAAAGAAGTAGTTAACATCTTGTTTCAGTTCATGACTGTATCAAGTATTAAGATCCAGAACTTGTTAATCCCACAACATGAGAACCCTAGAGGTTGTGAACTCCTGTTTCTGATATCATGAAGGTGAGGAGCTAATGATCATATACAAGGAGAGGCCCAGGCTGAAATGAGAAAAAAAAACAAAACTTGTGGTGCCAAAATTGAGAAGAAGTGAGAAGAGAGAACTGAGCAGTACTGAGAACTGAATTGAGAAGAACTGATGAGAAAAAAGAACTGAGAAGAACAGTACTCGTGGTGAAAGAACTGAGAAGGGAGCTCTTCTGGTAGAGAAGGTAAAATCTTGTGGTATCCCAGCACTGTTTTTCTGTTCTGTCAGTGCTGATACTTTTTTTGTGATACTTTTTACAGAAGCCTTGGGACCTTACTGGAAGCTCTGAATGAGGATTTTCTGGTTGTCTGTTTACAAAATCCTAGAGGAGGGTTTTGGATGTCCTGGGACTTTACTGATGATTTGTGTTGACATCTTGGGCCTTGTTTGTTGGGTCCTGTTGATTTAACAGGCAGATAGTGAATTGATGATGGTGCCAACAATGTACACGGATGTTGTTTTGACGTTGTTAAGCTTTGTCTTTGGAGAAATAGGAACTGTGAAAGTCTTGAGGTGGACAGGACACTATGAGCTTCAATATGGAACAAGAATTGGACAAGGAACTGGACAAAGAACTGGACAAGGAACTGGGAGCTAGCTGCCTTTGAACCCAGGTAACAGTTTTATAGATGTAGGCAGCAGCTGGGACCATTGAACAGGAACCATGGAAGCTGAGAATCAGCCTTGAGTCAAGATGAAAAGTTCTCTTCTTGGTTACCTGATGCTGACTGAGAAGATTATAATTTACTGTGACCGTGAGGGAGGGGGTAAACTTTGACCTTTGTACTTTGTGTCCCTTAAGGAGCTTCCTTAAGGATGACTGAATTGAGGACTAAGTAAATGATTGAGTTACTAAATGATTGAGTTACTTAATGATTGTACTTTGTTTAAAATTATGTGGCTACTTTGGTGAAGACTATGTGAACATTTTAGCAATAATTGTTATGTCATAACAATGTAAATGCTGTACTTTTTTGTGAATGTTTTGCCTTATTTTACTACTGAATAAATACAGAGTTCACAATACTAAGTAAACAGAACCTTGAAGCTCTTCACAGCAGAAGTCCTCTGAAAAGCTGTTCATGCTTGGCTTTATATGGTTCTAGAATATCAGGGCAATTTTCCTTGAGAATTTGTTGAAGGATGATTTCTAGGCTTTTTTTTGATCATAGCTTTCAGGTGGTCCATTTTTATGTAATTTAATATTAATAATAATATTTTACATATTATATATAAAATTAACATATAATAAAATTAATAATAATATTAATAATAATTAAAATACATTTTGAATTATCTCTCCCAGATCTATTTTCCAGGTCAGTGGTTTTCCCAAAGAGATATTTCATATTGTCTTTTATTTTTTTTCATTCTTCTGGTTTTGTTTTATAATTTCTTGATTTCTAATAAAGTCATTAGCTTCCATTTGCTCCAATCTAATTTGGAAGGAATTATTCTCTTCAGTGTTTTTTTGAAATTCCTTTTCTATCTGGCCAATTCAGCTTTTTAAGCCATTCTTCTCCTCATTGACTTATTGGACCTCTTTTTCCAATTCAGTTAGTCCATTCTTAATGTTTTGTTTTCTTCAGTATTTTTTTCGGGGGGGAGGGGCTCTCCTTTAGCAAGATGTTGCATCTTTCTCATTTCTCTTCCCAATTTTTCCTGCACTTCTCTTACTTGATTTTCAAAAAGCTTCTTGAGCTTCTCAATGGCTTATAACCAGTTCATATTTTTCTTGGAAGCTTTTGATGAAAGATTATTGACTTTGTTGTCTTCTTCTCGTTCCATGATTTGATCTTTTTTTTCCCCAAAAAAGGATTCTATGTTCTGACTGAACTTAATCTGCTTTCTCATCTTACCAGCCAATTACTTGACTTTTGAGCTGTTTGCCATGGTAGAACTCTGCTTCCAGAGTGGAGAAAGCTGTGACACAAATTGCTGGGGTTTGCACAACTGCTGCTGAAGCTTTTGTCAGAGTTATGAGGAGAGCTCCCTCTCTATAGTCCACACACCCCACGACCAACGTCCAAAACTGTGACCCAGTTCCAAGCAGGTCAAACAAGAGTGATTACCTTCTAAATGGTTTCTTGGTTCCCCTGAGATATACAGGCCAGGAGCTCCAGAGGCAGCTACAAGCCACTGTCCTGTCACCCACCCTTTAACCCAGAGACAGGGGCTGGACCAGTCTTCTGTCTCCCAGTTTCAACAGAGTTATCTACTGATGTTTTGCTTTCTCTTCTGTGTTTATGGGTTGAGAAGTCTGGAAACCACCACAGCTACTGTTGATTCACTCTCCTGAAGTCTGCCCTGGCAGGTCTTTGCCAATGGTTTGTGGCCACACAGGGTCTGGGCTGTTGTGGCTCATGAAGTACTGCTCAGTCCCCAGCCTCGTGCAAGAGAAACTTCTTGTCCATTTGCCAAGCTACCTTTAGTGGGAGATTTGTTTCTTTCTGTCATTTTGTGGGTTCTGTGGTTCTAACATTTGTTTAGAGTCATATTTTATAGCTATTGGAGGTGGTTGCTGTGGTAACTTAAGCAGGTTTTTTTTTTTACTTTGGCAACTTGACTCTGCCCCCCAATTAAATTTTGTGAACATGTCCTATAGACATGTTCATGAGATCATAGGCAAGGTTCCAAAACTCTCAGTTCAAGTGCAGGCGTCATGATGCAGCTAAGGCCAAGGAAGAACGGAAAAGGACCCAAATAAAATGATACAAATACATACTTTCTAGTATATCAATAAGTACCAGTCAGCTATTTGCTTACAGATATAATTATTTAACTCTGTTCATTTGTTAATAGAAACTGTATTACCATGCATAAATACAGAACTGTTTCTGTCATTTCCATTTCCAGTTTTTGAGAATGCCTTTATAGTTTTCTTGATTCCAGAATATGAAAGTTAGATTTTTCTATTCAGTTCTGATCTTTCCATTAAGAATGCTTCCAGGGGTGGCTAGGTTGCACAATGAATAGAGCACTGGCCCTGGAGTCAGGAGCACCTGAGTTCAAATCTGGCCTCAGACACTTAACACAAAAACTAGCCATGTGACCTTGGGCAAGTCACTTAACGCCAATCGCCCTCCAAAAAAAAAGAATGCTTCAAAGTCATCTATTTCACTGAATATCCATTTTACCCTATTGGATTAAACTCAGTTTTTCTATGTGAGTGATTCTTACTTGTACTCTCCTCTCCTTTGTCTTCTGAAATGCCATATGCCAAGCACTCTGATCCTTCATTGTAGTGAAAGACTGACTATAATTCCCTCCCTCCTATCCCAACTCCCACTTGTTCTATTCTCTACTTTGATCCTGTCCCTTTTCAAAAGTGGGTGCTTCCAACATCCCTTCCCCACAGCCTGCCCTCTCTTCCATCATCCCCCCTCTCATCCCCTTCCCCCCCTACTCTCCTGGAGGGTGAGATACCCTATTTAGTGTGTATTTCATTCCATTCTCAAGCCAGATTCAATGGGAATAAAGTTGCCCCATTGCTTTTTGCCTTCCTATTCTTCCCCTCCATTGTAACCATTTTCCCTTGCCTCTTCTGTATGAGATAGTTTACCCCAATCTGTCTCTCCCCAACTCCTCTCATTACATTCCTCTCACCTCTTAATTTCAGCTTTTAAGTATCATCCCTTCCTGTTAAATTGGTCCTGTGCCCTCTATCTCTGTATACCTGTAAACATTTATACACACATACACATATCTATTCATATGCACATATACCCCCATATATACAGCTATATATATATTTCTAATCCCTTCAACTACCAAGAAAAGTTTCATAAGTTACAATTATTGTTTTTCCATGTAGGAATGTTAATAGTTCAACTTTGATAAGTTCCTTATGATTTCTTTTTACTTTCTCATGCTTCTCTTGCTTCTTGTATCTGAATGTCAAATTTTCTATTCAACTCTGGTTTTTTCAGCAAGAATGCTTGAAAGTCCTCTATTTCACTGAATGACCATATTTTCCCCTGAAACATGATACACAGTTTTGCTGGGTAGGTGACTCTTGGTTTTAATCCCAGCTCCTTTGACCTCTGGAATATCATATTCCAAGCCCTTTGATCCCTCAGTGTAGAAGCTGCCAGATCCTGGGTTATCCTGATTGTGTTTCCACAATAATCAAATTGTTTCTTCCTGGCTGCTCGTAATATTCTCTCCTTAATCTAGGAATTCCAGAATTTGAATATAATATTCTTAGGAGTTTTCTTTTTGGGATCTTTTTCAGGAGGTGATAGGGGGATCCTTTCAACCTCTATTTTGCCCTCTGGTAATAAAACATCAGAGCAGTTTTCTTTGAGAACTTCCTGGAGGATCATTTATAGGTTCTTACTTTGGTTATGGCTTTCAGGTAGTCCAATAATTTTTAAATTATCTCTCCTGGATCTATTTTCCTGGTCACTGGTTTTTCCCATGAGATATTTCACATTGCCTTCTATTCTTTCATTTGTTTGGATCTGTTTAACAGCATCTTGATTTGTCATAAAGTCATTAGCTTCCATTTGCTCTAATCTAATTCTGAAGCAATGATTCTCCTCAGTGAGCTTTTGAGATTCTTTTTCCATCTGGCAAAATCAGCTTTTTGAGGCATTCTTCTCCTCATTGCCTTTTTGAGACTCCTTTGCCATTTGAGTCAATCTGTTTTTTAAGGTGTGATTTTCCTCAGTCAGGCTGTTGACTCTCATTTCATAATTTTCTTGCATTGTTCTCATTTCTCTTCCCAATTTTTCCTCCACTTCTCTTATCTGCTTCTTAAGGTCCTCTATGACCTATAACTAGCTTGTATTTTCCTTTGAAGCTTTTGTTGCAAGATTTCTGACTTCACTGTTTTCCTCCTCTTCCATGCTTTGCTCCTTTTTGTCCCCCAAATAGAAGTGTAATGTTGGAATCTTCTGTCTGCTTTGTTTCCTTTGCCTGTTCATTTCTCCACTCAATTACTTGACTTTGGGGCTTTTTGCCATAGTAGGACTCTGCCACCAGACTGGGGAGCTTTTGTCCCAAATGCTGGGGTTTTCTCAGCTCCTGGAGTTATTAGATGGGTGCCCTTTTTGAGGTCTCCACAAGCTCTGGCAAGGTGGTCACACACCCCAGAACCTCCACCCTAGTCTGTAAACCAGATCCAAGCAGGTTAAAGCAAGAGAGATTACCCTTCAAACTGGTGCTTGGTTCCCCTACACTCTTTAGGCCAGGAGCTGAAGCTGCCAAGTGGCACTGGCTAGCTGTTATGGTGTCTTAGCGGCTTCTTGCCCCGCGGGTAAAAGCCATGCATTCCTACTTACTGGCGCCAAAGTCCAGACTGCACTGACCTCTCACTTTGTCCTTTGCATCTATGTGTTGATAAATCTGGAAAGACCACCACTGCTGTTGATATGGAGTCCTCTCTGGCCGGTGGCTTGTCAGGCCCACCCTGGTGCTAAAGCCTTGGCTTGGGGCTTGGCTCGGCTCCCAGAGTGCTATGCTGGATTCCTGCTGGCCTACCGCGCTGTCCTCAGTGGGAGGTTAGCTTTTCTGTGTCATTTTGTGGGTCCTTCAGCTCCAAAGTTTGTTTAGAGTCCCCTTTATACATGGATTGGGGAAGGTGGAAGCTGGAGCCATGGGAAGATTGTGCATCTACTCAGCCATCTTGGCTCTGCCCCTTTGACTGCATCTTTCAAGGAATGTTAAATGATTCCATGAATATGCAGTCAATTCAAAGAAACAAACAAGAAACCACAATAACAATACATCCTGAAACTAGTGATCTAATTTGCTAATTTTTTTTTCTGGTGATTTTCCTCACTGTAAAAACTAGGACAAATAAATAAAGTAGGGAAATGTCAATCCTCCATCGAGAAGCTTGTGAAGGAGTGTGGAGTAGATAAGGTTGTCCTGCCTCAGAAATCATGAAATCTCATCCTACTTCATCCTGTATGGAAAAGTATTATCTCTAAGTTCCCATGCCACTGTCTTCATAGCAGAGGGAAATGGCTTCTATTTGATTTCCTGGGCAGGGGAGGGGGGAGCAAGAATCAGAGAGGAAAACCATTGCTCTGTATATTTTGTGAACAAATAAAAGAAATAATCAGTAATGATATAGAGGCAAGCCAAAGAAAGAAGAGTGCTAATGAAAAATCCTAGGGCTGTTCTCTAATATCTATGTATGTGTCCGGTAGTGTGTTTTGAGGCTTATCTTGCCTCTACATTTGAGAAACTATGTTAGTCATTGGTAGCTAATCAGTCAATGAATATTTATTAAGTGTCTATTAAAGCATTGTTTTAAGCTCTAAGGATGTAAAGAAAGCTAGAAGACAATCCCTGCTCTCAAGGAACTAATAGTCTAATTAGGGAGACAATATGCAAAGAACTATGTAGCAAGTAGTTATATGTGAGATAAAGTGAAGATAATGAACAGAGGAAAGGCAAAATAATTTAAGAGGAATTTGATAATACTTCTCATAGAAAGTGAAATTTTACCTGGAATATGAAGGAAGCAAGAGAAACTAGACGTAGATGTGAAGAGAGAAAGAATTCAAAAAGTAGGGAACAGCCAATAAAAATTCCCAAAATAAGGACATACAATATCTTGTGGAAAAAGATAAAGATAATATCACTGTATCTTCATAGTCTACTGTGTGGGTGGATGGTGGTAGGGCAGAAGGGAGTGAAAGACATACTAAGAACAGAAAGGTAGGAAGATGAAGATTATGAAGGGCACTGAGTATGAAAAAGAAGATTTTACCTTTGATCCTACAAACAATATAGGGTTTCTAGAGTTGATTGCATGGGGAAGGATGTCATAGTCAGACCAGCACTTTAAAAAAAAGTCACTTTGATTGCTGATTAAAGGGTGGATTAGCATAGAGAAAACAGCCAGCAGGCTATTGGAACAGTCTAGATGTGAAGTGATGAGGGCCTGGAGTAACCAGTGTCAGTGCAAGAGTAGAGAAGTATATGAGATATACTATAAGGGTGAAATCAACAGGTGCTAGAAACAGATTGAATATAGGGGCTGAGAGAATGAATCTCATTACTGTGATTCTCCTTAAGAAAATTATTTACTGTTTTTATGACTTGTTTTTTAACTCATTAATTTTTTTAAAGATTAAGTGATTTAGTCTCCAGTTAATTTTAATCTATTTTCATGGTTCTTTACTAACTATGTGTTTAAAAATGTAAATGAACGGGGGGACAGCTAGGTGACACAGTGAGTGAAGCGCGTGGCGCCGGAGTCAGGAGGACCCAAGTTCAGTTCTAGCCTCAGACACTTAACACCCACACAAAAAAAACTAGCTGTGTAACCTTGGGCAAGTTATTTAACCCCAATTGCCCTCCAAAAGGCAAAAAAAATGTAAAGGAAAGAAATTTAGCAGCAACAAATCTTAAATTGTTTTATAAGGCAGCAATTATCAAAACTTTCTGGTACTAAGAGGTAGAAAGATAGACCAGTGGAACAAAACAGACATACAATACATAGTGTATAATTATATTAACCATGAGTTTTACTGTTGGGACAAGAATTCACTATTTGGTAAAAATTATTGGAAAAAAAAAACTGAAGCAGAACCAAGATGGTAAAAGTATGAACTTGCTTGAACTCTCCCCTAAACCCCTCCAATACCTGAAAAAAACATGAATAAAAAAAATTCTAGAGCTGTAGAAGCTACAAATTTACAGAGGGAAGCAAATCTCCAGCCCCAGATAGCCTGGAGAGTCTACAGGAAGGGTCTATCACACTAGGTTGTGAGCAGAGCACAGTCCATCATAGGCCACACTGGCATAGACAGGGCCAGAGCAGACCTCAAGGGACTGAATCACTAGCAGCTATGGTGATTCCCAGACTTTTCAGATTACAAAACCAAAGATAGCATGAAAGGGCAGTGAGAAAACTCTGTGGGACCTGGGTGAGAGAGGATCATGACCCAGTCCCAGCCCTGGGGTGCCAGAGGTGACAGCATTTGCATCAGGAGCTGTAGCAACAGCAGTGGCTGCTTCCAGAACTCTGGACCCAAAGATGGTGGGGGATCTTGAAAGAGATAACCAAAGAAAACTCCTAGGAATATTGTAGTTAAATTCCAGTATTCCCAGATCAAGAAGAAAATACTGCAAGCAGCCAGAAACAATTCAAGTACTGTGGAAATACAATCATGATAACACAAGATCGAGCAGGTTTTACATTAAGGGATCAAAAGGCTTGGAATATTATGGAGGTCAGAAGAGCTATGATCAAAACCAATAAGCACCAACACAGCAAAACTGAGTATAATCTTGAGGGGGTAAATTGAATATTCAATGAAATAGAAGACTTTCAAACATTCTTAATGAAAAGACCAGAGCTGAATAGAAAATGTGACTTTCAAATATAAGACTCAAGAGAAGCATGAAAAGGTAAACAGGAAAGATAAATCATAAGGGGCTTATATTAAAGTGGAACTGCACATTCTTACATGAGAAGATATTTGTAACACATGAGACCTTTCACAGTATTAGGGTAGTTGGAGGAAAAAAAATATATACATATATATGAATTTCTTTAATAAATATTTAATGAATTTTTATTGAATTATTATTTGACTTTTATAAAGTAATATAGATAGATAGATAGATAGATACATATTTCAAGATATACCTATCTAGGGAGATTTCCCTAAGAAATTCTTAATTATGAATGTTATACATTGCAGATATTATTATACAGTGCCAATTTACATAATTATACAGTATACACATGTTTATACAGTGCTGATTATCAGGTTTCCTTTATATTTTTAAAATGTTTCAAAAGTAATAGTAAGTATGTATATATATATATATATGTTTATTTTCACAGATTACTATGATTATTTTGTACAAGACGTATTATATAAGATAATTTTTTTAAGGCTTTTGGCAGGAAGAAAGTGGCTTTTTAGGAAAAGCCAAAGGGGAAAAAAAATTGTAAAACTACTGTTTTAAAACATATTAAATAATAGTCTTCCCCAAGGGAGTCTTCAAGATTAAGCAAAGTTCTTCTGGATTTTTACCTTCTTGAGCCAAGAGAATATGAATTTGAGAACTTTGGAAAGGTTTAAATTCTAATAAGTCTTAATTCTCACCCTACTTCAATCTACCCTACCCACACAAAGGAATTTTCCTTAAAAGTTATTCTGACTATTATATTCCCCAATCAAATAAAGTCAACTTGTCTGATTGCCTCTAGCATAAAATATTAACTTTTTATTTGGTTTTTAAAACCTCTCTCTCTGTCTCTATCTCTCTCTCATACACATACATACACAAACACACACATGCAAACATGCACAAACATATATGTAAAGAAAAAAGAAAAAAATCTTTTATAACTTGGAAGCAACTTTTTTTCTCCAAATGCATTATGCATTTCTTTGCCTTTAAGCATTATACAATTTTCAGAGGAAGAAATTAAAGCCATCTACAGTTATATTTTAAAAATGCTCTAAATCACTATTGATTAGAGAAATGCAAATCAATACAACTCTTACTTACCACCACACACCTATCAGATTGACTAGGATAATATAAAAAGAAAATAATAAATGTTGGAGAAGATATGGAAAAATTAGAACATTAATGTGTTGCTGGTTGAGATTTGATCCAACCATTCTTGAGAGCAATTTGGAACTATTCCCAAAAAGTTGTGAAACTGTGCATATCCTTTGTTCCAGCAATACCACTAATAGGTCTATATACCAAAGAGATCATAAAAAGGGAAAAGTAGTGCCATGTACAAAAATATTTATAGTCACTCTGTTTTGTGGTGCTATGAATTGAAAATTAGGGGAAGTCAATGACTTGGGGAATTATTAAACACATTGTGATATATGAACTCAATGTAATACTATTTTGCTATAAGAAGAGGCAGATTTCTGAAAATCCTGAGAAGACTTAGATGAGCTGAGGTTGAGTGAAGTGAGCAGAACCAGAATGTCTTACACAGTTACAGCAACATTTTGTGATGGTCAACTACAATGAAATTAGCCCTTCTCAGTAATACAATGACCTAGGACTATTCCAAAAGACTTGTGATGGAAAATTCTATCCACGTCCAGAGAAAGAACCATGGAGTCTGAATGCAGATTGAAGCATGCTATTTTAATTTTTTCATTTTTGCTTTTGTTTTTCCTTGTGTTTTTTTCCTTTTGTTACGATTCTTCTTTCACATTATGAATAACGTGGAAATACATTTAACATGATTTTACAGGTATGAAAAAAGAAAAAGGACAGGGAGTGGAGGAAGAGTGTCAGAGTTCTCTCAATGATTTCCGATTATGGCAACCATTTCATCAAGCCAAAAAAAAATCTCCAGGGGTAACAAATGTCCACTTAAAAGGCAGAATACTAAATCTTGCTTCTAGTATTATTTTATATTGCTTTCCTGTTTTATTTCATGTTTTACAGGACGTTTATTTTTTTTTATATTTCTATGCCTAAAGGCTTGCATATTTAATGCACATAGTTGGCATTAAAAGAAAGGAGTTATGATGAAAAATACTATTCACCTCCAATAAAAATGACAGAGTCTCAATATATATCAAAGCATACTTTAAAAAAAACTCTTCATTTTTCTGGTTTGTTTATTTATTTATTTTAGTGTTATTTTTTTTTTACCAATATGACTATAATGCAAATATGTTTTGCATTACTGCACATTTATAACCTATGTCAAATTGCTTACCATCTCAGGGAGAAGGAAACAGAGAGAAGAAGGAAGGAAAATAGTTTGGAATTCAATATTTAAAAATGTTAAAATTGATTTTACATGTAATTAGGAAAAGTAAAATATTAAAAAGATTGATAAAGGAAAAATAATGACTGGGGATTAGTGAAGTATGAAAAATTCAAAGAATAAGTTGAGCCTTTTGTTTGTTTATTTTTTTTTTACAGTTTTTACAGTTAAATTAGGTATTCTTAGGATATGTGCTTCTGTATGTGTGTTTATGTGATAGATGCTTTTGTCATTCTGGTGATGCTTAGATAATTGAATTTTCAAAGTCTCAAAGATTAATAAAAATAAAGACATATCTTTATCTGTATACACACGTGTTTATGTGTGTGTGTGTGTGTACACATATATATTTGCCCATCATTCTATGCCTGTGGACCTCCTGGAATCTATATATGAACTCTTTGGGCGTCTGTGGAGTGAAGTTTAAGACCCCCTGACTTAAACCATTAGTAAGGACACTAAGAGAGAGACAAAACTGTGAAATAGAAGCTGACTCTGTAAGAATCATAGAGAATTTGCTACTTTTTCAGCAGTTATACCCAGTGGGAGTGTAGTCCCACAAATGCCAAGGTGAGTATGGGGCTGCTATCATTGCCACTTGGTGATTAAACATATCCCCAATGATTGAAATAAATCTCAATCACTGAAAACATATATAATAGCTAAAGTCAAAATTTGAGCAAAGGTGCAGCTAGGTGACCCAGTGGATAAGAGTGATGGGCTTTCCTGAGATCTGATGTGATCTCAAAAGCTTACTAGCTGTGTGATCCTGGGCAAATCACATAGCTCTATTTGTCTCAATTATGTAAAAAATGAGCAGAAGAAGGAAATGGCAAACGACTCCCATATCTCTGCCAAGAAAATCTTAAGTGGAGTCACAAATAACTAAAAACAACAACTCAACAAGAAAAACAAGATTAGCAAATTTTGAGTAATTATATAGAAAGAATGGGATTTTGTTATATCAATTTGCATCATAAAATGGCAGCAATTGATAGAACTTCACATCTATGTTGAAATCTAAGACAAATATAAAATAATTTAAAAGTAATTACTAAATATCTATTGTTTGAAAAAATGAGAAGTACACAATTTAAATAAGGCATGACTAAAAAGATCTTTTCCTTGTGAAGTTTCCATTCATAAGATCAAAAAAAAAAAAAATAGCTGACCAAGGAGGACATAAATTACAACTTTAACCTCCACGGAATGGGGGGGGGGGGGATATCAGTGGAATAATCTGGAAACCAGCATTTATTTCTTGATCTTCCAGTAATTGTTAACATGGCATCATATAAAGTTGTTAAACATTTACAACAAGGGAGTTCTTAACAAAGGAGGTGTGAATTCATGTTTTATACACACAGAAACATGTGTATGATTGTATTTCTTTATAGTTATATATACTCATATACATATATATATATATTTGTATCTATGTATACATAATATACATCTATAGTAAGAGAACTATATTTCAATACAATTTGTCACCTTAGTAATCTTACTTATGTTAATTTGTACATTTCAAAGCATGATTCCATAGAATCCAATAAGTACATGGGTTTTATCCCACTTCCAAAAGGGTCCATGTAATATAAAAAATAGTTTAAGAAATCTGCTCTATAAACTCCATTTTTTCATATACAAATAATGGTAAGGCTTCTTCTAATTATGAATGATGATAAAAATCAGAAATACCCAATGTTGCAAGACAGAGGAGCTAATATACTATGGATAAAGCTGAGGAATTAGTAAAAACTATTCTAGAAATGTATTTTAATTATGGGGAAAATATCACTAGATTATTCACAGTCAGTGATCCTGAATACACCACAAATATGTACAAAGCAGGGAAATAACAAGGACAAAAATTAAGAGCAGTCACATGTAAATGCATAGCAAGATATTCTTAGCAGTTTCTGTGTATGCATGCACGTATGTGTGTGTTTATTATCAAAGTACTGGAAACAGAATGGGGATCCATTGATTAAGGAAAATGGAATATTAATAAGCAATACGAAATGACATTTTTGAGGAAATCAAAGATATATGAAGACATAAGAACTGAAGCTAAACAAGCTATAGCCAAGACAACAATGTACAAAGTGACGATGATGATAAAAACAAAAAGACTAAAAAAGCAGCTGCATTATGATTAATTGCAATGATTAATTATAAAGTCACAGAAAACACATGATAAAATTATACTTTCCTCTCTCTCATGGACCTTATAATACCTTACAAGAATTAGTTTTAGTGCTATCCTCACCCATTCAAAAAGCCTTTTGAATTCCATTTTTGTTATTTTCTCCAAACCCATAAATCTCTTTTTATTTGGTATGTATCATATAGAACTTCTTTCCAAATGAGCATTTATCGAATTATATTACACATGGTCCATAAGATGAGGCATAGATCAGACTCTAGTATCGGGTTACATGTATTAATTGCCTATTATTTTTGTTTTCCAATGCGTTTTCTTATCTTTATAAGAAGTTATTTTTGAACAAATGGAAAGAATGGACAGATTTATTTTCTCTTACTTTGTGTTAAGGGAGAGTACTTATCTTTGCCTACAAGATAAAAACAAGTAAACTTTCACCTACTATTCATGTTCGATGATTAAAGCTTGGCCAGAAGTCAACCAAGACAAACAGAAAACTAGCAACTAAAGTATTCTTACTGTACAGTCATCTGCCATGCTGTTCCTACTTTATCCAGGGCAAACTATTAACATTCTTCATATAATATTGCTCAACATGATTGTTTTTTTCTTATTTGTTTTAGACCTTCAGTCCTAGTATTATCAATAAGGAAAACATGTGCATTTCTCTTTTGTTTGTTTTCTTTCTTTTTAAAAAAAATTAACTTATTATTTTACAACGTTGATTTCCACAAGATTTTGAGATACACATTTTCTCCCCCAACTTCTCCTCCCCCATGGAGGCATGCAATCAAATATAGGTTCTACATATATGTTCACATTAAACATTAGTCAAGTTGTAAATAATTATTATCAATGGAATGAATAATGAGGAAGAAGAAACAAAAATGAAATGAAATGAAAGGGAGAGAGAGCAAGCAGTAAGCTTCATTCTGCATTCAGACTCCCCAATTCTTTCTCAGGATATGGATAGCCTTTTCACATCATGAGTACTTGGGAGTTATCTTAAAATCTTGCATTGCTGAGGGGAGCCCAGTCCATCAAAGTCAGTCATCACAGACATGATGTGTCTGTAATTGTGTATAATATTCTCCTAGCTCTGCTCCCCTCATTCAGCATCATTTTTTATGTCTCTCCAGGTTATTATGAAGTCTGTCTACTCCTCATTTCTTATAGCAGAGTAGTATTCCATTACATTTATATCACAATTTGTTTAGCCATTCCCCAATTGATGGCTATCACCCTGATTTCCAGTCCTTTGCCACCACAAAAAGAGCTGCTATAAATATTTGTGCACAGATGGGTACTCATCCCACTTGTATGATCTCTTAGGGATACATGCCTAGAAGAGGCATTGCTGGGTCAAAGTGTATGCACATTTTTATAGCCCTTTGGGTATCGTTCCAAATTGCTCTCCAGAATGATTGGATCAGTTCACAATTCCCCCATTAGTGTTCCAATTATCCTACATCTTCTCCAGCACTTACCATTTTCCTGTTTTGTCACTGTAACAAATCTGACCAGTGAGAAGTACTACCTCAGAGTTGTTTTGATCTGCATGTCACTCATCAGTAGAGACTTATAGCATTTTTTTCCCCATATGCTTATAGATATCTTTAATTTCTTCCCCAAAATCTGCCTACGGTATTCATATTATTTGACAATTTATCATTAGGGGAATGACTTGTATTCTTATATATTTGACAATTCTCTGTATGTTTTAGAAAGGAGTCCGTTATCAGAGACACTGGTTGTAAAAATTCTTTCCCATTTTTCTGCTTCCCTCATAATCTTGTTCATTTTGACTTTGTACAAAATCTTTTCAGTTTAATGTAATCAGAGTTATCCATTTTACATTTTGTAATGTTCTCTGTCTCTTGTTTGGTCATAACTTCTTCCCTTCTCCATAATTCTGGCAGTTAAATTATTCCTTCTTCTCCCAGAATGCTTACAGTATCAGCCTTTATGTCTAAATTGTAAATCCATTTAGATTTTATTTAGATATACGGTATTAGATATTGGTCTATGCCCAGTTTCTACCATCGTATTTTCCAGTTTTCCCTACAGTTTTTGTCAAATAGTTAGTTCTTATCCCAGAAGCTGGAGCCTTTTGGTTTATCAAACAGTAGATTACTATAGTCAATGACTATTGTGTCTTGAGTTACTATTCTATTCTACCACTCTATTCTTCAACCAGTACCAAGGAATTTTGATGACTGCTGCTGTATAATACAGGTTAAAATCTGATATGGCTGGGACACTTTCTCTAGAATTTCTTTTCATTAATTTCCTGGATGTTCTGGACCTTTTATTCTTCCAGATAAATTTTGCAACTATTTTTTCTATCACTATATAATAATTTTTGATAGTTTCATTTCTATGACACTAAATATGTAAATTAATTTAGGTTAAATTGCCATTTTTATTATATTAGCCCAGCCTAACTACAAGCAATTGATGTTCTTCCAGTTGTTAAGATCTGATTTTATTTGTGTGAAAAGTGTTTTGTTTCATATAGATGTTTCATATATTCATATAGATGCTGAGTTTTTTTTGGCAGGTACACTCCAAAATATTTTATAACATCTATGGTAACTTTAAATAGAATCGCTCTTTCTATTTCTTGCTGTTGGACTTCACTAGAAATAAATTTGAATGACAAGGATATATGTCGGTTTATTTTACATCCTGCAACTTTAACTTAATTATTTATTGTTTCAAGTATTGTATTACTTGATTCTCTAGGAATCTTTAAGTATATCATTATATCATCTGCAAAGAATGATAGCTTAGACTCTTCTGTACCTGTTCCAATTCCTTCAGATTCTTTTTCTTTTGTTATTGCTACAGCTAACATTTCTAGTATCAAATAGAACAACAGGGGTGATAGCAGACATCCTTTTTTCACCCCTGATCTTATTTTAAATACAACTAACTTATCCCCATTGCATAGAATAGTTGCTGATGCTTTTAAGTACATGCTACTTATTATTTTAAGGAAGACTCCATTTATTCCTTTGCTTTCTAGTTTTGTTTTGTTTTTTAATAGACATGAGTGTTGTATTTTGTCAAAAGCTTTTTCTGCATCTATTTAGATAATATGTTTTCTACTAGATTTGTTGTTGATATGATAGATTTTACTGATAGTTTTCCTAATATCAAGTTAGCCTTGTATTCCTGGATTAATCCTAAATGATCAAAGTATATTATTCTCATGATAAGTTGCTGTAATCATTTTGCTAATATATTTTAAAATTTTGCATAGATAGTTATTAGGGAAATTGGTATATTTGGGTCTTTCCAATTTAGGTAAAAGTATGATAATTGTATCCTAAAAAGAATTTGGTAGAACTTCTCCAATTTTCCCAAATAGTCTTAAAAGTTCTTTAAATGTTTAATAGAATTCGCTCATAAATGCATCTGACCCTGGAGATTTTATCCTAGGGAGTTCATTGGTAGTTTGTTCAATTTCTTTTTCTGAGATGGAGTTAAGTATTTTAATTCCTCTTCTTTTAATCTGGGTAATTTATATTTCTGCAAATATTCATCCACTTCAATGAGATTATCAAATTTATGGACATTTAATTGGGCAAAATAATTCCTAGTTATTGTTTTAATTTCCTCTTCATTGGAGACAAATTCATCCTTTTCATTTTTGATATGGGTCATTTGCTTTTCTTCTTTCTTTTAATCAAATTGACTGAGGGCTTATCAATTTTATTGTTTTTTTTCATAAAACCATCTCTTAGTTTAATTTATTAGTTCAATAGTTTTCTTAATTTCAATTTTATTAAGTTATACTTTGGTTTTCAGTATTTCTAATTTAGTATTTAATTGGGGATTTTCAATTTCTTCTTTTTCTATCTTCTTCAGTTTCGTGCCCAATTCATTGATCTTCTTTTTCTCTATTTTATTCATGTAAGCAGAGATATAAAACTTCCCCTAAGAACAGCTTTCACTTCATCCTATAAGTTTTAGTATGTTGTCTTATTATTGTCATTTTCTTGAACATAGTTACTGATTATTTCTATGAGTTGTTGTTTGATCCACTCATTCTTTAGAATAAAATTATGTAATTTCCAATTAATTTTAGTCCATGTCCCTTTATTACAAATAATTTTCATTACATCATGATCTAAAAAAGATTCATTTAATATTTCTGCCTTTCTGCACTGGGTTGTGAGGTTTTCATGCCCTAGTACATGGTCAATTTTTGTGTATGTGCCATATACTACTGGAAAAAGGCATATTCCTTCTTATCCTCATTCATTTTTCTCGAGAGGTCTGTCAATTCAAATTTATTCACCTCCTTAATTCTTATTTATTTTGAGGTGAGATTTATCAAGTTCAGAGAGAGGGAGGTGGAGGTCCTCCACTAGTCTGCTTTTGCTATCTATTTCTTCCTCTAACTCCCTGAACCTCTCATCTAAGAATGTGGATGCTATACCACTTCATGCTCATATATTTAATAATGATATTACTTAATTGTCAATGGTACATTTAACAGGATATTGTTCCCTTTCTCATCTCTTTTAATTAGATCTGTTTTTGCTTTTGCTTTGTCTGAGATTAGGATTGCTACCCTTGCTTTCTTACTTTACCTGAAGCAAAATATATTCTACTCCAGCCTTTTTCCTTTACCCTGTGAATATCCCTGTTTCAAATGTGTTTCTTGTAAACAGCATATTGTAGGTTTATAGTTTTTAATCCATTCTGCTGTCCACCTCCATTTCATGGGAGAGTTCGTCTCGTTCACATTCCCAGTTACAATTACTATCTATGTCTTTTTCTCTATCCTATTCCCTTCCTCATTTATGCTTTTATTTATCCCTTCTCCCTTGTCCCTTCTCCTCCTCAAGAGTTTCACTTTTGACCAATGCCTCCCTCACTATTCCCTCCCTATCAGTCCTTCTTTCCTTACCTACCCTTTTCCCTTCCTGCGTCTTCCCTTCCTTCTGACTGCTCCCCCTTTTCCTTTCCCCTTTCCCCTCCTACTGCCTGTAGGGTACCTTAGATTTCTATACTTACCAAAGTATTTTATTTTCTCCTTGAACCAAATCCAATAAGAGTAAATCTCAAACAATGCTTTTGTCCCTCCCTTCTTTCCCTGTACTATAATAACTTTTTTGTATATTTTCATGTTAAATTCCTATGCTTAACTGAGTACATTATTCCCTCCTTGAAATGAAACCAATGAGAGTAAAGCTCATACAATGCTCATCTCTCTCTCTTCTTTTCTTCTACTATAATACATGTGATTCTCTTCATGTGATGCAATTCACCCTTTTCTGCTTCCTCCTTTCCTCTTCTTCTGTTACAATTCCTATGCACCTATTAATTAGGTTTTTTATCATCACATCAGTTAATTTATACCCACACCCTCTTTCTATGTATATAACTTTTAAGGGTCAGAATAATTATACAATTCTCAAGATTAACACATATCATACTTCCATATAAGGATGTAAACAATTTGCTCTTATTGAATAACAGGCTCTTTGTGTGTGTTTATTTTTTTCTCTGTTCACCTTTTTATGTCTCTCTTGAGACTTGTATTTGAAGACCAAATTTTCCATTGAGCTCTGGCCTTTTCTTCAGGAAGTTCTGGAAGTCTTTTATTTTATTAAATGATCATATCCTTGCCTGAAAGATTATGCTCAATTTAGGTGAGTAACTGATACTTGCTTGAAGTTCAAGCTCCTTTTTCTTACTATATATCATACTCCAATCCCTCTAATCTTTTAATGGAGAAGCTGCAAGGACCTGTGTGAATCTGACTAGTTCTGTGATATTTGCATTATTTCTTTCTGGTTGCTTATAATATTTTCTCCTTGACATGATAATTCTGGAATTTGGCTACAGTATTCCTTGGAGTTTTCAATTTAGGATCTCTATCAGGATGTGAACAGTGGATTCTTTTGATGACTATTTTACCCTCAGATTCTAGGACCTCTGGGCAGTTTTCCTTGAGTCTTTCTTTTGTTAAAATCTCTTTTTTTATCATGGCTTTCCAGTATAACAATAATTCTTAGATTACATCTCCTGGATCTATTTTGGAGGTCAGTTGTTTTTCCAATGAGATATTTTACATCTTTTTCTATTTTTTTTTCAATTTTAGGCTTTGTTTGACTGATTCTTGATGCCTCATAGAGTCATTCACTTCAACTTATCTAATTCTACTATTTCACAAATTGTTTTCCTCGGTTACTTTTTGAACCTCCTTTTCCATTAGCTCAGATTTTATTTTCAAGGACTTATTTTCTCCAGTTAGGTTTTGAATCTCCTTCTCCATTTGTTTAATTGTACTTTTTCAATCGTTCTCTTCAGTGATTTTTTTTCCATTTTGCCAATTGTATTTTTAAATAACTGGTCAGTTTTTCTTCTACCTCTTTGATTTGGCTTTCAAAGTCCTTCTTGAACACTGCTTCAATGCTTTTTGGGCTTGAGACCAGTTCATATACCATTTTGAGGCTTCAGACATTGGTGTAGTGTCAATGCTGACCTCTTCTGAATGTGAACCTTGCTCTTCCCTTTCACCATAATAGGATTCTAAAGTCCTTGTTTATCCAAGTTGTTTTTTTTTTTCCATTGTGATTGCTTATTTCTTGGCTTTTAAAATGAATCTCTGATTCTGGGGCACAGAGGGCTCTGACCCATGCTTCTTATGCTGGGAGTTAGAGACCTGGTTATTTGCCTTTGTGTGTTGTGTCCTCTGAGTGCCTAGATTGAGGTTAAGGCCAGTACTTTCAGTTTTTTTTCCCCCAGGATTGCACTGAAGCTCACAGCCTGAGGTGTGGGGGAGGGGTGGTTTGGTCACTTCAGGTTTCTGCCTCCACAAACCCTGGGCTGAGCTCAGGCAGGTTCAGTCTCAGCTGGCCAGGCTGAGCTGGTGTCTGCCAATTTCCCTGGTTTTGTTAAGGCACACCTGGGGTTCAGGATCTCCTGCTGATGTGCCTCCCATCCTACACTGGTGCCTTTCTGACTCAGGAAAGCCACAGCCACACCCCTCTTGTAGATCTCCCAAGTCTGCCACTTGGTTCCATTATTTCAGGATTTTATGCAGGGGCAATATTCTCTGGGTGTTTTCGGGTCAAAGGGAATGAGAGCAGCTATGGTGTATTCTGCCATCATGACTCCTGGAAGTTCAGGTATGTGGTTTTTAAATATCTAGACTGTGGACTTCTAGCACCAGAAGTAACTGCTATCACTGCTGCAAGTTCTGCATCTGTCTCTTACCCAACTCTGACAGACCCCTGTCCTGTGGTTAGAGTTTTGGGAATAGCCCTTGTGGTGGGCGAACCAGTTTTCTGGGGTTTGCTCTTCTACTATGGTTGAGTCTGTGCTAGGGAAGCTGATGAATTCCATGCAGCACTTTCCACTTGCCACTTCCCAGCTCAACAAATCCTAACTGAGGATTTTCCATGACCTGGGCTGGAAATCTGCCACACTCTGTGTTCTAGTGGACTCTGCCACTCTAGAACTTGTTCCGATTCAATTTTTAGAGGTAACTGAAGGAATTTATGGGTAAGATCAGGTTAGTCACTGCTTTTACTTTGCCATCTTGGCTCTGTCCCTATCATTTGCATTTCTGAGTAGAAATTTTTTAAAAACCCTGTAATGAGAAAAGGACGCACGTGTACAAAAAAATTTATAGCAGCTCTTTTCATGGTGTCCAAGAACTAGAAATTGAGGGGACACAGAAGCAGGAGAACATTGTACACAGTAACAGCCACAGGGTGCTATGACTGATTTTGATAGACTTAGCTCCTCTCAGCAATGCAAGGACCTAAAACAATTCCAAAGGACTCATGATGAAAAATGCCATCCACATTCAGAAAAAGAGCTATGTAGTCAGAATGCAGAGTGAAGCATACTATTTTCTTTTTTGTTTTGCTTTTTCTTTCTCTTGGTTTCTCCCATTTTTAATAATTCTCTTATACAACATGACTAATGTGGAAATGTGTTTAATAGGAATGTATGTTTAGAGCTCATATCAGATTTTAGGCTGTCTTGATGAGGAAGGAGAGAAGGAGGGGGAGAAAATTTGAAACTTATGGAAATGAATGCTGAAAACTAAAAATTAATTAATTAAAAAAATAAAAAAACTCTGAGTCAAACTGAGTACTTTTCTCTAATTAATATAATTTGACTTCCAACATTTTTAGAAAGAGGCCTTATCAGACCTAATTTACTTTCTTAAATTTCTGAAAAAAATTAACTCAGCCTGTAATTTAAAGAGTCTATGAAATTGAATCTATTAGGCAAATTAATTTAGAATTCATTTGAGAAATTCATAATAGCAAAAGACTGGATTTCAAGAGGTAATCTAGACTCATAAATTTAAAATAAAATCATGTTAGAAAAATCCTAGTTAGCTTCAGGGCAGATGTACCTGCCTTTAAATAGCATGGAGATTTCTGAAAAGTTGTGCTGAAACTGTAATTTTTTAAGAAATATCATTTTGGTATATTAAAGGACTATTACTTTGAATGCATATTTTAAAAATGTGAAGAATCGTGTTGTTAATATACTAATCACTATCCAATTTATCAATTTCATGAATCCAGGTGTTTAGATATCAGGAAAACAGGTCACACCTGTACTAGTCATACTTCATATTCACAGTGGATATCATGAGATCATATTCATCCCAGAAACATTATGTGACTAACTTTTCAATGGGAAGTTGTAGATTTCTGGGTGACAAGTTCATTGCTAAGTCATTTGTATGGTTATAATACCTTCAAGAACATAAGTATATATAAGGAAAAAAGGAAAATGAACTGAAACAGCAATGACTATTATGAAGCAGAGAGAGAGAGAGACAGAGACAGAGAGAGACAGTGAAAGGCAAAGAGAGACAGAGACAGGGAGATATATGGACACACATACACAGAAATACCTTCCAAAGTATTTTCTTTCTTATTCACATTATGGTACATTTTAAAAATACTATACAAATACAAAAAACTTATAACCTTTAAACAAGTATTTTTATTACAAAAAATACTGGAGAAATGTAAGAAACTATGTTTAAAGCCAGAGATAATTTTAGTTTTATCAAATTTATGGCAAGAGGTCATAGTTTAATCACTTGCATTCTCATAAAGCTCACATTTATTCATAAAATATCATGGCATTTTAAAAAAACTTGCATTTAATTGAAGACGCAAACAGCAGTTACAGATGGATACTATTCTTCATTTTGCTTTTGGACACTTTAATCAACCTGCCTACATGTTGGGATCAATCAATTTCAGCAGTTGTGTTCATTCATCTTTGTCCTGCCAGTCATCCCATGGTAGCAGGTAGATCATTGCATAATTGAATTTACTTGGAATACTAAATAAGGACAAATTCTGACACACTAGCTATAATCAGAATAATTCTGTTTTGGGAAAGAGTTGTTTATTTGGTATTTTAAAGAAGAAAAGGTGTCTATGATCTATATTAACAGTATTAATAATAACCTTTGCCTAAGGAAATATATAAATGTGTGTGTGTGTGTAGCTGTTGCAAAATTGTGACTTGTGATTAATTGGAAGGTGAAAATTAGAAGCAAAGAGGGAGCATTTATTTTAGGAAATGGTTATCCTTGGTAGCCAAAAGTACGTGTGTGTGTGTGTTTTTTCATGGCTGATGTCGAGTCAAGAAAGAGTAAGAAAAAAATACTATAGAAAGGGAGCATTATACTTCCATCTTATCTGACCACAGTTCTTCAGATCTAGGAGCATCTTGTCTATCAGAATTTCTTCATCTTCCCTAATCTCCCATGCCCTCTGATACTTTTTTCTCTCAGCCTTCCTTTTTTTACTTCCTCTCATTCCTGTTAATTCAATTTGATATTTGTTCCTAATACTCCAAGTCCAGATTTCTCCATTGGATCCTTCAGCTTATGGTTCTTTCCCTAGTACTTTAACCTTTCCAAAGTGTTGAGGATACTGTTCAATGCTATAGATGATTTTTAAATGGTAATGCTCAGGTTGGCAGTGAGTGCTTTCCTTTTGAGAATATTGTTTAACAAAATGGTTCTAGTTTTAAGTTACATCCTAAGATCCACAAACACTGGATAAGTATCCTCTCTGAGGGTAATGTCTCCTATACACAAAAATATTTTGAATGGCATTTTTCTTCTTGTAGTAAAGAACTAGAAGCAAAGGTATTACTCATTAATTGGTTTAACAAAATGGTGTATGAATAAACAAAGTATAATTGTGTTGAGAAAAACAAATGTTATGAATAATGCAGGGAAACTTTAGGAAATTTGCATGAATTGGTGCAGCATAAAATATTCCTAATTGGGAGAATATCATGTAACAATGTAAAGGAAAACAAGATTGAAACATTCAATAGCTTCTATCAAGTCAATGAAGAGCAATTATTTCAAAAGAATGCTAACAAAACATGTCTTTTTCATCAGAATGGGATTTGAATATGACTGTAAACTAAGGTCTAGGTTGCTAGACATGGCAACATGGTGTTTTATTTCACTTAGCTATAATTTTATTACAAGGAGAATTCCATGGGAATGAGAAGGTAGAGGCAGAGAGGGAAGCATTGAATAAGAGATAGTGATATAAGAAATTTAAAAATTCATCCATAAAATGACTGCATTTTTATGGTGCCATTTTAAAATAGATTTTATTCTCCAGGACAAGAATTGCAATTCCACTTGTTTACAGTACTGATAAAGTGCAAGGTTCTTCACTTGTCTCCCTCAGCACACATTCAAGTATTCAGAATGACCAGATTTACACAGCAGCTTAAATGTTACTCTTTACTGGCTACTGCTTTGACTCCAAATTTGAGTCCTTCAATTTGGAAAGCTATGCGGAATGCTTTTTCTTCTGGTGTGTATAGTCAATCTCTTCAAAGGTGGGTCCACAAGGAGCACTTCAAGATGACCTGATCAACACCCTGGGAACCCACTAGGTATGCTTCCTGGCATGTCCTCTGTGCTCTGGTACAGCTTAGAAAGGATAGGGTTGCAGACCTTCTCCAATTCTTTCTGGTAATTCTCAAATTCTTCCTCACAGCAATCTGGTTCTTATTTAGCCAGTTGAATATTTGACGAGGATCTTCTCTTTGTCTTCATCACCAATACTGCCTTTCAGTTTTTCGTTGTCTACAGTAGCCCTCACATTGAAAGCATAAGATTCAAGACAATTCTTGGAAGACACCTTGTCTCTCTGCTTCTCATTCTCAGCCTTGTATTTCTTAGCCTCCTGGACCATAGACTCAATGTTTTCTTTCTCAAATGACTGTTATCATTGGAGCTGGTGACCTTGTTCTCCTTGTCTGTGCTCTTATCCACAGCAGAAACACTAAGGATGCCATTTTGCATCAGTGTCAAATGTTTGTTCCTTCTGAGGAACACCCACAGGTGCTGGGGGGATTCTTGTGAGCTCAAACTTGCCAAGCAGGTTGTTATCTTTTGTCATTGCTCTCTCACCTTCATAAATGTTGATAAGCACACCAAAGTGGTTGTCTGAACAGGTGGTAAAGGTCTGTGTCTGCTTGTTGGGGATAGTAGTATTACATTTGATAGGAACTGTCATAGCTCCACCAGTAGTTTCAATTCCAAGGGAAAGAGGAGTGACATCCACCAGCATCAAGTCCTGAACATTCTCAGGTTTATCTCGGGACAAAATGGCAGCCTGAATAACTGCACCATAGGCAATAGCCTCATCAGGACTGAATTGGTGATTTATCTAGCTTGGCATATGTTAAGACTTCTTCCAAATGGTCCAGTGTACCATGGAAGATATCAGCATTCAGCTCTTGGAAACAGCATCAGGTGATTGTTGTATAGATGTCAATATCTTCATAAAGGGAGTTAATCTCTTCCTCTCTCTCTCTCTCTCTCTCTCTCTCTCTCTCTCTCTCTCTCTCTCTCTCTCTCTCTTTTACAATTTGAAACCCAATTTTCTTGAAAATACTTGAGTATAATATGAGATAAAATAGCAGGAAATTCATTTTTTAACATCGACCTGATCAACACAATCACCAAAAACAATGCAATTATTGGACATTAACGATAGCTAATAAAGGAAAGATATGGAATAAATACTTTCTGATTGACATGACAAAGTTTAGGTGAATGCAACTTTGGTATGATCATGGTTCCCTAGTCATATTATTTGGAAAGTGAGATAAGCTGGTTATACATGCCTGTAGCATAATTGGATGTAAATGAAAGATTTGGATTGTTTCTTTCACTATAGGCCAACCTAAACAGGCTCGAGGAAGCAGAAAACCTAAAAATACCAGTATATTCTCTTGAGACAGCTATTTTCTTTTTGAGATTTCACATTTATCTGATTTTAAATGTGTATATGTAAACACAACTATATTTAACAACATAAATTCATTTTAAAAATAAGAAAAGTGTGAAATAAATCATAAAGTAATGATTTATCAGAGCACAAGGGTAATGTAGATTACAACCTGTTTTTTGCTAGAGGATAAAATCAGTTCTGTACATTTTATTTCGTTGGGTTTCATGTATTCTGTATGGGAGCTATTCTATTCCCACTTTACTCCAACAACACAAACATAAATAACTACACTAAGTCTTTTGGAATACCTTATATAAGTAACCAAAACAGTATATTTTGTTCTTTCTTTCAAAATATAAAATAAAACAAGAAGTCAGAAAGTCAACATTTTCAATGTGCATTTAAACTGTATTGCATAGTTTTCTTGGCATATTACTTTAGAATTATCTTTTGGAAGCTATTTTACTACATAAAAAGATGAAGTAAGACTGATATCAACAACTGAAATGTCAAATAAATCATCCTTTTTTAAGGTCTGTTAACTTTAAGTAAGATTCTTTCAATGCTGGAATAGAAAAATTCTAAAAAATGCTGTCATTAAATTTTTTAAAAAGATAACAAAGTTAGTTATTTTTGACTAAAAGATTAGAGAATGGGATACGCTGCCATTAAAGTCAGTCTACATTACTGTTTTATTATCAAAATTATACAGACTTGTATAGTCAAATTGCACTAAGAAATAAGACCAGATAATGTTCAGTATGTGTTTTGGAGGGAAGGATGGTGTTGCTGTATTAGCATCAAGTTTCCTTTGACTTTTTAATTAAAAAGGGGCATAAACAGTCATTTTTTATGTAACAAAACATTAGTTAAGTGAGTTATTCACTGACACTCTTGGAAATAATCAGTTATCATTCTAATCAAGCATTTAATATTTATCTGCAAATACTATTTCCTTTATTAATGCCTTCTAGGTAAAAACTTTGTGATGATTTGATAAATTAGCTTTTAGAAACTTTTAATTATTTTAGACTACCAATAATACAAGATCACTAACCATGAAAAAGGGAAAGCTGTATTATATAAACACACATTTAATGGTCCTGATAATTCCAAGATTTACTCATGTCAAAGAGAAAAATTAAGAGATTGAATAGGTTTAGGGGATTTAGGCCCTAAATATTGCTTTAGTAAATTGTGAGCATACATTACTCTATATTTAATAATTTTAAAATTCAGTGATCTGAAGTCCGATCAATGAGATGTCAATTTTTCTTAGTCACAAAAAAAAGTGAAAAGCAAAAGCTGAAACTAAGTGCTATATAAAAGAATACTATAAGTCAGAATGGAGTGTGCATTTTAAAAGAATTGGGATTTTCTGTGCAATTTCTCTTTTCAGTTTTTAATTCACTTATATTAGTCAGAAATTGTCAGTCCAGTTAATTTAGAGATTAGAGTCTGACACAGATTTTATCTAGGAATTTCTAAATAATTCTAATGACAAAAAATTTTGGAATTTTCCAACACGGAAATATTTTTCAGAAATAGTGAGCAGAAAATTACAGCAATATGACAGCCAACTTAGATGTGATATGTAAAACTACATTCATTTACACTTTATTGTCCTTAACTGATTTGTCTAGAAAATTCCATCACCAAATTGTTCAATGACCATCTATAACTGATTAAAACTTTTTTTAAACTATGCAAAGTCCAAGAAATTAATCGTAATTGGAGGAGCCAATCTCAATACTGGCCTGAGTACTGGAAGAGAGGACACTCTTTGTACATTCACAAGTGGTGCATAGACAGCGAACAGCCCTCTTGTTCTCATTGATGTCCTCCTTGTGCTTTCACTTGAACTCAACAATGAAATCACTGTCCACGTGATTGTTAAAATCTTATCCACTCTAGTGGGTATCCCCATCTTTGGACTTGACCTCAAACATTCCATCTTCAATGGTAAGAGTGGAGACATCGAAAGTACTACCTTCAAGGTCAAAGATCAACACATTTCTCTCGAAACCAACCTTTTCATCTAAGCCATAAGCAATAATAGCAGAAGAATTTAGTTCATTGATGGTTCCAGCATATTTGATAATCTGACATTGGCAAGCATTGAAATAGCCTGGTACTGCCACCATAGCATTTGAGACAGTCTGCCCAAGGTAAGCTTTATCAATTTCTTCAATCTTGAACAAGGCCATAGAGTTCTTCTGGATAGAAACTTTTGGGTCCTCCTTTGTATGCCACTTTGACTTTTGTCCTGCCTGAACCATTATCCACCACGAAAGGTCAATGCTTCATGTCTAACTGTATAACTGCATCATCAAATCTGTGACTAATAAGACATTTGGCATTAAAAAAAAACATGCTGGTAGGTTCATTGAAATTTAATTCTTTGCATTATCACCAATTAAACATTCTGTGTCAGTAAAGGTGACATAGCTTGGGGTGGTCCTGGTTTGTTCATGATCAATATCCACTTTCCCTTCCTGAAAGAATCCTGCACAGGAATAAGTGCTGCCAAGATCAATGCCAACTGTGGGTACCTTCAACATGTCTTCTGAGTAGTACAGGCTAGTTGGCCACTCTGGAGGAAGAAGGGCTGCTGCTACACTGAGTAGACCCAAAATGATTGTTTTAAAGCCAACCTGAACTAACTTTTAGGAGCTCCTAAACAAAGGCAGAGTGAAATCTGCTAGGTGTCTTTCATACAGTTATGCAAGTTAGAAAC
>NW_027186473.1:22232002-22262952 GCF_028583685.1 Petaurus breviceps papuanus
ACACACACATATGTGTATACACATATGTGTGCGTGCTTTCCTCTGTTTACACTCTTCACTGATTTTAGCTTCTAACATAAAAGATGTCATAAGAGATTTAGAATCATGGATAAAGAGATAGAAGGAACATGAATATTTTTACTACAAATCCTAATTTTTTACAAATGAATAAACTGAGGTTCTGAAGCTTAAGTCACCTGCCCAAAGTTCTTTCCATCCTAGGAAATACATTAGATGATCATCTCAAAGAGGAAATATAGTTAATGCAGTGGGAATTTTACTGGAGATGCAGAAATATATTCTAGTCCACTGCTATGTGCAACTGCTGGCTATATGGTCTTATGAATATCATTTGAATTTTATCGAGTGATTCCCTTACCTGTGAAATGGATATATGATCCTTAAGTTTCTTCTCATTGCTCAGATGCTATGATTCTAAGGTTAGTCAGTCTTAGAAATAACTGTGTAATAAATGAATTTTGTTTCTTATACCCATTCCCTTCTCCTGAATAGATCCATTTCACTCACTGGGGGCTTTCTCCCAGTAGGAGAACATGCATGAATTAATTTAAAAAAAAAATTATGAAGTACTTACTATGTGAAAATCACTGTGCTAAGCATTGGATATAGAAATTGAAAAGTGCAACAATCCCTACTCTTAAGGATCTCATCTTCTAAAAGGAAGAGAAGCCCATTTCCCTGAAACACAGAGAAGAGGCCACATTAGGTTATCTTTTAGGCAAGCCTAACGGGGCATGAAAATCATTACCCTAAAAATATGGAAACCTAGTGCATTTATGTAAATTCTTTTATAATATTTGATACTAGAATGAACAAGAAGCCCATATATGTACTCCTAGGAGAACAAAAAAATAATGGGGCTTTGCATTAGTCTGTGTATAGCTTGGTGCATTGAGATCCAAACTGAGTTGGTCAAATTGTTTATAAGTTGTAGAGAATAAACTGTGGAAAATAATATGAACTTAGGCTAAAATCTTTAAAATGTTCATATTATTTTGCCTTGGATACCATAATGATGACTATATCTAGCAAAGAGACAAAAGTTAGAGAAAAAAAATGATCCCATATATACCAAAATCTTCATACCAGAACTTTTTGTGTTACCATAAATTCTGGAAACAAAGTAGATACCAGTAAGCTGAGAAATGGATGAAATATGCTAAATTAATGTAAAAGAATATTGCTATGCTATAAAAATGACTGTGATATATTTTTAAAACACATTGAAAGACATGTAAATTGAGAGTGTGAATCAAACTTTGACTGCTTTCATTTTCTACTCCTGAACAATATTTTGAACATAATTTTCATCACCTTCTCCCTAGCTCACCTTTGAATATATATGATAATTAAATTTGGGGAGATAAATCTCATCCATGTCTTAACAGAGATTTTGTTTTCTACAAAAGATGCTGATACACAGGATTTTTTTTTATTTAATTTTGATCTTTTTAAAATAGTCGTCATTAATATTGCAAAAGGCTAACGGACTTTAGAGGACTAAGGTTCAAATCCTATCTCTGCAACCTACTACCTGGGTAAACTTCAACAAGCTACTTAACCACCCTGGGCCTCAGTTTAATTGTTTAATTAAGAGTTTTAAGTAGATGAAATCTAAAACATTCTTCAGCTCTGATCCTTGACCATAACATGATAATGTTTCTAGAAATGCCCCCCCAAGTCTCAAAATAAAATTAAATCCTTAAATTATTCTACTTACCTTTCAGAGGACAATGTATGACACAGTCTTAGAACCCTTAATTCCCTTCAGGACTAAACTCAGATTCACTTTTGTCCACAGCAAATTCCATAAAGCTAATCCTGGTTGTCCGACTTGTTAGTAACTCTTCTCATAACTATGTACTAATTTTGTATATATACATTTTATTTATGTACCTGTAAGTATTATATGCCTCCTCAGAAGAAGGGAAACTTTTTGAGAGTAGGGCCTATCTCATTTTTGTGTTTGTGTCACTAGTATACAGCCCAGTGCTGATATATGGTGTAGTTGTTGCTGTTGTTGAATCATTTCAGTCATATCTAACACTTTGTGACTCCATTTGGGGTTTTCCTGGCAAAGATACTGTAGTGGTGTGCTACTTCCTTCTCCAGCTGCTTGAATAGATCCTTTTTGTCAGATAATCAGAGGTTAAATGATTTGCCCAGATTGATATAGTTAGGAAGTATCTGAGGCTGATTTTGAATACAGGTCTGCCTGGCTCCAGGCCCAATGTTCTATCCATTAAGCCACCAGCTGCTGCTTTTACCTTACACATAGTAAGTGGTTTAATAAATGCCTGTTGGTTGACGGATTAATCTTTCATTTAGCTACAACTTTCTCAATTCTTGTTTATTTGATAAGGAAATGTTTTGTTCATTGTGATTTCCTTTTTTGGGTAGTCGTATGTTTACTTGCAACTAATTTAACAGGGATCTCAATAGTACAGAAAGTTAAGTAAATGTTTGTTGAAAATTAGAAAACGTTATTATTCTTGACATCTTTTGTCCCTTTCCCCCTACTTAGCCACTAGCATTGCAGAAATACAAGAGAACCTGACTGATCTAAGGGTCATTTTTTTCATAGATTATCATGGCAGCCAAAGGAGAATAACCAAGTAGGTATCTTATTAATGCTTAAATTAGATGTACTTTGCTAGGTTTGTACATGGAACAGAAGATTCATATTTTCACCTGGATGATACTTAAGCCATTTTATCATAGTGGAACCTGTTAGTCTGCAGTACTTCAAGGTCAGTCCCATGTAACAATAAGGTATTGATAATAAATGGGAAAATCAAATTACAAAATTATCATTGCATCCACCCTCCTCCAAATTCAACTTCTTAATTTCTGTCAGTAGTGCCAGAATTCTTTTTATAGCCCTTCTGTGTGGTCTTCATGTGACAGGCTCACTACTATGACATCAATAACAACAGCTAACATTTATGTGGTCCCAATAAAGTACCAGGCGCTGTGTTATTAACCTTACAAATATGATCTTGTTTGATCCTCACAATAACTCTGAGAGGTAGGTGCTATTACTACCCCCATTTTACACATGAGGAAACTCAGGAAAACACAGGTAAATTGAGTTGTCCAGGGTCACACAGGTAGTAAGAATTTGAGGCTGGATTCTACCTCATATCTTCTGGACTGTAAGTAAACTTTCTATTTACTGTGCTATGAGTTGTGTTTCATTTCCCCCTTTCACTATCCTAAATGCCCTCCATACCTCCACATGATTTATATTAGTCTATGGAGCTTGCCTGACCCTAGGAGTGAAAGCTCGAGCTATACTTCCCTCAAGTACAGCTTCCTGGGGGACTAAGAGCATGAAAAACCCAGGCAGGGAGTTCAGTGGCCTTCAAACTTTAGAAATATCCTAAGACTCTTATGTAACCACATCCTGACTTGGTGACCAGATATGTTTCCCCATGTTTACACAAGTTTAATGCTAGAGTATCCTTGCTGAATATCCTTCCCATGAAATGGCAACAATATTCTTTTTTTTAAACTTCTGATTGACCAACCCATGTTCCATTTTGTTCTAATACCATACTTATACATACATAATAGAGTCAATATTGCCTATTCTACTTGGCCATCCAGGGAGTTTTCAATTCTTGTCACATCTTTCTTTCCTAAGTATCCTGAATGTATCATTTTTTCCCTCCATTACAATGGTGTCCACTGCTTCTTTATCCATACTATTACTTTGACCCTTCTCAATGTTATAAAAATCCTATACCTGCTTCAAAGCTAATTTAAAGGCTTATCTCCTCCATGCATAGTCCAACTTAGCTTGTTAATTTTCCTATAAACCTGAAGCCTGGAAGACATAATTTAGAACATGATTTCTGACTGTTTGTTTTTGTCCTTGTAAATGACTAGAATAAAATCCTTAATGGCATGAATCTTGAATTCTATTTTGGTAGAAGTGGCTAGCATAATTCTAGAGACAAATAGGAATTTAATCTTGCTAACTCAATTTGTTAATTTTTGTAGTTTTGTTTGAATAACCCAGACCAAAAAAAAAAAAAAACAATTCCTTCCTTTACCTAATAAAACTTTGGGGCTCTAAAATAAATTTTTTGGTGTGTTTTCCAATGTTTGTGTCTTGGATTTGAGATAAGCTGCTATTGATATGGTCTAGCTTTTCAAGTTTAAAAACACAAATTTCCTACCCTGTAGCATGGGAAAAGAAATCAATAGTGACTTTATTAAATTTCAAGGGTATGGATCAGGTACTGGATATTGAACTGTTTAAATGATGTGTTAAAAGCTCTGTTTCCATACCTTCATGAATAGGCTCAGGGCTAGATTGATACATGTAAAATTTAAGAGACACTCATAGGTTTTAGCACGAGCAATTATTTATTTTGGATAAAATGTAATAAATTTCATTTTATTCTTAGATCCCTTTGGCTGGCAACTTAATTGAGCTTATTTTTTTTCTATTTTGAAAGTGACTAATTCATTGTTGGTTTCCAATTAAGTTTTTATTTTTATCTAGGATCATAGAATCAGAGACCTAGAATTGGAAAGAACCATAAAGACCATCAAATCTTACCCATTTGTGTAGATGAGAAAATTTGAGACAAAGTGTAAGTCCCCTACCTAGGATCTCTCAGAAAAACAAAAGTTCATCATAAAATTGGAACCCAGAGTTCCAGTGTATTGTCTTATCCACTATGCAATGTTGCCTTGTCCAGTCTTCAACTAGATTGGTTAAAAAGTCTTCCTGAATGCAAATCCCATTTTACTTTCTCTTCTTTCTCATTTTGGAAGATATTTTACCTCATCAATGAATTAATTAATTAACCTATACCCCCCATATACACCTGAGAGGGGGAAAGGGAATCCTTTTATCTAAGGTGCAACTAAATTTTAGTGATCATAAATAGATCAAGAACTCACAGAGATATTTTGGCCTCTTCTCTCCAATAATCTCAAGACTATTTTAACCTCTTCAGTAATGGAAGACTGGAATGAGATTATATCTAGCCATACCATATATAAAATTGTATTGTGAGACAGTAATCCTCAAAACTAATTGGTACTGGCTAAAAAATAGAGTGGTTGGTCAGTGGAACAGCTTAGGTACACAAAACACATTAGTTAATGACTACTACTGTTTGATAAACCCAAATACTCCAGCTTTGGGGATAAGAACTCACAAATTGACAAAAAGCTGCTGGCAAAACTGAAAAAAAAATAGTATGGCAGAATTAGGCATAGACAAACATGTTACACCATATACCAAGATAAGGTCAAAATGGGCACATGATGATAAATATAGCTCCGAGAACCAAAACAGTAGGTCCTTGCCTCATGTTGACCTCTGAACAACCAGGAAATAGTGTACCAGGAAAAATCCTAGAGCTGTGGAGAAAGCAAAGGGATGGGGTGGGGCACTTTTTCAGCCCAGAAAACTTGGAGAAGAAGCAGGATGGATCCATCCCACACAGGAAAGAGGAGAGCACATTTCAAGATACGAGTCACCCCAGAAAGCCAGCAGGAACACCACCTAAGCAAACCAGTGGAAGATGCTGAGCCCCAGTGGGGTGGACCAGGCAAATGACAACTCTGGAAATCCCATGTGCCTTAGCATGGTCAGGGGAACGAGCAGATAGCAGCTCAAAGAATGACCACATACTTCAGCAACCAATGAACTCCCTAAGAAAAAATCACCAGGGCCAGATGAATTTACAAGTAAATTCTGCCAAACATCTAAAGAACATTTAATTCGAATGCACTATAAACTATTTGGAAAAAATAGGCAAGAAAGAGACCTACCAAATGCTTTTTATGATACAAATCTGATACTGATGCCAAAACTGGGAAAAACCAAAGCAGAGAAAGAAAATTACAGAACAAAAAAAAAAAGAGAGAGAAAATTATAGACCAATTTCCCTAATGAATTTTGATGCAAAATATTTACATTAAATATTAGCAAAGATATTGCAGGACCAGGTGGGATTTATACCAGAAATGGATGGTTGTTGCAATATCAGGAAAACTATCAGTATAATTGACCATATCAATAACAAAATTAACAGAAATGATATGATTATCTCCATAGATGCAGGAAATACTTTTGGCAAAACCAATTCCTATTAAAAAACACTACAGAGCATAGGAATCAATGTATTTTTTCTTAAAGTGATAAATAGCATCTATCTAAATCCATCAGCAAGCATTACATGTAATGGGGATAAGGTAGAAAGCAGTTCCAGTAAGATCTGGGGTAATACAAGGATATCTATAATCACTGTTATACAACATTGTACTAGAAAGTTTAGCTTGTGCATAAAGAGAAAAAAAAGAAGTGGAAAAAATTAGAATAGGCAATTAAGAAACAAAGCTATCACTCTTTGCAGATAATGTGCAGGTATATTTAGAGAATCAGCCAAAAAGTAGTTGAAATAAGTAACAACTTATACAAAGTTGCACGATATAAAATAAATCCATACAAGTCACTGGTATTTCTACGTATTACTAACAAAGCCTAGCAGTGAGAGATATAAAGAGAAATTCTATTTAAAGTAACCATAGACAATATAAATTATTTAGAAGTCTACCTGCCAGGAAAAACCCAGAAACTATATGAACACAACTACAAGACACTTTTCACACACACACACACACACACACACACACACAAATCCGATCTAAATAATTGGAAAAAATAGCAATTGTTCATGGGTCGGCCAAGCAAATATGATAAAAATGACAATTCTCCCTTAAGAAATTTACTTACTCAGTGACATAACAATCAAACTACCAAAATATTTTATAGAGCTAGAAAAAATAATAAAATAGATTTAGAAGAATAAAGGATCCTGAATATGAAGAGAATTAATTAAAAGAAAGACAAGGAAAGGTGGTCTATCCGTACCACATCTATAACTGTATTGTAAAGCAGCAATCATCAAAACTATTTGCTGCTGCTTAAAAAATAGAATGCTGGATCAGTAGGATTGGTTAGGTACACAAAACATAGTAGTCAATAATTGTAGAATTTCTTGATTCATAAACCCAAAGACTCTAGCTTCTGAAATAAAAACTCACTATTTGACAAAAACTGCTGGAAAAACTGAAAAAGAATATGGCAGAAACTAGGCATAAACCAACATCTGATACCATATAACAAGATAATGTCAAAATGTGTAGATTATTGAGACATAATGGGTGATACTGTATGCAAATTAGAGAGTAAGGGATAGTTTATTTGTCAGATCTATGGAGAAGGAAATAATTTAAGACCAAACAAAGGAGAGAGAACATTAGAAAATACAAAATGGATAATTTTGATTACATTGTATTTAAAAGGTTATGCACAACCAAAGTCAATGCAACCAAGATAGTAGGGAAACAGAAAGTTAGCAAACAATTGTTATAGCCAGTGTCTCTGAGAAAGGACTCATTTCTCAAATACATAGAGAACTGAGTCAAATTAATAATAATATGTCATTCCCCAATTGATAAATGGTCAAAGGATATGTACAAGCAGTTTTCATATGAACAAATCAAAGCTATCTCTAATCATATAGAAATGGTTTAAATCACTATTTATTAGATAGATGCAAATCAAAACAACTCTGAGGCACCACACCGTACCTATCGATTGACTAACATCACAAAACAAGAAAAAGTTAAATTTTGGAGAAGATGTGAGAAAATTGGAATGCTAATACATTGTTGATGGAGTTATGAACTGATCCAACCATTCTGGAGAGTAATTAGGAACTTTGCACAAAGGGCTATAAATAGATCTATACCCTTTGACCCAGCAATTCATCTTCAAGGTCTGTATCCCAAAGAGATCATAAAGGGCTCACATGTACAAAAATATTATAGCAGCCCTTTTTGTGGTGGCCATGATTTGGAAATTGAGAGGATGTCCATAAATTGGTGATTTGCTGGACACGCTGTGGTATATGAATGCAATGCAATACCATTGTGCTATATAAAATGATGAGCAGGTGGACTTCAGAAAAACCTGGAAAGGCTTATATGAACAGAACAGATGATGAGTGACGTGAAGAGAATCAGAAGAAGATTGTACACAGTAACAGCAACATTTTAAGACAGCTAACTTTGACAGACTTACCTCTTCTCAGCAATGCAAGGATCTAAGACAACTCCAAAAGACTCATGATGGAAAATGCTATCCATATCCAGAAAAAGAATTAAGCAGTCTGAATACAGATCAAAGCATAGTATTTGCACTCTCTGTCTCTGCCTCTCTGTGTCTCTCCCTCCCTCTATTCTTTCTTGTGGTTCCTCACATTAGCTCAAATTCTTCTTTACAAAATGAATAATGTGACAATATTTTTTAATATGAATGTATATATAGATCCTATATCATATTGTATGCGGGCTTGGGTGAGGAAAGGTGAAATTTGGAAGTCAAAATCTTATGAAAGTGAATGTTGAAAACTAAAAATATTTTTTAAAAAATACATAAGAGGAAAGGATCCACATGGTGGCAAAGAATTGGTAATAGAGGGCATGTCCATCAACTTAGGAATGGCTGAAAAAGTCATGTTATATGAATGTAAATGAATACCATTGTTCCATAAGAAATGATGAGCAGGTGGATTTCAGAAAAACCTGAAAACACTAACATGAACTTTACATGAACTGATGCTGAGTGAAGGGAGGAGAACTAGGAGAACATTGTAACAGTAACAGAAACATTGTGTGATTACCAACTTTGATAGACAGTTCTTCTCAGCAATACAATGATATAAGACAATTCCGAAAGACTTATGATGGAAAATGCTATTCACATCCAAAGGAGGAACTATGGAGTCTGAATGCAGATCAAAGCATACTATTCTCTCTCTCTCTCTCTCTCTCTCTCTCTCTCTCTCTCTCTCTCTCTCTCTCTCTCTCTCTCTCTCTCTCTCTCTCTCTCTCTCTCTCTCTCTCTCTCTCTCTCTGTCTCTCTGTCTCTCTCTCTCTTTCTCTCTCCCTCTCCCTCTCTCTCTCTTGTTTTCTCTTTCTTGTGGTTTTTCCCTTTTGATCTGATTTTTCTTTCACAACATGACTAATGTGGAAATATGTTTAATATGTTTATACATGTATAGCCTATATCAATTATATGACATCTTGTACAGGGGTAAGGGTAGAGAAAAAAAGTTAAAACTCAAATTCTTATAAAAGTGAATTTTGAAAACTAACAATAAAGACAAAATATTTAAAAAATTAAAAATAAATGAAAGTTATAAAATGAAAAAAAGTCCTCATCAAAGGCCTTTTGAAAATGCCACATGATTTAAATTTATGAATGTTAAGGTCAGAGAAAAACAGACCTCAGATTTTTCCAACGACACTAGAGTGCCAATCTTTGTATTTAGTTTTTAATGAAAACACATACATTTCAAGACTTATTTTCTCTTTAATAAGTATGTTACATTGATTTCTATATGTCAGAAGACCTTATATCCTTGAGCTGTACATAAATAAAATGGCGAGGCAGATTAGTGAAACAAGATACTAGAACTTAGCTCATTTTTCTACATTGAAATACTGATTTCCATAAAGACAACTCTACCTTGAGATCTATACATGAAATAATAATGAAAGCTTAGTCTTCCTGTAGCGTTGTAGGTTTTGCAAAATGTTTTGCATATGTTTCTCCTTTAACCCTTATAATAACTATGTGTGATACATGCTATTGATATTCTCCTTTTACATATTATGTACACCATGTACCAAGAGCATGCCATGCATGAGTATTTAATTCAGGATTTGTTTTCATATCTGCTTGATTCCAAGTCTGAAACTCTGTCTCCTATATCATCTTCCTTCTTAAGAAATACCATTTTATCAAAAGTAGCTGTGCAATAGCAAACTGAAGTTCAATGCTATAAAAAGTAGAAATTCATTTTTAAAAAGTCCTGAAATACAACATAGAGAAATATGATTTAATTATTGTCCATATATCATAAATTATAGGTCTCGAGTTGGAGCCAGCCTCAGAGTTCATGTGGTCCAATATGTGTTTCCTATTTTACAGTTGAGGAAACGGAGGCCAAGGGAAGTTAAATAAATTGTCCAAGCAAATATAGACAAGAAGAATCAGAAATGAGGTTTGATTCCAGGTCTTTTGAATGAAGATGCATTGACTGGGCTTTCCACTGAACCCATAAAAGAAAACATAGAATGGGTAGTCAAGACTGCAGCAATTAAAAATCTGATATCTCTTCTTAAATATAGGTTTCTACCAGATTGAGACTTGAAAAGTTCTAATATCAGAATTTGTATTTATTCAATAGATACTTACTAAACATCCAGTTCGTGTGATATACTACACTAGGCACTATGAAGGGCAGTTGCTCTCTCACCTGGATTCATTCATCCTCCCACTTCAACAGAGTTACAAGCACTACAATAAATTAACCTATAAGGGGGCCAAGGGTAGGGTAACAAAGGAAAATTCATTTTAAAATTTTGATATTCAATAAAGGCATAACATTAAAAATTAATGGTTACATTGAATTATTCAATATAACTCATGCTAGAAAGATTAATTGGTGTGCATGAATTACCTTTTTTTCATAAGAAAAAATTGCCTTGTTTGGGGACTATGTCAAGATTTTGTGAAATTTTGGGTTGTTCATTTTACTAGGGGCTCTGGGCAAGTGGATAAAGTGTTTGAAACAATCACTGCCATTTGATTAAAGGATTATATCATTTTAGATATCAATTTCTTGGTTGACTTCCTATTGAATACAGATTTTGAACAGCCAGAAAATATATAATTATTGTGTTTTTTTATTACATTTAATAGTCAAGGGCCTATAAGCCTCAGATAAATATTATTATTTGTCTTTGTATCTTTTCTAACAAGGACTGATACATCATAGTTTGACTTATTTAACTTACGAAATCTTCTTGCTATGCTAAATAGGTGTAGCAGCAAGCACCCTAAGCGTCCTCAGGGTTTGCTGCCAACACAGGTTCTTGGATCTGCTTTGATACAGGAAAGCAACTCAAAATGGGTTAACAAGCTTACTTTAATCAGTCAAACATATCGTTTACCTCGTTCAGGGGAAAAAGGTTAGCACCCTGAACTTCAGAGTATACAGACAGAATTATCAAGACAGAAACAGATCAAGTAGACAGCTTTCAAACTGCCCAACCATTACAATAGGACAGTTAATTTGACATTTCTTATGGATGACAGGGGACTCAGGTAAAATAAAATCAATATTTTTGACTAGCTATGAAATTAATATATGAAATGATGAAGTAAAAAATTCACATTATGAATTGTAGACTTCCTCCATGTAAACATGCTTATGTAAGATAATCATTATTTTGTATTCATCATCTCCAAAGTGGAGGTGGGAAGTCAGGTGGAACTAAATGGCCTCCAAGGCCCTGCTAATACTAAATCTATAATTGTATCACCTTATGATCTAAGGGATCTTTCTCACTCCTGTTTAACTGCTTAAGCTTCTATACCTGTGATCATGCACCTCGTAAAAAGAAACAAAAAAGGCACTATAAGATTTCTTGGGAAGAGAATGTTGACTTGCATTCAAACTCAAAGCTTATTAAACTAACCCTGTTCTTATTTCTGGGCATTGTGTGTGTGTGTGTGTGTGTGTGTGTGTGTTAACCACTGTAGACTCTCATTCTTTGTTATCTTATTGTCTCCCCCAGAAATTCCTTCCTGACTTTGCTTCCATTTGTCATCTGAATATGTTGTGCCTTCACCACGGCTTGTGATCATTCATTAGTCAACATGTGACAAGCACTCAGTTATCAGCTGATTCATGAAGTGTGAAAATTAATTAATAAATGAATATAACAGAGGATTATTGTGCCATAAAAATAGATAATTCAGAAATATATAGGAACACCAACATGAATAGATGTGAAGTAAGCAGAACCACAAAACCAACAAGAAAATTCCCACAGCAACATAAATAGAAGGAAAAACAAAACACCACAAATGCTGGACTTTTGGTAATTGTGATGATGAAGCTTGGTTTTATATGCCTCACTCTCTTCTTTGCAGAAATAAGGGACTATCACTTTGGAATACTGTATATCATTTAAGACTAGGTTGATATTTAATTTTGTTTAACTGCTTTCCCTTTTTCTTATGTATTTCCAACTCCTTGTCATATATCATGACTTATTAGATAGGGAAGGGAAAAGAAGGTATTTGGAAATGAATATGTGATGAAAACAATTTAAAAATAAATATCCAAGCCTTTAATGACTTAGGGTATGGATTTTCTGAATCTTGCATGTAAATAGGTTGCAGTTGAATTTCCCCATATATTTCCTCCTATTTGAATGATGGCACTTTTGAAAATGTGTTTTACCCTAAAATATAAGAAATAAGGAAGAGGTAGATCAATAAATTTCAGCAAACAAAGAAGTTAAAATGCTAGTGTTAATTTAACTTTCTTTAAAAACATTTTTTTATTTAAATAATTCTAGATTAAAAATAGTAGAAAGGAAAATAACATTTTATTATCCAGGGAGCAAAGACATACCTTGAAGACTAAAGAAAACAATTGAAGCACAGAGGTTGCTAAGCATTAAAAATAACTAGCATTTTTCTCCTCATGTAGTATTCTTTTTTTTTAATTTTCTTTCCCTGAAAATTATTAGAGGTATATTTAGAGAAAAAAAGAAGAAGAAAGGTACCTGCTTCTATGTATTTGAATGCAAGAGAATACCCTTTTTCTATTCCTTCTATTCATGTTCTTGCCGAAAATTTCTGCTCTACATGTGGCTAATATGTCCACCTATGGAGTTATTCATATAAAAATATTGATAAGCTCAGAAAAAAATTAAGGAAAATTTGAAAAAGAAAACTTTTTGAAAGATTTATTTTGCCTTTTCCTTAAAACAACAACAAAAACACTTGAGTGGCCATTTTTAAGAAATGCAACATTTTCTGTTTTTATTTTGCTGATTCAATAAATTCACACATTTTTGGAACAGAATCCTTGTGTCAAGTATTATCATATCATATATAGAGATAAGATATTACGAGATTGTCATTAAGCCCAAACCTAACCAAACTGCTGCTCAACCTCCTTTTGAAGTCTAAGTGAAGATGAACTAGAATGGTTTACATCAGATCAGAATCATAAAGTTATATTTTTCCTACTTCCCCCTCTTGCTCAGCCCTTTCCTCAGATGTCTTCTGTCTCTATATCTAATAATTATCATTGTTACAATATGATAGGTATTCATTACCTTTATTTTTAAAAAGGCTGATTTTGTAGTTTAATTTCAATAGACTGGAACAGAAAATATTACTGGGTTTCTTTTAGGAAGTTGACATCGACCAAAAAGGAAACAACAAAAACAAAATCAACAACAACAAAACCAACCAAAAAAAAAAAAACCAACAACAGTGATTTCCAATCTGGTTATGTCATCAATTACTTTATGACATAATGTGAAATACTTTTAATTGAAGAATACTTTAAATGTAGCTAGCCTATAAAGATGTGTCATGTGTAGCATGTATACCATATTCCACCAAGCAGACTAGCAGTAATATTATACAGCCAAATAAAATTGTTTAAGTTTAAAAAGTTAGAAAGCATTTCAGAAAAAAAAAATCTAAATCACCCTGAGGAATAGCATATCCAGAGTATAATCAATGTGCTTAGACATTAGTTTATAAGCCACAAAGAAGCCTTTAAAAACTAGTCACCTAATTTTAAAATAAAATATAACAGCTTGGTCAAGACATAGAAAAATAATTTTGTTCTCTCTATTGCTTTTCAAATGTGTATCCTATAAAAAATATTTCACTAATGAATTTATCAATCAGACAATAGAACTGAGGATTTTAAATTCACAGAATAACAGCTTTCAAAGAAATCTTAGTGTCCATTTAAATAGAAAGACAAAATCATACACAAACAAAAATCTCCTGATATAACTGAAAAATTATGCTTTAAGTTCTCCAGGGATTTGGGGAGTTCACAACCTCCCAAGACAGCAAATTTTACTTTTACATTACTAACACTTAGGTATGATTTCTTTACATCAAATTTAGATATACCTCTATGCATTTTCCGTTAATTGATTCTATTTCTCTTCACTGAGGCAAAGCCAAATAAGTCTAATCTTCCTACCAGGTGGTCCCTCAAATACTTTAAGGAAGTTATATTCATTTCGTCAACACTGCCAAGATGTCATCCTCTTCAGGCTAAGTGCCCCCAGTTCCTTGGCCAGTCTTCAAATGGCACGAATTTGAGATGTTTCTTAAAATGTGATGCTGAGAAATAAATAAAATACTCCCGTGATTAGGCTATATTGCTGTTGTTGATAAATTGTACTGTTAGCATGTATTCACTTTGAATTTCACTAAAAGCCATGGGGGTGGAGCAAAGATGGTGCAGAAGAAACAGGGAACTGCTTGATATCTCCACCCAAACCCCCGGAAAACACATGTAAAAAAATATTCTAAACAAACTCTAGAGCAGAAGAAGCCACAAAATGACAGAGTGAAACAGATTTCCAGCCCAAGACAATCTGGAAGGCTGACAAGAAAGGTCTATTGCACTCTGCTTGGAGCAGAGCAGAGCCCAGTATAGGCAAAGACAGCACAGACTGAACAAGATTCAGGGCACTGAATCACTGGCAGTTGCAGTGGTTTCCAGAATTCTGAATCTACAAATGCCAAAGATAGTTTCAAAGGTCAGTGGGAAAGCTCTCTCACCCGGTTGAGAGAAATCATGGTCAGGCCACAGCCCTAGGCCTAGTCCCAAGGCAGCAGCAGCAGCTTCTGGAGCTCTTGGCCTACAGATGGTGGGGTTATCCAGTGACTGATCTGGGTAGCAGTCCTGGGTGGCAGTCCTGGGGCAAGAAGGATTGCTGGCATGGAAGAGCTGGGGCCACTGTGGAGAGGGAATCCTCCTTGCAGTTCCAGGACAGAAAAGAGTACTTGTGGTTGCTTATAGACCAGAGCACATGTCAGGAGAGGAGTACACATCTCTTCTTTGATCATACCACTTTGAAGGAACTGAGAATTTACATGTTCCTAGAGATATCTCTAAATAGTTACACAAACCCCTGCAACTTGGGGCAGTACATTCTCCACTTAATAAAGAGCTGAGAAGTCAAGTAATTGATTGGGAAAAGGAGCAAATGGGGAAAAACATTAAGACTGTGGAAACTTACTTTCTTGGTAAAAAGTTATTTTATTATATTTTTAGTGATGAGGAAGATCAAAGCATACAAACTGAAGAAAATCAAAACATACAACTGGAGGAATACAGCAAGATCAAGGCTCCTACATCCAAAACTTCCAAGAAAAATGTGAAAAGGTCTGAGGCCACAGAATAGCTCAAAAAGGATTTTGTAAATCAAGTAGGAGGAGTAGAGGAAAAGTTGGGAGGAGAAATGGGAGTGATGAAAGAAAATCATGAAAAACAAGTCAACCACTTGCTAAAGAAGAACCAAAAAATGCTGAAGAAAATAACACGTTTAAAAATAGACTAACCCAAATGGCAAAAGAGGTCCAAAAAGCCAATGAGGAGAGGAATGCTTTACAAAGCAGAATAAGCCAAATGCAAAAGGAGATTTAAAAGCTCACTGAAGAAAATAAGTCAAAATTAGAATGGAGTAAATGGAAGCTAAGGACTTTATGATAAATCAAGAAATTATAAAACAAAACCAGAAGAATGAAAAAAATAAAAGACAATATGAAATATACTATTGGAAAAACAGCTGACCTGGAAAAAAAATCCAGGAGAGATCATTTGAAAATTACTGGTCTACCTGAAAACCATGATAAAAAAGAGCCTAGACATAACCTTTCAAGAAATTATCAAGGAAAACTGCCCCTAATATTCTAGAAGCAGACTTGTAAGAAAACAATCTAGAGGAAGTGCACTAACGAGAGAGTATAGTTCTGGAAGGATGGGGTAATCATCAGCGTGAAAAGTTGTGAAGAGGTCAAGAGAATGAAGACTTGGCAAATTCCAATGTTGAAATGCCAACATTCATAATTTTTCCCCCCTTATTTCTGAATAAATCTCTCTGGCCTCGGTTTCCTCATCTGTAAAATTTGTTAGTTGAACTAGATTGCTTCTAATATTCCTTATAGCTCTAAACCTATGATCCTATGGCATTTTGTTGGGCATATTTTATAGATAATTCAATTGAATCCCAAAGATACTAGTTCTTTACCAAAGCACATGTGCTGAGTCTATATGTAAGAATTTAATTGAACCTAATCAATCTAAGACTATCTACTTACCTTTGAGTTTCTAGAATTAAGATTAATCAGAATACACTGAAGGAGGGAACTGATTAAAAATACTAAATCCGACATTATGGTGCACATCTGTAATCCCAGCTACCAGGGAAGCTGAGGCTCATGGACTTCTTGAGCTTGGAAGTTATAAATTGCACTGAGTTATTTGCGCTGAGCTCAGTGTCAATATGGTGAGCCCTTAAAAGCAAAGTGCCACCAGATTCCATAAGGAAGGGACAAAATGGCCCAGGTCAGAAATGGAGAAGTTGAAAGTTTTCTCGATGAGTGGTATGATCAAGCCAGTGAATATAATTTGTATTTCTAGCTGGAGTAAGATGGCGAGTCTATGCTATTGAAATGTTTATCTGTAAGAGTAAGACAATTTTCCTTTGTGCAAGGACAAATTTATTCATATTTTTATAAACAGAAAACTGACCTTTATTATCTCCACTATCTATCTCTCTGTTTTTATCAAAGGCAATTCTAAAATGTTTGTGATTCCAACACTTATTGTTTGAAAGAACTGTCTATAATGAAGATGACAAAAATTATAGAAATAGACATATGTCCTTCTTCCCAGAATCTGAAATTAACCAATACTCTGAAGGATATTTAGCATTCAGTTTAATAACTATAGCCTAACTCTCCTTTCTACCTTTCAAGAGACTCTGTATTGCACACTAACTCATACTGTATTGGCTGCTGTAAGTTTGCCTTCTCTTAACCAGGTTATATGGAAAGCAGTAGAAGTGGCATGGGATAGTTGAGGAAAGAAGAATTGATAGATGTGAGCAGGGTTAATGTTAATTTAGCTGGGCAAAATGAGTTTTACAGAAGTGATGATTTCTAAAAATGATTTCCAATTCTTAGATAAATGCAAGATGTTGAGACTAAAATCCAACTTCTGCAATGTTTGCAATTTAAAAAAAAGCATGAAAAACTCTACATTATGCTAATTTATAGCACTTCATTGATTATTGTTTCCAAAATAATTTCATTTTTATTAAAAGATACAAACCCCATCTTTGGATATATTTTTTCCTAAGGTTCGGTTTCTCTCTGAATCCAGTCTTCTCTGATCTCTGTCTCTCACTGTCTCTGTTTCTCTCTGTCCATTTCTGTCTTTCACTTTCTTTCTCAAAAGTACTCTGTCTTTAGATTTGATCACATTACTTTACTTTTTCCTTTTCCCTATTTCTCATTTGCTTTTATTTATCCTGACACAATTATTCAGGTGTCCTAAGCACAGCAACTTTTTCCAATGTCATCACTGTATGGCACATCAGATTGATAATCCTACTAGACTTAGTCCTTTCAGTCTGCCATTTGGGATACCCAAGACGATTAGACAGTATTTTTTCCATTGTTGTTGCTGGAGGAAGAGCAATAACACAAAATATATTAGTCTAAAGGAAAACAGAGGGAAATAATCACATGAGAACACTGGAAGATCTATAGGAGTAGAGTATGCTTGTGAAATTATTTCTCAATGTTCTTTTGTAGAAAGGTTTCAGAATCTGGTATTCTTATGTCCCAAAGAAATAATCAAGTTTTTATTTTTCCATCAGCAACCTTGAGAACTTTCTTAAATTGTCACACCTGTAGTAAATAAATGCATAGTAACTATTTGATTCCAAGAGTGATATGGTGGGTTAGTGAATAGAAGGTAGATCTTAAAGTTAGGAAGCTCTAGTAGGTTGAAGTCTGTCTTCTTACATACGCTAGTTGTGTGACTACAGACACATCTCAGAACTCAAGAAAATTAAGATATTTTTAAAATTAATTACAAATCTTCATTGGTATATGTAAATTCTGCATTGGAAATTCTCTATATCAATGCAATCACTGGTAAAACAAACAACAAATAAAACACTCTTCTACCATAATATTGCTGGGATGGCCAGAAGAAGAAAGGAAGACTATATTTGCCAATATAGAATGAATTTAGAGCTGAGAAGGAAGGAAGGAAGGAAGGAAGGAAGGAAGGAAGGAAGGAAGGAAGGAAACAATAATTTATTAAATAACTATCACGTGCCTGCTAAATGTTCTCAGAAGTCATTCAGTTAAATTCTCTCACTTATAGATGCAGAAATTGGACCCCAGAAAAAAATGAAATGATTTGTTCAGGATCACAATAATGGTGAATAATGTATGAAAGAACCAAGATACAAATTCATTATTTCAAGCACCATCAGTATATTCCTGTGCTCTCCTTCCTTCCCAACTGCTGCATGAATGGGGAGGTGACTAATGTGAGAGTTGTGGTGGAAAAATCAACAAGACTTGATGATTAATTAGATAGGAAGGATGTATTGTAGGTTGTGAAGCTGGGTGACTGGAAGTATAGTAATGGGCTTGACAGGACCAGAGAAAGTACATTATTATAATAGTTTCCTTATTAGGCTCCCAGATTCTTGTTTTCTCCCTCTCCAAATATCCTGTTGAAATCTTCCAAGTGATATTCCTAAAATACAAAGCTCTTCACTACCTTCATCCAAGTAATCTTTATAGAGTTCCTGTACATTATTCTCTTTTATTCACATTATGATATGTGCAAACTGTCCTTCTTACTCTTTTCCACTTATATTGTGGTTTCTCATGTCCCCCAAACCTAAAATATATTGCTACCTCTTCCTTTTAGAATCTGTAGCTTCTTGCATAGTTGAATTCACCTACCAAATGAGACACTTTTTGACCCTCTTTAGTTGCTAGGTCTTAACAAAAAAAAATACCTCACCAGTAATCTATTAATTTTGTGTATAGTTTCTACATACTAATTTATATATGTACATACACACATATATGTTCATGTTCTTTCCCCCAAATAGAATGCCAGTCAATGAGCATTTATTAAGCACTTATTACATACCAGGTGCTGTAGTAAGCATTAGGGAAACAAAAAATGGCAAGAAGTATACACACATGCACATGTGTGTATATGCACATATACATGTATGCATGCATATATGTATATGTATTCAATTAAAGTAATCTGAAAGATAAATTTATTAGTGTCTAGGTAGAACAGAAAAGGTCTAATGAAGTTTGGATTCGAGCTGAGTCTTCAAGGAAGTTAGGAAATTTCAAAGGCAAATTGAAAAGACAGAGAATTGCAATAACAAGAAGCTGTCATACAGAAGCATAGAGAAATGAAACAGAGGGCTATTTTGGAATAACTTTAAACTATTTGACAGAATGGATACTTTAATTTTCCCTTTGTGTATTTAGCACAGTGCTGGATATATCATAGGTGCTTAATAAGTTCTTATTGATTAGTTGATCGAATCCCAGGTCTATTTGACTGCAGAGCCAATTTTCTTTGCATTACACCCCAGTGTCTCCCTTCTCAAGTTTTGAAACAAAATGGCAGTGTAGGTATTTTCTCTCTAATAATAAACTTTAAGGACACAGGTGATAGAAATGTCCCATCCTCAGAATCTCAAGTCTAGCATAATTTGTATTTTAAAATTCATTTCTAAACATGTTCAATTAAGGCTTCCATGTGCTACTTCCTACTATTCTATCTATCATTTCCACTATTTTAATCCAGTGATCCAAACACAAAGAGCAAAGGATTATCTGCTTTCCTTTGTTCTTGCATATAGCTATTTTTAAAAATTAATTTCACAAAAATAATATCAAAAAGCCCTCTAATTATCCTTGATTACAATACGAAGGTGTGCAAGATCCTATGTTTCTATGTTTTAACTGACACAAAATGAAAAAAACACTTTCCTTGAGATTATGTGTTAGGTATATTGGGTTCAAAGTGGGCAGTATTTCATACTATGAGTCTATGGCTATGGTATTTATAACTAGATATATGGCCTAGGAAAAATAGAGCTTTCATTAATGAGTAAAATAAGTCAAACTAGAGAAAGGATTTTTGGTTTATAGTACTTCAGTAACTAGTTGCCTTTTTACTATGCAAGGGTTTTCTGCTTGTTGCATCCTTTAGAGTTACACAACTTCAATCTCCCATGCTTCATTAGTATAACAAATCCTATCACACCTTGGAAACTGAATATAAAAACTGCAATCTGAAACTTTCATTTTGCTTATGCCAATGAACTATGAAATATACAGATCATGACATTGGAGGATTATATTAAGTGAATTTTCACAATCCCTAGAGATGTTGCTTTTCTTAAATTTTTATTTTTAAATACTATGAATATATCTTCAGTAGAGCAATTACAAGTAATATATTCCACAATTTTACCTACAAACTGAAAACATATGATAGTGAATTCAATTCCATTCTGTATTCCCCAGTGCTCTGTATGAGTGAATGAATCTAGATGCATAACTTAGTGCCAGAAGTGCACTTATATGCATTAACTTATTCATTCTCTCAACAAGACAATCCTGTATTCAAATGGAGATGGAACAATGAGAGGCAAAATAATTTTCTCTAATTTAGAGAATATGGTAATGACATAGAAGGCCATACAATTTAGTACTCTGAGATCTTACTTCAGACCACACTACAGCAAATTTTATTCAAGCATATAAAAATGTTTCACAATTATGACCCTATTTTGAAGATGAAGAATGTGAAGGACAAAAAAATTTACTGACTATCCTTGTTCTTACTCTTTTTTTTAATCTGCATAAAGCTTCTGACCTGTATAAAATTTTTTTTTCAGGATGACTGCATAAAAAAGGTGGATTGAATTGATTGAATAGAAAGATCAAGGATAGATCCTAGGATTCTGATTCCATTTCCTTTTTTGGGATTAATTGAACATGTTTTCCTTCAGCTACAGACCTCTGACATTGTACTCCTGCCTACTCCCACCCCATTCTATTTTTGGAAATGAGACCATGAAGTTTTAAAGTTTTTCAATAAAAGACAAAGAGCATGAGATGGGAGAGTATAGGCTGAAATGCAGCTGAACTCTTTAAACATTCCCTTCCAACCAACTTTTAAATAACACCTAAATCTAATTTAAAAACAATGGTGTCAATCAAATTTAAGAGGGAGACCACATGTCAAGTGTAAAACAACTGAAGAAGCCCACAGAAGAGGTCAGAACCACCAAGTGGTAACAGGAAAACAGAAGCAGGAACACCAGAAGTGGTAGAGGAAAATTTGGGAAAAGAAATGAGAGTGATACAAAAAAAATATAAAAAATAATTTAACAGCTGCTAAAAGTCTCAAAAAACCTGAAGAAAGTAATACCTTAAAAATAGAATCAGCCTAATGATTAAAGAGGCACAAAAATTCAATGAAGAAAATAATTCCTTTAAATGAAGAATAGACCAAATGGAGGAGGCACCAAAAAAATCACTGAAGAAAATATTCTGCTAAAAGTTCGAATTGGGTAAGCTAAAGATAATGACTCCATGAAACTTCAAGAAATAATAAAACAAAGTCAAAAGAATGAAAAAATGGAAAAATGTGAAATATATCTTTGAAAAAATAACTAATCTTGAACATAGATCAAGGGGAGATAATTTTAAAATTATCTGATTACCTGAAAGCCATGATAAAAAAAGAGACTAGACATCTTATTTCAAGAAATCGTCAAGGAAAACTGCACTGATATTTCATAAACAGAGAGTAAAATGGAAAATGAAAGAATCCGCACATCTACTAACACACATCTACTCAAGAGATTGCAAAATGAAAACTCTAGGGGACATTATAGCTAAATCCAGAGCTCTAATGCCAAAAAGAAAATGCTTCAAGCAGTCAAAAAGAAACAATTCAAATGTTGTGGATTCACAGTCAGGCTTGCATGATATATTTTGGCTTCCACATTAAGAGGAGAGCTTGGAATATCTCAAAAGCCAAAGGAGCTAATATTATAACTGAGAACCACCTACACAGGAAAACAGACTATGATCCTTTGGGAGGAAAATGAACTGTAGGTCTTTCAAGCATTCCTAGTGAAAAGATTTCAGCTGAATAGAAAATTTGATATTCAAATGCAAGACATAAGAGACATTTACAAAGGTAAACACAAAAGAGTAATAATAAGGAAAACAATAAAGTTAAGCTGTTTACATTATAGGAAGATGATGAATATAATTTCTAAGAATTTTACCATTATTAGGAGAGTTAAAACAAGTCAATATAGGCATTGGCGTGAATAGATTATGTTGGGATGATTTTCAAAAAGAAGATTGAAAGGATAAGAGAGATGCCCTGGAAGAAGGTGTAAGGGAGTGTTAAAATAGGTTAGATTTTCTTGTATAAAATAGGCCCCCAAGAAAGATATTTTTATAGTGGAAGGGGAAATAGGGAGGGGGAGGAGTGGCAGGCAATGCTTGAACATCATTTTCTTTAAAATTGGTGTCAAGAGTGAAGAATATACAAACACACACATGCATGTACAAACATGGATAAATGTGTGATTAAGTGAAGCAATGGTTAGAAACAAAGCATACCTTTATTTTGCTTTTTTTGTGGTAGGGCAGTTGGGGAAAAGTGACTTGCCCAAGGTCACATGGATAGTTTGTGTGTGTATGTGTGTGTGTGTGTGTGTGTGTGTGTGAAATGTCTGAGGCTGGATTTGAACTCAGGTCCTCCTGACTCCAGGGCCAGTGCTCTATTCACTGTGACACCTAGCCACCCCCAAAGCATACTTTTTAAGAGGGACAGGATGAAAAGAGGGAGAGGAAGAAATAGAAGATAATGTGATTGACGGAAATATACAGTAATCATAACTATAAATGGGAATGGAATAAAATAAGCCATAAAACAAAAATGAAGAGCAGATTAGAACAATATGTTGTGAACAAGAGGTGAATTTAAAAGAGAAAGACACATACAAAAATAAAATAAAGAGCTGCAACAGAATCTAATATCCTAAAGATTACATAAAAATAATTCAGGGGTAGTAATCATGATTACAGACAAAGCAAAAGCAAAAATATACCTAACTAAATAAATAATCAGAGAAACTACCTTTTACTAAAAAGTGCCATAGGCAACAAGGTAATATCAAAATATTTTACCCTGTTTCTCTGATAAAGGGCTCATTCCTCAAATATTAGGAAGTAAATCATATTTATAAAAAAATAAGAGCCATTTTCCAATTCATAAATGGTTAAAGGATAGGAACAGGCAGTTTTTAGAGGAAGGAATCAAAGCTATCTGTAGTCACAGGAGAAAATAGAGTTCTAAATCATGATTGATCAGAGTAAGGCCAATTAAAACAATTCTGAGGTACTACTTCATACCTGTGAGAAATGGCAAATAAAATCAGGGATGAGAGAAAATAGGGACATCTCTTGAGAACAATCTGGAACTATGTGCAAAGGACTTAAAAATGTATATACCCTTTGAATCAACAATACCATTAATAGGTTTGTACCACAGAGGTATATAAAAATAAAAGGATCTATATGTATAAAAATCTTTATACTAGCTCTTTCGTTCTGGCAAAGAATTGCAAATTGAGGGGATGTTCATTAACTGATTAGTGACTGAATGAGCTGTGGCATATGATTGCAATGGAATTCTATTGTGTTATAAGAAATGACAAAGAGTGTGGTTTCAAAACAATATAACAAAACCTATATGAACTGATGCAAGGTGAGGTGAGAAGAACCAGGAGATCATTGTGCACACTAACAACATACTTACAATGATGATTTACCATGAAATATTTGACTACTCTGATCAATACAATGATCTAAGACAATTCCAAAGGACTCATGATGAAAAATACCCTCCTGCCTCCTGAGATAAAACTGGTGAACTCTAAGCAAGCTAAAATATAATTTTCCTGTTTTATTAGTTTTTTCTGGCTTTTTGGGGGGTGATGTGGTTAGTATGGACTTTTTTCATGATTTCCCATGGACAATTAATATCATATTATTAACTTTTCAATGAATAGGTGAGGACTAAGAGGGAGAAAAAGAATCTGGAATATAAGAAATAATCATAAATAAATGTTTAAAATAAACATATTTTAGAAAGATAAAGTAAAATGTTTTTCACTATTTTCTATTCACATATAAAATCCTATTATATACCATGTTAAGTAACTATTAACATAAATTTGGTCAGAAGTGAGAAAATTCTTTTGAGAATATTCTATGAAGTGTACAATAAGGAGATAATTTTAAAAACAATAATTTACAAAATATTACCTTTTCCTCCTTTTCCTTCATAAAATTTGTTATGAAGCAACATGAAGAAGCCAGTGCCTTAAAAAGCACCTCTAAAATAATTAAATCCAGCTTTTTCTTTCCTACTCTATAATTACTAAGTTTTTGCTTTATATTTCCCTGACTTTCAATTACAAAAAAAGTTTGATTTTAATAAAATAAACTATTTACCTAAATTATTTATTGGAGTTAAATGGGTGCTAAGTCAAATTATGCCAAGATGTATTCCTGTTGTGGATAACTCCAAAATAAAAGCATGCATCTCTTTCTCTCTCCTGTTCTCTTATCCCTCAATTCCCACTGACAATTACAACTGCATAAATGTTCTACAAACTTAGAGATTTTATTAAAATACTGCATTATTCAATGGGAAACAATGATCCTATCCCAAGATAATTTTCTCAAATAAAATGGCTAGAAATCATACTTTGCTTTTGTTCCCTAAATAGGTTGCAACAGAATGATTAAAAAACAAGTCAGTTATACCAGTTCAACAGGAAATTACCAACTTAACTCTTCTACTTGGATTATGATGGAAAATAAAACAAAGAATTCTACTTCCATTTCACTGTAGCCTTAATAACCTACTTGAATGCCCTTCTACTTATCTAAACAAAATACAGAAATATGTTTATCACCAATACACTCCTGCTTAAAGACCTTCAATGACTCCATATTGCCTTTAAAATAAAATACCCACTCCTCAGTTTTGTAATTAAAGGCATTTCGTATCATACTTATCCTACCTCACATACTTTTTTGTTTGAGCCAAACAAGATATTCCTGGTATTTATTTTTCCATTTTCCACTCCTAGATTTGGATAGGTTATTCTCTTCCACTCCTTCCTTACTACCTCCATGACTGTACTGAACTTCTTCCTCCCCTTATCTGCCTTCAAACATCGAAAGTATGAGTAGTATTATAAAAGGTTACAAGAAGACAGATTCCGCTTTTTTGTTTGTTTTTGTTTCCCTAAGACTTAGCACAGTGCATGGAACATGATAAATGCTAAATAAATGCTTATTGAATTGAATTAAATGTGTTTGAATATTGATATCCTGCATTTTAATGTTCTTGAATTGTCATGTTTGTTTGCAGTTCTCCCTTGCTATATTTGTAATCCCTCTCTTTCCCATCATCCCACTCATTTGTTTTGGCTTTGCTCTAATCCGCATATAAAAGTGACGGTATTCAGCAACATGCTACTTGGATCATTAATTTTCATGTTCTTAGTTTATAGAGTATTGGTAGTCTGTCAGTTTATCAATGGCATATCCTTCCATAATGCTTTTGTTTACTTAAGAAGAACAGATAAGACAGACTTAAGATGAAATGTCCTAGACAGAAATTCAGAGCTAGATGACTATTTTACAGAAAAGGAAAATGGGTCTTTTGATTTTTCAGGCTGAACCGTTTTGTCAAGTATAGGCCATAAAGGCATGAGTCTAAGCCTACAGTGAGGAACTTGAAATGCTGCCTATCAACAGCAAATGTTAATGGAAGAGCATTAGTAATAAATGTCATGGAGAGCTCTAATTACCTCCTGTCGCTCTCCTGCTTTTGGGTAGATGTTCTTTCCATTCAGGTCATGCTGTGGTACATATTAATTAAATCTCTTCAAATGTTATCTGCTTTTCTTCGGGCAGTAAAAGTTTATACAGCAATATAAAAAATGGTGTCTTATCTAAAGATAAGCAATAAAATGATAATATATCTTAGTTTGGGGAAATATTGCCATCTGTGATAAAAAAAATACCAAGTACAAGTTTTAGGAATCCCTCTGGCTGGATTTTTTTTAATAATACTTTGTAGAAAAGTAGATATGAACAATGGTTGTGTCAATAGATATTGCTAAAATGGTAGTCAGAAAAGCTAAGGTTCAAATAATTCCTCTCATGATTACCAATTTTGAGGCATAAGGAAAATCACTTCGTGTTCTTGGCACCTCAGTTTCTTTATCTGTACAATAGGAATAATAATATCTACTAGTTATATGACAATAGGTAAAACACAACCTCATAAGAGAAGCTGGTATATGTGTAGCATCAATCTCCAAGATCAAATGAGATGAAGTAATTTTTCAAACTTTAAATATATATATATATATATATATAGGTGAGATATTAATGCCATAATCAATAAATATATTTCAAATAATTTGTTTTTGAATGTTTTCTCTCAGGTTTTCAGTCTAGAAGAAAAAGAATCTTGCCTTAAATGAAAACATTTCTCTGAAAGCAGTCATTTTCTGAGCATTTTTATTGAAAGATGGCATCAAAAGTTTCTTAATTGCAAAAAGGTTCTTTCCTGTGATGAATTATTGTGTGTATACAGTTTTATGTAGAAATAGTCTATAGTTTCTAGTTTTATAGTAGCTCATTTTGTTTCTCTTTGGACATAAAAATAGATATGTTCTATGTTTTCTTAGCAAGAAAAAAAGTCTATTATTTAATCATAAAGAGTTTCTCACTCCCTTTCCCTGCTCCCTCCTCCCCCCGCTGTGTGTGAATACCAAATATACTACTTATCACTTATGTGAGATTTCATAATCTGGGATTCAGTTTCTTAATTTAAAAAAAAAAGATTGAACAAGATGGTCTCATGGACCCTGATACCTCAAAACATATGATCTCAAGTCATTCACACTCACACACACACACACACACACACACACACACATATATATATATACACACACACACACATATATATGCATATGTGTAGAGAGAGAGAGTGAGAGAGACAGACAGAGAGAAGGAGAGAAAGAGAGAGAGAGACAGAGACAGAGACAGAGAGAGAGAGAGACAGAGAGAGAGAGATGGAACAGGCCGTGTCTAAACAAACTGTTGCAGAAATGAATTGGGAGTCATTGTCCACCTGACAGGTAATAATTGATTTGCTTCCCTATAGCATGGAAGATACAGTTAATTCAGCTGGGTGTGGCTTTCATTTGCTTGGTTATTCATGCTACTAGTCTTGGGTCTGAACCCTTAAAGAAAAGTTAGTCCATTGTGCCTTGGTTGTTCTTTTTTTTGTACTCAACCAAAAAGGAAATTCTGTCAATGTTTAATTTTTAGTACCTTGAGTTAATTACATATCAAATATAGTTCCAATAATATATATTTAAAAACTAGCCTAACATTTTTGATGTAGGACAGCAGCTTGGGACATTGTTTCCCTCACATCTTGCCATTTTTAGTATTATTTTTTGTTATTCCTTGTGAATAGAATACCTATACAACTTTATCTACAGCTCTTAAAATCCTATATTTTTCTTAATTATCTAAATGTCATTTTTCTATGATGTCTTCTTGCCTCATCCTGTTAGTCAGAAAGGATCTTTCATTCCTTCAACCTTGCTTGTTGCTGGAGATTAGTAAGGAGTTTATTCCTTGTTTTCACAGAGCTCTAAATCTTTTATATAATGACTGCAAATTTAATGACCACTAGATCATCCCAGTCTTTATACAACAATGTAGAATGAACTTATATGTTTGTCATTTGTTGTTGTTGCTTTGTAAGAAGCATCAGGTTTTGAAGCAGAACACCTGAATCAAAAAATATCTTGACTACTTTAAGACCCTATTGCAGAACAGTTGGAGATTCTTATTGGTTGATGTTATCACATGAAAGAAATAAAAAGTCTGAACACCCTCCCTCCCCAAAAAAGAATCATTATCAGTTTTATAAAACTGATGTGAGAATTCTAGGATACTATTAATTATTTTCTATTCATCCTGAATATTGATTTCCATGTGTATATATATATATATATATATATATATATATATATTTCCTTCTTCTCTCCCCCACTAGCTCCTAAGCTCCTTGAGGGCTGGAGATATCATCTGGCTTTCTTTGTTTCCCTATTGTTTAGTATAATTTCTGGTAAAAAATTATGATGCTTAATTAATGCTTATTTAATGACTTGCTGATAAGTTGAATAACCTTGACTATATGGTGCTAATGTTATTTTTTGTTGTTCAGAAGTTTTAGTGCCTCTCAAAGGACATTTAATTCTCATTTTATAGTGGCTGTGCATATCATTCATTTTTCTTCCTTTACTCTGAATCATTTCATATATCTTTCCAACATATGTCTGGATTGCTCTTAATGTGTTAATATTATTGCATTGAATTCATAAACCTAATTCTGTCCAGGAAAATTCATGGTTGTTTTGACATGTATTTTGCTTCTAGCTTTGTTTAATATTATAAATAATGCTGCTATCAACATTTTTGTATATATAGGTCTTGTATTGTTGTCAATAATCTCCTTGGAATATGGCTCTCCTATTGGAATCACTGTGTCAAAGGGTAGGCGCAATTTAATTTAGTAGCTTTTATTGATTTCTAGAACAGTTGTAGCAATTCAGCTTTGCCAGCAGTGAAACAGTTTGCCATAACCTCAGCAAATTATTTTTCCCGTTTTAAGCATATTTGCTAACTTGAAGGGTGCTTAGTAGTACCTCAGTGTTCCTTTAATTTGCATTTGTATGCTTATTAATTATGATGAATATTTTTCCAGGTACTTGTTAATAGTGTACATTTTGTCCAATTGAAACCTATTTGTTATTTCATTTATCTGTGTATCTGGTGAGAAATGATCGTGGATGATATACCTTTGGTGTAAATTCCCTATAGATTTTGGATGACAGGCTTTTATCAAAAATATTTAAAATTAAAAAAAAAGTTTTCTCCCAATTATCTAGCTAGCTAGCTATAAAACAATTCTATGTGAATTAATTTCTTTGGTGGAGAAGTTACTTTTCAAAAGATTTTAAAAGAAAAGTGTGGGGGGAGGAAGGAAGAAAGTCAGCACAACCTTCCAACATACTGCCAATGTCTAAGAGAATATGCTAATTTCATATCTATAGTCCCTCTCTTCAATGAAGGGAGAAAGATTTTCTCAAGTCTTCTCTGGAGACAAATTAGGCATATTTTTATGAAACTTTTAGTCCAGCTGCTGGTATGTTTATCATTGGTAGAGTTGTTATGTATTTTTAAAATTAATTTTGCTTCCATCACTGAATCAATTGCAGTGTTTTGTTTTCTCAATCATTATGTCATATATTTCCATTTTATTGAATTGCTTAATGCAATCACATTAGAAGCAATGAATGTATTTTCTTCTTTTCTGGTAACAAACTTGGCACATGATGAGCTCATCTGAGAGAATCTCATATGGAGGACACTGAGGATTCTGCATCTGAAAGAGTAATGATGATTTCTATTTTTCTGGAGGGGGAAGCCAAGACAATTGGGGTTAAGTGACTTGTCCAAGGTAACACGGCTAGTAAATATCAAGTGTCTGAGGCTGGATTTGGACTCAGCTCCTCCTGAGTCCATGGCCAGTCCTCTACTCACTGTGCTACCCAGCTACCCCCATGATGATGTTTTAAAAAAAAGTGCCTTGGAGACACTATGGAACATGAGTTGATATTCTGTAACTGGTACATGTCTACTGAAACTGACATGTGGTCACATAAAAATAGAACTCGGATTTGTTGGGGGGTTTTTTAATCTCACCATTTATTCTTTTCATTTTAGGTGAGGGAGATTAATCTAAAGGTTTTCACTTTTGAAGTTTTGAAACATTGAGAAACTGAGCTTTAGGGAGTATCTAGATGATACTGTTTTTTAGCCAGTTTAGCATCAAGGCTTGAAGAAAAAAAGGAGTGACCTTTAGGACCCAGCCAGTGGGACATAAAATGAGGATTATCTGGCAGTCATGCTACATCTGTATGTGAACCTGAAGAGATGAATTCCATGACGAAATTATATTAAGAATGAACCCACTCTCCCCAGAGACTGAAGTGGTGTAGGGGAAAATGTGCTCCTGAAGCACTGACGGGATAAATCTAGATACTTTTGTTCTTCCTCTATCTTTATATTTTTAAATACCCCTTATGAAAGCTAAGTGATATTAACTGGGTAAATTGAACTGGAGAGCTAGTCACTGGGCCAAAGTGTAGTTGACATCACTGGTGAGGACTCAAGTAAATAGCATTAGAGAAGACACTACCAAAACCCATTCTTAGGCTATTCTTCTCACCAAAGTTCTTGATTGATTTATAAGGAATCATCAAATGTAGTCAGTAAAGTATTCATTCAGTTCTTTCATATGTTCCTTTTCCTTATATCTTCATTCTCTTAAATCCTTATTACCCCCAATATGATCCTTCCTTAGTTTCCTTTTACTCCTTAATTCAATGTATTATCTTAATAAGAGATTAAAATGGAGAAAAGTGATTTAATTGCCAAATCTTTTTTGATACTTGCACTCACTTATGTTTCTTGTGTTTGTTTATCATCATTAAAGTCAAATATTCTATTCATCTGTTTTTGTTTGTTTTCAATTTTTCTTTCTTCTTCTGTAATACCTCAAATGCCTGTCCTTAGTTGAATGTACATTATTTTTAAATTGATGATCAGGCTCAGTTTTTCAGGATGTTATTTTCAGTTGCAACTTGTATACTTTTGCTTTCTGGAATATATATATATATATATGTGTGTGTGTGTGTGTGTGTGTGTGTGTGTGTAGATAGAT
>NW_027186473.1:22263052-22268734 GCF_028583685.1 Petaurus breviceps papuanus
AGATAGATAGATAGATAGATAGATAGATAGATAGATAGATATTTGTCCTGTTTTCTCATGATAGGGAAAAATCCAGATTCAGACAAATTGATTTTACCTCATATTTGAAAGACTATGGCTCTGACGATTTCCCTGAATTTCTGTTTTTTTATTTTATTTTACTCTATTTACAAAATGTGTTGCTTGCTAATGAAATTGGTGATGTGACCAATAGAATGAGGACTAGAAAATTTCTCCAATCTTCATGATTTCTCAGACCTCTCCAAAATAGGAAGCATTTACAAGGCATAAAGCAATAAAGCAATTTCAGTTGTATCTGTGGTCTAGGTCACCAAGCAGTTTAGGTATAAAAACTTAATGAACTAACTCAGTGAACTAACTCAATTCACACTGAGTATAAAAACTCAATGAACTAACAATGAAAAACCAATTTTAATCCTTAATACTTAATGTATTCCCTTTTAACCCTCTCCTCCACTGCTCAACATGCTCAGCAGGACTCCACAAAGAACTCATGGATTTGCAGGAGAATTTAACTCTACCTTTTTTTCCTCTACCAAGAACTGTGGAAAATATAAAGGTAGAAACATGCTGATACTGGGGCAATACAGGGCCAGCACAGGGATCTAAGGAAGAGAAGAGCCTGAGCCTGAGCAGAAGAGCCTGAGGGATTCCAGAATGCGTGTCAGGGTGCCACTCCACTTAGTCTTAGGAAAAGAGACCCGAATCATGAAGTGACTTAATGCAAGTAATGAAGCCAGTGAAACTTGATTTGTCTAGCATGGGAGGAAGTTAAAATGGCTCTGACATCCAGCTCAGAAGGAAATCACAATTAAAGAAGAAATACTCAGGAAATGGGGAATAGAGAAATATAAGGAAAAAAGACTGAAATTAGCAAAGATCACAGGAGAAAAAAAAATACAGCTAAAAACTTCAAACATTAGCAGATAAACTAACTGGGAAAATATTAATAACAGATGGGTTTATGACCATTTAATTATCTAAATGAGTCCAGACATCTATGAATTAATGTTGCAAGATTAATTGAAATAAACCCCTATCTGATGGAGCTGAAAACCCTGTTTTTTTTTTCATGAAATGCATATGATACATTCTATCACATTTTAAGTTTTTTTTTTCTTATAAAAATATGTGGCTTTTATACTTCCCTACATTTTGTACAATTTTGCTTTATTCTTTCCTCCATTGTATTAGGATTTTTACAAATTTGTTATATTCTTCTGGGATATCTATGATTCTTAACTTATTAAGAAACAGCTGTTGGTACAGAGGAAGAACCACTGTAGAAAGGAAACCTGGGTGCAGATCTGGCTTGAGACACTTACTAGACGTGTCACCCTGGAGAAGTCATTTAAATTTTTTTGCCTCTGTTTCTTAAACTTTAAAATGGGACTAATAATAGCATCTACCTCAGAGAGTTGTTGTGAGGGTCAAACAAAATATTTGTAAAAAACACTTAGCATAAGTGATTTTTACACAAAACTGTTGTTCAGCCATTTCAGGCATGTCTGACTCATCATACCCCATTTGCGATTTTCTGGGCAAAGATACTGCAGTGGTTTGCCATTTCCTACTCCAGCCTATTTTTACAGATGATGAAACTAGGCAAACAGGGTTAAGTGACTTACCCAGAATCACATAGCTCTATGTGTCTGAGGCCACATTTGAACTCAGGAAGAGGAGTCTTCCTGTCTGTAGGCCGAGAAATGTATCTGCTGAGTCACTAGTACCACACACAGATTCCTATAGATTATTGTCTATAAATCTAAAAATAAACCTTGACTAAATTTGGATAACATTTTAAGTCTTCACTATTATTTATCTATTAGCAATGAATTGAAATGTGTGTTTGTGTTGGTGTGTGTGTACTTTTAATTATCAGCAACAAACGCCAACAACCTCCTCAAAACCTTTGTTTAGGGGCGGCCAGGTAGCACAGAGAGTAAGAGTACCGTCTCCAGTGTTGAGAACACCTGGAGATCGAATCCCGGGCTCAGACACTTAGCACCCACCCAGAAACACCTGGCCGTGTAACCTTGAGCAAGTTACTTAACCCCAATTGCTTAGGGGCGGCCAGGTGGCTAAGCGAGTAAGAGCACCGGCTCCAGTGTTGGGACGACTTGGATCAAATCCGGGCTCAGATACTCAGCACCACACCCAGAAATAATAACTGGCCGTGTAACCTTGAGCAAGTTACTTAACCCCAATTGCTTTAAAAAAAAAAAAAACCTTTGTTTCCCAAGTACTTTCTAATGACTTCATTATTTTATCAGGCTGCAAGTGTGAGGTAGTATTTGACATCTACATTATAAATAAATCTCTTTCAAAGTAGTGTAACAAATTTAATTAGTTTTGAATGGCTTGAAATGGTTTTGATTTTGCACATTAAATTTATATATCTTTAAATTAGTAGTTTTCTTCAGCCTAACAATTATAGAACTATTTCTGTATTATATAACTAAGCTCTTGAATTTGAATCCAAAAGTTTTATTCAGAAAATTATTTTTATAAAGAAAAGGAAAGCTTTCCTGTTATTACAGATATTACAGAAATGAATGACACTTCCATCTGTTTTTATAAGTGTGATAATGTCAAATACATCAAACCTATTAACTATTTCCAAGATTTAGCAATTACACTAACATTTAAAGTATTTCCCAATTTTGTTCCAATATATCCTTGTTTCTTCTCATTCTATGTCCCTGGTCTCCTTGCTATTTCACACACATGTTATTCTATCTCGAATCTATGATTTTTACAGACTGTCCACCTTGCTTTGAAGACTATTATTTTTTACATTCACTTCTTGGGATCCTAAGCTCCTCCTAAAACTCAGCTCAAGAGATATGGTCTACACAAAAACAAACAAAAAGACAAAAAAACAAACACAAAAAGCTTTTCCTCATTCACTTGGTTGAATGTTTTCTTTTGAAAAAACATTTATTTTGTATTTATTTATATCTGCACATCTTAACTGAATTGCCTATTTTAAAATTAAATTCCCAGAAACATCTCAACCTCCTTATGTATAAATCTGAACTTATGTACCCTCATTTACAACACTCCCCTATTCTAACCTTACCTATTTCTTTCAAAGTTATCATCATTCTTCCAGGCTACCAGTTGTGTAACCTCAGCATTATCCTTCAGTCTTCACTCTCCTTTCCACTTACATATGCCAAATCATATGACAAACCTTGTTTTCATTTTTTCCTATGGCCACATATCTCATATCCAATCATTTTCTATACACATAGTATAACAATAAGCACGCTAGCTTACACAGGATGGCTGCTAACAAGGTTCTTTGATCTACTTTTCTAAAGGAAAGAAATTGTAAAGACATGAACAATTTTACTTCAATCACACACACACATACATATTCATTTATTTGTTTGTTTGTTTTTTGTTTATATAATTCACTTAGTTCAAGGGAAAATGTCAGTACCTTGAAATTTAAACAGAAATTACTAGAAGAAAAAATACATACAGAGAAAATAACACAAATCAACAGACATGGCTTCCAAATGTCTAATCAAAGCTATACATACATAGTTACCAGAGGGAGACGCACCAGCATCTGGGTTTTCAAAGTTGGAGGGATCCTTAACAGTTACCCAGAGTCTCCCCTAACCAAATCACAAGAACACTCTTCCAATGAGTGAGCCCCAAAGCAAAACCTCACCTCAGAGTACATATACCCTTCTTCAGAGCCAGAGGATGTCACAACCTCTTGACCCACTGACTAATTACAAAGTAACAAAAGATGTGGGCCTTATGAAAAACAAGATGCCCCTAATCAAGCTTCTCTTGTTGGGTTCCATGTAAGAAATATTAATGGGAGTAAAAGATCTTCAACTCCCATTAAAATTACACACACAAACACGTGCACATGTCTATCATCTTTGTTCAGGCCCTCATTGTCTCTTAGTTTAATTATTATGATAGCCTCTTAATTCAACTTCCCTCAATTCCTTCATTATTCCAGTCTATCCTGTGATTTTCCTTTAAGTACAGACTTTATTTTGCCATTCCCCCACTAAATCAACTCAATGACTTCTTATTGCCTCTAAGATATAAATATAATTTTCTTTTTCTGTTTATTGCTCTTTGTAACCTAATCCCAATTTATCTTTCTAGCTTCAAGTTTTTCATGCTCTATGAACTGGCCTTGCTAGTCTTTCTATTCCTCACAAAGGCCACTTTATCTCCTATCTCTGTGCTTTTGCACTACCCATCCCACATGCCTGAAAAGAACTTTTTCCCCTTAACATCAAAAAGTACCTCTTAGTATGAAGAAGTACAGACATCATTTTAAAGATCTATCCTGCTATTGTCATTCCTTTAATCTAACTTATATTTGACTGCATTGCATGCATTTGCATATATTTACCATATTTTTCTCTAAGAGCTTGTTGTCTTACCTATTTGAATGAGCTCCATGCAAGTAGACAGTGTTTTATTCTTTATACCTGTATCCACAGCTTCAGCAACAAGTCTACTGTCACATCGTAGGTGCTTATTAAATTCTTATTGATTAACTAAAATATGCATTTAATTGATACTGGAGGAATATAATTCGAAAAAGTGTATACTCTTGAATTTTTATACATGATATATCATACAATAATTAACAATGCTTTATGCATAGTAGATCTTAACTATATACTTCAAATTTGTGGGTTAAACCTGAGTTAAGACTTTGGGGCCATTCTGCATCTTCTTATTTGTTACATTTCTTCAATTAAACAAAATAAATGCAATGTAGAAGATCAAATAACTTATGAAAATCATGGCAAACATTAGATTGACATATTTTCTTATGATAAAGACCATTCACTAAAGTTGTAAAATCACAGTGAATCTTAAAAGAACGAATCTGAAAAAAGGCACATGCCAACCCTTCAAATAAAGTCTCACTATGTAGTACATCCATTGTGTCTGTTCTCTAGCTCCTCAATAAAAGAGAAAAAAATCTTTAATTATCTTTGCAAATAGTTTTTCCTTTCTTATCCATAGGGAGAAGAATGATTCTATTTGTAACTTATTCAACTTCCTCCTAAATCTGCAAAAACTACTTTGTAACTTTTTTTAAATGTGCAATATCACAGTCTTGCACTGTCATAGTCCAAGAAGAACTTAGTGTGAAATCTGTTCCAAACAAATCCCCAAAGGCTGACATTTCTGTATTGAATGTTTCCTTGTTCTGAGTGTTAGAGAAAATAGTTACTGGCAGAGTATTATGCTTTCCTGAAGAAAAAGTAAACATGTCATGTGAATTCAACCCTAAATGAGTAAAGAATTATTTCAAGGGAAGATGTAATATTTGTTTTTAAATTTTTCTTTAAATAGAAATATGTGATACTTTTTAACCACACTGATAATTTAGGAATTAGGATAAGGACCTGATCTCTGACTTCCTTGGTAGAGGGAAGTCTCAGATAACAAGATTATTCCTATCAATGCAGGTCAGTGACTTTTCTGATATGTGTAACTGTAGAGTTTCCTAGAGCACTGAGATGTCAAGTAATTTGTCCATGGTAAAATAGCCAGTTTATGTCATAGGTGGGACATCAACCCAGGCCTCCCTGTCTGGTAAAACATTCCATCTCTGTCCACTATACTACATTCACTAAATGCTTAATAGTTCAACAGTATTTT
>NW_027186473.1:22268834-22269107 GCF_028583685.1 Petaurus breviceps papuanus
ATATATATATATATATATATATATATATTCACAAGCATCACCGTTACAGGGAAGCACCAAACCCTGACCACGCAAGCTGGGGAATCCTGGTAGAGCTGCCAAGGTCCCGCACAGGTAGGTCCCAGGCAAGACGTCTCCTCCATGGGTGAGATTCCAATTTGGGGTCTGAATCTTACAGTTTAAGTTGTGCTGAGAACAAAGAGGGCATACTGCCAGGTGTTTTTAGCAAGCATCATATTTTGTGTGAGGCCTGGGATGAAGGCCCATCCCTCC
>NW_027186473.1:22269207-22286252 GCF_028583685.1 Petaurus breviceps papuanus
AAATTAAGGGTTCAAGGGAAAGATAGATATGGGTTAAGGGCAAAGGCTTAGGGGTCCATTCAAGGTTAAGAGTATCCTCTTGGTCAGGGGAAAAATAGAAATCATCACCCTGCCAATGTAGGTAAGTTATATTATACAGGCATCCAGAGAAAGGGGCCTCTTGGCCTATAGAGAATAAATCAGTCTGGTTATTAGAACTTATACAAATATATTGGCTAGATACTTCATATAACACAGAAAAGTTAGAAATCTGTTATAGAGTCAAATCACACAGGTTGGAGGGATGGTTCAATAGAAAGGGCTTCAACTGCCTAGTGACCATCCCACAAATTATGCCATTATTACCTGTACACAACTGCCTCAGTCAGTACACAGTTGGGTTAAACTATGAAATTCTATAGGTGCAACTGACCACTGTAACAGGGGAAGCCATAAATATTTTGTTAGGGCATGCTGCTCTTGAGCTAGGGAGAAATGTGATTTTGCAAATTGATGTGATTTTACAAACTATGGTTCAAGCACAAGCACCCAGCACCCCATCATTCCCCCCTTAAACAGATGTGACCTAAAATCATTTGGTAAAAGGGGTGAAGATCTCAGATTTCCAAGCTGCATCATGCTGAGGGAGGACGTAGAGCTGTCTATGTTTCATAGTGTCCCACCATTCAAGAGGTAGGGTCTGTAGCCAGTGTCCAGAAATTGGTAGATGGCAGGTCCAGGAGTGATGGGTCATGGTTTCAGAAAGTGGTTGGTACTCAGCCTGAGATGTCATCTGCTAGTGAAAGTGCTGAGCCTAGAAAAAATAAAACTAGCAAAGAGATTAAACAAACAAGGACCAAAAAGGAGTAGGAGAAAATTAAGCAGAAGTAGGGTGAATATGGGCTAATATAACCAGTTACTCAGGCTATTTCACTTTCCTTTTCATTTTCCCATAAAAAAGATACCTCATAAGTTATTATTCTTTTAGTAACATAACTGCACTGCCTTAAACTAAAGAAGTTCCTGAGTCAAACCTCACAACTGAATAGTAGACATACATTTTTGTTTCATAAAACTTGTTTATCCTTTGATTATATTCTCTCTGGAAGAAAGAGATACTTCAGAAATTGAATCTTTTACATATACATTCAGTTACAAATGTTAATTTTTACTTAGATCATGGAATAACTACAAATTTAGATTGAAACAGCAGAATGTCTTCTGCTTTACACTTTATTGCATTAATTTGAAATTTACTGAACCTTCAAAAGCATAACACACAAGACCTTTTTTCAAAACATCTCTTCCTAAAAGTATTTCTTTTCTTAAAAAAACAGTTTGAATTTATCCTAGTGTTGAGAGGAATAATCACTAAACCTTTATTTAAGAAAAATTAATTGGAAAGTTTTAAATGATATCTTTCTTTTTCCTTTAAGCAAAAATAAACCATTAAAATTGGAATTCCTTAAAATAAGTTAGTGTCCTTGAGTAACATAAATTCCCAAAGTATCATTACAGTTTAAATTCCTAGATACTTGCAGAATTTCTAGATATCACAAAATTTAGTCTTAAGCAGTTTGGATAATTTTCTACACATATCGTAATTCTGGATGAAAAAATAATATTAGATTTTCCAATAAGCTAACACAAGAGCTCATATCTTTTGCTGACTACTTGCTCTGATTATAGAAATTTGCTATAGAAGGAAAAAGTCAGGGACATGTGACATTGCAAATATGACAGGATAAAACATCCTTGACTCTGTTTAAATTCAGGTAAAGTCACAGATATCCAACCATGCAGAATCCATTCCACCTCATAGCTAGACTCAGGACTAGGTGGGAGACATTCCTTTGCAAAAGAACCCCATGGGTAAACTGAGCCAGGAGGGATCTCATCGCTGTTCCTTTATACCTTTTTGAAGTTTCCCACTTTTCTTAATTCTAATTCCCATCTCCCCTTTAAATAAGTTCACCACATTGATAACATACAAGGGGGTAGTCCCCCTTATGAGTACAGATACAGAGATTCAAAACAAAACTAACAAACAATTGTCCCTTCAAAGTCCAAAAGTCTCATTTCATACAACTGTCAGGGGGTCATACCATCTGATGGGAGTCCTCTGGTTGTTTTCCAGCCAGCCATCCTCATCATCACATTCCAGGCTTTTTCTCTTCTGCCTTCTTTCATTCATTTTTCTACAAAAGTAACCTTGGAACCAATTTAAATTACCCCTCCTGAACCCTTATCATTCTCACAAAATTAAAATAGGAATCTTGGTCAATTGTCATGATCATGCATTAAAACCAGTTTCTTATATTTTTGTATTAATCAATTATTAATTCCTCCACCAGGAAGAGGTTTCACTATGAGATTTACATTATGCTAACAATTACAATAATTAAAACATTTACTGAGTAGTCCAGAAACTATTCTTTTAATATTAACAAACTATAACAAAGCTGAGACAAGTATGTTACTAACTAAATAAGAGAATAATATTCCCAAAAACCGTTGACCTACTTGTCCTCACATTATTACAAAGAACTAAAGGACCCTGACTTATACAGGAATATTTATCCTAAATCCTGAGCCTAATAGCTTAATCTTACAGTAACTTAAGATGTTCCAGAATCAAGTATTTAATAGATTTGTTGCTGAATTTTCAAAACTTTTGATTATTGAAACTTGCCACCAAGAATGGGGACAAAAGTGTAATGAGGGGGTCATATTTCCCTACCTTCCGAATGTCAATTTCAGGCAAAATATATACCAAGCTGCAATCTTCATTGAGCCAAGCTTAAGGTCTGCCAGGTGCTTGCAGGTAAATCGAGTCAGGAAAATCCTACCTCACCTCAGTCTTTCCTCCGACCTTCATACCTGTATCTTACAGGGTCTGGCACCATGGATCAGTGGCTTGGGTGGCTTTTCTTAATATTTATACCTGGAGTTCGATTCAAAGAAACAGCCTTTGTCGTTTTCTACCAGGCATTGTACCAAGAACCTTTACAATTATATTAGTCCCATAAAAATCCCTAGCATGTGGATTCCACCACCATCCCCTTACTGAACAGTTAACAAAGGTGAATAAAATTTCCGGGAGGGGTGGGGTGGGGAGGGATATACAGTGAATTACTTTCTTAATTACAAATAACAGTATTTACCTTTTGATCAAGTAACTATATACTTGTCAGTTCTAATAACATTGGCCCTCAGAAAGGAAATATAACCACAAATTTATTTCTTTCCTTACTATTCCAATTACCCATTCACATTTGCTTTTCCCTTATTATAATCAGGTCATTTTAAAACATACTGGGCTAAAATTCTGACTGCTTTCTTTGGGTCTTAAAATGATAACAAATTAAAATAGCCTATTTTTCCTACCATAATCAGTGCCCATTGTAAATTCAATAACAAAAACTATTCAATTTCAGCCTTTCTACAGTCAATTTCTTGAAGAGCAACATTCTGACCTGCAAATACTCTTCATGACACCAATGATGTATGAATAAGGAGGTTCAGGATTCATGTACACGGAATGCTTAGCACTTCAAGAAAGACACAAGGCAATTTCTTTACAATATTTATTCAGAATATCTCTCTCTATATATATATATGTATATATAGGCAAATGAGAAAGAAACCAGAGATAACAGAGTAAGAGGCTTAAAGACAATAAAATAAGAGCAACTATCATTAATAATGTGTATATATATATATATATATACATACATATATACATACACACACACACAAGCATCACCGTTGCAGGGAAGAACCAACACCTGACCACACAAGCTGGAAATTCAGGTACAACTTTCAGGGTCCCACATGGGAGGGTCCCAGCCAAGACATCTCCTCCATGGGTGAGATTCCAATTTGGGGTCTGAATCTTACAGTTTAAGTAGTGCTGAGAACAAAGAGGGCATACTGCCAGGTATTTTTAGAAAGCATCTTATCTTGTGTGAGACCTGAGATGGAGGCCTATCCTTCCAAAGCCCTCCCACCCCCCCAGAGTGTTGTTTCCTTGGAATGAATAGTTTCAGGAGTTGGGCAGTTATCATTTCTCTCCTCAATGACCTGGCCAGGGTGCCAGGAGAGGAGCAGCCCTCACATTCTCAGGATCCCTGTTCCCAAACAGCTCAGGGTAATAGACAGGTCATATTGAGTTGGGGCCTTGGTTTGTATAATCTTATTCCTCCCAGAGGGGCTTACCTTGCCACTTCATGGTGATAATTTTGAAATGAGAAATAAGCTTTCTAATGAATATGAAAATATTCAAACAAATAAAAATAGTATTTTTAGCAGAAAAAAACAAGAATTTCAAGCAAATGTCATGATTTCTAATATGTTAAATTGTGAATAATCTAAATGGCTATTGGGAGATTCATGTTGGAAATATACAGGGTATAGCTGATAGCAGTCAGCTGATCCTTCACCTGGAAGATGGTCATATTTATAAAGCTAGGCATGAGCAGCTCTTCTGAGGACTGCTGCTATGAATGGTTTACAGTTCTGATCACATAGTATAGGGAACTCTCTATTTATTCAGCAATAAATTAAAGCAAAACTTTCACAGAAACCAAAGTATGATTTTGACAACAATATAACATAACAACATTTTACTAAGGTTGCCACATAATCTTAAACCAAAGATTTCATTCACAAGATTCACTTATTCACAATGGGAATCAATCAATATAAAGTCTCCACCTAAAGTCTTCTTCCATCTTGATTGGAGACAGGATTCTAATCATCCTCAACTCAGTCATCCTTAAAGGAGCAATCATACTTAACTTAATACAAAGGTCTCCAACCCCTAGGTCACATTGTCTTAATCTCATCAACCTGTACTAAGTACCCAAGTAAATATCCTTTCATCTTTACTTGACACTGACTTCCAAACTCCATGGTTCTTTGTCCATGCGCCCAGCTCTTGCTTGAATTCACCCAAATGTCACCTGGATTCACAGGTAGGTAGCTAAGCCAATCTTGTTACAGCTCCTGTTACAGCTCCTCCTCCAGCTAAACACATCAAACTTAACAGAGTTATGACAATATTCACACACATTGTCAGCGCTATATTCAATTCACTTTCTGCCTGTGAAATCAACACAGACCAACAGACAGGGTCTCTGTCTGAGAAATTAACACAGACCAACCGACAGGGCTTCTGTCTCAAAAAACCAAACACAAATCATCAGTAAAGTCCCAGAACCTCTGAAAACATCTGTAAAACTTTCCCCCATGAATTCTGTAAACAGACAGGAGTAAAGTCCTCTTTCAAGGCTTCTGAACTAGCGGTAGGGTCCCAGCGTTTCTGTAACAACAGCACTGTCCTCTATCAGCAGACAGTTCTGACAAAGTAACATCTACACAGAACAGAGTGTCAACACCACAGACATCCTTCCTCCCAGTTCTTCTCAGTCCCAGCTCGAGCTTGAGCTTTTATATCCTTAGCTCCTTCCTGTTCCACCCTTCCTCTTATGTTCTTCCTATTCTGGTCTTTGGCAAATTCATCCCACTGTGGGCTCCACAGGTTCTGTTTCTAACAAAGACTTAATATAATCACAGATGAGATAAAAAGGCACTTGAAAAGCTGACACAAGAAGCTAAGTACTGTAATGGGAATGCAAATTTGGAAGATCTTCCCTGCCCTTAGGCTAAAATGCATCTGAAGCCTGGGGAGGGAGGCTTGTTTTTCAGTAGATACTTCTTGATTGGCCAGTGAGTCAATAAGGTTATTACATTCTCTGAGCCAGGAGAAGGCTATATAAGCCCTGATGTGTAGCTTTGTTTTGGGACTCACTTTGAGAAGTGTTCTGTGATTTGATCTGAATTCTGGGAAGCCGTTGTTGAGAGTCCCCCGGCTTTGAAAAACCCAGATGCTGATTTGTTATGGATGTAATAGTTGGACAGCTTGGAAATCTGTCTACTTGATCTGTTTCTGTCTTGATAATTCTGCCTGTATACTTTGAGGTTCGGGGTGCTGACCTTTTTCCCCTGAACAAGGTAAACGATATATGTCTGACTGATTAAAGTAAGCTTGTTAACCCATTTTGAGTTGCTTTCCTTTATCAAAGCAGATCCAAGAACCTGTGGTGGCGGCAAACCCTGAGGACGCTTGGGGTGCTTGCTGCTACAAATACTCCTTTGCTTGACATTATAATATGCCACAGAGAGGCAGTGAGTCTTCAGAAAGTGCCAAGGAGCAGCTGACATTGAGTTTACTGCCTGACAACTCCAAGAGAAATGCAAGGAAGAGAACACAGATTTCTACTCAATATTTATCAATCTGACCAAGGCTTTCGATGCTCACAGTTTTGAGGACTTGTGGAAGATTATGAGAAAATCTGGCCATCCATAGAAGTTTATTCATATTGTACGCCAGTTCAGCAATGGCAGACACGAGCAGACAATACTCTCACTCTTTCCCAGTCACCAATGGAGTGACATGGAACTGTGTGCTTGCTTCCAGGCTTTTTAGAATATATTTTCCACAACACTGTCAGATGCCTTCAGAGAAGACTAAAACAGTGTCAAGGTCAGTTACAACACTGATGGTAAATTATTCAACTTGAAAAGCCTACAAGCCAAATCCAAAGCAAGGAGAGAGAGGTGGTGTGTGACTTTTTGTTCACAGGTGATTGAGCACTCAATGCAGGCTTTGCAAATGAGATGCAACAGAATATGGATCAGTTCTCTGCCACTTATGAAAATTTTGGCCTGACAATCAACACCAGGAAAATAGAAGTTCTCATAAGCTATTATCACACCATCTATCTTGGAAGAACTGTCCACAGTAAATAGAGAAATTCTGAATGTTCTGGATAAGTCCGCTTACCTTGGCAATATACTTTCCAGGGATGTCCACAAAGATGATAAATTAATACAGGCTTTGCCAGCACTGGTTCAACATTTGAAAGGCCCCAAAAAACATGTGGGAGAGAAGAAATAGATTGCATACCAAACTGAAGGGCTACGGAGCTGCTTTGTTGCCTTCATTGTTTCATGCCTATGAAACCTGCATGATCTATTAGCATCATATCAGAGAACTGAACTGTTTCCATTTGAATTGTCTTAGGGAAATTCTGAAGATTACCTGACAAGATAAAGTACCTGAAACTAAGCTCCTCTCTCAGAATGGAATGCCAAGCATCCAAACTCTTCTGAAAAGAGCACAACTTCAATGGGTTGTCCACGTGGCCTGAATGCCAGATATATGGCTACCTAAAAGACTATTTTACACAGAATTCACCCAAGGGATTTGGTCAAATGGTAATCAGAAAAAGTAGTATAGGGACACTCTCAAGGTCTCTCTGAAGAACATTAGTATCAATTGTGAGATGCTTTAATATCACATGGGAGACACTGGCACAGGACCATCCAGCATAGTATGCCTGAATCAAAGAAGGTGTACTCCCTGAGCAAATCAGAATATCAGTAGCAAAAAGGAGACATGAGCTGTGCAAATCCAGAGACATTTGCATCCTACTGGCACACAAAGAGGCTAATTTTCCTTTTCCCAAAATTGCCTTGAACTTCTTTTTATATGTAGATCTTTTCCCCCCAAGTGCTTGTAAACTAATTGAGGGCAGCAACAATGTCAGATATTGGCACATAATAGAGATTTAATAAATGTAAAGATATTCAATAAATTTATTGTTTCAGAAAAAATTCCAAAATTGTGTATGGCTAGACATGTATTGTTAAATCACAATTTTTCAACACTTACACTTCTAAAGAATAATCATATTGGACATAGACATTTTGCATTGGTCCAATATCTGACTGCCACTACTTCTAGGCAAACATAATTTTTTTTTTCTGAACTAAATGAAATTCTTCCTTAATTTAATAGAAGCTATATAGATGGAGATAATCTAAGAAAAGTTACAGGAAGAGGGGAAAGAGATGTCTATGGTCATAAAACCACACATAAGAGATGCTGAGTACTGTCATTTGTTTCTGAATCTTGGTAAAATTAAATCTTATTTATTTTCCTGTTATTGGTATTGTATTCCTGACCTGGAAGATATTTTTTCACTTTTTCTTCAATTACTGAGATCCTCTATAACTGATGCACTTTTCATTCAAATTTGCTTAGTTATATCCCTAATAACTAACTTCTGACTCCAAATGACTAACCAAATATTTTCTGGGTTGTTCCCCTAAATACAGGTTTGCCTACTTTCTGCCTTAGAAAGACACAGCCTAACGCATGAGAGATATTCATCCCAAATCCATCAAAATGCCTCCTTGTGCCTTCTTAAACAATCTTATTTTTTTAGAAATATATTATAGATCAAAAGACACACAAACATACATAAATTCACAAACACTACAAAAATTATGTATATATCTAATATGAATAACCAATGTTTTATACTCTATAAGGTAGAAAATTTTTATCATAGAAATCTTTAGGTTAATCTCTGATATGAAGTGGGAGAGAACAAAGATATTCTTTTTTGTTTGTTTGTTTGTTTTGGCTTCTTTTTTGGAGGGCAATTGGGATTAAGTGACTTACCCAAGGTTACACAGCTAGTTTTTGTTTTAAGTGTCTGAGGCCGGATTTGAAACTCAGGTCCTCCTGACTCCAGGGCCAGCATTCTACTCACTGCACCACTCAGCTGCCCCAAACAAAGATATACTTAAAATAATTTACATTTTTATTCTTAGCTTGAAAGAGAAGGAGCTAACTCAAGATATTAATGAAGAATAAGTTGTGTTAATATGCTGAATTTGATAAATCAATAATAAGGCTATAGTCTAAGAAAATCTTTACCACTAAGAGATTTAGGAAGATAGAAAAGGTGACCCCATTTCCTTAGCAGAAGTATGGTCCTGAGAAATTCAAGATGAACTCAAAAAAATTTTGCAGATAAGTCACAGAAAACAAAGAGATCATATTATTGGAAACTCTAGTATAAAGAAACTTTTTTTTTTTCTGAAACTACATTTGTTGGTGAAAATTTCTGTAAAACCACCATTCTCTTATAACAAATCCAAGTATCAATCGCTCCTTAGAGCAATTGATTTGGCCCTTTCATATTTAAGAAACACTCCAGCACTTGTTCTCTCTGTGCTGCATCCTGTTGAAATTGTCCACTGTCATTTCAAAAAGAAAAAAAATTAAAGAAAGAAAAAAAGGAAGGAAGGAAGAGAAAATGAAAAGGAAAAATACCTTCATTTTATAGGATGTTTTAGATTGCATTTTATCATGTATGTATGTGTGTATGTATACATATATACATACATCTACATATATATATTATTTCCCTGTCAGCTCTATTTCAAACTTTTAAAAAAACAGACTTTTCAATATTTAACCTTTAAATCACTAATTCGTATTATTTGTATATGATATCTTTGAGACTGCATATGCTTGTGAAAGCGTATATTTTAAATTTTAGTTACAAAGAGGAATGTGGCTGAGTTGAAATATCATAACTCCATTCATTGAAATTTAGTGGCTTAAAAATGTGTCTTTTTTCAAACTACAATAAAGAAAGATCACATATGACAAAAGAACAGTAAATGAGAATCAGCATCTAGTTACAAACCAAAAAAAAACAATATACACATTTTTATTAAGTAAAACTTCTTATAGTATAAAATTTATCACTCTAGGGATGGCTAGGTGGCACAGTGAATAAAGTGCCATCCCTGGAGTCAGGAGGACCTGGTCCTGATCCAGCCTCAGACATTTAACACACACACACACACACACACACACACACACACACACAACCTAACCGTGTAACCTTGGGCAAGTTACTTAACCACAATTGCCCTCCAAAAGGAAAAAAAAAATTACCACTCTACTTCAGTAATCATCTTGTGCCTTAGCTTTTTAAATGCTAACATACAGCTAAGTTATTAGATTATAATGTTATATAATAGAATATACCAGGTACCAATTAACTCTTTACAACTGTCAGCATGCATGGTCTTTTGAATGTGTATGGGCACATATATGTTTGGGTATGGGAAAATTCAATGTCCTTCACTTGATTTCATCTTCCATCCTTTCAAACAAAAGTAAAGGTAGACCATGTCCTTTCTTTGAGGCAGGAAGGTGGTACAGTAGAGAGAGTCCTGGACCTTGAGTCAGAAAGATCTGAATTTAAACCTTTCCTCAGAAACCTACTAACTGTGTGATGCTAAGAAAGTCATTTAACACCTTATTACTCCAGTTTACTCAACTACAAAATGAAGATAATAATACCTGCTATTTCCTAATGTTGTTGCTAAAAATTAAATGAAATAACACCTCATTTATATAATATAAAATGCTCAGTGCCATGTGTGCCTAGCACAAATTTGAGTGCTTAATTAATCCCTACCTCTTTCCTTCCTTCTTTCCTTCCTTCCTTCTTTCCTTCCATACTCCCTCCCTTCTTCCCTCCCTTCCTTCCTTCTCAACAGATATGTTGTTAGACCAGAGGGTGCTGCTGAACAGTTAACTAACTCAATATTTTTTTCCTGCAGTTAAATCCTCACCAAGCAATTATGGCTACATTAAATCCCTGGTACTGCTCTTTTTGTGTGTGGCAGAATTAGATATTTCCAACCACACTTAGGGCTCATGTTCCCAAGATCAAACTCCTTTCATGCTTTGTTTAGGTGGAATTCAATCACATTAAGACTTAATGGAGTTGATATAGAAATTTGGTTAACTATATAATTATTTACTCACAACAACATAAAAATTAATCTAAAATATTAAAATTAACCTGAGGACTGGGAACCATCAGTTTGTTATTATCTTAAAACTGTGCAAGTTGTATAATTTTATGAAACTTACTAATATGCAATGTATGTAAAACCAAATAAGTAATACCTGTCATTAATTTTTCTATATCTGACACCAATATAATTAATCATGATATCAATAATGACCTTCTATTATGAACATTTTAGCTTTTATCGTCTTTCCTACTCCAGTAGAACAAAAAGAAAAGTTAAATTAAAGTTAAATTGTTTTTATATTTAAAAAAAACTTTAGGTAGGATATGTGGTGTGAGTTAAAGGGTGCTACTTAATCCATTTATTCAATATTATGCCTGGAAGTCTTTGACACATTTTATGAAATACCCTGTTAGAAATTAGTTTAGGTTAATAAGAATCCCTTTAGGGAGGCGGAGCCAAGATGGCAGAGTAGAAACAGGATTTCCATGGAGTTCTGGGTTCCACCTCCTCTGATTCATGTAAAAAATGACTCTAGAAAATCTTTGGAGCTACAGAACCAACAAGATGACACAGAGAAACTAACCTCCCACTGAGGACAGCCTAGCAGGCCAGTAACAAGCTGGCAGTGGAACTCGCTGGGAGCTGAACCCAGGCCCTGGAGCCTGACATTTTTGTCTCATGGCAGCCTGACCAGCCACTTTCTGGAGGAATTCAGATAATCAGCAGCTATGGTGGTTTCCAGAATTATCAAAACATAAATGCTAAGCACAAAATGAGAGTGTGGAGGTACTGGGGTGCATGAGCAGTCGGCCAGAGCATGTGGAGGCTTCATAGAGGCCACACAACTAGTACCCCCAGCCACCACAAAAACCACAGCATTTAGGATAAAACTCCCTTTTCTGGCAGTAGAGTGGTAATGTGGCAAAAGCCTCAAAAGTCAAGTAATTGAGCGGCAACATGAACAAGAAAAGGAAGCAAAGCAAACAGGGCAATCCAACTTTACACTCCTATTTTGGGGACAAAAAGGATCAAAGCATGGAACAGGAGGAAGACATCAAACTCAGAACTCCTGCAAAAAAATCTTCCAAGAAAAATAAAAGCTGGTTAAGGGACATAGAGGAGCTTAAAAAGGATTTTGAAAAACAAATAAGAGAAGTGGAGGGAAAATTGGGAAGAGAAATGAAAACAATGCAAGAAAAGTATGAAATGAGAGTCAATAACCTTACTGAAAAAAATAACATAAGGTGTTAAAAAAGGTGTTGAAAGAATCCACCAGTCACCTCCTGAAAAAAATCCAAAAAAATAAATCTCCTAGTAATATTATAGCCATGTTCTGGCATTCCCAGGTAAAGGAGAAAATATTTCAATAAGCCAGGAAGAAACAATTTCAATATTGTGGAAACACAATCAGGATAACTCAGAAACTGGCAGCTTCCACACTGAGGCATTGAAGGGCTTGGAATATAATATTCGAGAGGTCAAAGGAGCTGGGATTAAAACCAAGAGTCACCTACTCAGCAAAACTGAGTATCATGTTTCAGGGGAAAATGTGTTCATTCTGTGGACTTTCTAGAAAAGAGGACTTTCAAGAATTCCTCTCCTCAAGAGAGGAATATAATGAGAGCAGATGGGGAGAGATAGAATGGGGTGAAGTATCTCATAGAGAAGAGGCAAGGTGAAACTCTTTCAATGGAGGGGAATAAAAGGAAGGCAAAAGGGAATGAGTCAACCTTATTCCCATTGAAATTGGCTTAGGGAGGTAATGACATACACACTTAATAGGGTATCTCACTGTATAGGAGAGTATAGGGGACGGGGAAGAGAGGGGGATAATGGAAGGGAAGGCAGGCTGGGGGGGGGGAGGGAAGTTGGAAGCACACACTTTTGAAAGGGACAGGTAGAGAATAGAACAAGTGGGGGTGGGATAGGATGGAGGGAAATATAGTCAGTCTTTCACAATATATCCACTATGGAAATGTATTGCATAGCTACACATGTACAACCTACATTGAATTGCTTATCTTTCCAGTGAGGGTGTGTAATGAGGGAGGAAGGGAAACAATCTGGAATTTTTAGTTTTAAAATCAAATGGTTATACACACACACACATACATATACATATTATTATTTTTTCATGTAACTTGGAAATGAGATATACAAGCACTGGGGCATAGAGATCCACTGTACCCTCCTGGAAAGTCAGAAGGGGGATGGGGGAAGATATGGGAGAGAGCAAATTGGGAGAGGGGATATTCAGTGCCATTGCCTTTTTGAGGTGGTGGGTAGGGAAAAATGGCGAGAAAATTTGTTACTCAAAATCTTGTGGAAATGAATGATGTAAACTAAAAAATGAAAAAGAGAAAAAATGAGTATCATTTTGAAATATTAATATCCATTGGAGGTTTAAATGAGTTGTATTATTTTCACTTCAGTGTGAATTAGATTTTTTAGATTTCTTTCCTTCTAAAAAGAGATCAGCTGTCCTAAACTAATAAGGAGAAAGACTTAGAAGTAATCTTAGAGCATGGAACACTTTAGGGAAAGTTAGGACTGTGTGGGGTATTATAGTAAGGAGCATTAAACAGTATTCTTAGACAGGTTCCTCACCCTTGCTTGGGGATACTAGATAGCTGGGAAATGACCACAAGAGGAAATTGGATGTGAGACAAGAATTCAATGCCCTAACTCGGTTCATACTTTGATTGCCCCACTGTGTATATGTATGCATATATATGTACAAGATGTGTATAAATGCATATGTATACATAAGAATACATTGTGTACATACATAGATATATGAATCTATATGTACATACAAACATATACATAGCATGATAAAGAACTAGTTTAAAAACCAGGATCATCTTAAAGACAGGCATGTAACGACCAGCTGGCATTGCTAGATCTTAATGAGTTCCCATTTATAAAAAAAGACTAGCTTCTGGAAAGTTCACTTCTTTGTGTAGCTGCACCAGTTTAAATGAGGGAAATAGTTCTCATTGGTTTTCATGAAATTGTTGACGTTTTTTTTTTTTTAAATCTGTCAGTTTTACTGCTCTCTTAGCTTCAAAAGTCTTCTCTTTTAGTCTATGGGACATAGTTAATAGCAATTTACTCAAGCAGAATTAGTGCTTAAGAACCTAACATAAATCCTTCTCCCTCCACACTAAACTTAATCTCATGATTTAGAATAATTTACCTAGCAAATATCAAGAAAGGGAATGTGTTAATAAATAATCAAACAACTATTATCAAAAAAGAAAGAAAGAAACATGAGTATGGTTAAACTATAAAGGAAAAGATATTTCAAAAGGAGAGATAGCAAAAGACATCCACTGCTTTGCAGAGGTGGAGGTGTTGTACATTGCACATATTATCAGACTTTTTTGATGTCTTGTTTGGTTATAATTATTTTTCCTCTTATATTTCTATTCCCTGAAAAGGTTTTATGTTATATGGGATATCTCTATGGAAGAGTGATGAGGGTGGTATACTTGGGGAAACTGGTGATTAGAAAAAAGATATTAAAATATTATTTAAATTATTCATTGTGATCAATTATCAAATAAAAAATGTATAATACCAAAACAATTTCCTCCATTAATTTCAGATAGTGTGGCAAGTGTATTCCTTGTTATTTAGAATTTCCATAAGCCAAGTAAGTAGAGACTCCTCTGTAGAAAAATATTTTGCTGCTCCATATTCATAGACATATATTATAAATAAATGGATTCATTCTATATACTTTTTAGAATGAATGAATTGGTTCCTATTTTATATGAATGCATAATATACAATTATATAGAAATCTATTAATTTATTCATTGAAAATTGAGTGTTCATTTAACATTAATTACAGAAAAAGCACAGCTATTAAAATTATGAGGTAGGGAGGGCAGAGCCAAGATGGCAGAGTAGAAGTACTACCTTCCCACTGCTCTTGCTTCCACCTTCCCCAATCCATGTAAAAAGGGGACTCTAAACAAACTTTGGAGGTGCAGAACCCACAAAATGACACAGAGAAGCTAACCTACCACTGAGGACAGCACGGCAGGCCGGCAGGAATCCAGCTCAGAACTCTGGGAGCCAAGCCCAGCCCCATGCCAAGGCTTTAGCCCCAGGGTGGGCCTGAGAAGCCACTGGCCAGAGAGACTCCAGATCAGCAGCAGCAGTGGCGATTTCCAGATTTATCAACACATAGATGCGAAGGACAAAGTGAGAGGTCAATGCAGTATGGACTTTGGGAACAGTAAGTGGGAGGTCATGGCTTTTGCCCCCCAGGGCAAGAAGCCACTGAGACTCCAGCACAGCCAGCCAGCGCCACCTGGAAGCTTCAGCTCCTGGCCTGCAGAGTGTAGGGGGACCAAGCAACAGTCTGAGGGGTAATCGCTCTTGCTTTAACCTGCTTGGATTTGGATTGCAGTCTAGGGTGAAGGTACTGGGATGTGTATCCAGCTTGCCAGAGCATGTGGAGACCTCAGAGAGGGCAGCCATCTAATACCTCCACAGGTGAGAAAACCCCAGCATTTAGGACGAAAGCTCCCGTCTGGTGGCAGAGTACTACTGTGGCAAAAAGCCCAAAAGTCAAGTAATTGAGTGGCAAAATGAGCAGGCAAAGGAAACAAAGCAGACAGAATATTCCAACATTACACTCCTACTTTGGTGACATAAGGGATCAAAGCATGGAACAGGAGGAAAACAGTGAAGTCAGAACTTCTGCACCAAAAGCTTCAAAGGAAAATACAAGCTAGTTACAGGCCATAGAGGACCTGAAGAAGCAGATAAGAGAAGCAGAGGAAAAATTGGGAAGAGAAATGAGAACAATGCAAGAAAATTATGAAATGAGAGTCAACAGCCTGACTGAGGAAAATAATACCTTAAAAAAAAGACTGACTCAAATGGCAAAAGAGGCTCAAAAAGGCAATGAGGAGAAGAATGCCTTAAAAAGTCAAATTTGCCAGATGGAAAAAGATCTCAAAAGCTCAATGAGAAGAATCATTGCTTCAGAATTAGATTGGAGCAAATGGAAGCTAATAACTTTATGAGAAATCAAGATGCTGTTAAACAGATCCAAACAAATGAAAGAATAGAAGGCAATGTGAAATATCTCATGGGAAAAACCACTCACCTGGAAAATAGATCCAGAAGAGATCATTTAAAAATTATTGGACTACCTGAAAGCCATGACCAAAGTAAGAACCTAGAAATCATCCTCCAGGAAGTTTTCAAAGAAAACTGCCCTGATGTTTTAGTACCAGAGGCCAAAATAGAGGTTGAAAGAATCCACCGATCACCTCCAGAAAAAGATTCCAAAAAGAAAACTCCTAGGAATATCACAGCCAAGTTCTGGAATTCCTAGATTAAGGAGAGAATATTATAAGCAGCCAGGAAGAAACAATTTGAATATTGGGGAAACACAATCAGGATAACCCAGGTTCTGGGAGCTTCTTCATTGAGGGATCAAAGGGCTTGGAATATGATATTCCGGAAGTGAAAGGAGCGGGGATTAAAACAAATAATCACCTACCCAGCAAAACTGAGTATCATGTTTCAGGGGAAAATATGGTCATTCAGTGTAATAGAGGACTTTCAAGCATTCTTGCTGAAAAAACCAGAGTTGAATAGAAAATTTGACATTCAGATACAAGAAGCCAGAGAAGCATGAGAAGGTAAACAAGGAAAAGAAATCATAAGGAACTTATCAAAGTTGAACTATTAACATTCCTACATGGAAAAACAATAATTGTAACTTATGAAACTTTTCTCAGTAGTTGAAGGGATTAGAAAAAAATATATATATATATACACACACACACATACATATATATGTATGTATATATATGAGGGTATATGGGCATATGAATACATATGTGAATGTGTGTATATATGTTTACAGGTATACATACATAGAGGGCACAGGACCAATTTAACAGGAAGGGATGACACTTAAAAGGTGAAATTAAGATGGGAGAGGAATATAATGAGAGGAGATGTGGAGAGACAGATTGGGGTAAACTATCTCATAGAGAAGAGGCAAGGGAAAATGGCTACAATGGAGGGAAAGAATAGGAAGGCAAAAGGGAATGGGTCAACCTTGTTCCCATTGAATTTGGCTTGAGGAGGGAATGAAATACACACTAAATAGGGTATCTCACCCTCCAGGAGTGTAGGCAGGGAAGGGGATGACAGGAGGTATGATGGAAGGGAGGGCAGGCTGCGGCGGAGGGAAGTTGGAAGCACCCACTTTGGAAAAGGAATGGGATAAATTAGAGAATAGAAGGGGTGGTAGGTGGCATAGGAGGGAGTGAAATAAAGTCAGTCGTTTACAATATATATATATATATATATATATATATATATATATATAT
>NW_027186473.1:22286352-22318598 GCF_028583685.1 Petaurus breviceps papuanus
TATATCTTCCCAGAAAAGGTGGGAGAAAGGGGGAGAAGAGAATTTATCTAGTATAAAAATTTTTAAAAAAAAATATACAAATATATATATATATATTTATATATATGTATACATTTGTGTGTGTGTGTGTATATATATACTATTATTAATACCATCTTATATGTAATTGGAAAATAATATATGCAGGCACTGAGGCATAGAGATCCACTGGAAAAGTCAAAATGGGTATGGGAGAAAATATGGGAGAGAGCAGATTGGAGGAGGGGATATCCTGTGGGACTGCTATTTTGGGACGGCAGGTATGGGAAAAATGGGGAGAAATTTTGTAACTCAATATCTGGTGGAAATGAATGATGTAAATCAGAAGTTAATAAAGCATTTAAAAAATAATTAAAATTATGAAGTTGTATAAGCTATAAATTACCTCTGTGAGGGGAGGCTAGTTGGTGCAGTGACAAAGCGCCGGCCCAGGAGTCAGGGGGACCAACTTCACTGCCAGCCTCAGACACAACACCCACACAAAAAAACCAAGCCGTGTAACTTTGGGCAAGTTACTTAACCCCAATTTCCCTACAAAAGAAAAAAGAAAGAAAGAAATTACCTCTGCAAAAGAGTTTGCAATCTACTTGTGGGGAGGCATGAACTTTAAAAAAATTTAAAGAAAACAAATACCATCTTCTCTTAATTTTCACTGAACTCTGATAAAACTTGATTTCATCAAATGGTACCTTGAGAGGCAGTGGGGAACAGAAAAAAGGATACTAGTTCTAGAATGAAAGCACCTGAAGTCAAGTCTCAACCCTGATCTTTACAATCCATCTTACTTAATCTTCCCCAGGTTTAGTTTCCTCATCTGTAAAGTGAAAAGATTAGACTAGTTGAGCCTTAAGGTCTCTTCAGGTTGTAGATCAAAGATTCTATGTCTTTTGTTAATATAGATAGATAGACAGACAGACAGATAGATAGATATACAGGTAGTTATAGATATAGCTATAGAAAGATATATACATGTTTCTGTATTTGATAGTGTGTGCATCTACATAAAAACATGTGTACACAAAATTAATATCATATTATTTCATAATTAATTCATTCCCTTAATCACAATATCTGAAAGAAAAGTAAATGAAAGCATAACATAGATAACAAACTAAAATAGAGGTTGCCATAAAATTATTTTTATATAGATGCTATATTACAAACGATTTTTGGTAAATATTTTTCATTCTTATACCAGCAATACCTTATAGCAGTGCAGGTTTTAAAACAATATACTGTAATGCCAAGCAAAGGCAACTTCCCAAGCTTCAAAATACCAGTATAGGTGCTCTCCATTTTATTCAGTGACAAATTAAGAACAGATAGAATCAAAATTTAACATCATTCAATATACAGCATTTACCAAGTGTGATTCAATAATCTCCAAGTACTACCCCACCCCTGGACATTACATTCATTTAATCAGTCACAAAGTCCCTCTTCTAAATACTACTCCACCCCTAGACTTTACATTCATTTAGTCCATCACAAAGCCCCTCTTCTCAAATGGAGATTAGTTTCCAATCATAAGTAAAGTACATTCATTTGTTTAATCACAGAACACAAAAAGGTCAAAATTTCCCCACCCTTGGATCACAATTGATTCTACCCCAGAGTTACAACAAGTTTAAGCACAGCACTTAATACCCAAATGGAAGTCTTTTCTTCTTCTTGATAAGAGGCAAGTTCTCAGCAATCTTTATTCCTGAGGAGACAAAGCTTAGCAAGGCCACAAGATACATTGCCAGTGTCTTCATTAATTCATTCTCTGTCTGCAGAACAGTCCTAGGACCCCTGAAAACATTAGCAAAACCCTCTTCCAGTATTTCTGTTAACATACAAGAAAATCCTTCTTCGGGACTTCTGAACCAACAGCAAGGTTCCAAGAACTCTGCAACAACAGGAATGTCTTTCACCAGTGGACGAATCTGGCAAAACAACATCAAAACAGACAGACAAAGTACCAGCATAACAGCCATGTCTCCTCAGTTCCTTGGCAGTTCTGGGTGGCAGCTTTCAAACTGGGTAATTCAAACTGGCCCTCAGCAATCCTCTCCCTCTCTCTCTGCCTCCAAGATGCTGCTTCCAAAAAGTTCTTCTGCCTCTCTCTTGTGTCTCTCCAAATCTACTTCACCAGCTCCTCCCAGTTCAGCCTTCTCTTTTCACATCAACAAGTCCATCCCACGAGTGGGATTCACAAGCTCTGGGTTTTAACACAATCAAACAAAAAACCAAGCCAATACAGGAGGATCTTTAAATTCAATTACTATTACATATACTTTTCATATAAAATATATACATTAACCTATTTCCCAAATATATTTCATTTGTAATAACAGCAATGTTTGTTGTTTAGTCATTTTCAATTGTGTCCTATTCTTCACGACCCCTTTTTTGGGTTTTTGTGGAAAGATACTAGAGTAGTTTGCCACATCCTTCTCCAGTTAATTTTACAGATGATGAAACTGGGTAAACAGGGTTAACTTACTAGGTCTCAGAGTGAATGTGTCTGAGTCCAGATTTGAACTCAGGTTTTCCTAACTCCAAGTCTGACACTCTATCAACTGCAACACTTAACTGCCATCCTCATCATAATTTTTCTCCTACTCTTAATCATCATCACTAACATATATAGAGTGCATACAATATGGCAGGCACTCTTCTAAGTGCTTTATAATATTTAACTCATTTGGACTGCTTTTGACCAAACTGTTTTCCAGATTTCATAACAATTTTTTCAAAAAGTGATTTCTTGTGGGAAAAACTTGGATATTTGTGTTAATAAAACACTAAATTACTGTAGTAATTTGGTACTGTGTATTGTGTACCTAATCTATCCCACTATATCTAATACTGTTTGCCAGCATCAGATTGGCGCAAAAAATATTGCTTTGTAAAACAGTTTGAGATCTGTTACTGCTAAAGGAACTTCCTTTACATTAAAAAAATACATATATTCCCCTAATGTTCTTAACTTTTTTTTTCTTCCAGGTGAATTTTTGTTATTTTTTTCTAGCCCTATTAAATAATTTTGATAATTTGATTGTTTTGAGACTAAATAAGCAAATTAATTTTGTTAGAATTATCATTTTTAGTATATTGGCTTGACCAATTGTAATGATTATGATATTTGAAGATCTTCCATACTTCTTGAACTTGCTGGTGTAGCAGGAAGGGGTGGGGCAAGAGGTAGCCAGAGCCAAGGTAGAGTCAATGAGGTGACTGGAAGTGTGTGGCAGCAGCAACAGCGGCATGAACTCCTTTTTTTGAGCCAGCCAGAATTTCTGCTAAGGACTCCTGCTGAGGACTACCAGGGATGGTAACTGCAGGGAGCCAGAGCTGCTGAGAGCAATCTGCATGGATGCTGAGCAGTTGCTGTAAATAAGGAGAGGAGGACCTTTGCCTGAGGTAGCCTGTTCTGTTTTGAAGGCTTGAGAATGTGCGTGTTTATTGCATTAACTATGTGTGCCAACTCTATAGCTACTGTGTTGGCTTTGACTTTCTGGTTTTGGGACTCAGTTTCCTGGTATTTGAATAAAGGTTCTAGCTTTTTCCCCCATGTAGAGAGCCTGATATATTTTGTGATTAATACCCTTATCAGTATATTTATAGTTACTGTAGGTATTTTGAATATTGCATTGTTGATATGTCAATCCATAAATAATTAATATTTCTCTCATTGTTAGATAAGACTTTATTTGTGTGAAAAGTGTAATAGTAATGAAATTTGAAGATCCCTTTGTATTGCTAAGCTAAGAGGTACTTAGCACCTAGTTTCAAATTAAGCCTGTGTTAAAGAAAGAGAAGGTATGGATCCCTGTTGCTGACATAACAGGAAGGGGCTGAATGGGGAGGAGCTGTACTGTATTTAAGGAAGTATTTAAGCTGGACAGTCAGAACTTCCTGGGGTAAGCACTGAGGAAGCAGGGCAGCCTGCTGATGGACTGAAGACTGAACTGAGAATTGAGAAGAACTGAGAAGAGGAATGAGAACTGAGAACTGAGACAGAATTTCTTGGAGCAAGCCATGTGGAGGCTGGATAAAATGATTCTGATTTTGAGAACAGAGCTTATGGTGCTGAAGACTTCCAAGGGCCAGCCAGAGCTGCAGAAGACTGAGGAAGCATGACTGTGGTGCTGGTATTTTGTACAAATGTTGTTGTGACTTTGTTAATGATTATGAATGTTCTTGTGGCTTTGTTAAGCCTTGTCTTCCTGGAACAGAGACTGTGAAGGATTTGAGATGGACTGGACACTGTGAGCTTCAATGTGGAGCAAGAGCTGCATGGAGAGCTGGACAAGAAACTGGGAGCTGTCTGCCTTTGAATGCAGTTTGGTGGATTCATGTAGGAGCTACCTGCGTTGAGTCAAGAAGAAAAGACCTCTCTGTGCATACTGAATAGTGACTGATGAAATTGTAACTTACTTGTGACTGAGGGGTGGATGGCCTGTGTATTTTCCAGTACCCCTTAAGAGGCTACTGAGTAGTGACTGATGACATAATAGTGACTGATAATTGAATAGTGACTGATGACTGAATAATGACTGATTTGTAACTTACTATGCTCCATGTGTGGAGGACTTTGACTTTTTGTACTTTGTATCTCCTAAGGAGACAAGCCTCCTTAAGGATGATTGAATGATTGAGTTACTAAATGATTGTACTTTGTTGAAAACTATGTGACCACTTTGGTGAAAACTTCGTGGCCATTTTAGTGATAAGTTGTTGAGTTGTGATGTTGTGAATGCTGTATTTTGATTTTCTGTGATAAGTTGTAACATAGTGAATGCTGTACCTAATCCTTTAATACCTTTCTATGGTCGGATTTTTGTTCATTTGCCTGTGCACTTTTTGTGGTAATAACTTCATTTTTGTAATCACCTCTAGTTGGGGTATGGAAAATGGTGCCTCTTGACCCAGATCTTCAGTTCTCCCCTCTATCCTGAAATCAGAGCAAAATCTCCAACCTCCTGTATGTGCCTGCAGCCAAGGCTCTCTGCCCCCTTGCTTCTGCATTCTCCAGCATGTGCTAGTTCCTTCTAGCCCCCATTAATCTTAGCAGTATGGCTGGGTCTGGCTGTCCTTATCAGGAAAAGTTTCTTCAATCTGCCTGGGATTAAATGCTCAACTCCCCTCACTATCCAGGGCAAAAAGTTCCTGTAGCTGGGGCCAATGCAGCCTCTCAAGCCACCTAGCCCAAGGACTTGCTGCTTGTTGTTAAAAGAAAAGCTAGCCTGGAGGTATTTGCTCTTCACAGGGACCAAACCCTGTCCTGGGATTTTTCTTCCGATCTTCTCAAATTGTCCCAGGGAGACCATGGTTTTCCTGTGTTCTTATGTACCTCCATCCACACTTTGTTCATCCTAAGGTACTATTTTAACTTTTGTGCCAGAAAATCTTGAGAGCTTGGAAATTTCTGACCTTCTATACCATCTTCCCAGAATCCTCTCAGAGCCACTAACTTGTTGACATGGACCTTTCCTACCAACCTTTTAAATTGTCTTGGGCTGTAAAATTGTTTTACACAAATTCTTCTTAGTTGTGCTCCTCGAGACTTCAATTTGAGTAATTATTTTACTTTTCTGCAGGGGAATTTGGGACAGCTTGGTTGCTTTTCAATTCTTCCATTCTTGCTCTGTCTCCCTGTTGCATGCTATTTTGAACAAGGCAATGTTGGAGGTTGGTTTTTTTTTTAACAGAAAACAATCCCAAAATGTAGTGCTAGACAGATTACCACTTTTATTTTTCAAGGTAAGATGAGGATTCAGTCACTAATTGAAATAAAGGCTCATAAATGCTGAACCTCTACTGGTCATGGTTTCCCTAATTCATCTTTTCTTTCTGTTCTGAGGTTATTGAATCCCCTTTTAATGACTTTGAAATGTAGCTCTGACCATTACATAGTTGTGGCTAATAAACAAACTGCTGAACTTCTCAAGGTGATTTTTTGCAACTTTTCTGGAGATAACAGTGCTTGTAAAATGTGTAGAAGTCCTTCCAAAGGTGGAACTATAAAAAAATATAGGCATTATCATCATAGAATAGTCCACAAAATCTTCACCTTGAGTGTTAAGCATTTCTTTAATGTAGCAGGCACCAAAGAATGATTTATGTGCTGAAAAACCTGCCTACAGATGAAGACAGGATGTGCAGAAATTCTACTATCTTATATAAGCAGCAGAGAATCATGTACTCAGCTCCTAATAATTCCTGTTCCACAATGAATTGAATAAAAATTTCTGACTGAAATGTTTTAAGCCAGTCATTTTAGCAAGATAAGTCTGCAGTTTGGGAAAGAGGGAAAACACTGAATATTTTATAAAGGAATAAAAGACTGAAAGTTGGTCTGTAAGGATGTAATTAATGGTGTTGCAAACATAAAATTCTCTTCTTGAATTACTCTTTATTTAAAAAAATCACTTGAGTGTTAGCACCAATGTCTTTGGTAGTTTTGCCTGCACATTTGCATTTGATTAATCCTCTAATATGGTAATCATCAAGACCAATTATTTGAACAAAGTTTCATTTATGCTTATCAGCAGTGATACAATGTTGTTATTGAATCAACCATATTAAGATTCAGTATCACATAGTCTATTTCTAAAATTTATTCTTTGTAGACCACCTTTTAGAATAATTTCTATGCTAATAATGGATTGATGATGGAATTAGTCAAATGCCTATGTGAATATTTACATACATATTCACACATATAGAAAAACAAAATTTTTGTACGAGGAGTAGAAACTAAGAGAACAATAATTAATTGGGGAATGACTTCATATATTTTGAAAATTTATCTGTTGAGGAATGGATTTTATTCTTATAATTTTGAATCATTTCCTCATATAGCTTGGAAAAGAGAAACTTTTTTTTTCTCAGAAAATTTTGCTGCAAGAAAAAAAAATTAAGCAATCAGGGTTAAGTAACTTGCTCAAGGTTACATGGCCAGTTATTTTTGTGTGGGTGTTAAGGATCTGAGGCCAGAACCAATCCCAAGTCTCATGACTCTGTGGCCTGTGCTCTTACTCACTGTGCCACCTGGCTGCCCCTGAGAAAATGTTTTAAAAGATGAGAAATGATTGATTACTAATGTGAGAATCATTTCAAAAGCAACTGTATAGTTAGATTTCTGACTTCTTAGACCAAAAACCAAAATTAATTTCAATCTAGAAGCAAGAATTAAAAATGATACAAATATACTATGCACAATGAAAGGAGATTCATCCTGAATTTTCTAATAGATTGTTGATGTCAAAAAATCAGAAAGAGGCAAAAGAACATGCATTGATATAATCTATTATCACTTTCTAAGAAAGATTAACCAATGAAAATCAGTCACATCAGCATGCAGGCTAAAAGAGCCTAGAAAATCATGGCTGGCATTTAACTAAAAAAAAAAATCTTCATCTTCTTGACAAGTTGAAAGATTGAATAGCTAAAGGTTTTTCAATCCTTTTAATTCATTTGTTATGCTTTATGAAAGAAGTCTGTTGACCACATTTTACTCTGTTCATTGTTGGATTTTAAAATGTATTTTGATTTTATTATAATTTAATCATAAATAATCAAAAATATTTAATATACAAAAAGACTTACATAAGAAATTGTGAGATTTCAATATGCATTTTTCTTTCAAGAAAAATAATAATACTTATTTCAATAAAGTACTAGTGAGATTGCTACATTTGTCGTCTCGTTCTGGGCAATTTTGTTTTCTTCTGTGTAATAAACACACACACACATACATGCTCAATCACATGTCTGTTCCTATAAAGTTATCTCCCATTTCCATCCCATCATAATCTATACCAAATAGAAGCTCTCCTTTTTAAAAACAAACAAGTAAACAAAAGTTTGCTTCAGTAAAAATCATTTAGAATTTGGTCACATTCACATCTCTCATTCTGTGTCTAGAGTTCCTTGTCTCTCTATCAATCAAAGGGAGATATGTATTATCATCAGTTTGATGTAATCAATATTGTTTGCAGCTTTAATCACAAATCTGTTTTTTCAAAGTTTTCTTCATATTATTTTTGTTCTCCATGCATAACTTTTACTCTTGTTCCTGTTTATTCCAATTTCTTAATTCACATAGATTCCCACATCTTTCTAAATCACTCATGGTCATATTTTTCATGGAATAATAATATTTATTTGTATTCTTATAACCTGATCTCTTTTCTGCCATTCTCCAAATGATGGGCACTTATTTTGTTTCTAATTCCTTCCTCCCAGCACAAAAAGTACTGTGATACAAATACACACAAACACACACTGTACAATACATGTACACATAGACATATATACATATATATTCATATAAATGTGTGTACGTATATACATATTTATACGAATATTTATCTCCTTTCTCTTTGATTTTAATTTCTTTGTAATATATACCTACTAAGTACTATTGCTGGATCAAAGGGTATATACAATATAGTGACTGTGGTTATAGGTCTAAATTGTCAGAATGGTTGAACCAATTGACAGTTACAACAAAAACAATAACTTGATTAATGCTTTAGTGCTAAATGGTACCTGAGCTCCCCTTCAATTAATTATCTCCCATTTTTCTGTGAAAATTATACATATAAGATATCTTTAGAAGATATATCAATGGGGATATATTTGTTTAATGACCCTCTGATTATAAAATAAGAGAGAAAGCACAGGGAGACTAACATGCCCAAAAGATGTTTTCCACCCTCCTAGAATCCAAAGGTGAACATCACAAGTCCAAGTAAAAGAAATATTTTTTATAGATGGCTTCTACTATGTCTGTTTGCAAATAATTTTTTGCTAAAAGTGTTGAGCATAAAATATTGTAGAGCCATAATACCTCCAATGAGTTTGGTCTAAGTATCCAAAGTGAAATTACCAAGTGTTTAAAAAGCTTATTTTCTAAACTACAAAAAGCAGTTGAATGTGAAAATCATAACATTGATTTATTATTTTTGGCCATGTGTCCCAAAGTCTTAGTGCATTTTAGCCAGTTAAAGTTTAAAACTGCACTAAGAGTTTAAGATTTTGTATATATCTTGTATAGGTACTGCATTTGAATAATGACTTAGGATTGCAATTTAACAGTAAAAGGAGTATGAGGTGGATTTCCTTTGGGAAAAGGCACAAGATAAGTGAGCGTATATCCTGGATCTGCTATTTACTTAGTACCTGTGTGACATTGAAAGTTTCCTTACCTTTGTATTCTAGTTTCTTCACATATAAAATGAAGGTTTTGAATAAAATGGCTTCTAAATTATCTTCTAGGAATGATCAATTATGTATAACCTAAGTGTAGATGATGTTATCGTTGGTACAGATCACATTTTCAAAGAAGAGCAACCCATTGTGGCAAATAGGTCTCTAAACTTTTAAAATATTTAATGGATACCAGTTCAAAACTGTGGTTTGTTTCTCAATCTGCTATCCCTCACTCTTCTCCCTAGCTGTCTCCCCATCATGCTTCCTGTTCTCTGGCCATCATCATTTACTTCCCAATAGATCATATAGATGAGATTTTTCTTTCCAGACCTTGATGGCAGTTCTCAACCAACTTCAGCACCACCTTGGAGGAAAGGGTAACGATAGCTTTTTTGTTGCAAGTATAGTTTAGATTAATTGAGAGCACTGCAAAATTTCATAAATAAAGACCACCCAGCTCTGTTCTCCCTATTCAATTCTCGACTCAAAAGATTGTTACTTCAGTCATAATCTGGTTTATATGATATCTATATCCCCTTGAGTGCTTTTGTTTGTCTTTTTCCTGTGTGAATCACCTAGTTTTCCCCTTCCCCCCTTACACACACACACACACACACACACACACACACACACACACACACACACACACACAGTGGACAGTAGACATAGCTCTCATCATTGAGATTGCCTAGCCAGACCACAGTGCCATATAACAAAAAATAAAGACCCACAAACAAACAAGCAAGCAAAGATTTCTAACCTGCTTAACTGAAATGAAAATGGTATCCTCAACAGAAATAGGGAGGGATAGCTCTTGCAAAAAACAATTCAGATAGATACATAGACAGATAGGTATGTATCTATAGGTAGTTAGTGGTATAGGAGTAGAGCTAACAGGGGAAGACAGGTTTATATCTTGAATCATCTGTGCAGAGATGATAATTAAACTCATGGGAGCTGATGAGATCACCTGGAAAGAGTGTGTAGTCAGAGAAAAGAAGAGGACACAAGATAGAGATTTTGGGTATGCCTATGGTTACTGAGCAAAATATGGATGAACATCCAGGAAAGAAGACAGAGCAAAAACAGTCATAAAGATAGGAGAAGAACCAAAATAAAGATGCATCACAAAACCCCAGAGAAGAGATTATATATATATATATGGAATGGTTAGTTAATAGTATCAAACGATTCAGGAACATCACTGGAATAGGCAATTAATAGCAACTTTGGAGAGAAAAGGAAATTATATATATCAGATATAATGGAGGTTAGGGGACTCTGAATATTTCTCAAAAGAGATGCTTCATCTTTTCCCAAAAGTGTGATGCCTTAAATTTCATCATTAGAATAAAAATCTTTTGGGTTAAGGGTTTCTCCCTTCACCCACAATAAAAATACAAATATAATTCAATTTTATACCCATTTACATCTTGATAGTCAGTTACAGAAACTCTCCAAGACAAAAGGTAGCTGTAGGTAGATATTTTGGGAGAGACAGGGATTGATGAGAGGGCATCATCTGAAACCTGGGGACATAGCAGTGGAAAAGATAAGAGGGCATTAAAGAAAAAGCTTATTCATTTATTCTTCTGTCAATTCTCACCATAAGGTTTTGCTTCTTTGTCCTATTTTTAATAGCATACTAGGATTATATATAAGAATTGTATTCTTTTTAATACACTTTTCCAAGTTTGTTAGTTCTGCATACCCTGCATCTCTTTCTACAGCTGTTAACCACTGGGTCCTCCAGGAGTCTGTTCTTGGACACAGTTTTGCCTTCATTTCTCTATGTTTCCCATTGGTAAAATTATTTGGTGTCATGGAGTGGATTTCCACTTCTGTGCCTATGGTATGCTAATTTACTTCAAATAGAATGCCAGAAGCCCTGAGGATTTGTCTTTGATGCCATTCTTTTTGTAGGACATCAGTGTTTTGGTTGTCAGGTAATTGGTTATCTCTTAATGTCAGAACAGCTGAATTGCTTTTGTGAAGCTTTTGGCATCGCTTCTTCTCTTCTACTTCTCTTCCTGATTTCCATTCAATTTGCTGGCAGTAATGTCTTGCCATCCCACTGTGCTAAGTAAATTATTGTCTTGCAGAAAACCAGCCTCTCTTTTAATAACCACATCACCCAGGTACAGCTGTAAAGATGGCATACTACTACATTTATCTCAGCATTTTAAGTGTAAAGATGAATAATTTATAATTACATTACCACTTTTTGGAAGTTGTTTTATTATTATTATTATGGATAATTCAAATAAATTAAGTCAAGAAACTCTAGAAGTGGATTTGGACTTCCAAAAGCCAAGACAACTGAGTAGGTAATAAATAGCTATAACTCTACTGTGTTCACCTACAAACAACCATAAAATAGCACCCCAAAACAAATCGTCAAACAACAAAACCAGCAAGAAGATGGGGTAAAATAATCTTTTAGCTCTAGAAACTTGGAAGATTGGCAAGAAAGGTCAGCCTTGCTCAGGTAAAAGAAGAGCCCATTGTAGGACAGGAAGCATCCCAACAAGCCTGCAGCAAGTCCCAACTCAACAAACCATTGGGAGATTCTGACATCCAGTGTGGTGGAGCAAGCAAAGGCCAACACCAGGATCCCCCACATGCCTTTGCATAGCCAGAAAAAAACAACTACCAGCAACTCTGGAGCTTTGGCTCCAGGAGACTTCTGTGTAGCCACAGGCATATAGAAATCCTTCAGCATTAACAAGAAAGTAGGCCAGACCTCTGCGTGGTTCAGTATAGCCTGGGGGAAATGCAGAAACACCCCCACCAGGTCTCATTATGCGCCAGAAACCATGCCTAGGACCCCAACTGAGCATTAAATAAGCTGCCAGACCCCTATAGACTCCAGAGAAGCCAGCTACCCCCTCAGCCCAGCACCGGACACGAGGTTCCCTGGGTGGCCTCAGAATAAAATCAGTGCAACACCATGTAAACAGCCAGCCTAAATCCACTAACACAAGAAGCCTAATACAGTGCCCCTTTCACTGCTGGTATAGAGCTCAAATTTAAAAGAAAGGGGGAAAAGGCCAAAAAAAAGAGCAGCAGAAAACAACAACAAATATGATCTGATAATGGAAAGTTATGGTGACAAGAAAGACCAATACACAAATGCAGAAGAGGACAATAATGTCAAAAAATCTATGGGCAAAACACAAAAGAAAAACAGGAAATTATGTCAAGTGCAGAAAGAACTCATCAAAGAGTTTTTTAAAAATGATCTTAAAAATCATATAAGAGAGGTAGAAGAAAAAATGGGCAAAGAAATGAGAGTGATGTTAAGATAATTATGAAAAAGTCAATAGCTTGGTAAACTGTTTAAAAAGAATTGGTCAAATGGAAAAAGGTACAAAAGCTAATTGAAGAAAACAACACCTCCAGAAGAAAAACAGGGACTTGATTGAGCTCTTCCCCAAAACCTCTCCAAATACTTGTAAATGATGGCTTTAAAAATTCTAAAACAGAAGAACCTACAAAATGACAGAATGAAGCAAATTTCCAACCCAAGACAAACTGGAAGGTTGACAGGAAAGGTCTATTGCACTGGGCTGAGGAAGGAGGGCAGTCCAGCACAAAGCATGCCAGCACAAACCAGACTCAGGTCTGGTCTGGAATAGGTCTCAGGAAACTGAATCACTACCAGCTGTGACAGTTTTCAGAATTCTCAACCCACATCAAAGACAATTGAGAAGGTCAGTAGGAAAGGTCTATCAGACCTGTGTGAGAAAGGAGCAAGTTCCAGCTTCACTCCTATGGGGGCAGCAGCAGCAAGAGTGGCAGGTGCTTCCAGAGCCCTTGGCCCTCAGAGGGTGGGGGAATTGAGCAGCTGATCAGAGGGGTATTGAAGGGATCTCTTTGCTAGAATTGAGGCAGGATGCTCTTCCTTTACCCATGCTTGGATCTGGGTCATAATTCTGGGGAGAAGAGGAGCACTGGCCTGGTGGAGCTTGTGGTTGTGTTAGAGAGAGAATCCTCCCCACAGTACAAAGGAAGAAAAGAGGGGTTATGGTAATGTACAAAAAAAAGCACAGACCAGCAGAGGATTAAACACCTCTCCTTTCATCATACCACCTTGAAAGAACTGAAAATTTACAGGTCCATAGAAGTATCTCTGAAAACAGCTGCACAAAATCCCTGAAGCTTGGGAGAATATACTCTCCATCCTTAAAGCAGAATCCTATCTTAATAAAGAGTTTAAAAGTCTGTAAGTGGCTAGGAAAATAAGCAAAGATTGGGGAAATTTATCAGACTATAGAATCTAATTTGATGATAAGGAAGATCAAAACATACAACCAGAAGAAGATAACAAAGTCAAAGTTCTTACATCCAAAGCCTCCAAGAAAAAAAATATGAATTGGTTGCAGACTATGGCAGAGCTCAAAAAGGATTTTGAAAATCACATGAGAGAAGTAGAGGGAAAATTGGGAAGAGAAATGAGACTGATACAAGAAAATAATGAAAAATGATTGAACATTTTTCTAAAGGAGACCCCAAAATTTTGAGGAATGCCTTAAAAATAGAATTGACCAAATGGAAAAGGAGGTATTGAAGAAAATAATTCCTTAAAAAATAGAATGGAGAAATGGAGCCAAGAACTCAATGAGAAATCAAAAAAATTATAAAACAAAAGCAAAGTAATGAAAAAATAAAAGTCAATGTGAAATACTTCATTGGAGAAATAACTGACCTGGAAAATAAATTCAGGATGAATGATTTAAAAATCATTAGACTACCTGAAAACCATGATCCAAAAAAAGAGCCTAGATGTCATCTTTCAAGAAATTATTAAGGAAAACTGCCCTGATATTCTAGAACCAGAGGGTAAAATAGAGATGGAAAGAGTCAACAAATTATCTACTGAAAGAGATCACCAAAGGCAAACTCCTAGGTATATTGTTGCCAAATTCTAGTGTTCCTAGGTCAAGGAGAAAATATTGCAAGCATCCAGAAAGAAACAATACAAGTATTGTAGAAACACAATCAGGGAAAATGAGATTTAGCAACTTCTACATTAAGGGATCAGAAATCTTGGAATATGATATTCTGGAGGTCAAAGGAGCTAGTATTAAAACCAAGAATCACCTTACCAGCTAAACTGAGTATCATTGATGGGGTGGAATGAACATTCAATGAAATAGAGGATTTCAAACATTTTTGATGAAAAGACAAGAGCTGAATAGAAAATATGACTTTCAAATACAAGACTCAAGAGAAGCATGAAAAAGTAAATAGTAAAGAGACATCATAAGGGACTTGTTAAAGTTGAACTGTTCACATTCCCACATCGAAAGATGATATTTTTAACTCATAAAACCTTTCTCGGTATTAGGGTAATTGGAAAGAATATATATATGTATATATATATATGTATATATATATATACATACACACACACACACATATATATATATATATATATATATTCCTTTTGGGCTCAGTTTTCATGAGAATTTGTGTTTTTAAAATACATTCTAAATGCTGGTTACACATCCTTATATTCTCTTTGATTAGCAACACGTGGAATATATATTAGGAAAAATTTGTGAACACATTCTTTGGAAGTTTGTGAGCATCTGCTCAAAGACACTATCATCCAATTGAAGAGGCTGAATTAGGCATACTGGGTGACTCTGTTGTTCTATGGAGGGTTACTAGACAGGTATAGAAGGGAATTAAATAAATTAAAGTGACATCCAGATTTTCTGCCTGTATGACTTACATGCAATTTGGAAATGAAACATATAGACAATTGGGTATAGAAATCTATCTTGACCTACAGGGAAATAGAAGGAAAAGGGAAAAGAGGAGTGTCTGATAGAAGAGAGGGCAGATTGGGGGAAAGAGCAATCAGAATGCACACCATCTTGATAGGGGTGGAGGGGAGAGATGGAAATAAATTTGGAGCTCAAAATCTTGTGGAAGTAGAAGTTGAAAATAAAAAAAAATTAATTAATGAAAAGAGTACAACTTAAAAACACAGCAGCAAAGAAAACAGCACCTTAAAAATTAGCATTTGGCAGGGAGGCTAATGACTGTATGAGGCATCAAGAATCAATCAAACAAATTCAAAAGAGTGAAAAAACGGAAGAAAATCTAAAATACCTCAGGGGAAAAACAACTGACATGGTGGAAAAATGCTGGAAATTGAGGAGATTTTCATCAATTGGGAAATAGTTGAAAAAGCTGTAGTATATGAATGTAATGGAATGCTATTGTGCAATAATAAATGATGAACAGGAACATTTCAAAAAAAACCTGTAAGACTTGCAAAAACTGATGCAAAGTAAAATGTACAGAACCTGGAAAATGCTGGATGCTGTATTAGCAATATTGTGTGATCAACTATGAATGATTAAGTTCTCAGCAACACAATGATCTAAGATAAGTGCAAAGGACTTATGAAGGAAAATACTATCCATATCCAGATGGATAACTGATGGACTGTAATAAAAGCATATTTTTCCACCTACTTTATTCTTTCTCATGTTTTTTTTCTTTTAATTTATTTCTTCTTTCACAACAGTGAATAATAAGGAAATATGTTTTACATGATAGCATATATATAAACTATATCAAACCACCTACCATTTTCAGAAGAGGCAGGGGAAGGAGAGAGGGAGAAAATTTTGGAACTCAAAATCTTGTATAAATGAATGCTAAAAACTTTCTTGACATGCAACTGGGTGAGAAATAAAATACTATTTAGAAAAAGAAACATTAAAGTTTTAATAATATCTGGTACTGGGTTCATGTGCCAAATACTATTTTTTCCAAAATGAGAATTTCATGAATAACCTTTCCTAATAATCTCATAAACATTAGGAAACCTAAGGAGAATAAATGCTTTTTCTATGTGTTGGTCCATTTAAGGTAGTCTTCTTGACAGTCCAAATACATGAACATAAAAGTTGCTTCATATATTTTGAATTTGATTTCCCATTTTCTATTTAAGAGAAACATGAATTCATCACAGGCCATTTTCTTGGAAAGTTTTTCTACATGTATATTTTTAAAAAGTAAATGAAGTAATTTTATTTATTTAGTTATCCCTTCTACCAATCAGATTATATACCTGTCAATACTTATTACATTTTATGAGTTGCTGAAGAGATAGAAACAATAATGGAGAAGAAATGGAAAAAAATGAAGCAAAGAATGAAGGAAAGAAGGAAGGAGGGTAAGACAAACAGGTAGATGGATCTACAAATTTAGACTGACTATTCTTTTGAGAAGAGATATACAAGTGGTCACCAGGCTCATTCTCAATCTGTTAACCATTTTGAAAGATTTGCAAAAATATACTGCATTGAAGAACCTTTAGGAATTCCAACTTACTTCCATTCGATAATAGTTTAGTAGAATCAGACTTTATTGGTGGAAACCTCATCTAGCTCTGGCAAGGGAAGCATGATAACCATTTCTAAACTTCATGGCTTTTTACATTGTATGGTCATTCTTACATGGTGAACTGATATAGACATTATTACTAATAGAATACATATTGTTACTAATAAAAAATCTGAGTTTATGTCTTTACATTTCATTTAAGGCTCCCTCAAATCTTAAGATATTTAATGTAATTTTTGTTATGTTCACAATATGAATAGCTAGTCATATTTATTTTCATATTTGGCATCATTAAAATTTAGATAATAAACTAGGATTTGTCAAATACAGTTACACAAAAAGATAAAAGTATATTCATTTTAAGAAAAGGCATATTCTTAGCACCAAAGTCAATTAAAAATGGACACATATTTATACATAAACACACATATGTATTTTAATTTAAAAAAACACTCAGGCATGTATACATGAAATTACCCTAGACTTAAACCAGCTATTTCTTCACTTCTTTCTAAAAGCTTCTTTTGGAGTGTCAATAGGACTCAGCACTGAATCAGCTTCCCCCACCCCGTTTTATTTAATCTTTCTAGGACATAAAGCAGACGTGGCTCACTAAAAGTTAGCACTGTTTATTAAATTCCAGCTACTGCTTAGTTATCCCATCTAGCAAATAGTTTACTGCCTACAGCAACTGTTCAAGATATGTTCTTCTCTCATAAAGCATCTAATCCACTCCTATGTGCTCCATATATAATTGTGATCAAGCTTCTTGTCTCATGTAGAAGATCCAGTTCCATTAGCTTACCTTCATTTACTTTTTCAACTTTGTTCCAATTAGCTCACAATAAATGATACCTATTTCTTTCTTGTGGGGAACCAAAAAGGCTTGATCCAAGACTCAGATAAAATCTCTGCAGCTGGCTCTAAAGGGAGTCCTTTGAGATGCAGCTTTTGAAGCTAGCTCCTGGAATTTCCTTTTATGATGTCCTGCATTCAAAAAGATGTTATCTGAGTTTTGAGATCAAAGGCTCTGCCCTGCACTAAGATTCTAGCCAAAAGGTGTTAAATCCTCATTAGATTAGAGATATTCTGTTACATCCAGAATATTGATACATTACCTAAACCTCCTATAATAATAATGATAAGAAAACGCGAATTACATTTTCCTTTGCCTCTTTCCTCTATAAAAACCTTGTCCAGAGAATCAATACATGGAGTTCTATCACACAACCTGCCTACCTGGTTCATTCTTTATTATGTCTTCTATCATACTTGTGCTTGGCACCCAGTAGCTCCCAGCACTTTCTGTCTCTTCTTCTACCTGTCCTCATTATGATACCTTTTTAACGTTCTTGAGGGACCTTGTTCCCACATTTTCCATCTAATTTTTCAGAAATTTAGTCTTATCCTATCTACTAGTTCTTTCCTTGTTGCTTTTAAATGAACACTAGTTGTTGCTATCTTGGGAAAAAATAAAAAAAATTTACATTGCTACTTTTATCTACAGACTCATCATATTTCTTTTTTCTTTCATAATATTCTTCATTTGTGGGATTCTTCCCTTGCCTCTCATTTTCTTCTTTGACTCTGTTCAATCTGACTTGAACCTCTACCATTTCACTAAAACTGATAAAATGAAATTTTGTTTATTGTTTATAAACCAAAATCAAATAATATAACCTGGTGTTCTCAAGGAACATATATTCTAATGGGGGAGACAATCTCTGTGAAGCTAAGTATATGCAAGATATATGTGCATAAAGTATATGGATGGCATTTGAAAGAAGAATGTGAGAGCAGTGGGGGAATGTGGAATGGTCTCCTGTAGAAGATGACCTTTGAGCTTCAAGGAATCCAAAGAAACATTGGTGGGAATGGTGACAGGCAGCATTCCAGGAATGGAGATCAGCCAGTGTTAAAAAGGCAAAAAGGGTGTCATGTGAGAGGAACTGCAAGTAGGCCAACGTAACTATATCATAGAGTGTACAGAAAAGAATCAGGTATAAATCATTCAACAGATTGGATCCTCATTTTCTAAGTTTGTAAAATGTTAACAATTCCAGTAGTATCATCTCTTCAAAAACCTTTCATTTTCCAACAGCTCCTCTGCTTGGTTTCAGCTCCAAGAACATCGTGCTTCCCCCAAGGATAAGTTCGTCACTTAAAATCTCTTCATTATTGAGACTGGGGTAGCTTTGATACACAATACCTTCTCAGCACCTTCAGTTGTCTCTCCCCTCTGATTGGAGAGCTAGAGGGTGGAGCAATAAATTCCTCCCAAAGGTTTCCTTGAAGAGGGACTGAGAACTTTACAGAAAAATTGTTTATTTTCTTTCAGCTGCTATGCTCTTTTGACTCCATGTTCAAATATCCTTACACCTCTAACCCTTATGTGCTTCCTTTAGTGTATTGTCTTTCTTCAACAGACTGTAGCACCTTGAGGGCAGGTACAGTCTTTCTTTTTTTTTTTAATTTATATCCCTAGTGCTTAGTACAGTGTCTAAAAATCGTAGGCACTTAATAAATGTTAACTGACTGCCTATGACAATCTATTTCAAGTATTTTTGTAAAGTTCTCTTAAAAAATTTAAAGGGGTATATAGATGTCTATCCTAATCACTCCTGCCCATTATAAAATAAGTAATAAGACACAGGAGGCAAAGTCATAATTCAAACAGCAACTCTGATTCTCTATCCAACTCTGTTTCCACTGCAGCACATTACTTCTCATGCATAACCTGGGGCACAGATCAATAGAGCAGAACACTACAGAGTTATGGGTCACTTAATTTGTAACAGAGGAAAAAAAAATCAATTACTTGGGTAATGATAAGTGTGCTAATTGTGTGGAACATTTTAAAAATATTTCATCAGGCATATAATTAAAATGTTAGTCATTAATGCGATTTACTAATAAAGTTTGCTTTAAGTGGCCATTTTGATGAAAACCTCAAACTCAGGGATTTTGCAGTTTATTTTCTTTTCCTTTCAGAAAGTAACTACTCAATTTTTGTTTCTTGATATTTTCTTGGAAAATCTGAAATCTATATCAGTCAATACAACTGAAGTCCTTTAGTATACTTGTTCCTGCTGTGCTTCTAATTGAACTTCCTTAACTGCTGTTATGGGTCATCTATATTCATTTGCACACACACACACACACACACACACACACACACGCAAAACACACATAGCCTAGTGTCACAGTTGTGGGACAGTTTTATGATTTTCTATTCCTTTTCTCAGTAATGGAAAACCAATTAACCTGCCCCTAGCCCGAATATTCTAACTTCAGTATAGGCCTGGCCCCACTGAACAACAGGCCCACTGTACCTACCTAACCTCCCACTCCTGCCAATATCCTAACTTTTTCATATATGCCTCAATGTTCACTGGAACAACAGGTTGAACTCTTAGTTCACACAGAAACAGCAGGTGTGTCCATTTGATTGGTACCCAGTCACTGTCTCTACCTATTCACTAGCCCCCAGACCCATTCCCACAGAAACAGGTGTGTTCTTTTATTCAATCACAATCACAACATCCAGCGAGAAGATGGGGCAACTACCCCTATGTCTGGATGGGGCTAACTGAGACAGGCACAACTTGTGCACTCCCACAAATCCCCTAAAATGTCAAGGGGGCCTTTTGGGGCAGGTACATCCATTCCTCTATGCATTACCCATGGTTACCCCTGTGGATTCTTCTGAGGATTCCCCCATCATTGACCAGTGCCCACTTGCTTTACAGGGCAATAGACAAAGAAGGCATCTTGCCAAAATTAAGCTCATAAGTTAACTTTAGCAATATTGTCATTCTCAGCAAGCATAGTAAATATCAATCGTGTCACCCCTGTATCTCATGACAGCCTCAGCAGGACTGCCTGTGATTCAAGAAAATACTATCTAGGATCCTTGGGGCTATTCTGGGGGTTATTATCTAACACCTGGAAATGAGACATTGCCATGACCATGGATCCTGAGAAACTAAACTAAAAAGGATAACAAAATCCTCTTTACATGCATTGTCTTATTGTAAGAAACTGCCACAGCCATCCCAACTTTCAGCAACCACTACTCTAATCAGTCACCAGAATCAAAGCATGAAAGCACGGCTCTCCACCAGCAAAATGATTATGATTCACTAAAGGTTCAGATGATTGTCAGTATTTTTAACAATAAAATATTTTTGACCAAGGTATATCCATTTTTAAAAGATATAATACACTTAATAAACTAAGGTATATTGTAAATATAACTTTTATATACACTAGGAAACAAATTTTTTTTTTTTTGCGTGACTCACTTTATAATGATATTTGCTTTATTGTGATGGTCTGGAATGGAATATGAAATCTATCCAAGGTATGCTTGTACATTGTGGGCAGCTAGGTGGAGCACATAAACATTACAACAGCATAATCATCACACCCTATTTCTTCAAACCAAAAATTGGTTTATAACCTTTCATCGTGTAATCATTGCTACATCATTGGTATAATTCTGTTATGTCGCTCTGATTAAAAGGTAAACAGAGCAGCAATACAGTCAACAGTGGCATGTGGATACTCATTTATCTCCCAAGCATTGCAAGCAGAGAGCCTAGACTTCTCATTGAACATACATTGTCAGCATTCAATTTTAATGTATATTCATGAGTATTCTGTGCATCTTAATCTTGCACCAAAGTGCATTTAGTGATAAATGATTTTTAACTCATAAGAACACAATTTTTAAAAAATAACCTTTACATAATGATCACACTCTATTTTTCTGCCAAAAAATTGCAATGATTATGTGGTGAAATACAGTACCAAACTGGTCAGGAAGACTAATCTCCCCAAATTTGAATCTAGGCACAAATACTTGTAGAGGTGTGACCCTGAGCATGTCACTTAATCCTGTTTACCTCAGTTTCCTCATTTATAAAATGAGCTGAAGAAGGAAATGACAAATCACTCCAGTATCTTTGTCAGGAAAACTTTAAATGGAGTACCATGGCAAGTAAAAGGTAGTTAAAACTTTCTTTCAGCTATTTAATTAACACCTTGTTTTAGTTCTTGCCCATGATGTATCTTTGTTGAGAAGCAGAACTTGAGAACTCCATAACTTGTGAAACCTAGAAGTTGTGAACTCCAGTTGCATCAACAACAGGAAGGGAAGGAGCTAATGACCATGAAACAATGACATGTGCATGTTCCTGTTCCTGTCTTGCCACAATAGAGACCTTGGGGAATAGCTCAGGGAGAAAAATAAGGAGTTATCTTTCAATTGAGCTGAGAGTGCTCATTCTAGTTAAGAGAATTCGTTCACAACGTGTGTTGTCTGAGATATTCTACTCTCTTTAACTACTCTGATTCCTCTTTGCTATTGGCTTAGAATAATGGATTTATTTGCTATCATGATTTTTCTGTATGTATAACTGGCATATGACAGAAAGTAAATAAAAAATATAGATAATATTTCCTCCAGATAAAGTTTGCAACACATTTTTCCCAATAAGGGACAGTAACCAAAAGTGTGGGGAAGCTAGATGGCTCAGTGGATAGATCTCTGGGCCTGGAGTCAGGAAGATATGAGGTCAAGTCTCACCTGTGACCCTAGGCACGTTACTTGATCTGTTTGCCTTAATCTCCTGAAGAAGAAAATGGCAAATCATTCCAGTATCTTTTCCAAAGCAAACAAACAAACAAACCCATGGACAGTCTGATTCATGGGGTCACAAAGAGTCACATATGACTGAATTAACAAGAAATTAGTACTACAGTTTGAATCTGAAAAGTATCACCCTTAAATTAACAATGTTTGGGATGGCAGGGAGATAAAATTTCTCATCTCTGATGAAAACACAACTTTTGCTCTTTTAATGCCAATTCCCTTCTTCCATTCTCACAGGAATCAGTCTCCCTTGGTTAAAGAGGACAATGGAAATGAGAGACAACTCGCACACTTTTTGAGCCACATCTAGAGAAACCCTTATAAACACATATAACCTATATGTGATGCATACACTCACCTTTCCAGTAAGTTATAGCCAGAGGTCATTTCCAGTCCTACTAATTTATATCTTACCTATGGACACAGATTGCTCTAGAGGAGAAAGTGAGGCTGTTAACTTTGTACCACCCTCCCTTACTTAAACCCAATTCACTTGAAAATCATGGCATCACCTTCTTGACATCATGATCCTGTTCAAGAACAAAGGAAAACAATAACCTTTGTGAGTAGTTGTTATGGGGATGGGAATCTGAAGATCTTCATTGCCCCTTGGCCCTTTGATAGGCTTAAGTCACTCTGAGAAACTTCCCTGATTTGAAAACATACTCTGCCCCATAATAGGATGAATGTGCCCACACCTAGTTACTTTGTGATTGGGCAGTAGGTTACTGAGTGTTGTGATGGTCTCTGACCCAGGAGAAGGCTATATACACACTGATGTGAGGTTTTGCTTTGGTGCTCACTTTGGGAAAGGTTGTGTGATTTGGTCAGATGAGACTCTGGGCAGCTGTTGAGCCCCCTGGCTTTGAAAATGCAAATGTTGGTGCTTCCCTCTCTGGTAACTAACTAGGTATGGATGTATTGGTCAGACAGCTGGAAGCCCTGTCTGCTAAATTGTGTTATTTTCTGTTGTAACTTCTGCTTGTATTCTCTGAAGTTCAGCGTGCTGACTTTTTCCCCTGAACTGGGTAAATGATATATGTTTAGATGAGGTGTAGGCTCTGGGAACCCCCTTGTGCTCTCCTTGAATCTTTGAGGTATAGGCTCTGGGAAACCCCTTGAACTCTGATTAAATTGTCTGATTTTATGAGGCATTTGTATGAGGCCATAAGCCTTATATTGTGGCTGGGTCCAAAACCTCTGTTACTAGACTTCCCACTCTTGAGTCTATCAAAATATCAATCCACCCTTGAACTAGCCCAGCCCACTTTTGTCTGTAGTCTCCAGGTAGCTTCCTGCAACTTCCCACCCTTAATCAATCATTGACCCCCCCCCAAACTCCTCCTGTAGACCACCCCTAGATTCTTCCCACAACCTTTCTGTATATTAGATCCCATCTTCCCCGGAGAAGTAAGAGCTTCCAGTGAGAGCTCCATAGAATGACCTAGCACAAACTTACTGTGTCTAAAACAAACGAACTTTTAATAAACTTTACTTTTATTTGGCAGAGAAGATTTGAGTCTAATTCATTTGGCAGGACCCAGCATGTTGGTATTTTGGGGCCTCCAGAGCAACCCTAACCCTCTTTATGGGGAACCTCTTCATGCTAGATTGACTAACGTAAAGTTATTAAACCATTTTGAGTTGCTTTCCTTTGGAAAAGCAGAGCTAAGAACCTATGCTAGCAGTCACCCTGGGTATGCTAGGGTGCTTGCTGCTACAGTAGTATTAGGAGCTGCCCCACTGGGGACACAACTGCCAGTTCCAGTTGGGCAATACAGTTCTTCTTCCTTTCCCTCCCCTCCCCTTCCCTGTTGTATCCTCTTCTCTCCTGTGGGTGAAATTAATGTGAATTTTGATGAACAAAAGATATGTGTTTTATTGGGTAGGTTTCTTTCGTAAGGACCATGCCTTAAACAGAATTTACTCTGACTCTCATTGATTGCACAACAATAGATCCCAGCCCCACTTAGTGGTCATTGTTTGATCCCTGATTGACTCAGAGCACATGTAAATAGCAATTGTTTATATTTTGTCTAAAATCCAGGAGGGTCTTCCCTCCCAGTTTGTTGGGTTTGTTGTTATGTTGGGTTTTTTTTTTATTAGATAAAATAGGCCATTCTTTTCTCCTTTCTTCCCTAGCCTTAGTCTCTGAATGGGTGTTGCCTTAGTCAAACTGAAACCTGCTAAAGACCTTACTTTAAAGAAGTCAAGATCTCCCACTGAATTGGGGCCATCTCCAGTAGTACTGATTTATATCTTACCACTGGACTCAGATGGCTCTGGAGGAGAAAATGAGTCTGGTGACTTTGCACATCCCTCCCTTACTTCAGTCCAGTGCACTTGCAAGTCATAGTAACAGCTTCCTGTTGCCATAGTTTGTTTAAAGAATGAAGGACAAACAACAAGCTATAGCCATAAATGTCTACAGAGTGGGCAGTATCTTATCCTTTAAGGAACAGTGTGAATTGTCTAAAATATCTTTGCTAATCTGGGTTCTAAATAGCATTTAATGCATGTCAACAGCAGAATGTCAATAGCTCCCAAATGTCTCTAAGAAAAAATACAAACTATTCTGTTTAACATTTAAGCTCTTTATATTCTGGCATCAAATTATCTTTCTAGACTGATTCCCCATTATATCACCTTTTTCCTTCCAGGACCCCTCTCCTCTCCTATGTCAAACACAATCTTTACTAACCAAATTGACCTAAATAGTATTTTCCATACACAATATAATATCTCCTACCTCTTTGTCTTGAAGTACTCTTTTCCCAAGGTGAAATGTTCTCATTTTGACCTCTTGAAATCTTTACTTTCATTCACAGTTCAGTACAAGTGTCACTACCTATAAGCAATCAGCCCTGATTCTGCTACCCCATTTTAGTACCACAAAATTTCTTTGTATTTTACTTTGTATATGTTTGTGTGTGATCTGTATACTTATTATTTCCACCATTAGAATGCAAATTAACTAGGGATATGGATTACATTTTTTTTTTCATTTGTTTGTCTATTTCTCTTTGCAGTATCCCTACTGTCTAGTACAATTGTTGCAGTGGGTGCTCTGCCCACCCAAAAACTTTTGGGGTTTCATGATGTGGTATGGTGTAATGGGAATGTAAATTTTAAAGATCTTCCCTGCCCCTAGGCTAAAGTGCACCTGGAACCTGGGGTGGGAGGCTTGTTTTTCAGTTGATACTTTTTGATTGGTCAGTGGGTCCAAAAGGTTGTTACATTCTCTGAGCCAGGAGAAGGCTATATAAGCCCTGATGTATAGCTTTGTTTTGGGGGCTCACTTTGAGAAGTGTTCTGTGATTTGATCTGGATTCTGGGAAGCCGCTGTTGAGAGCCCCCTCCTCGGCTTTGAAAAACCCAGATGTTGAAACCCAGATGTTGATTTGGTATGGTTGTAATGGTTGGACAGTTTGGAAATCTGTCTACTTGATCTGTTTCTCTGACTTGATAATTCTGTCTGTGTATTCTGAAGTTTGGGGTGCTGACCTTTTCCCCCAAACTAGGTAAATGATACATGTTTGACTGATTAAAGTAAGCTTGTTAACCTATTTTGAGTTACTTTCCTTTATCAAAGCAGATCCAAGAACCTATGGTGGAAGCAAACCTGAGGACGCTTGGGGTGCTTGCTGCTACATATGGTAGAACCATCTCAAAGAATTCAGAGTGAGACTCTCTCTATTCCACGTATAGGCATTTATTGAGATTGACACCTCCCATGAAGCAGGCTAAACTCTAAGAGGAACCAGCAACTTCAAAGAAAACAAAATAAATGTTTTATAGGGTAAAGATGAAATTACATAACAGAAACTTGCATAGACTATAGGAATATCATCACTATTTGAAGGTAGGAGAAGTTTGTTAAGGGATTAGGTAATGAAGGTGGAGTCCCATTTATGATTTAGTGGTTAAACATTCTGGTCTTGTTGCCCTCCAATTGGCTAGCTATTGTGGTCCTGTCTGATCAAGACAGATAATTAGGTACATGTGGTCCTGTCTTGTATTGGAAGCATGATGTGATTGTGGTTGAGTACAAGAACACACCTATTTCTGTGGGAATGGGTCTGGAGGCAGTGATTAGGTAGAGGCAGTAGCTGACTCTCCATCACATGGACACACATACTGTTTCTGTAGGAACTAAAATTTCAGGGACTATAATGCCATGCACAGGCAGCTCTCCATAAGAATGCTACTGTGAACAGCTTTTAAAGTTCTGATTACTCAGTATAGTGATCACTCTATTTATTCTTTAACAAATCAAAGCAAAACCTCCATAGGAAATCAAAGTACAGCATTCACAATATTACAACTTATCACAGAAAATCACAATATAATATTCACAACATAGTCCCAAAGTAAAATAATCACTCTTAAGTAAACTCAATCAGTCACTTATCAGTAGTCTCAAAGTACAATAGTCAAAGTCTTCCACTCATGGGGCAAAGTTTTGATTAACTCAATCAGTCACTTATGAGTAACAATATCTCAAAGCACTCAAAGTACAATCAGTCACTTACTCAGCAAAGTCTTACTAAGTATCCTACACAAAAACCTCCACCCCTTTGGTCACTAGTAAACTATAATTCCACAATTACTCAGTACCCAGGGAGAGGTCTTTTCATCTGGTCTTGGGGCCTGTTCTCATATTCCCTGGATCCCTTTCCATGGTCCCAGATTCTACTTGGATTCACAAGACTGTCACCTGGGTTCAATGGCAGATAGCTCCTAGTTCCTTGACCAGCTCTCTGGGCAGGTCCTGCTCCACACTGAACTTCATAGGGTCTGGTCCATGTCAGATCCTTCACCATTTCTGCTCCAAGGAATTCACGGCTCAACTAAGCCGCAAACCAAGTCTCAGCATCTCAGTCATGCTTCCTCAGTCACCTGGGCTCCTGGCTCTGGGCTCTGGGCTTCCGGGATCCTGTTCAGAATAAGCTCCACTACCACCACAAGTTCTCAGGACTCAGTTCTCCACTCTTCTGTAGCTGCTCTGCCATCAGATCTCAGTCTCAAGAAAATTCTGATTATGCCTCTCTGGGGCTTTTCTTATATACACAGTATTAGCTACTTCCTTCAGCCAACCCCTTCCTGTTATGTCAGTAACAGGAGGCAGGAGTTCATACCTTCTGTTCCCCCAGTCAGATGCTTGATCAGTTACTAAGTGTTAAGTACCTGCTACTTTTGCCAACACAAAGGCATCTTCAAATTCAAATTACATTACCATTGCAGGGACACAGCTGTTGTTCCAGTGAGCAATGAGGCATATATGAAGAAGTTAGTACATTGACAGGGAGGAGCTAGGTAGGTACAGTGGGACCTATAATAAAAGTTAGAATATTGGGTCTGAGGGAAGCTTTCTTAGGATCACATCATAGTGGCTAACAACATATTAAGAGGTTAGTAAATGTTTATTAGTTGAATTCATAATCTTAACATTATAATATGAAATAATATTGGAGCTAGTATGGAAGTATTGAACCCTTGAATCATGTTTTGTTCTGTTCTACGTCCAAGGGGGAAATCATCATACTTAACTCTGAATTGAACCCTTTTTAAAATATTCTCTTATTTGAAAACAATTCATTATCACCATTATAACATTGCCTATATTTAATAGTTCCTTGATTCTACTTCTTTTTCTTTTCTTATAATGATGATATTTATGATAAGTTAATATTGCCATTGATTTTTTTTCTCATTAAATCACATGTAGTCTCTTTAATTTGACTTAGGAAAGTCTAAGGAATTCTAAACCACATCTTTATTTATACATTCTAAGAGATGAATCCTTTTTTTTCAAACTATTTCTGAGTTTCTTTCAAAATTCTTATTCATTATTTTTGTTTAAATTCAAGAACACATTCAGTATAAAGTGTGTTACACTACAAAATTAGCTTCTGATTAGAGAAGACCTGTACAAAATGTGTTCTATTCATGTAACATAATAGTATTCTTCATTAATAAATGAACCCTCTGATGAATACAGAGATATATGTGAAGACTGGCATAAACTGATGGAAAATGTGATAAGCAGAACTAGGAGAAAAATGTACTTAATGAAGTTAGTAATGTAAATTAAAAATAAATACTAAAAGAAAAACAAACTGGCTCATTATCCTCCTTCACCCTGCTGTAGTTGTGCCCCTCTGACACACCTATGTTGGTCTTTCTCCTCAGGTAATCTAATCAAATCCCTTGACTTCAATTATGATCTTATGGCCTGACTCTGCTAAGAATGTTCATCAACAATTTTATCAATAATGTCTTCAGTAAATGTGTGTGTTAGAGGAAAAGGCATTAAGTGTTAGACATGATCGCTTTCAAGCTCTATACTCCATCCATTGTACTACCTAATTGCCAATAACTAGATCCTGATGGAGGAGTCATTCATTACTCAGCTATCTGTATAAACAAGGAAACTTTTTTAAAAAATTATTTATTCCCATAAAATTCTAATCTTGCTCTTCTATAATTACAAGACTTATATGTGCTTGCAAAGAGTTTTGTTCTAGTTAAAACAAAGAAAAACTCAATGACAAGCTAGAAGGAGAAAGCAATGTAAGCAATGGTAATACATTCAACCCGACATATTCAAATAAGCTGTGAGATTGAAAAATAAGAAATTGCAAAAAAGAAATATTTTGTCCGTGAGATAAATTTAAATTGAACATATCTATATCTACATTTATGTATGTTTCTATGTGTGTATATATGCATGCATATATCCACCATTCATCTAGAACTGGGAGGCATAAGAAGTAATTTAGTTGAAATTTCATTTCATTTTAGAATATAATTTCATTTTAGAGATGAGAAACTAAGTCTCAGAGGGGTTATCTAAGTCAAGGTTACCCAGGAAGTAATGGGATTTGATCCTAGGCCCTTTATGCTTAGCAAATTGTGATATTCATCACTTATTTATTTTAGTTTATCAGTGACACAACCTTAGCAATTCAATAATATGTCTTAGTTAACATTAGTGAAGTGTATTCTAGTATATTTGTGTCTTCTTTAAAAATGTGGAATAGCTAGAAGAGGTGAGAGGATACTTAAATGTCAATTTAGAGATTTTTCTCCATACACATTTACTGTGCGAAAACCTTATGGAAATATCTTTGTGATATGAGAAAATTCTATTATAGCAAAATACATATGACTGTATAAATTATTTGGCAACGTCATCTTGTCACTGTTATGCAAAGCCTAGGAACTGTTTTCAGGGTTTTCGATTGATGCAATATAAAATATAGAGTTGAGGGGCTACTTGGATATCATCCAAGATAAACTTCTAATTCCATAGATGAGGAAACTGAGAATGAGACAGGTTATTTGAATTGTCAGAGGTTAGACATACATGTTAAGTAGCAGGATTTTTATTTGAACTCAATTCTTCTGGTTCTAAATCAAATGTTCTTTCCATTGCACTAACTACTGTCTTGAATGAGATCTTGCTTGTGGGAAGAGCAAAGATGGCAGAGTAAAAGCAGGAATTCAGCTGAGCTCTTCCAAATTCCTCTCCCAACAACATTAAAATAATGACAAACAAATTACAGAGCAGCAGAACCTACAAAGAGATGGGGGGGGGGGGAATAAACCCAAGACAGTATAGAAGGTTAGAAAGAAAGGTCTCTTTCACCAAGGTGGAAGTGGATAGAGAATGCATCACAGTCCATTCCAGACCTTTCCAGTGTAGGAAATACTCAACAAGCCAGCAGCAGGCCTTGGGATGACTAAATCTTCCATAGACTAAAGTTTCTGGAGATCCCAGCCAACAGAAAGTAAGGGGGTCAGACAACTGGTCAGAAGATTACAGGGATCTTTTAATGGCACTGGGAATAAGACTTTGTTGTATTGCCTATAAATGGTTCCAGATCACAGCCACAGAGTAAAAAGGAAGAGTAAGAGGAAGAGTGACTATGGTCAGAGTTCCAGGACAGAAAAGAATGCTTTGGTCATTTCCATACCAAAGAACTGGCCAGGAGATCAGGGACTACACCTCTTCTCAGAATCATACCACCTTGGAAGAACTAGGAGCTTGCAAACCAGAGCTAGCTATGAAAACAGCAGCACAAAAAAAAAACCCAAACAAACAAAAAACCTTAAGCTTAGAACAATACCACCTCTATCTTGGGAGCAGAGTCCAATTTTAATATAAAGTTCAAATTCAAGAAATGAGCTAGAAAATGAACATACAACAACAACAAAAAAAAAACCTGAACATAGAAAGTTAATATGATGACAGGGATGATCAACACATAAACTCAGAAGAAGATAATGAAATCAAAAAAGCTAGATGCAAAGCCTAAAGAAAAGAAAATGTGAATTGGTCTCAGGCCCCAATTTAAAAAAAATGGAGGTAGAGGAAAAATTGGGGGAAATTAGAGAGATAAAGAAAACCATGAAAAAATATATATATCAACAGCTTGGTAAAGGAGGATCAAAAAATACACTGAAGAAAATAAAACATTAAAAATCAAAATATGCCAAATGCTAAAAGAGACACAAAAATTCACTGAAAAGAACTTCTTAAAAAGTAGAATTGGTCAAATGGAAAAGGATATACAAAAATTTACTGATGAAAATGATATCTTTAAAATTAGAATTGACCAAACTAAAAGGAGATAAAAAACTCATTGAAAAAAAAAATAATTCCTTAAAAATTAGATTTGGGCAAGTGGAAGCTAATGACTCCATGAGACAAAAAGAAACAGTAAAAAAAAATCAAAAGAATGAAAAATAGAAAATGTGAAATATCTCATTGGAAAAGCAACCCACAATAGATCAAGGAGAGACAATTTTTAAAATATTGGAACACCTAAAAGCCCTGAATAAAAAAAGATCATAAACATCATTTTCCAATAAATTTTCAACAAAAACTCTCCTGTTATTCTAGAACTATAGGGTAAAATAGAAAAATGAAAGAATCTACTCTTCACTTCTTGAAATAGATGTAATCATAAAAATTTCCAGGAATATGTACAGCCAAGTCTATGAACTCCCAGGTCAAGGAGAAAATATTGTAAGTAGCCAGAAAAAATAACATATCATAGAGTCACAGTCAAGATAACCCAAGACTTAGCAGTTTCTACAATAAAGGGGGCTTGAAGAATAATTTTCTGGATGACAAAGGAGCTAGGATTCCAGCCAAGAATTACTGACTCAGTAAAACTGAATAGAATCCTTCAGGGGAAAAAGAAATACTTGATGAAATAGAGGACGTTCTAGCATTTGTGATGAAAAGACCAGAGTTTAATAGAAAAGTTGACTTTGAAATAGAAGACTCAAGAGAAGCATTAAAAAGGTAACATGGAAGAGAAATCACAGGGCTTAATGTGGTTAAAATGTTCATATTCCTATATGGGTATGTAATTCTTATAAATCCTAAGAACTTTATCATTACTAGAGCAGTTAGAAGGAGTGTACATGTACATAGGACACAAATGTGATTTGAGTATGATAGGATGATACCAAAAGTTATATTAAGGGTATAGAAATAGTGAATGCACTGGGAAAAGGGGGGAAGAGAGAGGTAGAATGGGGTAAATTATCTCACATAAAAGAGTCATGAAAGAGTTTTTTCAGTGAAGGGGAAGATGGGGTATGGTGAATAACATTAATTGTAATAACATTATGGTGAATAACATTGAATGTTACATTAGAATTTGCTCAAAGAGGAAAGAACTTCCATGCAGAGTTTAGTATGGAAATCTGTCTTACCCTACAGAGAAATTGAATGGAAGTTGGAGCAGAGAAGGGGATAGGACTAATAAAATGTAGGGTGGGTTGGGGGATGTGGCAGCAAGAAGCAAAACACTTTTGAGGGGGATCTGGGGAAAAGGGGATACAGAGAAGGATAAATGTTGAAAAAGCAGGATGTAGAGTATCACCCAAAAAAACAGAAGCAGGTAGTAGAGTGGATTACAAAACAGAATCCAACAATATGTTGTTTGGAAGAAACATA